>NC_090936.1:114713491-115338491 GCF_040938575.1 Ambystoma mexicanum | reverse complement strand
ATCTCCGACTGCATCCGAACTACCAGGAGGACATTCACTATCAATGGCTGGTGGTGGTATAGCTCCGTTGTCAATCACTTCATATTCTTCCCATTGGCACGATGCATCTCCAGTCTCAAGTCCCTGCTAAAAGGTTTGACAAGCAACATCTCTCGTTCGCTTCACTGTCTGTGTGGATCTAGTTCGTACACCCACTCGCAACTAGAGGACAGATTGGAAAAGGGATGTTCAGTTTAAACACAACTTACAGTATTGAACTAATAACAGTGAAAAACAACATATTATAGTGACCAGGACACTAACCTTCTTTTGCTTTCTTTTCTTTGAAACTTTCTTGCCTCGAACTTCAACATCCGGACGCTGTTGCTCCGACTCGTGTGTGCATGTCTCCACTTCCTCTTGCGCTGCAACGACTATATTTTCATGATAAGCACATCCATCACGCACTGACGCTCCATCGACTCCCTGAAACATAGAACTTTCATTAGTATGTATAATAATATTGAAAACACAAAATGTACTTGGGGACCAATACCCACGTACATCTCAATAGCAAAACACGAATGAACGCTTTGTGTAGAACATTCAAACGACAATTATTCACGCATAGTTGATCTAGTTAGATGGAACTGTCAAGATCCATACCTCGGGCTCCTCATAGACTTCCATTGATGATATTATTGAAGATGATGCTTCAGTAACTCCCTGAAACAGATTAATTGCATTAGTATGGCTTTCTATTTTGTTAAAAAGAACATATTTTTTTTTTTTATTTTTTTTTATTTTATTGTATATGGTTTACAAGAAACCTTTACAAAAAAAATTGTCTTTAAAAGGTAGAAAAACATTCATTACATTTAAATTTCAACTATACAAACAAGCGTTAAAACATAGATCCAATTTCCAGTTAAGATTTCCAGAGAATAAGGGACAAATTTAAATTTAAATTTAAAGAGTTCAGTGCAAAAATACACTGCAGCATTAAAATTATACCGACACTAAACTTTAAAATTTACAAAATTCTAAAATAGAAAATAAACCTGCAGAGAATAAAGAAAAATTTCATAGAGTCAGGCATAGTCATAACAAGCATAATCATAACAGCGGGGCGTATAAATCTAAAGCTTTGATAAATCCAGCCACAGCAAGTCCATCCTTAGTGTTTGAAATAGTGAGACACTGAGACCAGATCAAATGGGCCTCCCCCATTTGCCCCATTACATTAAAACGTCCTAGATATTTGTCCCTTAAAGCTGTCAAAGCAGTACAGTCTAAAAAGAGATGCCGAGCGGTTTCAATCACCCCCAAAGTTTTACAGAAACGGCAACTAGGATCTAAATCAGAGAACTCCTTCCTTTTATGTAGAACTTCCCAAGTAGGGAGGAGATTCCATCTGAGTTTAATGAGAAGGGAGCGATAATATCTGTTGGGGAATTGGTTCAAAATAAAAGACAACAGGCCTCTTTTTTTATGATCAAATTGTAAATCTCTCAGAGAGGGGTACGAGTGTAATTTTTCAATAGTATTACTCCAGTCATGAGAAAAGAGACTCTCCTTGACCTTATTCGGATTCGTTAGTAGGGTGTCCCTATCGGAGGAAATATCCAACAGGGTCCTGTCACAGAGATCACTAAAAGCGTTGAGATATAGATTCTTGACTAAATGTCCCTGAGAAGAAATCATGTGGCCCACATCAGCATAAAGAGTGTCAGGGTTAGGAGAAAGCAAAGCTGAAAAAAGTGAGAGAATCCTCCAGAGAATCCTGGCTCGAAATGAGACTAACCCTAAATCATACCTAATAGCCGCTATTGGAATGGAATTTGGCAGTTTTAGAATTTTCCTCCAATAGATACCCTCAAGAGAGTCCCAGAAAGTTAAAAGTGCCAAGTAGTGAAATTCCATTCCATACAAAAGTTTGGGAGTAACCTTACCCTTAAAAAAATCTACTACAGGCTTAAGGGAGAACATACCATATTTATTATCTAGTTTGAGGGATTGGGAGATGAGAGGGAGCAATTTGTGTCTGAGGAATCGTCTAAGTTCGATCGCCGAGGGTCTAGCCAAAATCAAATAACCAAGATAGACGATTTTGTTTGCTCTAATAATATTTTCGCCACCTATTTTCCATACTTTGTTATTCCCCATTCTCCCCTTTGAAAAGACCATAGTACGGGTTTTGCTCGGGTTAATCTTAAGTCCATTAAGAATACCGTATTCTTCAAATTTACATATGAGTCTCTGCAGGCCCAAAGAACATAAACTTTGTGCAGGCGTCAACGGCTCATCTAAATAGACCTGCACAAATGATCAGTTGTCTAAAATAAATAATGGATATGTAAATATGATTCGATTTGCTCGATCGTTGGAAGTGTCACCACCCAGAGATCTGCATCAACTACTAGGGGTGATGTTCTTGTAGAAGAAGCTCCGTCATCTCCCTGAAACATAGTACTTGCGTTAATAAAGAAGGAAGTATAGCGGATGTAATCACGTCATATGATTTCGCTTGATCGAACTGTCAGTATCCATACCTCGAAATGCATAAGAACATCAAGGGACGATGTAACTGCGGTGCACACTTCTGCAAGCTGTTGCGCCGACCCGTAACTGCATGCTCCTCCTTCTTCTTGGACTAATGCTCCATCGACTCCCTGAAACATAGGACTTTCATTAGTAATGAACACAATATTGAAAAAAGAAGACACATGGGAGGGCGACGACAGAAGGACATATCAATGGCTAAAAACGAAAGAAACATTGTGTGTAACAATCACGCTACAAGAATGCAAGATCTGATGATCTCCATCGATGGAACTGTCCGGAAACGTACCTCGAGCATCTGAGTGACATCAACGGTTGTCGTCAATACGTTGGACTCCTCAGCATCTCCCTGAAAGACAGTACTTGCATTATTTTGGATAACAATAATTATAACTGAAAACAAAGACTAGAGGACGAGTACAAGGGTGTACCATTAGGTAAAATAATTACACGATAAATTAAAACTATTGATTTACATGCCTAAAACAAGTCAGTGGCAGAATAGCCAAGTAAGATTACCCGATAGGCGCTTGAAGTGGCTGATGACTGCAATAACGACACGGATGGAGAATCTTCCGCCTTCATATTGAGTGGATACATAAATGGGGAAATTATTGTTAGCTAATGCTACACACTACCGCAAGGCCGAGAGATAAATACATAAACTTGACTCACCAGTGGAGGGATGTGGACGAATAGAGTGGGAATAGCGGTTGAGAGCAATTTTCGCCTCGCTCGCGGTGCGTTCTTCTTTATTAGCAATGATGTGGAGTACATGTCTGAGCTAAAGTGCCTGCTGCAGATGCGGTATCGATCACCCCTCTTGTCCGCAAAGACTTCTAGGACTCTACTTTCAAGCTCAGACGGTGGATATCCGCAATATCGGACCCATTCTCTTATCTGATCTATTGTCTTAGGGAAAACATGCATTATAGTACCTTCAGATTTATTATGGGTCTTCGAAGGGCAACCGCCAATGGAACAGGCAGGCATTGTGGAAAGTTCTGAAAAGTAAAGATCAACAATTCTCTATGAATACCAATGTAAACTCAGAACATGTGACTAGTTCATTGCATGTACTGTCTTGAACGAAAAGAAATTGGACGCAAAATGATTATGGTACATGGCCTTACCTTGACGAACAAACAGTTAGATGCAGGGATCAGAGTAGTTTCTTGTCGTAGAACAGGGAGCAGTTCACAGGTTGCAAACTGACGAGTTTCCTCGAAGTGGTCACGGAAGTTCACAGAGACGAAGAGCAGATAACCAGCACCTTCACGGGTTGACTAGCAAAGCGCAAAGAAGTTCTCATTAGAAATATGAAGTGGGTTATAAAGAATTCGAAACAGGGGTGTGTTTGTGAATGAATGACGTGTATATGTCGTGGCATTATGCGGTTTGCAGGGGGGCGTCCAGCGTGAGGGGGGATGCTTGGCAGGAGACACGGGGTCTGGAGGTAGACATGGGAACAACAACCCATGCTCTATAGACCACTTTGAAGTGTACATGGTCTTTGGCACCTCTTGGCCTTTATCGCTCCCTGACAGCTCCACTTGCCAGCACAAGTACCCCGGTGCGAACTGCCTTTGATAGGGCGGGGGGTGGATTGGGGCGGTGGTCGTGCAGACAAGACACAGGAAGACTCGTGAATGGAGACACACTTATGTGGATTGCAGGGGGGCGTCCAGCGTGAGGGGGGATGCTTGGCAGGAGACACGGGGTCTGGAGGTAGACATGGGAACAACAACCCATGCTCTATAGACCACTTTGAAGTGTACATGGTCTTTGGAACCTCTTGGCCTTTATCGCTCCCTGACAGCTCCACTTGCCAGCACAAGTACCCCGGTGCGAACTGCCTTTGATAGGGCGGGGGGTGGATTGGGGCGGTGGTCGTGCAGACAAGACACAGGAAGACTCGTGAATGGAGACACACTTATGTGGATTGCAGGGGGGCGTCCAGCGTGAGGGGGGATGCTTGGCAGGAGACACGGGGTCTGGAGGTAGACATGGGAACAACAACCCATGCTCTATAGACCACTTTGAAGTGTACATGGTCTTTGGCACCTCTTGGCCTTTATCGCTCCCTGACAGCTCCACTTGCCAGCACAAGTACCCCGGTGCGAACTGCCTTTGATAGGGCGGGGGGTGGATTGGGGCAGTGGTCGTGCAGACAAGACACAGGAAGACTCGTGAATGGAGACACACTTATGTGGATTGCAGGGGGGCGTCCAGCGTGAGGGGGGATGCTTGGCAGGGGACACGGGGTCTGGAGGTAGACATGGGAACAACAACCCATGCTCTATAGACCACTTTGAAGTGTACATGGTCTTTGGCACCTCTTGGCCTTTATCGCTCCCTGACAGCTCCACTTGCCAGCACAAGTACCCCGGTGCGAACTGCCTTTGATAGGGCGGGGGGTGGATTGGGGCGGTGGTCGTGCAGACAAGACACAGGAAGACTCGTGAATGGAGACACACTTATGTGGATTGCAGGGGGGCGTCCAGCGTGAGGGGGGATGCTTGGCAGGAGACACGGGGTCTGGAGGTAGACATAGGAACAACAACCCATGCTCTATAGACCACTTTGAAGTGTACATGGTCTTTGGCACCTCTTGGCCTTTATCGCTCCCTGACAGCTCCACTTGCCAGCGCAAGTACCCCGGTGCGAACTGCCTTTGATAGGGCGGGGGGGTGGATTGGGGCGGTGGTCGTGCAGACAAGACTCGTTTGCCGCAGGGCCTCACCAAGGAGAGGCCATCTAACTGCATGTAAGGGGCAGGCTGCAGGATCTAGTACATGGAAGGCAGGGGGGTGAGTTTATAAATACCTCACCCTCCCAGGAGAATATATGGGTGCAGTTCACCCTGGAGACCCTGGATGCCTAGGCAGTTAGTCAGCAGCAGGCTGGCCTGTGGTGGCAAGGCGGCACGGGCCAGAGGGGGTCATCTCTGTACCCGGTGCCCAAAAGGATGATTTATTATGATCAACCATATTGATTATTTACCTATAACCATGTTTTGTATCAATAAAATCCAACGGCCTTTTATTGCCAACGCTTGAACAAAGTGGTGTGGTAAGTATTTTTGGGGGAGGAGGCAAGGCCGGGAGGCTTGATGCCAACCCGTAAAATAACATATGTATGTCTGCTGCATATGGGTTCAACGGTTATGTGGATTGAAGGTGGGCGGCCAGCGTGAGGGAGGATGCTGGCCGGAGACATGTGGTGTGACAAGGCACAGGAAGACTATTCAATAGAGACACACTAGATTCATTTAAAAAATCAAAACAACCATTGTTAAAATATATGTTGGGTTTTATTTTAGATCTTAATTTCAATAGAACATAAATAATAAACATTACACATTGTAAAGTTCCGGTTGCAGCACATCCAGGGAAAATCCGCGGTATTGTCCACTGTCGCTGGGGAAATGTTGTCTAATGGCAAGTACCGCACAGGCAGGTATTACTCTCCGAACGCGGTGTCCGAGCCTCCCGTGAAGCCACCAAGTGAAGCAACGATAGGCCACCAGCCTGTACCACCTGTGAAAATGAAAGATGCAAACTGTATTAAAATGACAAAACTTTCTTATCACTGTCGATTCAGGTAAAAAATGTCATTCTGCTTTGAAAAAAATTCTATCTAGAAAATGCACAATATGGAACCAATTTACATGCGTTCGAATGATATGTAGATGTAATTTTATATGTGGGAGACGACCATGAAATAGTAGTGGCATCACTGACATCACAACTAGAGTATACTTACTCGTTACTCGGATTACGCGGACGAACAGTGCCGCGAAGTTCGTGCATAAGCACCATCATCATCCTCAACACGGTCCGTGAGAGGCAGGCTTCCCTGAACTCTGGCAGCTCGGTGATGCATTGCGGACTTGGCTCGCCTTCCGAAATGTAGGCCAAGCACCCGGAATTTTCACGGCAGCAGCAGTTCTCCTCCTCAGTTGGCATTAGCTCGCACCGATTGCACGTGCACCAGGTGGAGACGCCGTCCATGCGACATGGTCCAGGCTCTTCATCCGTTGACTGGTCCTCCCAACTGCCGTCCGTATCCCCATCGTTTTCGTGTGCTTGCCTTTCCAGTAGTTCTTCCTCGGTGTACTCGGGCTCATACATATACGGCATTATTGTAGCCATTGTGTGGTAAAGAAAGTAAAATAATTTACAGAGATGGTACAGGTGTTCACAAGGCCTAGAAGCGGCGAAGGTAGCTGACCAGAGCACAGAAACGAGTCACAGAATACTCAAAGTAACACAGCGAGAGTAATGGAATCGAAAATCTGCTGCTGTGTGTTGTGAAACGGTGTGTTTATACTTATTGAGGAAAGAGGCGTCCTGCCATTTCCATGGCGACACTTCATTAGCTGAGGCGCAGCGATTGTTGACACGAAACGTGCTTTGGCGTTGGGAAATGGGCGGTACGCGTCTGCTGATGTCAGGCTCAGGGGCGGGGGATTTGATTTAGTGCCGCAAAAGCAGGTGAGCCAGGGCGATGGGGGGAAATGATAGGATTATCAGAAAATGGCGGCTGATTTCGAGTGCGAGTTTAGTAGATACAGGGCCTCATTACGACCCTTGCGGTCCCGTAATGAAGAGTGCCGGTACCGGACCGGCACCCTTCATTACGGGAGCGCTGATTACGAGGTTCCCTTTGCAGGACTCGGAACAGACGTCTGGTAAACCAGACGTCCTTTCCAGGTCCCGCGAGGGGAAGAGGGAGGTAATAACGGACCATTTGTAATGTGCCCGTCATTACCTCCCTCCCCATTCCTATTGAGCCCTTTGGGAGCTCAAATGGGAATCGGGAATGGTACCTTCAAGGAGGAATTACAGGGTCCTCCAATGTTGGAATGACCCAGTTATTCCTCATTGAAGGAACCCGGTAATGGAGCCGGGTTTGGACGCAGCCATGGTGTTAATAGCACCATGGCTGCCGCCAAACTCGTAATGAGGCCCAATGTCTTTGGTTGTAATCACCCTTAAATTCACAAGCAAATGTAAAATAGTCGATATATTGCTTCAGTTAAAAAATAGCTTCCTTTTGTAGCCTCTGGTTCCCAAATCCAAATTTTGTTCGCCAAGTATTTTGTACCCCATTGTTCTTCTAATGTAAAGTGCAAACTATCGGTGAAAATAACAGGATTAGGCTGAGGCCCAACATCATTGCCCCTAACGTCTGTAGACATAGGGCCTCATTATGAGGTTGCCGGTCCGGGAACAACGGTACCAGTATGCTTGCCGGTACCGTTGTTACCGGACCAGCAAACTCTGAGTTGTGCTCGCGGGTGCCTTTCATTCCGCCAGGTCTACCCTGGCGGAATGAAAGGCACCCGCGAGCACTGCATGCCTGTAGCACTGGCACCATTATGAACGGTGCCGGTGCTAGAGGCATCCCCATTCCCATTGAGCCTTATGGGGCTGAAATGGGAATGCGGATATACCGGCACCTGCGAAAGGGCAATTACCGGGTCTGGCGGGCCGGAATACCCTGGTAATTGCCCATTCGCGGGTGCCGGATTTTCATGCCGGTATGGAGGTACCTCCAACCCCGTAATGAGGCCCATCTCTTCACAGACTCGTTTCACAGGATCCTTGTTATTATCCATTTTCACATTCTGACCAGGCAAGGTAGTATCAACACAGGTTTTATTTCTCATCCACAAATCTACATTGGCTAATTTGGTATTCCTCCTTATTTCTGTGATAATGGGAAATGGTTTTGTTATAGTAGGTTTTTGCATAGGTGATAACTTGCCCATTTGTATCATTTCAAATTGAGTCTGTGTTTCTAGGCAGGTAGCATCACTAACAATATTATTAGCGAGGGAAATGGCGACACAAGTAGAAGTTCTATCTTTAGTGTCACTCAAAGTCTTTACTTTTAAAATTGGTCTTTTGGCTTTGAATCACCTTCATCTGCGATAGTTTTTCCACACTGCACCAGGGCTTAGCAATACAGTCTTGGGATCGGCTTAAAACGATGTGTAACCCTGAGAACCTTGGTGAACAAGATCTTCAGAATAGTGTTACGCTCAGTAATAAGGTGGGTGGAACTAATGAGACTGTTCAACAAGTAGATTATATTGTTGAAGAGGTCATAGAACTAAATGATAGACAGGGACTCATTACGAGGCAAGCGCTGACTGAATGAAGGGGGCCGGTATGGGACCAGCCCCCTTCATTCCGTCAGGGCTGATTACGAGCTTCCCATCGCGGGACTCGGATACCAGGCGTCCTTTCTGGGTCCCGCGAGTTGAAGAGGGAGGTAACAACGGGACACTTATAATGTGCCCGTTGTTACCTCCATCCCCATTCCCATTGAGCCCTATGGGGGCTCAAATGGGAATAGGGAATGGTTCCTGCAAGGAGGACTTACCGGGTCCTCCTATGTCGGAATGACCCGGTAAATCCCCATTGCAGGAACCCGGAAAAGGATCCCGGTTTGGAGGCAGCCATGGAGCTAATAGCTCCATGGCTGCCTCCAAACTCGTAATGAGGCCCATACAGTTGCGGGGAAAGTGTTAGCTGCTATGGGAAAGGACTATCACTATAATCAATGGATAGAAAGACAACATGCGGTGAATACCAATTTGGATGGGGTAGCATGATTGAAGTCTGAGCTGAATGTTGGTATTAAATGGTTATGTTAGAATACTACAGGATTTGGGTCATTCACAAGAAATATTGAGGAATTTGGGTTCCTGCTATCCTCAGATGTCTTTCTCCTACAAGAGACTTGGATGACAGAAGATTTTGGGCCTCATTACGAGTCCGACGGTAACCGTGGCGGTACAACCGCCTGGTTACCGCCGGACTCGTATTACCATTCCGCCTCCGTGACTCCCGGAAATACCAGGGCATTACGACCCTGGTGTCCTGGGAATCCCGGAGGCGGAATGGTGTAAATCCCCATTCCCATTGAGTCCAATAGGACTCAATGGGAATGGGGAAGTGGAAACACCGGCACCATCTCGTGATGGTGCTGGTGTTTCCACGTCCACCTGCAGGCGGGAGGTGTTCAACCCGGCAGGTCAAACCTGGCGGGAAGATCACCTCCCGCCTGCAGGACTCGGGATCGGGCGGTCCGGAATTAACAGTGGCGGCGGGTTTACCGCCACTGTTAATTCCGGACCGCCCGACCTGTAAAGAGGCCCTTTGTTTTAGATGTCTATAAGATCATCCAGAGAAAGGCTAGTCATAATGCGGTGGGGAGACCTTTTGGTGGTCTCATAATAGGAACCAAGACTGTCATCTCGACGGTTGAGTTAGATTACGGGCCCATTCATCCTAACATCTTGGCGGGTGTAATCACAGTTATTGAGAATAAGAGGAGACATAAGATACTTATTATTAATGTATACAATGCTCCAGGGGATATTATCTCAGATGATATTATTAATAGAATCAAAGTGATACCTGAAAAGTGGGTTCTGGAAAACATAGGAGGAGGGTATGCATTGGCTGGTGATCTCAATTACCAGAGATTTTCAAAGAGAAATGTGTTTGATTTTAATTTTCCTCCACTCAATATCAATTGCCATGGAGTTAATATATTATTACCCAGCCAAGAAGAATTAGAACATAATCCTGGGAATTGGTTATCTTTTATACTTGCACATGATCTGGGTCAGCCTATTAACCAGATTAACAACGTGGAGATTGTTAGAAACCTGAGGGTATTCTCACTCCCAAGAACCCTGGATCTCTTCTCAGGTGGCCAGGGAAAGTCCATCACTCTTGGACCCCAGCCCTGGAGGTGGAGAAGCGAGGGAGGATCACCTTGGTGGATGGTACTTGGGAACCGGAAGTAGGGTGCCCTCAGGAGAGACATGGTATTTCCCTTATCCTGTTGAGACTCAACCAAACCCTTCCCCTACCTTTATAGCTTATCGTAAAGTTGTTCCTCTAATTTCCCCATATCTGACACTTGACAGTACTGGGATGAAGAAGAAGCAACTAAAAGTATTGAACACCACACCTTTTTTACCACCTTCGTAGTGGGACGAGGTAGATGCTGGCTAGGAGCTATGAGGGTCAGGCATATCCCTTCAACTATTGTCAGGCAAGTCTCATTAGAGACCTACACTTGCAGCCTATCAAAAGGCTGAAGATCTATGAAGAGAGACCACTGGAACAGAACAGAGAGCAACAGGGAGGCCTCTGTGGGAGAGACCAGCAGGGGACCTTGCTTCTGAAGAGGCCGCCGTGGTGGGACCTGACGAGGAGCCAGGATGCCAGCAAACTACCCAGAAGACTTGCACAGCCTGTATCGAGGGGGCTGTGTAAGTACTGCCAGTATGTGAGCCTCTGTGACAAAAGTTCAGCAGCAGGAGTTGCGAACAAGCACCAAGAAGAAAGGACGCTGTCTGCATCCAGAAAGCAGCATTCCAGTTGCTGGCGTGGACAGAAAGACATGCGGCAGGCGAGCAGAGCATGAGCGGTTGAGTTTCCCAGCTTCAGCAATGAAGGAGAAGCAGAGTAGACCACCAGAGGGAACCGCCACAAGCCAGTGAATGTCGGGGGGACGCTAGACCACCGGGGTGCTCCTACAGCTATATATTGAATACCGAATGTAAGGAAATGGAAAATTAAGCTAAGCAATGCTTCTTAAATACCGAATGAATGGAACTTTAAAATGTAAGCAAAACAATGCTTTTTTAATACCGTATTTAAAAGATCTTTAAAACTGAACGAAACCAATGCTTTTTGAATGACGAATTGAATGGAACTTTAAAATTAAGCAAAACCAAAACGTATTGAATACTGAATCGAACGGGACTTTAAATATTCAGTGAAATTGATGCATATTGAATAATGAACTGAATGGAACTTTACACTTGGGTAGCCTGAATGCTTATCAAATACTGAATTCAATGCAACCTTGAAATTAAGCATTCTAGGTGTTTAACGGAATAAAGACCTTCATAGGCCAGGCAAATAAGGAGAATAACTCAAATGCCCAGGTGAAACTGAATTACAAAAGGGGCACAAGTGTGACAGTGAGTCATAAGAAGGTAGGCGTGAGTAAAACACCCTTGAACTGAACATTTATGAATGAATGCAGTGTGACAAGGCCAAAGACTGGAAAGGTTGTGTAACAGGTGATGGCAGAGCCAAGAGGCTGGTAAGGAAAAGCCAGAAGATTGTAAATCTACACATCAAAGCCAAGAGGCCAAGAGTGAGGGATCCTGGTTGCGTGACCTGTGATGGGTGGACCGTTTGTTCAGACAACTGCGCCTAGACCAGTGAGCCCTAAATGTTGAAAAGCCAAAACATTGTGATGATGAAGCTAAGGTCTTGCGGAAGAGAACCCTGAGAATTGAGGAGCTACATGTGTGGTCTTGGGAACAAAGTTTGTTTACTTTGAACTGTGTTGCTTGGACTTAGGGAAGGGAACCCTGAGGATTGTTTTTGAACTGTATTACCTTGAACTTGAGAAAGGTAATCTTGAGACCTTTTCGTGGAACTTTATTATACTTGGGGAAGGGGAGCTGAGAGAAAGCTGCAAGCAGGAAGAAGCTCAGAACTTTGAGTTGAACACAATTATTTTTAGTTTTGACATCCCCACACATTGGTTAGCTTTAGTTGTGAGGGCGAGTATAGGTTTTGGACACAGACAGACTTTTAAGTTGTACTCTTTGGGCCTCATCACAAGTTGGGTCTTAACCCTTAACTGCAGTGGTAAAGCTATTACCGCCACATTTATGGGCTGGCCCAATCTCAAGTTTGGCCCTGGTCTGAGCCGGCGCTAATAGTGCCCCAAACACCATTGGGTCCAATGAACTTAATGGGGAATTGCAGCTATGCCGCTACTTCAAATTGCGCTGAACTGACTAGCGGTAATGCTAATTGTGTTGGTGGCATCCCAGTACAGTTACCGCCGGGATACCGCCAACCTCCTGCTGAGGCCCTTTGTCTAGGAATTTTCTTAGTTTCATTCAGGTAGGGAAATCCCACCTTAGCATAGGGCAAGTTAGGCCGTCTACCATCTTGACATTTAATTTAATAAAGTATTTTATTTTGAACTATAAGTCTGTTGTCTGTGCCTTGCTTCGTGACACCTTCACAACATTTTGTCCTATACTTGGTATAGTGGAACAATGCATTCTTAGTTCTATTATGTTTTGATGACTAAGGAAATGCTGGAAAACGTAAGCAAATATAGACATACTTATACAGGTCTCAGTGATCATCCTGCTATTAATTTTACTTTACAATATAATTTTAGCAGATATAATAATAGGCTAGTGGAAAGTATTCTGTGAATGGGATGGGTAGTCGAATTAAATGGTGAGAGCATAATATACTTGCATTTAGGTATTTTAGGTAATTGATTTGATGCTATCTCCAGTTTTAAATGTATTAGTGAGTTTGAAATATTGAGTAACAGAAAAAATATTTATATATGAAGTATGGGAACAATCATTTTAATGACATGGCTATTGTTGATAAAAAAAGAAACTGATTATGGTACATATAAACAGGTTCAAAAGGATGATAAGGCTGCTTATAAGAAAACCTTCCACTTAATTTTTATTGAACATTTTCGAATAACAGAACAAATCATAAATCATCAGAAATAAGGTCAGATTCAAGCTTTGCCCCCCTCCCTCACCCGCCCCCCGCATGTGAACAACCGGGGCCAACCGGGCCATGGGGATTTTGGAAAACACTTCTGGGGGACCATAATCCATAGGTAGGCTGACAAATAGGGTTCACTGATTGCAATGCCAACAATGTAGGTACTCATGAATGGTTTACAAGGAGGCAATAGAATGTGTCAATAGTGGGTGGGAATCCTTACAGACGCATGGTACCACAGTCTTCATGAAGGAGGACCACTGTCCATTTCTGTACAAAAGCATTCATTGTATCATGGGTCAACGCTGTTAGCTTCTCATATTTAAAAATGGTGCAGAGTTTGGCAAGCCACTCTGCTTTGGTGGGTACTGAACTATTCTTCCACTTCTGAGCCAGAGCAAGTCTCCCAGCCCTCAACATGGCCTGGACCACCTTGGGAGTACTACTCGCTCCTGAGTCGGGGGAAGGGATGCCAAACAAGAGGTCAGTTGGTTGTAAGGGGAGAGAGAGGCCCATTACATCTTTGATCCAGCTCAGGAGCTCTGACCAATAAATCTGGATAGAGGGGCAATCCCACCACAGGTGATACCAGGTCCCCCCGCTGGCCACACTTCCTAGGGCAGAGGGGGGAAACCCTGGAGAACATCTTAGATAACCTATCAAGGGGAAGGTACCACGTGTGAAGGAGTTTGAAGTTGTGTTCCATGGCAGCGGTGTAGAGGGAACACGAAAAAAGCACCCAAAAGAGTGTGGACCAGGTCTTATCTTCCACTGCCCCTCCTAGCTTCTCCTCCCAAAAACCTTTGAACCCCTGTCTACCTTCAAGCTGAGCTGTGATCAAGACCTTATAAATCTTGGACAGGATTCCCCTTCTCGAAGTGGAGTCTGTGATCACTCTCTCCAGGGGTTTAAGAGGGGGCGGGCGAGTGCATCGCCCCATTTAGAGCTGGTCAACATTCCGTTAACTTGAAAGTAATCGAAAATTGACATCGGGCAGTCCACCATGGCTTCCACTATTTTGTCATACTCAATGAAAGTGTTATGTTGGAATAGTTGGGCGGCTCGCTCAAATCCCATGTCAGACCAGCTTTGAGTATCCTGGAGGCCTCGCTTGCCCAGGTCAAGGAGGGACCCCACAAGGAGGTCGGGGGAGGGCCAGGAAGAGAGCACCTCATTTGACTTGTCACATTTCCACAAGGCCCACAGGACTGATAGTGTTGGGTGGTTTCTAACAGAGTTGTGAAGATCTCTGGCTGAGCCCCACAGGAGGTCTCTTACTTTCCTGGGGTGTGTATGGATGTCCTGTATGTAAGACCAGAAGGTTTGCATGTCATCTATCATGTGTTCCAGCATCACCCTAGCTGGACTGCCTTATAGGACTGCCGGAAGTCAGGGAGACCAAGCCCCCCATGAGACCTCGGGAGGGTCAGGGTAATATACTTGATTCTTGGTCACCTAATATTCCAGATAAATCTTTGGGTCATGGAGTGCAGGGATCTAAAAAATGCGTCTGGAATTCATGTTGGGAGAGAGGTGAAAAGATAAAGAAGGCGGGGAAGAAAATTCATTTTAATGGACATCATACGCCCAAACCATGAGAGGTTCAAGGGGGCCCACCGTTGGAGGTCCGATTTTATCTTGGAGAGGATGGGGGGATTCAGTTCAAAGTGTCTCCCAGGTCCCTATGGAGAAGAATCCCCAGGTATGTTATGGCCGTGCGTTCTATTCTTAAACCTCCCGCTGATTCTCTCGATTCAATGACCCTGTCCCCCACTCCCATTGGCATGAGACATGACTTTGAGGGATTAACGTTTAAACCAGAGAAGACCCCAAACCTGCGTATCAGGCGCATGAGCCGCGGAAGAGAGACATTTAAGTTGGTCAAGTAAACAAGGATATCACCCGCAAAGAGTGAAAGTTTGAAGTCTAGATCCCCACATCGAATCCCTGTGACCTACTGGTGCTGTCTAATGGCTATGGCAAGTGGCTCCATCGCAACAGCGTATAATAGTGGGGAGATGGGACAACCTTGGCGTGTTCCCCTGGAGAGGGGGAAGGGAGCCGAGACGGTACCATTAACCGTAACCCTAGTAAAGGGCCTGTTATACAAGGAGGCAATCGACCCACAGAACCTCACTCCAAGTCCCATCTTTTGCAGTACTTTACCCATGTAGGAACATTCGAGATGGTTGAAGGACTTCTCAGAATCGAGTGAGAGTAGGTAGACCTCTACTTTGTTACTGGTAGTCTTGTGCATCAGATCTAGGGTTTTCCTAATGTTGTCGCACCCCTGCCTACCTGGGACGAATCCCACTTGGTGTCTGTGGATCAGGGACGGGAGGTGCTGGGCCAGTCTATTGGCAAGAAGCTTAGCCAAGACCTTCACTTCTGTGTTTAGAAGTGAGATTGGCCGGTAAGATTGGCAATTCATCAGATCTTTTCCCCTCTTTTGGAATTACCACAATTCGGGCTGATAGCATGGGCTGGTGGAGGGTTCACGAATCAAGAACCGCATTAAACAGTTTTGCAAGAAACGGGCCCAGAGCAGAGCGGAAGGATTTATATGAAAATAGCGCCATGACTACCTCCAAGCTCGGAATGAGGCCCTATGTCTTTAATTGATAGAGTGCAGTTGAACCGGAATGATCCATTTATATTGCTTTGTGGAGATTTGAATACAAACTGCATGAACAGGAGTGGATTCATTCTACCTTTCACCTCTTTGTCCAAACGAGCAAGGCTTTGGGTTTCTGAATTAGAATAACGTGATATACATATGCTGAATGGTCAGACGAGGGGTGATACTCCAGGTGGTCCTACTTGGGCCCATGACTCTCCGGAGGCCCGCTTTGTCTACTACTTCTCCTCTCACAAACCTTCTCGAATTGATAAACAAATTGAACGCAATACACATGGTATATAGTGACCACCACTTGCTTACGCTATCATTTGGAGTTTTGTCATTGAATAACAGCACCTTGAAAATGAAAAATCAATTGTGAATCAAGGGGCAATCGGCTTAGAATTTTACTTACCAACAGATGTATCAAAGCTCTCTAACAACTATATATCCTTATTGGATACAGGGACTACTAGCCCTGATTACTCTGGTGTCCTTTTTGACTTCCGATTGAAGCCCAAGGTAGGCATGCATGAAATAGGTCTTTAAGAGACTCCATTATTCTAGCCCCAATGTGTGTGAAATGAAAAAAGGTTTGTGAGCTGATTTTCGTCACATAGATCATTTACATATTGTTGACAAGATAGCTCTCAAGAGGAAAAGGAAACAACAGTGCAAGAACTGGCTATTATCCTCAAGTGCACAATGATATCAAGATGATGCAGAAATGATAATGAAAGTAATGGCAAATAAGAACACACAACATCTATGGGCCTTACTCAATAATAATGCAACTTTTCAATTAGCAACAGTAATTTCTGCGGTCAGCGAGAAAGCATGGGTTGAGCACTTCTCTAACATCTATTTAGGTCTGTCAAAGGAACCTGTAGCACCTAAAATTAAGTCTTGATTCTCCCTGGTATATACAATTTGACCGTGATGATATATTATGCGTAATTAAAAAGCAAAATTCTTCTCATGCAGCAGGTCCTGATGGACTGAATAATTATGTCATCAAACAAAATCCAGAGGATTGGGCTGACTTTTGTCTCTTGCTTTTTAACCAAATTCTCAGAGGAATAGCTATCCCACAGTCCTGGAAGGCTGCGCTGATCATACCGATATTCAAGAAAGGCGACAGAGATAATCCCAAAAACTACAGACCTATCACCCTCTTGGATCCTCTTGGCAACATCTTTGCTTCCATTCTATTAAATCACCTAAAATAATGGGCCCTTGCCTCTTGCCTCGGAGATAGAAGACAAGCAGGATTCATTAAGGGTTTCAGAACCAACTCAAACTTGATCCTAATCAATATATTGAAACTGAAGGTGTTCGAAACAAAGCAGAGCCTCTATCTTGCATTTATTGATTTGGAACAAGCTTTTGATAGCATCAATAGAGAAACATTGTGGATGAAGTTAACCAAATGGGGCTGTCCTCCAGATCTTCTTGAGGCAATTTGAGCCTTTCATTTGCAAACCACCATCAAGATCAAATTGGCCACAGAAGGCGCCATAAACAATTCAATTAATACATGTAGGGGAGTTAAACAGGGCTGTCCTTTAGCAGCAACACTGTTTATCCTATATTTATCAGATATGGAACAGTCTGTCAGAGGTCAGGGCCTTTGCTCCCAAAATCTATAACCAAGTAATTCCTTGGATGATATACGCAGATGACTTGGTCGTAATAGACCAAACGCCTATAGGCCTACAGCGGAGATTGGATCAGCTGGAATCTTATATAGAAAAAAATGATCTGAGGGTCAACACTAATACATTGAAAGTAATGACCTTCTGGAATTCTTGAGGGAAAATAACTTTTACATTTGTCTGGACCTTAGGTAACAAGGTCCTGGAAAATGTGAACTCTATATTATGGGGGTCATTCTCAGCTTGGTGCTAATGGAACAATGATGCCGGTAAAGGAATACCGGCATCGAATACCGGTACGGGCTATTCTGACCAGCCCGACCGCTATTAACGACATCGTAAAGTACGGTGCCGTTAATAACGGTCTGGGCACGGGCACGCGACCCACCATGCCGGCAATAGCGGCATGCCGTAAACTGGAGTAGATCACAAGGTAAGCGGACATGCAAATTACGGCTTCATGAAGGTGTTAAAAGTGCCTACCGACATGTCGTAAATACCGGCATCGCAGACCAACCGTAAAATGCCATGTGCAGTGATCCCAAATACCACAGGTGCACACAATCAGCACAGGTGGAGGCAATGGAATTTTCCCCACTACAAAATGAGCACACCCACACACCACACCCCTTACCACACCAAGATCAATACAATAGCAGCATCAACACTTCAGCTGGAGGACATGCATGCATTGCAACACCAGCAACAACACCAACGACAACAGCAGGCACCACAGAGGAGACGCAGCAGGAGAAGGAGGGTGAGACAGGCTCTGCATGCCTCACAAGTGCAGCCAGCTTAACCACGCATGCAGCCCCCAATCCCAAACATCAGAGCCAGTCCCTGCAACCCAACTCCACAGCACAAGCACACCCCATACCATCTGGACCGTGACACCATCAACACCATTGTGGACATGATATACGACTGTCAATCTCATTGAAATATGCACCGCCATCCCCCCTCTACTGAAGGTAGTGTCAGTGCTCCACCACAAGCACAAAACGGAATACATATCTCTACCACAGACTCCCCAGGAGATACTAGAAACAAAAGGTGGCCTCCATGCTGTGGAGGTGGTTTAACGCAATCACAAACTATACCACCACAAACAGGTGGTACGGAAGGTGACGCAAGCAAGATCTTCACACATTGTGGTGCACATTATCCCGGATCAACCATAGGAATGCCGCATGTGCCATGGGAAAAATCAGCGCAGAATGCCATAAATTGCAGAGGCTACTGGCAACGCTCACCATCAGAAAATCCTACACAACACAACAAATCACAAAATTCACACAAACACAGCAATATGCGTACACAATGTATGAGCTACAATACGGCAGAGCACACCGTGTATCATCTTGAAGATGCAACCCACACCATTATTCCATGGCAAGGACACATTGAGGGCCAAAAAATAGCTTGCATACAACCAGGGACATGTGCATGTGACCAACGATAATCTGCCGGCATGTGTGACTAGTACAGCTGTCCATCATTATTTGCATGACATTTAATTTTAATTGCCTCGCATGCAGGTGATAGTGGCTATCCCTTGAAGCCGTGGCTCCTCACCCCTGTCCGAAACACACAGAACAGGCACGAGGAGGACTACAATTGTTCCCATTCCCGTACCCGTGTGGACATTGAGGAGACCTTTGGCCTGTTGAAGACACGATTTCAATGCCTCAGCCGGTCGGGTGGGGCACTCCGCTACAGGCATGAGAAGGTGGCCAAGATTATCATGCCATGTGTCGAGCTGCACGATATGTGCATCCGCCGGAACGTGCCCGTGCCCCCTGACATTGAACTGCTACCACCTGGTGATGATGAAGGGGAGGAAGAAGATGTGGCTGGACATCATCGCTGTGGCGATGCACATGAGTGCTGTACTGTGTGCAAGTCTGTGATTGCACAATATTTGTGACACACATGGCATCAGAGGGTGACATGATGGCTGGACAGAGGGCACTGGGTGTGGGGGTACAACTACACCATGCACTGTAACTGAATAATTGACACATGCGCAATGATGAATGTCCACTCAGGTCTTGTTTTTCACACAACTGGTGAATTAAATGTAACAAAGTGACAAAACCCTCAACCACCCTCCCCCTCCTCCCCTCCCCCCACAACTCCACCACACACCCTCACCCCCCTCAAACTCCCCCCACCACTCCCCCACACACCCTCACCCCCCTTCCCCTCCCCTCACAACTCCCCCACACAAGTCCCATTGAGTCTCTGAAGCCTACATGAGGCTGCCATGACAATTACTCAGCACTCCCTGGCCCAGGAGGTGGCATGTCTTGTCGGCGCTGTGTACGGCCGACCTGCAGAGCGGGCTTGTTTGCGTGGAACTGCAGGACAACGGTGTGGCCGCCTGCTGAGGTTGTGTGGCATGGATGCCCTGCCTCCATGGCATCCGCGATGCACCCTAACACCTGCCGGAGGGCCGAGACCTCCTCGCAGAGGCGGCTGGTGTTGTCCGAGTAAAAAGATCTCATCATGGAGGCAGGGTTGTCCGTAATGGACCGGCCTAGTGCAGCTAACTCCGTACGCCACTCCTCTCTGGCCAGCCTGCTGTCCTGTATGAACTCACACACAAGGGCAGTTAGCAGGTTAGCCCGCTGCGGCCCAGCGGGTGCCCCTGTGGAGGTATTGGGCACCTAGCTGTCATGTCCAGCCTGCTCAGCCTCCCCAGCCCTGAAAACTGGACTGAAGTGTCCCTCTGTGTGCTGATGGCCAGAGTGCTCTGGGGTGGTGGCGTTCCTGGTATCGAACGATGATACTTGGGGGGATGCAAGTTGAGTTGGGGTATGGACCACATCCAATAGATCGTCCTCCATGGTGCCCCAGATGTCCTCCTGTGTGTCATCCACAGTCAGGGGTGCCGTGGATGCCACCTCCCCAGCCAAACTCGGCTCCTCCGAATGTGGTGCCTCCATGTGACATCAGGCTCAGCAGTGGGTGGAGGTGCTGTGCCCTCCACGGACCTTGGTGGCACAGGTGCAATGGGTACCTGCGGTGGCTTGGATGCTGGTATACGGCACCCCCTGGCTTGTCCCCTCAAGGTTGACGGCCGGTTGCTGTCCTCCTGAGACCTCTTCCGGGGTGTGGCCTGTGCAGGAGTTGCGTCCTGCCCATCACTGTCATGGCCAGTGCCTATGGGGGTGGAAGAGAGGGACAGCATGAGTGATGTTTTGATAGGCATCATACATACATTGGGACAATTGCTCATCCACACAATTGGGGGTAATAGGCATTTGTGTTTGGAAGGGCACGTCATTTGATACATGGATGGTTGATGCAGGCATATGCCGGCGTCACTCATGTTGGCCAGGAACAGTGCTGTCTGACATGCATACTATTTTGGACATGCACGCTGTGTGCCTCGTGGAATTTCCTACTTTCTGTGGTATGTGTCATGTACGATATTGCCTTGCACCAGGCATCTGCATGTGTCTGTGATGCATCGGCCTAATTTGCGGGGAGTGTGTGTGTGTGGTGCGACCATAGCTTGACTCTTCGGACTGACATTGAGTTTGACTTTCATCAGATTTGGCATAGCAGTGTTTACTTTGGACACTCACCTCCATCGCCCGATGTTGTGGCGCCACACTCCATCTCACCTACACCTTCGATGGATTCCGTCCCAATCATGCTTGCGCATATGTCCTACCATGGGGTGAGCTTTATCGGGGAACTGGGACCTCCTCCTGTTCCCATGGCCTGGCTGCGATTGACAAGAGGATGTTGCGCACCCTTAGTCGCAGGTCGTCCCATCGCTTGCGACAGTCTTTTACTGTGCGTGGTGTGTTGCCCACAGCACTAAACTTCTGGCCAACAAGTGCCCAGATCTCTTTTTTCCTTAGCACTGCCTCTCTCCTCATGTTTCTAGAGAAGACTGTGGCAGCATGCTCGTGCAGTGTGTCCACAAGCATCTGGAGCTCATCCTCATTAAATCGTTCCTTTCTCAGGCGGGTAGCTCCCCTCTTCAGGGCCTTCTGTATTGTGGTCTTGGAGGTGGATGTTTTCAAACAATCGGCAGTGTCCCAGGGGTCTTGTGTGGTGAGGATGGAAATGGATTGTGTTTTTAAAGATGGCCGCCGTGCTCCTTCCCGTTCCTGTGGGTTGACGCTACTTCCGGTTTCGCTTATTAGCGGTGACTGTAAATAGCGGTGACAGCTAATTACGGTCACCGCTATTTACGGTCACCGCTAATGGCGCATTGAACAATGTCAGTAGTGTTATCTGCGCTAAGCTTGATGCCGGTAAGGGCTTTTTGGGAGCCTTTTGCGGCATGGCGCTAGATACCTTACCGGCATGGCATAAATCTTGTGCCCGCAAAGTCGTAATTAGCGGACTGGTGCCAGCACGGACACGCTATTTGCGCCATGCCGGTAAGGGACGTTACATTTTTACCACAGGTGTATTGAGACTGAGGGCCTCATTACACGGATGGCGGCAAGGATTTACCGGTACAATACTGGTACCGGTAAATCCTTACCGCCTTACTACGAGGTCCCTTTGCGGGTTGGAGACTTTAACTCCTGCTTTTTGCAGGCGTTAAAAACCAACCCGCAAAGGGACCCAGGGAGCTAATTACAGTACCGCAATTTGCGGTACCGTAATTAGCGCCTTCCCCATTCCCATTGAGCCCTATGGGGCAAAAATGGGAATGGGGAAGGGCAATGGTGGAAGGGGGAATTACCGCCCCGCCAACCTTGGAATGGGGCGGTAATTCCCCTTTCCGCCAAGGCGGTGCCGGTATTTTACCGGCATGAACCATGGCGCTAATAGCGCCATGGTTCTCCGCCATCCGTGTAATGAGGCCCTGAGTCCCCTCTCCCCTTTCGAAATACTAAGAAATAGGGAAAATCACACAAAAGATTGGTTGGTGGACACTTGGAAAAGCTCATGCTGTGGAGTGTTAAATGATTTTGAGCTATCTGAAGAAGTTTTAATAATTAACCCTTCTAAAGTGAAGACATATATAAGTAGGTAAGACTGGATTCATATACAAATCAAAAGGTCATCCTATTAATTACCACTGAGTTTGGAACACGAATTAAGAGGCTTGAACCAACTTCCGAGATACCGCTCAAAATTTCCCAGCCCCAAACATTGTGATTTGTTCATGCAGCTAAGATTAAACATTCTGCGTGAGAAAATTCAATGACAAAAGGACCTCTTCTTGCCAATTCTGTAAGGCGAGTGAAAAATTGTAATCAAGAAAACATCTGATAATAGAATGTAATATGCTTACTTCAACAAAACAGAAACACATGAACGAAATGGCCAAGCAGTATAGAACTCTGT
The DNA here is from genome assembly GCF_040938575.1 of Ambystoma mexicanum. Lineage (NCBI taxonomy): Eukaryota > Metazoa > Chordata > Amphibia > Caudata > Ambystomatidae > Ambystoma > Ambystoma mexicanum. Next base: position 115,315,752 of record NC_090936.1, on the reverse strand, counting down.
GGATGAGTGGTGGAAACTGTTTCTAATTGCCGAAAATTATTCAATGATATTCACTGTGATCAAATTTATTGAAGAGGTTTTGCGACTATAAATGAAGCTAAATGTAAGAGTAGATATCTATGACAACATGAATTGATGATGCAAGGGATTGCTTGTTACTTATCTAGTAACTTTTAATTATATTGGCGGAACAGCACCCGCTCGCAACCTTTGATGGAAGCACCGGCACTGTTGCACACAGTGCTGGTGCTTCCGTCCTCCCCATTCCCATTGAGTTCTATGGGACTCGAATGGGAATGGGGAGTTACTTTTTCCAGTACCTGGCTTCCGGGACCACCAGGACTTTAATACCCCGTTAATTCCCCAAATCCAGGTGCCAGAAAAAAACACAACTCCAGCGTCAGCCATACCATTTTTACCAACACGGCTACCACCGGGGTTGTAATGAGGCCCAATGTGTTTTGCGAAAAAGTTCAATTTATATTTCAGCCTGATGAATTGTTCTCAAGTTGATGTTTGATAAAGGATTTTATGAAAGGATTGTAATAAACCAAAGATACATTTAAAAAAAAGATAGTACTGAACACTTCAAGTCGCTCTGTGGGCTTTCCTATTGTGGATTTAAATTCATCCCTGTACCTGTAAAAGGATTCCTTCCCACTACTGTCACACTTCCTGTCCTGGGTGTGGATGCTTGTGGGGCTCCTGTATTCGCCTTCCACTGTGGAACTGTTGCCTGTGGCACTGTCGCTTGTTGCACCGTTGTGTACTGTGGTTGCTGCGTCTGTACTTGTTTTGCCTGCATGGGTGCTTGCTGTGGTTGCCCTTGTGACAACTGTGTTTGCTGTGGGATCTGCTGTGCTTGCTGTGTTTGCGTCGCGCCTGCCTGATACTGTGTGTGATCTTGGGCATAATATTCTTGTCGTTCTGAATTGTACTGCAGAGAATAGTCCATCCCCCCTCTTGAAGCTTGCCAGTTCTGCTGCATGCCTTCTCCTTTACATCAACACGTTCTGGATATATGTCCTATCCTCCCACAATTCCAGCTTTGTTGTGGCTGTGCTCCATTAAATCCTCCCCCCCTGAGGGTTTTGAAATCTGCCTCGTCCTCTAGGTCCATTCTCTCTACCTCGTGGGCAAAGATTGTATGTACTCTGATTCATAGGTTACACTTCATTGCTTTGCTGCACTGGCTGTATTTCTTGTCTTTTTTCTGGACTAACTTTGCTTCTACCTGCTTTCTATTCTCAGCTTCTTATTTTTCTCTTGCAACAATCGACAATAATGTACAATGAGTCTCCGAAGCCTACATGAGGCTGCCATGACAATTACTCGGCACTCCCTGGCCCAGGGGGTGGCATGTCTTGTCGGCGCTGTGTACGGGCCGACCTGCAGAGCGGGCTTGTTTGCGTGGAACTGCAGGACGACGGTGTGGCCGCCTGCTGAGGTTGTGTGGCGGGATGCCCTGCCTCCATGGCATCCGCGATGCGCCCTAACACCCCCTGGAGGGCCGAGACCTCCTCGCAGAGGCGGCTGGTGTTGTCCGAGAAAGATCTCACCATGGAGGCAGTATTGTTGTAATGCACCGGCCTAGTGCAGCTAACTCTGTACGCAACTCCTCTCTGGCCAGCCTGTTTGCCTGTATGAACTCACGCACAAGGACAGTTAGCAGGTCAGCCCGCTGCGGCCCTGCGGGTGCACCTGTGGAGGTATTTGGCCCCTGGCTGTCATGCCCAGCCTGCTCAGCCTCCTCAGCCCTGAAAACTGGACTGAAGTGTCCCTCTGTGTGCTCATGGCCAGAGTGCTCTGGGGTGGTGGCGTTCCTGGTATCGAACGATGACACTTGGGGGGATGCAAGTTGAGTTGGGGTATGGACCACATCCAATAGATCGTCCTCCATGGTGCCCCAGATGTCCTCCTGTGTGTCATCCACAGTTAGGGGTGCCGTGGCTGCCACCTCCCCAGCCAAACTCGACTCCTCCGAATGTGGTGCCTCGCATGTGTCATCAGGCTGACCAGTGGGTGGAGGTGGTGGTGGTGCTGTGCCCTCCACGGACCTTGGTGGCACAGGTGCAATGGGTACCTGCGGTGGCTTGGATGCAGGTATACGGCCCCCCCTGGCTTGTCCCCTCGAGGTTGACGGCCGGTTGCTGTCCTCCTGGGACCTCTTCCGGGATGTGGCCTGTGCAGGGGTTGCGTCCTGCCCATCACTGTCATGGTCAGTGCCTATGGGGGTGGAAGAGAGGGACGGCATGAGTGATGTTTTTAAAGGCATCATACATACATCGGGACAATTGCTCATCCACACAATTGGGGGTAATAGGCATTTGTGTTTGGAAGGGCACGTCATTTGATACATGGGTGGTTGATGCAGGCATATGTCGGCCTCACTCATGTTGGCCAGGAACAGTGCTGTCTGACATGCATACTATTTTGGACATGCACGCTGTGTGCCTCGTGGAATTTCCTACTTTGTGTGGTATGTGTAATGTACGATATTGCCTTGAACCAGGCTTCTGCATGTGTCTGTGATGCATCGGCCTACTTTGCAGGGAGTGTGTGTGTGTGTGTGGGCGACCATAGCTTGACTCTTCGGACTGACATTGGGTTTGACTTTCATCAGATTTGGCATAGCAGTGTTTACTTTGGACACTCATCTCCATCGCCCGGTGTTGTTTCGCCACACTCCATCTCGCCTACACCTTCGATGGATTCCGTCCCAATCATGCTTGCGCATATGTCCTCCCATGGGGTGAGCTTTATCAGGGAACTGGGACCTCCTCCTGATCCCATGGCCTGGCTGGGATTGACAGAGAGAATGTTGAGCACCCTTAGTCGCAGGTCGTCCCATCGCTTGCGACAGTCTTTTACTGTGCGTGGTGTGTTGCCCACAGCACTAACCTTCTGGGCAACAAGTGCCCAGATCTCTTTTTTCCTTAGCACTGGCTCTCTCCTCATGTTGCTAGAGAAGACTGTAGCAGCATTCTCCTGCAGTGTGTCCACAAGCATCTGGAGCTCATCCTCATTAAATCGTTCCTTTCTCAGTCGGGCAGCTCCCTTCTTCAGGGCCTTAGGCATTGTGGTTTTGGAGGTGGATGTTTTCAAACAATCAGCAGTGTCCCAGGGGTCTTGTGTGATGAGGTTGGCAATGGACTGTGTTTTTAAAGATGGCCGCCGTGCTCCTTCCCGTTCCCGTGGGTTGACGCTACTTCCGGTTTCGCTTATTAGTGGTGACTGTAAATAGCGGTGACGGCTAATTACTGTCACTGCTAATGGCGCATTGAACAATGTCAGTAGTCTTATCTGCGCTACGCTTGATGCCGGTAAGGGCTTTTTGGGAGCCTTTTGCGGCATGGCGCTAGATACCTTACCGACATGGCGTAAAGCTTGTGCCCGCAAAGTCGTAATTAGCGGACTGGTGCCAGCACAGACACGCTATTTGCGCCATGCCGGTAAGGGACGTTACTTACCTCCAAACTCGGAATGACCCGCTATATCTGGGTGCTTTAATCAACTGTAGTCTAATTGAGAAAACCTGGGCTGAAGCTATTAGATCGAAATGCATCCGTTTGACATGTCAGGCAATGCTGATTGACAAAACATTTGGGAAATTCACAACAATCCCTATCATTTCTTTTTATAATCTAAAAGCATTATGATCCATGGTGCAGAAACAGCTTTGAACATCCCTGAAGGTTTCTGGGATCTGATGAAAGGCTACTTTTGTAACAAGGCTTTATGTCTAGTGAGATTACTCCCAATTTCCTTAATAAGATATGAACTAGGACTTCAGTCGCTCAGAGTCAAATGGCGATCATTAAGCCTTTACCACAGTTGTATTGAGACTGAGTCCCCTCTCCCTTTTCGAAATACTAAGAAATAGGGAAAATCGCACAAAAGATTGGTTGGTGGACACTTGGTAAAGCTCATGCTGTGGAGTGTTAAATGATTTTGAGCTGTCTGAAGAAGTTTTAAGGGAGAGATAGAAAAAAGGGAGCCCTGATTATTGTCTATGGCCCTTCAGGCAATTCTGCAATATAATAAAGAGATAGGGCCAACTAGACCAGAGATGACAAATGACTATTGTTTAAATCAGAATAGTTTTTTGTTTATTATCCGAATACACATATCATGAAAAAATCGGCTCCACAAACCAAATGCAATACATCCCTCCAACAACCATTCATTCATAACTCATCCATACAATAATCATATTTGCAAAAATTAAATAAAACAAGGTGATACTTTGTATATACCACAAATAGTAAATCAGACAATTATAAGTTCAACACTCGATTATTTTACAATGTGCCCCTCTGTTGGTATTCAGGGTTTTTTTTTAAAACTGTTGTCAACATGTTTCGGTTAAGTTTTCTCACGAGGATGAGGCAGTCCCCTCGTGTATTAACTTAGTGTTCAACCTTCTTCAGGACAGGAGAGCAATCGCCAACTTGGCATTGCCTCTTGGTAAAAAACCAAAGGTAGGGGGGGTGTGGCAGGAGAGCCTTAAATCTAAAAGTAAAAAAGAATAAAAATTGTCATCTCTGTGTTTACTCAACACACTATTTACTTAGTGTCTACATATAGTTTGCTTAGTTAACTATATATCACCTGTTAACCTCTTCTGAAACTTTCAGGGGCTGGCGAACCGGTGTGATGGAATCGATCCCGTAGTGAATGCTTCCAACAATGGCGCTTCACGTAATGGATGCCCTATAGTAAAAAGGACATGTGTGTTTTAAAATTCAGAAATGAGAACCTACTTAGGTCATTCACAAATAATGGGTTGGTACTCACTGTTATTCTCAAAAGGAAAATATTTTCTTTTTTCTAATTTCCAGTTCGAAAATAGTGCCAATTAATTCATTAAAGCAACTGCGTCTTTAAAACGCCTGCGAAGGAGAAAACAAAGCATATGAAACATGCATTAACTGCTATGTTTCAAAGAGGCAGCAATCTGTCACTGTTGGATAAACTCCAGCACAATCACGCTTTAAAACCGGGAACACTTACTTGAGACAGCGTATGTTTAATCGCTGTTACGGCTCACTGGCAAGAAGTGTAGCAAAATTTACGGCCGTGAACCGAAGGGCTGCCTATGTAAACAACAGACACAGAGCAACATGATTAGTGTCTGCTCATTAGACTTGGTGCACCTCGGCGCTGCTGTTTATGAAAATCATTCTTCTCTTACCTTGTTAAAGGCGAGAGATGGAAGCCAAGACCCTGCCGCGCAGTCAATAGTCTGCGCTCCTATCGTCTGCCAGAGTTTTGTAAACGCTGTGCAGGCAGGCGCTTAGCCCTCACAAAACGGTCGCTTGGAATTATGGGCTTCGTAGTCTATACTGACATATACAGGCTGATTCACATGTCACTACCTAAGAATCTCGTGCATCCATCGCGAAATATTCTGTTTGTCAGTCTTTTAGTTATGTGCTTCCTGGCTCGACATCTGCCAGAAATATAGCTCACCGTCTGACAGACTCATGTAACCGCTGTATAAACATGCGCTATGGCCAGAGAAAACAACCGCTTGGAATTGTGGGCTTCGTAGTGCGTAGTGTCACTATGGATGATATAATATCGTCCGTGTTCAAATATAATAAGATGGTATACTGTAGAGACTGATTCACATGTCTCTGCCGTCTCGTGCCTCCATCACAGGACTTATTCAGTGGATGAGGTTTCAAAGAGACTCCTCACTGATTGAAGAAAACTACGCACCAATGAGGCGCTCACGTGTGCAATGTATTGTGGATAGGGTAGTTTGGGCTACAGGGAGTTAACTACTGTTTAGTACGTTCCACTCTACAGAAATGTTTAACCCATGATGTACTGTATCTAGGGAATAAATCCATTTCTGTTCAAGGCGATGTAGAGCCATTGCCATATCTCCACCTCTAGATTTTGGATTTAGAGTTTGTAACAGAAACCACTTCATTTGTGTGACTTTATGATTAAGCCTCTTGAAATGCTCCACCAGGGGTTTGTCAGGGGTGTGAATTCTTATGCAAGAGCGATGTTCTCCAATGCGGACCTTCACTGCTCTGACCGTTTTCCCTACATATAGTAGGTCGCATGGACAGGATATCACATATATTGCATTCTTTGTGCAGCAGTTGGTGTGATTTTTCATCACCCATGTCTTATTCCCGTATTGAAAACTGTGTTTAGTCTCGGTAAGTGGACAGACACTGCAATTCCCACATTTATAATGGCCAATAATGGGAGGCAGACCCCATTGGTTCATAATGGTGGTATCTCTGGGTTTCTCTCGATAAGTGTGAACCAATTTTTGTCTTAGATTGCAGTTACGTTTAAAAGCGAACATTGGTTTCTGTGATAATGTACCGGGATTTTTTACCAAATCCCAATTCTGATTGATTATTTTTCTGATAGCGTTACTAATGGGATAGAATGTGGTAACGCAAACCAATCTATCGTTCGATTTTTTGTCCTGTACTTGTAAAGAAACTTCTCTATTTGTGTTCGCAGCTCTTTTTAGATTGTTCTTCACCAGACGTTTGGGGTACCCCCGTATGTCCAACCTTTCTTTGAGTTGTGTGGCATGTATATTATAATCATCCTTATCGGTACAATTCCGTCGGATTCTCAAAAATTGACCGTAAGGAAGATTGAATTTGAGACTCTCTGGATGAAAACTTGAATAGTGCAGTAAGGTATTCTTATCCGTAGCTTTTCTATAAAGTGAGGTGACTAAGTTGTTCCCTTGTTTTCTGATCATCAAATCCAGGAAGCTTACTTGTTCTTTACTCCATTCAATGGTAAATTTAATATTCAAATCACAAGTATTCAACCATTTATGAAACGCAAGGAGAGATGTGATGTCCCCTCGCCAAATCAGAAAAACATCGTCGATATAACGACGCCACATCTTCAATTGTCCATTTGTCTGATTTTTTAGAATATCAGCAATATATTTTGATTCAAATTTAGCCATGTATAGATTAGCTACATGCGGGGCAAATGTAGCCCCCATGCTGACCCCTTTCTGTTGTTTGTAGATCTGCTGTTTAAAGAGGAAGAAATTTTCTGTCATGGCCAATCTTGAACATTCTAATATAAATCCTGTGGGTGGTTTATGTGGTCTACTTCGTGTGTCCAATACTTCAGCTATAGCCTCCAAACAAGCCATTTGGGGGATGGACGTATATAACGCCTCCACATCCATGGTCACTAAAAGATCACCTGTTTCTATCGTGACATCTTGGAGAATTTTCAGCATGTCCGTTGTGTCTTTAATATAAGACGGCATCGCCAGGAAAAAAGGTTTAAGAAAAACTCGCTATAGATGGAAAGAGGTTCCAATAAGGACTCTATTGCTGACACAATAGGTCTGCCGGGCGGGTTTTCCAGGCTCTTATGTACTTTTGGTAATATGTAAAATGCTGCCTTCTTTGGATGTTTTTTGTTGAGAAATTTTTCTTCATCCAGACAAATCCATTCTTCTTGTCGCGCATGTGCTGTTAGACTTTTAATCTCATCCTGTAATCTTTCTGTGGGGTCATGGTCCAGTTTTTTGTATGATATAGTGTCATTTAGCAATCTAATACATTCTTTGTCGTAGTTTACAGTATCCATCAGTACTATCCCTCCGCCCTTATCGGCCGATTTTATAGTTACATTTTCTTGGTTACTGAGATTTTGAAGACACAATCTTTCATTTTTAGTCAAATTATCAGTACAGTGATTTTTCTTTTTTAGACTGGTTAAAACTTGTTTAGTCACCCGATTCTCAAAGGTGATAATCTCTGGTGGGCAGGTGTGTGGTGGTGGAAAGAAATTGGATTTCATTTTGAGACCTGTGATGTTTATATCTGCTGAATCCACTATTTTGTCCCCTATTTGTTTTTGGTTCTGATTAGGTAAAAATACTTCAAAGAAATGTTTTAACCTGATGTTCCGAAAAAAAATTTGTAGTTCTAGTTCTACATTGAAAGGGTCTGCTTTTGTGACTGGTACGAAAGAAAGGCCTCTAGCTAAGAGACTCTTTTCTGTAGAGCTCAGAATATGTGTGGATAAATTAAAGATCGGGAGGATGTCTTGATTCATTGGTTCTTGTACCATTGCCTGGTTCGTACCCCCTGTTGGTGCGGGGTTCGTTGTCGTGGTCGTCCTCTGGGGCCTCCTCTGGGAAAACCCCCTTGTTGGCGGAATATGCCACGTCCTCTCTGTGGTAATCCTGAGGGTCCAGCTAAAGCCGGATCCGATCCACTAGACGACCCAGATGAATTAGAAAATGTCACTACCCGATTGCGTTTCGGGTTCTGGTTCGAGTGTTGTGGAGGATTAGTAAAAAAATCTTCTTTTAAATAAGGGTAGGTTTTCTCTTCTTGGTAACTAGCTATGTCTTTCTTCAATTTAAGTATTTTCCGATCTAGATTGAGCTGTTTGAATTTCTTAATTTCTATTTCTAGATTTTCCAGAGTTTTTTTCACATCTTGTATATTTTTATTGTCAAGAAATCTTTTTTCCAGAGTTGCTAGCTCCTCACCCTGTTTCTTTGTTTCGTCCTCTGCGTTCTCAATTATCAATAGAATCCAGTCTCGAGAGCAGCGGTTACCAACCCCACTAAAGTTTTTCTTAAATTTTGGATTGTCAGTGAAAATACACGGTATGTTTCTGACTTGGAGACCGTCCGGAATAATTCCGGCTCTAAGGTACTCAAGCATCAGTTTGCCATGTAATTCCGTGCGGGTGATCTTTTTCTTTTTTTGCAAAATTGTTTCACTTTTATCTTGTTCACCCCCTATAGTAGTTTCGGCTATCTGATCTTTCGTTAGCCATGCTGGTGTCTCTAAGATTTTTTTGCAATGTTCATCGGAAAAGGAAAAAAGGTTCACATTATCCATTTCTTTTAGGAAGCTAAGATTAAACATTCTGCGTGAGAAAATTCAATGACAAACGGACCTCTTCTTGCCAATTCTGTAAGGCGAGTGAAAAATTGTAATCAAGAAAACATCTGATAATAGAATGTAATATGCTTACTTCAACAAAACAGAAACACATGAACGAAGTTGCCAAGCAGTATAGAACTCTGTGGATGAATGGTGGAAACTGTTTCTAATTGGCGAAAATTATTCAATGATATTCACTGTGATCAAATTTATTGAAGAGGTTTTGGGACTTTAAATGAAGCTAAATGTAAGAGTAGATGTCTATGACAACATGAATTGATGATGCAAGGGATTGCTTGTTACTTATCTAGTAACTTTTAATTATATTGGCGGAACAGCACCCACTCGCAACCTTTGATGGAAGCACCGGCACTGTTGCACACAGTGCTGGTGCTTCCGTCCTCCCCATTCCCATTGAGTTCTATGGGACTCGACTGGGAATGGGGAGTTACTTTTTCCAGCACCTGGCTTCCGGAACCACCAGGACTTTATTACCCCGGTAATTCCCCAAATCCAGGTGCCATAAAAAAACACAACTCCAGCGGCAGCCATACCATTATACCAGCACGGCTACCACTGGGGTTGTAATGAGGCCCAATGTGTTTTGCGAAAAATTTCAATTTATATTTCAGCCTGATGAATTGTTCTCAAGTTGATATTTGATTTTTGACAAATGATTTTATGAAAGGATTGTAATAAACCAAAGATACATTTAAAAAAAAGATAGTACTGAACACTTCAAGTCACTCTGTGGGCTTTCCTATTGTGGATTTAAATTCATCCCTGTACCTGTAAAAGGATTCCTTCCCACTACTGTCACACTTCCTGTCCTGGGTGTGGATGCTTGTGGGGCTCCTGTATTCTCCTTCCACTGTGGAACTGTTGCCTGTGGCAGTGTCGCTTGTTGCACCGTTGTGTACTGTGGTTGCTGCGTCTATACTTGTTTTGCCTGCATGGGTGCTTGCTGTGGTTGCCCTTGTGACAACTGTGTTTGCTGTGGGATCTGATGTGCTTGCTGTGTTTGCATTGTGCCTGTCTGATACTGTGTGTGATCTTGGGCATAATATTCTTGTGGTTCTGAATTGTACTGCAGAGAATAGCCCATCCTCCCTCTTGAAGCTTGCCAGTTCTGTTGCATGTCTCCTCCTTTACATCGACACGTTCTGGATATATGTCCTATCCTCCCTCAATTCCAGTTTTGTTGCGGCTGTACTCCATTAAATCCTCCCCCCCTGAGGGTTTTGAAATCTGCCTCGTCCTCTAGGTCCATTCTCTCTACCTCGTGGACAAAGATTGTATGTACTCTGATTCATAGGGTACACTTCATTGCTTTGCTGCACTGGCTGTATTTCTTGTCTTTTCTCTGGACTAACTTTGCTTCCACCTGCTTTCTATTCTCAGCTTTCTTCTTATTTTTCTCTTGCAACAATCGACAATAAAGTACAATAGTCAACTGTATTTCTGGCCATGGCTTTACTTCCATCCCTACCTGTTTCTTCATCTGCCGTTGCACTAGCTCATGCATGTCCCTGACATAAAATATGATAAAATAAGACACCAACATTCTTGAATCTCTTGAATAAAAGCTACAGGGTCATCGTCCTCTCTCATTTTCCTAGTCATAATCCCACCCATATCCAATGTGTCAGGATACTGTACTCTAAGTGCCCTCCATATGTCTGCCCTGCAATTATTAACTGGCACTCCATCATGTGTTTCGTTTTGTGCTGGTACACTCGCATATCCTGCTCGTCTCCAAATGTCGTCAGCTCTCTCCCCTAGAATAGCTGCCAGTGGGCCTTTTCTGTCACCCACTGCTAACGTCATTCCCGCTGTCATTCTTTCTAATTCATAAATCCATTTTCCTGCACCTGCAGTCAATCTTGGTCATTTACATTTCAAATTCTCTTTGTCCATTTGTACGCACAAAATATATTGTGGTTGTCCTCTCCCTTTCTCTAATAACGGCAAATGTGTAAATCCTGGTCCAAAATCATATTCCCCTACACTTTGTGTCTTCCAGGTGGAACTAGTTTCGTTCGTATGTCTTCTTCCTGGCAGTGACCTTAACCTGCATGCATAAGGCAGGACATATCCCCTGCGCTACGTGATCCTGCTGGTGGTCGTTCAGACTATAGTATAGGTTGTGAGTTTTTTCTTTTGGGTCTTCTAAATCTGACCACTTTACCCCTCTCTCTATATTTGTATCTATCAAAAAACTGCATGCATCCTTCTCTTAGTGTTTTCTCTTTTTCCTCCCTTTCTTCATCTGACATTATTATACCCTAACTGGTATGGCTATTATCCCTTTCCTCATCATCAAGATCTAGGGCCTATTACGACTTTGGAGGTAGCCATGCCCGCCTCCAAAATCGTGTGCGCGTTCCCTGAATGGAGAAATACCGGGCCATTCCGAATATGGAGGGCCCAGTATTTCCTCCTTCAGGGAACACGGGCCCTCCCCATTCCCATTCGGGCCCCCATACGGCTCAATGGGAATGGGGGGAGCTAACAATGGGCCCATTACAAACAGGCCCGTTGTTAGCTCCCTGGTCCCCTTGCAGGACCCGCTATGGACGTCTGGAAAAACCAGACGTCCAGAGCGGGTCCCGCGAGGGGTCATCGTAATAGTGCAGAGTGGGTTTAATGGCGCTGGCACCATTACCGGCACCGTTAAACCCATTCCGCACTTGTTGTAATGAGGCCCCTAGTCTACTTAGGGACAGCGTTCTATGTTTGTCCATTAATGCATTATCTAATCTATTTCCTGGTTCTTTTGGTGGAGATCCTGCAACGCTCCCCATAGCCTCATGACCACCCTTCTCTCTCATCTGTCTATATAGATCCCCAATTATTTTCCCCATGCCTTCTGCCTCATGCTCGTCGGCCCATGTCTGTATTCTCTGTATCCCTTTAGCTCCCTGTGGGTCTGTTGTGATCCTCTCTCTTCTTCCCGTCGCTCTAATGCTTCAGTGGGTATCATACTTCTATTAACAATAAGATCTATTTTGTCATCTCCTTGTCCCCTACGTCTTGTCATTTCTTCTTCCCTTCTTTTCACCTCTTTTTTCTCTTCTTCCTCTTGCCTTCTTGGCAACCTATGTTCTTTCAATCTTTGGGCTTTTATTTCTTCACGTGTCTTCTCTTCTATTCTCTGTGTCTCTTTTTCTGTTCCTCATGCGTTCTCTTTTCTTCCTTTCGATTCCTTTCCTTTTCCGTCTCTTCCTTGTATACCCTCTCTCGTTCTTTCTCCTTTTCTCTTTCCTCTCTTTTTTCTCTCTCTTTAACATCGTCAATGCCCTTTTTGTCTAATTTAAGTAGCATTTGTCCTCTCATCCACTTCTTTTGTACTATTGTCCTTCCACTTGCTTTGTCTTTCTCTCTATTTTGTCTCCTGGCTTCCTCTTCTATTACTATCTGTCTTTCCCTTTTGTTTTGTTTTGTTTTATTCGTATTTATATAGCGCACAACAGCCCGAGGACATCGTGGCACTTGTTACAGTACAAAGCTTAGTTACTTAGTTACATGGTCATTAGCAATATCTATACAGGTTGCAATATAGTAACATAGTCATTAGCAGTATATATACAGGTTACAATATAGTTATATTACATTTGTGTTTTATTACAATATACATGGCAGAAGTGGAGGAGGCAGTCCTCCACTTGCTAGTTGAGGAGAGTGGCCTTGAGGTTGTTGCAGAAGACAGAGATGGAAGTTTCAGCTATGAGGGTGGCAGGGAGTGAGTTCCAGAGTTTTGGTACAATATAGAGAAGCCTAGACCTCCCGCTGTGGCTCTCTTTATGCGTGGTATGTGTAGCTGGTTGGTGTACTGAGCTCTGGTGGGGCGAGTGGATGTGGTCCTTGATATTGCTTCAGATAGGTATGCTGGAGCAGTTTTGTTGATGCACCTGTGAGTGATGGTGAGGATTTTCAGAGCAATACGGTCTTTGACCTGGAGCCACAGGGCTTCACGTATGGCGTGGGATATATGGTCTCTTTTAGGGATGCTCATGGCGGCTCTGAGGGCATTGTTTTGTGTGGTTTGCAGTCTGTGAATGTTTTTGGCGGAGGTGCCAGCTAGAAGGTCGTTGCAATAATCGAGTTTGGCTCCTATAGTTGCTCTAGCTATGGCCAAGCGGTTGGGGGTGGATAAGTAGGGTTTAATGGCATTGATGAGTTTGGTGCTGAACGCTGATGCAGAGGCTATGGTGCTGACTTGTTTGATCATCGATAGATTTGCATCAATGTGAACACCTAGGGGCCGATTCATGAAACAAACGTGCGCCGAAAATCCATGCGCAAGCAGGCGCAAGGGAGCGCAAGCGTGAGAAACACAGCGCACGCACACAGCGCACGCGCACGCGTGCGATTCAAGGAAGACGCTGCGCGTGTTTCCCGCTGTCCGTGCACCCAATCCAGCCATGGCGCACGCAGGCATACACGGCGTGCGCTACGCACACAGCAAAAGCGCACATAGCGCGGCGCACACAACCAAAGTGGGCGGAACAGTGGGCGTAACACGCGGAATGGGGAACAAAGAGTGAAAAAGAAGGCGTAACTGGGGAAGTACTGCAGGGAACTACACGGAACGCCCACACACACGCGAACAACCCGTATTCATGGATCCGTATACGGGAAACCCACGCACGGCAAAAGACGCACACAGGCGTCAACGCGTCCGCCACACGAAGGCAGGCGGAAGCGTCCCAGCGCACAAAACAAAAGTGCGCGCAAACAACAAACACGTATATACAGCTACGATGAATGCCCCATTTGTCGCAGCACTGATCGTGGGACACCGCAGGAGGAGGAGAATAGCCAGGGCACGCATTTTCGCACCACGGACAAGCCTTTTTGGGATGCCTGACGACCAGGTCTATGGCAGGTATAGGTTTCCACCCCACATCATCCTAGACCTGGTCAGGGAGTGGGAAGATGACCTTACATCCCACACCTTTTGCTCCCAAGCATTGAGCCCCTTGGAGAAGGTGCTCAATGTCCTGCATTTTGTGGCCACTGGGTCATTTCAGCGGACTACTGCCATAGTGGGGGGGGTCTCACAGGCCATGCAGTCACGCTGCCTACACCAGGTACTGGCAATCATGACAGCGCGCCCCTCAGTCCGCAGGCACATATACATGGCCAGAACACCCTCAGAAAGGCAGGCCGTTGTCCTGGATTTTTCAGGGTGGCACACTTCCCCAAAGTGCTTGGTGCCATAGATTGCACCCATGTGGCCCTACGTCCACCTAGGGCCACTGAGCACATCTACCGAAACCGCAAGCACTGGCATTCCATCAATGTACAGGTGTTATGCGATGCAAAGGGAATCATCACCTCTGTCTATGCAAACTACCCTGGCTCCACCCATGACAGTTTCATATACAGAATGTCCGCCCTGAGCCGGGCCCTGGAAGCTGGGCAGCATGGCGACACATGGCTCCTAGGTGAGTACAAATGCCCTTGCACATGCATGCAAGTCACACACAGACAAATACCCAAACCCTAATAATCTCAACTATTATCACCTCCCCAGGGGACAGTGCCTACCCTCTGAGCAACCACATGATGACGCCAATCCGGAACCCCAGCACACCACCCCAGGTAAGATACAACGCCGCCCATATTTCAACCAGGGCCATAGTGGAGCGCACATTCGGAGTGCTCAAGTCACGTTTCCGCTCCCTTGACCGCTCTGGCGGGCAACTACTCTATGCACCACCAGTAGTGTGCAGGATCATTGTGGCAGCATGTGTCCTGCACAATGTTGCAACACGGCAGGGCGTCCCGGTGGACATGGTGGTGCCCCCACATCCCCAACCACAGGCACATGCGCTACCCATGGGAAGGGACAGGGCACATGGCGAGGAAGCCCGGACCCAGCTTGTGGCCACATTTTTCACCTAAACTCCCACCCCTGCGGAGTGCACACAGGCCTGGCACATACCAGGTGACAATCGATGATGACAAAGAGACAGTCAACTGTCACAACCCTACCACCCTGAGATAGTTGCCATGGAAGTGCCACATTGTCTGCATCCCTAGCTACTTAAACACAAGCTATCCTGTGTGACCAAAAGGCACACATATGACATATGACATGATATGGCCTATACACAAGTATTTCAAGGTGCGATGAGGCAGGGAGGGGGGAACAAGGGAAGACAGACAACGGTACTACTAGGCCAGGTGTCATTTAGATTGTGCAAGTGCAGGGGTAGGGAAAAGTGCAAGGAGAAGGGGAGGGGGGAGTGCAGTACAGGGGAAGTAGACCAAAAAACAAATACATAGGTCAGCTGGTGGCAACTGCAAAGGTAAGTGCAGACAAGTGCTGGGAAGGGGGGCTGTAGGGATAGAGAGACAGTACCGCAGTGCAGGGGTTGCCAGGGAGGCAGTGCAAGTGGAGAGTGGCTGGGCCAGGGACCGAGGTCTGTGAGAGTGGCCCAGTTGCAGATCCAGTGCAGTTCCAGTGAAGAATTCCGCAAGGGAGAGGCAGAGAGAAAGCAGAAGCAAAGAGGAAGGTCTTGAGGTGCTTCCCGAACCGGAGATGGTTCCCCTCAAGTTCAAGTGAGGCAGGAAGGCTGTTCCAGAGGGAGGTCCCTGCCGCGGAGAGAGATCTACCCCAGCTAGTTGCTCTGAGAAGCGGATGACCCTGACATGCAAGGTGTGCATCACACACACCTGCAAAACAGGCCATGGCCACCACTGTTATGTCACTCAAACCCTCCCAAACCACAACATGACATGGCAAGCAATACCCATACACCAACACAGTAACAATAAGGTACACATTGCCATGTCCAAAATGTACAGTGGCATCAGACAATGATGCCTGACCTGGAATCAGATGAAATGACAGACTAACAACCTCCCACCCAAAATAAGTCATTTCCAAATGCATTACAAGAGTTGTAGACGTAACATAACAATGAATGCCTGTCTACATGCACATTGTGCATTGCAAAATCAACACTGCAGCTTCTGTGTGCTGTGTCCTACTCCTGCAACACACTGCTCAGCGCACAGCACAGTGAACAGCCATTGTGTGTGATGCACACCCTGAGCATCACAGCTAAGCGACAGACCACATCAAAAAGCAAATTAGGCATGTACAGGAACCATAATTGGTCACAGAACATGTGCTGCAGGGACACAGTGGCCACCAGAAGGCAAACAGTGTACACGTGGATATGCAAGGGTGGGAGTACATGTAGTGCATCAGAGTGCAAGTGTGTGGGTCTGCAAGGACATGCACTCAACATATGCATGTGCACTCAAGTGACCATCAGTGTTCTCTACACATCACATGTGAACATTCACCATGTGTACACCCCAGCATGTCAAACCACAACTATCCCCTCGCACCTGAAAGGTAAACACAACACATGAACAGGCATTGATCAGCAGAACACAACATGTACATAGGATACCACCATTACAATGTCAGAGTTCCCATCACACTGCAGGGCAAGGCAACTATCAACAACAACCCCCCCTCCCTCACAAATGACCATGACCCACTGAACAACTGCACCTGGGTCATGGAGCCTTCAACCCTCAATTCCACCGGGCCACAGGATCACCTTTACCCTTCGTCACCATCTCCCACCTTGTGTGTAAAAAGGTGCCTGCACCCTCAGAATCCACACTCATTTCCAAAATCACAAAATCCAAGGCATAAAAACGAACCAGAACACCCTCCAGTAGATGACTTGACGTAGCAGTACCTCACAAAGGCCAAGTACTACCACAATGATGCAACAACCAAGGTAGCACAGTAAAACAATGTCACAACAGAATGTGAACCATGTGTGGTACATAACATAGGATGATGCACCATGAACGGATGTGTACTGTCACAGGTCCCGTGTACAGGCACGGGAGTGTCACGAAACAACCACCCCCACCGTGTCCCGGGTGCCTGCAAGGTCAAACTCACACAGGCCCCTGAAATCCTGGTGGGGAAGGAGGTTCAGGGATATGCAGTCGGGACAGGTGTTGGCACACTGAATAACTGGAATGAGTGGCAGGAGAGGGGAGGAGGAATGACACATGAAAGTAGGAAATGCACGAAAAGGTACTACCTGCATGAACACATACACAATCCAAACAAACTTGGATATCATTGTCATGGCCTTCTGTAGTCCAGGCTTAGGAGTGGTACGAACCAACCACCCCCTCTAGGGTTTTGGCGCCTGCAAGTTCGGGGCTTACACAGGCATCCGCAACCCTAGCGGGGAAAGAGGGTTAGGGAACGTTGCTTGGATAGGTACGGGAAGCAGGAACACCGGGTAGAGGGTACAGGGTTCAAAATTGCATAGGATTCCGTGTGATTAGGGGGAAAAAAACATACCAAATTGAATCACACATACATCCATGCATTAGTGCACCCCCCAGCAAGCCTATGCAGAGCAGTTTGAAAGAAAAACAACAAGACACTTAGCTCTGGTTTTGAGTGCTGGCCTCCTGCCTGCGCACTCTCAGGTCCGGTTACAGGAGCACTGCAATGCTGCAAAGAGAGCCACAGTCAACAACCTGTACATGCCAATTACACAAAAACACACCACCAAACATGCCCCATAGCAACAAACTACTCTCCAAACAGACAATCTGGTGTAGATGCTTCGTACCCATATATAACATTACCCCTGTGACGGGTCATACACAGTCAATGCAGTAAGTCAGCCGCCGGTGGGTGCGTGGCAAATGGAACACCAATGTGTCACAATTCACACAACATGCAATGTTCCCTGGGTAAGCAGACAGACCCATATAGCAAGCCATGACTTCAGAGCAAGTTGCGTACCACCATGACCGAAACAAAGTTGGCAGTGCATGTATCATAAAGTACATGGAAATGAAATGCACTGCACCCGAGTATGTCCCTTGCTGTATGTCCCTGTGAGCTGCCCCTTTCCATGTCTCGGAAAGGCTACATGGTTGATACAAGTGCCTCAATGGACCTTGGTGTACTGAAGGGTATGTGCCACTGCCCCTGCAGGTGTCCCAGACAACCTTACAATCAACAGCCATCAGTCCACCAACACATCTGAACTGCATTGTGTGCTTCAACACCAATATTCGTCCAAGCTCACCCTCAGTGCTGTGACTAAGCCTGCATGTGCAACTCGCCTGGTGCAAGCTTTGCTGTGTTGTGGCCCCCCTGTGCTGCTCACCTTGCCTGGAGTTCCTTGGAACACGTCAGCAGTTCTAGGATGTAGGTCTGCAATCCCTGTGCCTCTGCTTGTGCACACATGTGCATGTGGGCACCAACAAACGTGTCCAGAATTCCGTCGTCCAATGGGCCATGTCTGCTGGCAGAGGTGCTCTGGAGGCTCATCCCCCTGCAGAAAGGGCATGAAACACATGATTAATGCATCAAAGTCATCTGTGTGTGTCTCTTCAGGCATCTCATTACTTGACCATGTCAGAGAGTCACATCATAAATCACACCATCAGTCCGTCTTTCACATCCAAAGTGTGGAACACTATCTACAGCATGAATTGCAACAAGCACGTGTACAGTAAAGATAAGAAACATACTACACAATGCATAGCAATTAATGTACACATTAATCATGAAACACCCCATCTAGCAAAAGCTGAACAGTGGACAATAACACCAAAATCGTCCCCACTAGGGGTGTAAACACAGGTCACACAGCACCAGACATGCCACAGATATGACAGTCCAAAGCCCTTGTGTAAAAGTTTGTGACACCGAACCATCCTTGCGAGCCCATGGATAAGGGAGGCAGGAGTGGCATATGTGAGTCAAGGACCCCAAGCAGCAAACACATACACAAGACAAGCCTGAAGGGCCCAGCTGGAACAGACAGTGGATGCCTTCAAAAGCCACAAAGCACCGCTCCGTCACATGAAAGAACAATAGACGGGCAATTTTAAACTATATTAACTATTAACTAATTACACTAACTATGGAAAACCTACATTACCTAATTAAACTAACTATCAAACAGAAACTTAACTAACTAAACTAAAAGAAAAATCAAAAATGGCCACATATGACCCAGGGGGGAGGGGAGGCACCCAGGAGGGGGGAGGTACAGGGTGCTGCTCAACATCCACATGCGATGATGCTGAGCCAAAAAAAAAACCTCCATGGGCTCAACGCCTGCACAGCCCGACCTATGTGGGAGATAGATGGTCGTCCGAGTCTGGCTCATCCTGGAAAGGAGGACGTGGCACAGTAGCCTGGCCACGCCTAGCCGCAGCTTGCCCCTCGTCGGCAGCAAGTCTGCCGGACGGGTGAGCCTGGTTCTGTGTGGCGATGTGATGTAGGTCTGCATGCAGAACCTCACGTGATGCACGTGCTTCCTCTTGCAAGGTAGCACGTGTAACACGGAGTTCCTCCTGCAAGGCCTGGCTGGACAACCGCTGCACCTCCCAGCAAGCCTGTAGCTCAAACGAGATGGTACGCTCAAGCTGTGCAAACCTCTCCTCTGCCTGCTGCCTCTGGGACATCATAAGGACACCCAGAGTGGATCTGAGGGAAGCATACTCCTCCCTCAGGGCATCCATGTGCGCCTCTGCGTGAACAGCAATTGCTTGACGCAGAGACGACATTTCAGCCTGGCGTGCCCTGTCTGAGGCCGCCATGCCCAGCCTGAGCGAGCGGGCCGTGGACCGTGCCACCTGCTGCTGGAGAAGCACCTGCCTAGCAGGGGGGAGCACAGATCGGGCCACACGCTCCATGCTCTCAGCGATGTTCTCCATTGCTGCCCCCTGCTGTTCTGAATTGGCAGTCATGTCTTGCTCCCACTCAGTATACTGCGGTTGCGCGCGGCGACCGCGTTGCCGGGCTTGACCCCTGCGGGACCCAAGGACCAGGGGTCCTCGCTGTGTTGGCACCGCCCGCGGCTGCACGACTACATGCCCCCGTCGACCTGATGTCCCAGGCACATCAGTGACTGGTGTGGAGGGTGACCCTGCGTCCTGATCCACCACGGGCGGAGGAACCAAGACTGTCTGATCCCTCAGTGCAGGTGTCGCAGACAGAGGAGTGTCCACATCAGAATCACTCACCCCTGACACATGGACTTGATGCTCATCCAACTCAACATGGACGTCAGAGTCGTCATCAAGGCTGGACTGATAGGTAGCCAGAGACAAGATGGACTGTAGCACTTGGGGGTTTTCGTGGCCTACCACCCCACGACCCCCACTAGTGCCGGGTTGATGTAGTGGTAACAACCCTGTGTCTGGCATGACAACACAATCCTCCGCCTCCATTGTGTCATCACCTGAAAAATAGAGAGAAAAAAGGTCACTACACATGTCAGAAGCACACAACACACACACACACCGACAGCAAACGCATCAGGCAGACATGTGACACACAACATATAACCTGGCATGCATGCTGGGTCAACTTTGAATTGCTTCTGTGATCAGAACTGTTGAAAGGTGGCAGTTTCCATGGAAGTGGGTCTATGCAGTGCAGAAAATGTGTACGCCACTCACTACCTACATGTACAAGGACTCCATGGTGTGTGCCAGGAAATGTGAAGGCAGTGCAATGTCAAATTCAGACATCACGTGCATTGTGCATTCAATGTGTACCATATCTAGAAGCCAAGCACCCCTCCACCCCAGTACCAAAGCAGGGATGCCTAGCATGGTATCAAAAGGCTGACCATACACCTGTGTATTGACAGGCAGTGTTGACTGGCATCAACAGCTTAATGTGATTCAAGTGACAACACTGCAAATGATGCTGGGACAGTAAGCAGGACACATGATGCAAACTCTGGATTCCGCCCATGTGTGAAGAAGACACAACAACAGTTGGACAGAGTCATTGGCCATTGAACAGGCTGAGGCCTGTGAACCACACAGATTGTCAGACCCTAAGCATGTGTGCAACGCAGGACTGAGCCACAGTTGACATGGGAAGGCTGATGAGATGGCAGGCAATGTATGTAACCAAGGACTTGTATTACAGTGATCATCCAGTCAAGGACACATAGGGGCATGCGTGCAATGCACATGGAGCATGAATGGGCACTCATGCCCCTGCGGGACATCTGACCTATGCACAGTACAAGTGAGATACCCTGCATCAAGTACTAAGGCTGTACCACACGGCATATGTTTGGCAGATTCTATGCTGGAAGTTAGCATCTACACAGGACGCATGAACAAGAAAGTACACATTGGCAAGATTGAAGAACACCAGTGCAAAGGTGGAACTGGGGTGCAGAGTGGCGGAGGAGGGGCAAGGGAGCATGCCTACATGGAGTCCCCGCATGCAGGCAGAGGAGACAGGCATGACGGAAGCATTGCATTACTTACACATCAGAACCATGTACAAGTCAGATGTAGCTGCAATCATGCACAACACATCCCACAAGTGAAACACACACGTCCTCAACAAACACGCATCAACACTCACTGGACTGGGCATCAAAGTCCAGCATCTCTCCCACTCCTTCGACCAATTCAGGTGTTATGAACTCCGCAACGAGTGCCTCATGCGGAGTGAGCTCTTCCTCCTCTGGTGCAGGCCCACCGCCAGTCACCAGAGTCAAGTTGTAATTAGAGGCACGCTTAGCCTTAGTGCTGCGTTTGATGTCATTCCAACGCTTTTTGCACTCTTGCGCCGTGCGCACCTCATGGCCGAATGAACTGACATGTTCCGCAAAATGCTTCCAGTGGGTGTCACGTTGGGCAGCCGTAGTCTGACTATTGGCACCCACTAGCATGTCACGGCTGTGGCCCCGCACGTAGTCCACGAGGAAGTCCAGTTCCTGCTTACAGAAAGGCTTCTTCCTCGACGTGCAGGAGGTCGTGGCTGTGTGTGGGGTCCCAGCCTGTGCTGCAGGTGCAACCTTCCTCCTCTTGGACTGTGGCGCAGACCCTGGCTGGCTAATGCCGCCCTGACCAGTTTGGTGGATTGAGCCAAGGGAGTGGCAGGTGGAGGGATGACCAAAGGCCTGACTTGTGTCGGTGGCAGCTGGGTGCCCACTAATGGACCCTGCGCAGCAACATCAGCTGTGGCAGGGTCATTGACCGCAACGGTCCTGGTTGGCAGACTCCAACCGGGGTGCTGTTGGGTGCATCTGCCCCTGCACTTGGCAACACCCGGCTGTTCGGGGCAGCAGATGACATGACTGCCCCAGGGACACGTGTCTTGGTCTGAGCATCCCGGCATGCCCCTATGGTTTCCCCCCTGGCCTGTTGGAGATCTACCAAGGGCTCTTCAAGTGCCAACGCAGCCTGCGCTGGCAGACCCCGAGCCTGGGTGGCGGTGTCCACAGCTGCACCTGCAGCTACCACTACCCTTCAGCCCGTGGCAGTCGATGGAACAGACTGCCGGGTCACACGGGCGCCAGTGCCAGATGCAGAAGCTGCATCCCCCGGAACCACAGGGGGTGGTGGCATGACTGCACCGACACATGGCACAACATTGTGCTCAAGTGGCGCACCCCTGCCTCTTCCCCCTCTGTGGCCGCCCTGGACACCCTGGAGTCCCCTACTCCCTGGTCACCACGGCCACGTCCCCGACCACGCCCGCCACGAGGAGTACGCCCAGCTGAGGCGCCCCTCACCTTTGGTGTCCTCCCAACCATGGCACAGATGTAGTAGTGCCGGCACAGATGGAGTGGTGCCAATGGGAGGTGTACACCACAATTGACCTGGGCAATTGGGGTGAAGGGGGTGGGAAGCAAGATGTTAACAGCCCCCCTGCACCTGCAAGGCTGTATGAGACCCCGATGATGTAGTGACGGGTCACGCAACGCTCAGACACCCCAAAACTGCAGTAAAACCGTGCACGCAACCCTGCAGCCTACGTGCGTGGATTCAACCTCCCGCAGTACGCGGTGGCACCCAGTAACACGAATAACGCGTACGCGTGGGACACGCAGGCTACTATGACATCGAAAATGGGTGCGATACACAGGGGCACCCGCAGTGGGAAAAAGAGCGTGTGCGACTCACCGTCTGACTAGCACGATGCAGAAAAACACGCGTAGCCAATACCCCCGCCAAAAGAAGAGATAGGTCCTTGATAGCTGTGAAGTTGTGATGGCGCGTGAAACAACAGGAAGCAGCAACACACGTCAGTCTCCACGAAAGGCACGTACAGCAAACTGCTGGGCCCGCTCACCTTTAACCCATGCTGAGGGAAACGCACGCGCGCGTCACGTCACTTACGCGCATGGGCCCTTTCCTCGTATTACACGCGGACGTGCAGTTTTTCACGCGCGCTGAAATGCCCATGCACGCCTGTGCGCATCATGTCACAGGGGCGCTTACGCTTGAGGGGCCTTCTGTCCAATGAAATTGCGTATGCGTGCAGATGCGCTTACGCGCTAAGGGCCTTTCCTCGAATTACACGCTGACGTGCTGAATTTTCACGTGCCAAATCACTCTGTATCAAGCTGGCCACGCGTAAGCACACGGAAGACCACGCTCCTGCCCAGAAGGCCGAACTACTGCCCCCCAATGCCCTGAGCCCGCTCCCACCTGCCATCTGCTGCTGCCTGACTGCCTGCTGCCCACGTGCCCTGCCATTTGCTGCCTGCACATCAGCCAGGGGTGCTGTTGCTGTGACCACCCCTGCTGGAACCGAAGACTCCCGACTGGGATTCCATCGCTCCACAGCCCAGCCTCAGGACCCAGTTGCCCACCCACTCCTGCCTCTGGGGTTGTCATGTCGGGCACTGCAACATCTGGCACCACTGACAACCCCCGGCCAGAGAGGCAGAGGGGCACTAGCTTCAGTGCCACCGAAGTTGGTGTCCTGGTGGAGCAAGTCCTGGGGCAGTATGATGCCCTCTTCGGAAATTCCTGCGCCGACAAGGAAGGACGGACTCGGATCTGGACTGACATCGTGACTGGCATCAACGCGGAGGGGGTGGCAGTCCGCGACTTCCAACATGTCAAGAAGCGCTGGGAGGACTTCAGGTCCAGGACCCTGAACAAGGCCCGGCGCCTCTTGAAGGCAGCGGATGCCAAGGGGCGCCGGAGCCACTTGTCGGAAGATCAGATGAGTACATGCATCCTGATTGTGAGCTGTGCGTGTGGTGATGTTTCAGTAGTGTGCAGGTTGCACATCTGTTTGTATGGGGTCGAGTATGGGTGGGGGTGTACAGGGCCGTGGGGCTAACACATGCGAGGGCTGGAATGTGTGAGACATGGATGGTGCTTGTGTGTGTAGGCTTGCATGCCAAATGCAGTTGTGTGGGCACACATGTTTGGATGAATGTGTATGTAAGTAGACATGTCCGTGATGTCACGCATGTATGTTGTTTTCAGTTGTATGTATCAGCACTGTGTACATGTGCATTTGTGTGTATTTGACAAGGGTGCAACAGTGATGCAACATGGATGCATGTGACAGCGGGATGTGGAAGCCTGATTGGCAGATGTGACATGGATGCCCATCTGAACACTGCGACACTTGGCAGAGGTGTACACATGCATGCAAGTGTGGTGGTGTGTGTACATGTGTGGTGCACTTCCTGTGTTGCATGTGATGTCTGGCTCAGCTTTGCCTGCTCATGCTGTTGTATGGGTATGGATGGTGCTGGCATTTGCGATATGGCTGTGGTATGGCTCATGTGTGCAAGTTGAAATGACATGTGTGTTGGGGATTGTGATGGCATGTCTGAGGTTTGCCAATGCCACTCATGTACAACTGTCATGTGTGTATGTGTCCATTGTACAGTGCCCTGATGCCTGTGTTTTATTTCTCCCTGTCTGCGGCGTCAACTGATGAAGAGGGCGGAGAAGGTGCTGTGGAGCACAGCGGCGGGGATCCCACCGCCAGCCGGAGACGCAAGGCCCGGCTCCCCTCCCATGTTGTCATCTCGTCGGGGAGTGAGGAGTCCGGTGCCGCGTCCCAGGCCGCAGCTGCCGGGGGGAGGTCCAAGAGGCGGAGGTTGGAGTTGGACTCCTCGGCAGCAGAAGGGGCAGCTGGGACCCCACAGGGCCCAACGGGGGAAGATGACACAGAGTCATCCAGGTTGGTGGGGGGTTTGGTGGAGGAGGAGGCCGTGCAAGCAACAGAGACGGGGTCTGGAGGTGGGGATCCCACTGGTGCTAGTGGTGCAGTGCAGGACCAGGGACAGGAGGCAGCAGGGCCACCGCGGAGGTGCCTGTGTGCAATCCTGTCCCTGATCCTGTCCCTGCATCATCTTGCACCAGCAGGGATGCCTACGTCCAGACCCGTATTCAGGCAGGGGATGAGCAAACGACAACTGGCCTTCCTCTGCCTGCGGACGTGGCTATCTGGGTCCGGGTTGAGCCTGTCCTGACTGGTGTGGCGTTGCGTCAACGGGCCATGCGACTTGACCTGCAGTCTTTTCATGAGGAGACTGCACGTCATCTCGAATGGCTCGTTGACCACGTCAGCCTGCTGGGACAGGTCACCCAGGCCGGATTCCTCCGTTTGATGGGGCTTGCTACGACCCCCTCCTCAACTGAACCCCCTATGCGCCAGTCGTCCTCCGTGCCATCTTCCCACCCATCAGTCACCTGGGTGCCCTGTGGAGCTGCCTCTGACGGTGCGGCCAGGCTGGTGGAGGAGGCATCCCTGCCACAGTCGGGAGTCGGACGTCCAGCAGGGGTGGCCACATCAACGACTGCACCCCAGCCGGCGGAGGATGTGCAGGCAGCAGGAGGCAGTGCACGGGCAGAGGCACAGCAGCAGCAGCAACGTGGTGGGAGCCATGAAGGCTCGGGGCCTTCAACATCAGAGGGGCAGGCATCGGCCGGAGGGCAGGAGGACCCAGGACAGAGAGTGTCTTCCGTGTGGCAGCGGCTGGGCCACGCCATAGATCCGGAGCGGCAGCGGGCGGAAGAGGCACAGCTCACAATGGTCAGGGCGGAGAACTCCATGCGGAGGGCCCTGAGGTGGGCCGAGTGCCTCGAGGCAATCCGCAGGGGGTTGGAGGTGGACACGTGGACGGCCCTGCGGACCCTCGGGGCCATGGAGGAGGACCGCCTCCGGTACATTGAGCAGGAGTTCGATGATGCCCTGGCCCGGGACATCCAAAAGTGAGCCGTCAGACTAACCCGCTGCCCTTGTACATAGTTATGTAGGTAGTGTTAGGTTTCCTTTGTTTTTTGATTTATTTTGGACCTTTTGGACATTGGCCACATTTTTGTATATAGTTTATTTTATTAGTTAGTGTTGTTAGATAGGTTTCGTTTCTTTTGTTGGGATAATGGACCCTGGCTTGTTCGTCTGTACATAGTTCACTGTTGGATTTTATTTTTCTTTCACAATTTACCCATGGAGCAATGGCTTTCAATTATTATTTCCCATTGGATTTGCTTTTGTGGACAGTGACTTTGGACACCATTACTTTGGATTATGATTTTTGATTTTGCTTTTTTTCACGGACATGCTTCTTTTCATTTTTGTACATTCCCATTTCTGTTTCTTTATTTTTGAATCTATTTATGTTTCCTTTAATACATATTTTTTTTATCGAACTTCAATGTGTAGTATCATCTCATTGGTTTCATGCATATCATGATATGGGTTTTGAGATTCACTGACACCCATTGAGTGTATGTGAGGGACATGTGTTTGTTTCAAAACTTACAATTAGTGTTCTGTCATGTAATTGCCATTTCTGAGTGGGTGGATGCAATACTCGGGTGGGTGTTTTGCATTTGGAGGCTGACCATAGGGACCAGGGATCTAGATTGTGATGACATGTTGGCTGGGGAACATGAGTTGGGGCCTGCTGGCAGGTGCCCCACAGTGCTGGGGGGTGGGGGTGGTGGGGAACATGAGTTGGACATGGGTGGGGGCCTGCTGGCAGGTGCCCCACAGTGCTGGGGGGTGGGGGTGGTGGGGACATGAGTTGGACATGGGTGGGGGCCTGCTGGCAGGTGCCCCACAGTGCTGGGGGGTGGGGGTGGTGGGGAACATGAGTTGGACATGGGTGGGGCCTGCTGGCAGGTGCCCCACAGTGCTGGGGGGTGGGGACATGAGTTGGACATGGGTGGGGGCCTGCTGGCAGGTGCCCCACAGTGCTGGGGGGTGGGGGTGGTGGGGAACATGAGTTGGACATGGGTGGGGGCCTGCTGGCAGGTGCCCCACAGTGCTGGGGGGTGGGGGTGGTGGGGAACATGAGTTGGACATGGGTGGGGGCCTGCTGGCAGGTGCCCCACAGTGCTGGGGGTTGGGGGTGGTGGGGAACATGAGTTGGACATGGGTGGGGGCCTGCTGGCAGGTGCCCCACAGTGCTGGGGGGTAGGGGTGGTGGGGACATGAGTTGGACATGGGTGGGGGCCTGCTGGCAGGTGCCCCACAGTGCTGGGGGGTGGGGGTGGTGGGAGACATGGGTGGGGGCCTGCTGGAGGGTGCCCCTGCCCTGCTGGGGTGTGTGGGTGGTGGGAGACATGGGTGGGGGCTTGGTGGAGGCTGCCCCTGCACTGCTGCGGGGTGGGGGTGGTGGGAGACATGGGTGGGGGCCTGGTGGAGGGTGCCCCTGGTGGCTGGGGGTGCAAGGAGACATGCGTTGGTGGGCAGTAGTGCAAGTTGACATGTGGGTTGGCTGGGGGGCATGGCCATGGTGGATGGTGTGCCTGCAGGACATGTGCAGGGTAGGCCCCTGTGGTGTGAGCCACCTGCAAGGGCCGTGGAGGGTGTAGAGGGAACACCTGGGAGGACCCACACGTGCAATTCACGTGTGGTGCTCCCCGCGCACCCCTGTAATACACGTACCCTGCTGAAATCGCGTGTGGAACTTCCCGCGCACCCCTGGAATACACGTACCCTGCTGATATCGCGTGTGAAACTTCCCGCGCACCCCGAAATACACGTAGCCAGGACATTCGCGTGTGGAACTTCCCGCGCACCCCTGATATACACGTACCCTGCTGACTTTGCGTGTGTGACTTCGCACGCACCCCTGGAATACACGTACCCTGCTGATATCGCGTGTGAAACTTCCCGTGCACCCTGAAATACACGTAGCCAGGACATTCGCGTGTGGAACTTCCCGCGCACCCCTGATATGCACGTACCCTGCTGATATCACGTGTGAAACTTCCCGCGCACCCCGAAATACACGTAGCCAGGACATTCGCATGTGGAACTTCCCGCGCACCCCTGATATGCACGTACCCTGCTGATTTTGCGTGTGAAACTTCCCGCGCACCCCGAAATACACGTAGCCAGGACATTCGCGTGTGGAACTTCCCGCGCACCCCTGATATACACGTACCCTGCTGAATTCACATGTAAAAATTCCTGCGCACCCCTGATGTACACGTACCCTGATGGAATCGCGTGTGGAACTTCAAGCGCACCCCTGTAATACACGTACCCTGCTGAAATCGTGTGTGGAACTTCCCGCGCACCCCTGGAATACACATACCCTGCTGATATCGCGTGTGAAACTTCCCACGCACCCCGAAATACATGTAGCCTGGACATTCGCGTGTGGAACTTCCCGCGCACCCCTGGAATACACGTACCCTGCTGATATCGCGTGTGAAACTTCCCGCGCACCCCGAAATACACGTAGCCAGGACATTCGCGTGTGGAACTTCCCGCACACCCCTGAAATGCACGTACCCAGCTGAAATGACGTGAGGTACTTCCCGCGCACCCCAGTGATACACGTAGCCCGCTTGCCGTGCTGGTACAGGGTTAGCGCAGCCCTTTGCGCTGGATTGGGGATTTTGATGGCTTTTCTTGATGAGATTAAGGACCTCAGGTTCAGTGATGTTTCTGAAGGAGAATTGAGCGTGATTGAGATTACTATGCCTGTCTTGTTTATGGCGGTTGGCTTTTTGGTTTGGGAGGGCTTTGCAGTGGTTTTGGATTTTGTTCTGGAGTTTTATTTTGTTGAGCATGGCGGACTGAATGCTGGCACACCAAGCTTTGTCTTTAGTTATCTCGTCAGCGGTAGCCGGAGGAGTGATTCATTCATTAAAGATTGCGAATAGTTCTTTAGCTTGGGAGTTGGCCTTTGAGATCCTATAATTGAAGGAGTTGGATTTTGCTGCTAAAATGGCATTTTATATTGGAGGGCTATTTGTTTGAAGAGGCTCTTATTTAGATCACTCGGATCCGTTAGCCAGATTTTAAGCAACTGGCACTTTTGAGCTCGGAGGGTTTGGAGTTGTTCCGAGAACCAAGAGTTGCAGTGAAATTATTCTTTTTCCTTCTTGCTTTCAAGTGGGGCTATAGAGTTTATGGCATTGGTGAGAGTATCATTGAAGATAGCTGATAGTATATTTGGGTCCTGAGAGAAAGGTGGTGCTAGGCAGGGGCTTTTAAGGTGGGGACGCAAGTTGTCTGTGTTGAGTTTTTTAGAACTTCTTATTGTGGCAGGTCGTGCGTGGATGAGAGTCTTAGGTTTAGGGTTGGTGGGGATGAGGAATTCGATGCATGTGTGGTCCGTCCAAGGAAGTGCGGTGTTTGAGGTAATGTTGGATGCACAGTTGTGACCATTGACCCAGTCAAGGGTGCTGCCTTTGTAGTGAGTGGGGGTGAGGACTCATTGGGAGAAACCTAAGTCTGTGAGTTCTTTAGTTAGGGTTGCAGCAGATTTATCCTTAGGATCATTGCATCCTAAATTTAAGTCTCCTAATAGAAGGATTTTGGAGGACTTTTTAATGTTGTTGCGGAGTCGATGGGAGAGGTGCTCTTGGAAGTCAGCTGGGAGTCCGGGAGGTCTGTATAGGATGTGGATGTTGATTAGATTATTGGGGGAGAGCGTAAGCTTGGCTGATAGGATATCACGCTCTTTATGTTTGTTGCGTGTGGACATATATTTACGTTCTCTATTCTTACTTTCTTTCATGCTGTCTTCACTATTAAAAGCGGGAGGTGCGTATGTTGGATTAACATACCCTGCCGCTGCTTTTAACTCCTTTAGAGGATAGATTCCCAGTTTGTCTTCAGTTAGGCTATCATTTTTAGGATGAGAACGAGGAGCTGAGGGCATTAAGTCCTCCTCTTTATGCTGTTTGAGCATCCACTCATTCTCAGGAGGTTCTTTTCTCTCACTCAGATACATATTCAATAGTTCTAAAACTGCTACCCTTTTCTGTAGCTTCTTCCCTGTATATGTAGCATGCATGTAAGTTGTCATGTGTCGCAGTACTGCTTTTGATAACAAGCCTTCTTGAGGCTACGGCTGGAGTGTTTTCTTAATCATGCCTTTTACCAATCAGCGTGGTACTTTCTAAACTTAGGCCTTTATCTTGGTAATTTCCTGCATAGATGTAAAAGGGGAGCGACAAGTCATTTTTAACTGTCAATACTTACCAGGTTTTTTTCATTTATTATTTATTTAATCACATTACAACAATCACTTTAAGCCAGCACCATCAATCGCTGCCCATTTCCAAAAAACAATTTCTTCAATTTCCGAGCCTATACAACATTCGTTTTATCTCTTGATTTATAGTTTTTATCAATTCATACTTATCCTATCACTTTTGTTTGATAACTTTAAGAATCTTATTTTATTCTGTTTTTCCTCAAATGCTATCCTAGATTTGATTGGTGGCAATTGCTTGCTTTTTTAGGGCCTAACAACTTTGTCAGATTTGTATTACTAACATGTTTATAGTTTTTGAGCTTTCAACCTATTTTATCACTGCTAATACAAAATATGTCAATATATATTAAATAAAACACATGTGCACACTTTTCCTATGATTGTCTTGTCTTATTCCCCTGATAGACATCTCTATTTTACTCAATTTTGGAGTGTGTCGCGCACCCTTATTTGACTGTAGCCGTAGGAATCCCTTAAATAATACTCAGTTCTGGAGTTTGGTGCGGTCCCTTCTCTAGAGGACAGGTAGTGAGGTAGCTTCTTTTCCCTAATGAATCCCATTATGTTTCCCCTTTATATATACATGCAATACGGCCCGTCCCCTTTTATTTGCCACTTTTTGATGCTTCTACTTACATGTGTTATTCAGTTCGAGCCCTTCTGTATCGACTCTTCCGCCAATTAAACACTTCGCCTTCAGTCCACGGGCACCTGTGGGCCCAGACAGAAATTTCTTAAAAGGGGCACCTTTCAACTATCTCAGGTCACATGTCTTGTACTACCGCTCTCCACAGGAAACACTGCAGTCTTCCGGCTAATGGAGGAAGACTTCAAGGATACGAGGGTCTGGATCTGAACCATCTGCACTGCTACCAAATGTGCAGTAGCACTTTAAAACGTTCTTATGCGCAGAATGGGATTACCATAATAAATGATTTTGGACCCAAATAACTGGACAGACCAAAGAATATGGCAACATACTACTTTATTATCAGTTCAATAAAGTAGGGAAACCTGGCGAACAACGAATCGCAGTGCACGCACTATGAGTGAATTTCATTTCCGCAAATAGTTTTAACATCATCATACGTCAGCTATGACATCATCCTATGTGGCAAATAATAAAACCTGTCAGACGGAGAGATTGGTTAGGGGAACATATCTACTTATAGCCTCTATATGTGCTAGTAACATCATTGGCTGTCCCTCATCTGGCAGGTGTGCCTTAAACTTCTCTCTATGTACACATGGGCGTAGGACATGGGGGAATAGGGAGGACAAATCCCCACCACAATTTTAAGTGGGGGATACAATGGCATTTATCCCCTCCAGTTTTCCCCAGTTTGAGTGTCTCTCTGCTGCACCAGTTTGTGTGTCTGCAGCGTGTCCCTGTGCAGTGATGCGTGCAAACTTCAGACTCTGAAGTTTGCACGCAGTTCAGACACTGGGGTAACAGGGGCCCCCACAGCCCCTGCAGTGTGGGGGCCCCACTGCCACATGTCCTGGGAGATGCCCCCCTGTAGAAAGAAATGAAAAAATATATTTTTTCAATTTTTTTAAAAATGTTTTTCTTTTTGTAGTCACTCTGCATTCATAAAGAAATTATATCTGTAACAGAAATCATTTCTTTATAAAGACAAAGTGACTACAAAAAGAAACTTTCTTTTTGAAGTCCGAGGGCTCTCCCCACCCCATGACATTGAAGACCCCAGGCTGGAGGACTCCATGTCATGGGGTGGGGGAGCACTCTGCCTTCATAAAGAAATTATTTCCATTATGGATCGGTCCTTCATGGAAATAATTATGAAAGGGTGTGCACTTAAACGTGTAGGTGGCTGCCTGTGTGTGTGTATGGTGAAAGGGTGCACACTTAAATGTATAGGTGGGTGGGTGCGTGGGTGGGTGGGCCTCTATGGTGAAAGGGTGCACACTGAAATGTACGGGTGGCTGCTTGGGTGTGCCTGCATGGTGAAAGGGAGCACACTTAAATGTATGGATGGCTGCCTGGGTGTGAGTATATGGTGAAAGAGTGCACACTTAAATGTATGGATGGCTGGGTGTGGGTGTGTGTATATGATGAATGGTGTGTGTGCTTGTGTTCAGGGGTGCAACAAAACCTACATTTCGGGGGGGGGCTAATCCTTCAAATGTTGGGTGAGGCACTGACTTCCCGGGCGGTAGGGGAGGGGTAAGCTTATTTGTATGGGGGCATATAACATCTTTACGCATTTTAATGAGACGATTCTAGTGCAGCTTCAATGTTACACGCAGTTAACTCTCTCCTTTAAGTCTGAAAGCACCCATTTATGGACTGCTGTGAGAATGAGTGGTCTCCTGTCCCCTCTCTACCCTTCCAATCACTCCCCTGACATGCAAGTACTAAACCCACATCACAATTTCAATTGCCTAAAAAATGTGGCATTTGAATGCAGGTACTAACAGTGAAATGCTTTACGTTAGTAATTGCTGGGCCCTTGTTAACAGCGAAACTCAGGTGCCGTTTAACCTCTGTGTCCTGTTCTGTTTGGCAACTGCTCTGAAGGTCAGCTACGTTGAGTGACCATAGCCCAAAATTTCAGGGGGGGTGCTGAAGCTCAGTCATCTGAATGGTGTTTCGCCACTACTTGTGTTTAATGCCTTGATTACTTATTGGTAATCGTCATTACTCCTAGCCCTATTCTTCCTCATCCCTGTACTTGCGTGTGAGGCAGTACTTGTGTATGAGACACTCTGCCTCATACACAAGTACTGGGATGAGATAGAGGTACATGGAGGTAATGCCTGACTTAGCTATCGGTAATCTTCATTACTTCTAGTCCCACTCTTCCTCATCCCAATGCTTACCTATTAGGCAAGGAGCCTCATTTGGGACAAGGAAGAGGGATGTGAAGGTAATTCTGTGCCAATGAGCTGATTTTGGAGGTTGGGGTAGGCGGTGGGAGACAGAGGGGATGTGTGGGGGGGGGGGTCAGGATTGTGTGATAAATCCTAATGGTTGTCCATGTCCAGGCTAAGCAAGCATGATGTGTGCTATGAGTGCCTAGAGAGGAATTTTGGTGCAGCCAGTCTAGTCATTCCTCAGTTTGGTGTGACTTTTTTTTTGCTTCGCCTTTCTGACAAAGCAGACCTGCTAAGTGTAATTACCTGGCTAGACTGGCATTTGGGTGCTTCCAGTCTAGCCGTTTCTTACTGTGGCATTGTATATTTTTCTGGACATCTGTAATAAAATGATATGATATGATATGTCATTTATTACAGGCCTGTACACAAGTGTTTCTAGGCACGACAAGATAAGGCAGGGGGGGGGGGTAGAGGGAGAACAAGACAAACAATCTTACTAGGCCTTGTGTCATTCAGATTGTGCAAGTGCCAGAATGAGAAATGGGTGGGCGAGTGCAAGGAAGAGGGGAGGGGAAAACAGGGCAGTAATGCTCTGAGTGGGTGCAGCCAGGGCAGCACGGCTCTGGGTAGTGCAAGGAGAACAATGGACTGTAGGGTTACAGTTACAGCCCCTTTGTGTGTGGTAGGCCTGGAGGCAGTGCAAGGGTAACTGATCTAGAAAGAGCCTGGACTAGGTGAGACTCTGAGGGCAGCCAAACAACCAGTCGGTAAAGCAGACGGTTAGGTCAAGTAGGTCAGCAGGGGAGGGAGAGAGAGAAAGCAGAGAAGAGGAAACTTCCCCGAACTTCAAGTGGTCCGCTCAAGTTTGAGAGGGGCAGGGAGGCCATTCCATAGGGAGGCACCTGCAAAGGAGAGAGAGATCAACCCCCCACTCTCTGCCTGGAGAAGTGTCTAACCCTTAGAGAGTTGGAGGTATCTGGGGAGAAGGGCTCAAAAAGGAAGGTATTTTGGAAGAGAGCGTTGGATGTAGTGTGGGCCCTGCCCCCAGAAAGCCTTGTGGACAATGTAAAGGGTCTTGAACTTGATCCTTGCAGCCACCGAGAGCCAGTGGGGAGATTTCAGGGATGGAGAGATACGATCCCTGGGCTTGAGGCCAAGGATAAGTCTCTCTGTCCTGTTCTGGATCAGTCACAGAGGGCGAAGAGTAAAGGAAGGCAGATTGAGAAAGAGGTTGTTGCAGTAGTCCAGCCTAGAGCGAAACAGGGCTCTGGAGACAGTGAGCTTCTGGGGAAAGTGAGAAAGGGAAGAGTCCCTTTGAGGAGGAGCAGCTGTAGTGGGATTTCTTGGCGATGTCAGAGATGTGAGGAGAGAAAGAGAAGTGTTTTGTAAGGTGAAGAAGGCCCAAGGTGGGCAGCCAGAGTGAGAGAGGGAAAGCAGGGACAGGGGTCTCAATGAGAATGATCTCTGTCTTACTGGCATTAAGGCAGAGATCGCTGGAGGCGCACCAATCCTGAATCGCGGATACAGTCAGGAATGAGCGAGAGAGGAGAGGATCCTGAAGGAAATCTGAGTGTCAACCGCATAACACTGAAAGTTAGAGGAGAAGGTAGAGATCAGGTGGGCCAATGGGGCCAGGTAGAGGTTGAAAAGCCCGGGTGAGAGGATAGAGCCCTGGGGAATGCCAGAGGTAGAGAGAGAAATGGCAGATAGAAAGGGACCAAGTTGGACGCATAGGGGCAGTCTATGGAAGGAAGTAGGCCACTCCAAGGCCTGATCCGTGATGCCCAGGTTCTCACGTAGTTGATTGATCAGGATGGCGCGGTTGACTGTGTCGAAAGTAGAGGAAACATCAAGGAGGATTAGGACAGAAGGAATGCTGGAATCAAGGTTAGAGAGCAGATCCTCTCGGGTGTTCAGCAGAGCAGTTTCCATGCCTCCGGCAGCTCTAAAGCCAGACTGATGGTCATGCAGTCAGCCAACAGATTCAGTGTGAAGAGTAATCTGGGAGATGGCCAACTTTTCCAAGAGTTTGCCCAGGAAAGGGGTGATGGAGATGGGCAATAGTTTGCCGGGCAGGTAGGATCGGCATACAGCTTCTTGAGGAGTGGGTGCATAAGGGAGTGCTTAACGGGAGAGGGGAACGTTCCAGTGGCGAAAGAGTGATTTCAGAAATCGGCCAAGGCTGGAGCAAAGGTATCAATATTATTATTATTTATTTATTTGTATATGGTTAAAAATAACCTTTACAAAATATACAGATATAAAAAAAGCAAATACAATTATAAAAAACATAAGACATTAGCATAGAAAAATATTAATTAGTAAATAATTACAAAGCATAAACATAAACCAGATACAACACTTAAAAGAAAATAACTCAAAACATATGAACACTTTACCATGATTACTTAAGAAGGAAAAAAAAAAAGCGAAATACACTCAATACTAAGGGGGTAATTCATAGAATTCAGCGCACAAGTGGCGCACGCGGCTGGTGCACAGTGTGCGCGTGCGAATCCCTGCACCAGCCGCATGCGCCAAAACCCATTTCAGCGCACAGCGTATTCATGGATACCAGCCACCAAAACCAGCCGTGGCGCACAGTGGTGCAGCGACCCTGCAGCAGCGCCAGTTACGCCCCCAAGAACGCCTCTCGCGCAAGGAAAAGCCATCAAAATCCCCAATCCAGCGCAAAGGGCTGCACTAACCCTGTACCAGCACGGCAAGCGGGCTACGTGTATCACTGGGGTGCGCGGGAAGTACCTCACGTCATTTCAGCTGGGTACGTGCATTTCAGGGGTGCGCGGGAAGTTCCACACGCGAATGTCCTGGCTTCGTGTATTTCGGGGTGCGCGGGAAGTTTCACACGCAATATCAGCAGGGTACGTGTATTCCAGGGGTGCGCGGGAAGTTCCACACGCGAATGTCCAGGCCACGTGTATTTCGGGGTACGCAGGAAGTTTCACACGCGATATCAGCAGGGTACGTGTATTCCAGGGGTGCGCGGGAAGTTCCACACGCGAATGTCCAGGCCACATGTATTTCGGGGTGCGCGGGAAGTTTCACACGCGATATCAGCAGGGTACGTGTATTCCAGGGGTGCGCGGGAAGTTCCACACGCGATTTCAGCAGGGTACATATATTACAGGGGTGCGCTTGAAGTTCCACATGCGATTCCATCAGGGTACGTGTACATCAGGGGTGCGCAGGAATTTTCACACGTGAATTCAGCAGGGTACGTGTATATCAGGGGTGCGCGGGAAGTTCCACACGCGAATGTCCTGGCTACGTGTATTTCGGGGTGCGCGGGAAGTTTCACACGCGATATCAGCAGGGTACGTGCATATCAGGGGTGCGCGGGAAGTTCCACAAGCGAATGTCCTGGTCACGTGTATTTCGGGGTGCGTGGGAAGTTTCACACGCGATATCAGCAGGGTACGTGTATTCCAGGGGTGCGTGGGAAGTCACACACGTGAAGTCAGCAGGGTACGTGTATTCCAGGGGTGCGCGGGAAGTTCCACACGTGATTTCAGCAGGGTACGTGTATCACAGGGGTGCGCTTGAAGTTCCACACTCGATTCCATCAGGGTACGTGTATTACAGGGGTGCGAGGGGAGCACCATAAGTGAATTGCACGTGTGGGTCCTCCCAGGTGTTCCCTCTACACCCTCCACGGCCCCTGCAGGTGGCTCACACCACAGGGGCCTACCCTGCACATGTCCTGCAGGCACCCCATCCACCATGGCCATGCCCCCCAGCCAACCCACATGTCAACTTGCACTACTGCCCACCAACGCATGTCCCCTTGTAACCCCAGCCACCAGGGGCACCCTCCACCAGGCCCCCACCCATGTCTCCCACCACCCCCACCCCCCAGCACTGTGGGGCACCTGCCAGCAGGCCCCCACCCATGTCCAACTCATGTTTCCCACCACCCCCACCCCCCAGCACTGTGGGGCACCTGCCAGCAGGCCCCCACCCATGTCCAACTCATGTTCCCCACCACCCCCACCCCCCAGCACTGTGGGGCACCTGCCAGCAGGCCCCCACCCATGTCCCCACCACCCCCACCCCCCAGCAGTGCAGGGGCACCCTCCACCAGGCCCCCACCAATGTCTCCCAACACCCCCATCCCCGAGCAGTGCAGGGGCACCCTCCACCAGGCCCCCACCCATGTCTCCCACCACCCCCATCCCCCAGCAGTGCAGGGTCACCCTCCACCAGGCTCCCACCCATGGCTCCCACCACCCCCACCCCCCAGCACTGTGGGGCACCTGCCAGCAGGCCCCCACCCATGTCCACCTCATGTTCCCCACCACCCCCACCCCCAGCACTGTGGGGCACCTGCCAGCAGGCCCCAACCCATGTCCAACTCATGTTCCCCACCACCCCCACCCCCCAGCACTGTGGGGCACCTGCCAGCAGGCCCCCACCCATGTCCAACTCATGTTCCCCACCACCCCCACCTCCCAGCACCGTGGGGCACCTGCCAGCAGGCCACCACCCATGTCCAACTCATGTTCCCCACCACCCCCACGCCCCAGCACCGTGGGGCACCTGCCAGCAGGCCCCCACCCATGTCCAACTCATGTTCCCCACCACCCCCACCCCCCAGCACTGTGGGGCACATGCCAGCAGGCCCCCACCCATGTCCAACTCATGTTCCCCACCACCCCCACCCCCCAGCACTGTGGGGCACCTGCCAGCAGGTCCCCACCCATGTCGCCACCACCCCCACCCCCAGCAGTGCAGGGGCACCCTCCACCAGGCCCCCACCCATGTCTCCCACCACCCCCACCCGCCAGCACTGTGGGGCACCTGCCAGCAGGCCCCCACCCATGTCCAACTCATGTTCCCCACCACCCCCACCCCCCAGCACTGTGGGGCACCTGCCAGCAGGCCCCCATCCATGCCCCCACCACCCCCACCCCCCAGCAGTGCAGGGGCACCCTCCACCAGGCCCCCACCTATGTCTCCCACCACCCCCATCCCCCAGCAGTGCAGGGGCACCCTCCACCAGGCCCCCACCCATGTCTCCCACCCCCCCCACCCCCCAGCACTGTGGGGCACCTGCCAGCAGGCCCCCACCCATGTCCCCACCACCCCCACCCCCCAGCACTGTGGGGCACCTGCCAGCAGGCCCCCACCCATGTCCCCACCACCCCCATCCCCCAGCAGTGCAGGGTCACCCTCCACCAGGCCCCCACCCATGTCTCCCACCACCCCCACCCCCCAGCACTGTGGGGCACCTGCCAGCAGGCCCCACCCATGTCCAACTCATGTTCCCCACCACCCCCACCCCCCAGCACTGTGGGGCACCTGCCAGCAGGCCCCCACCCATGTCCAACTCATGTTCCCCACCACCCCCACCCCCCAGCACTGTGGGGCACCTGCCAGCAGGCCCCCACCCATGTCCCCACCACCCCCACCCCCCAGCAGTGCAGGGGCACCCTCCACCAGGCCCCCACCCATGTCTCCCACCACCCCCATCCCCCAGCAGTGCAGGGGCACCCTCCACCAGGCCCCCACCCATGTCTCCCACCACCCCCATCCCCCAGCAGTGCAGGGTCACCCTCCACCAGGCCCCCACCCATGTCTCCCACCAGCCCCATCCCCCAGCACTGTGGGGCACCTGCCAGCAGGCCCCCACCCATGTCCCCACCACCCCCACCCCCCAGCACTGTGGCGCACCTGCCAGCAGGCCCCCACCCATGTCCAACTCATGTTCCCCACCACCCCCACCCCCCAGCACTGTGGGGCACCTGCCAGCAGGCCCCCATCCATGTCCCCACCACCCCCACCCCCCAGCAGTGCAGGGGCACCCTCCACCAGGCCCCCACCTATGTCTCCCACCACCCCCATCCCCCAGCAGTGCAGGGGCACCCTCCACCAGGCCCCCACCCATGTCTCCCACCACCCCCATCCCCCAGCAGTGCAGGGTCACCCTCCATCAGGCCCCCACCCATGTCTCCCACCACCCCCACCCCCCAGCACTGTGGGGCACCTGCCAGCAGGCCCCCACCCATGTCCCCACCACCCCCACCCCCCAGCACTGTGGGGCACCTGCCAGCAGGCCCCCACCCATGTCCCCACCACCCCCATCCCCCAGCAGTGCAGGGTCACCCTCCACCAGGCCCCCACCCATGTCTCCCACCACCCCCACCCCCCAGCACTGTGGGGCACCTGCCAGCAGGCCCCACCCATGTCCAACTCATGTTCCCCACCACCCCCACCCCCCAGCACTGTGGTGCACCTGCCAGCAGGCCCCCACCCATGTCCAACTCATGTTCCCCACCACCCCCAGCACTGTGGGGCACCTGCCAGCAGGCCCCCACCCATGTCCCCACCACCCCCACCCCCCAGCAGTGCAGGGGCACCCTCCACCAGGCCCCCACCCATGTCTCCCACCACCCCCAGCCCCCAGCAGTGCAGGGGCACCCTCCACCAGGCCCCCACCCATGTCTCCCACCACCCCCATCCCCCAGCAGTGCAGGGTCACCCTCCACCAGGCCCCCACCCATGTCTCCCACCAGCCCCATCCCCCAGCACTGTGGGGCACCTGCCAGCAGGCCCCCACCCATGTCCCCACCACCCCCACCCCCCAGCACTGTGGCGCACCTGCCAGCAGGCTCCCACCCATGTCCTCACCACCCCCATCCCCCAGCAGTGCAGGGTCACCCTCCACCAGGCCCCCACCCATGTCACCCACCACCCCCACCCCCCAGCACTGTGGGGCACCTGCCAGCAGGGCCCCACCCATGTCCAACTCATGTTCCCCGCCACCCCCAGCCCCCAGCACTGTGGGGCACCTGCCAGCAGGCCCCCACCCATGTCCCCACCACCCCCACCCCCCGGCAGTGCAGGGGCACCCTCCACCAGGCCCCCACCCATGTTCCCCACCACCCCCACCCCCCAGCACTGTGGGGCACCTGCCAGCAGGCCCCCACCCATGTCCAACTCATGTTCCCCACCACCCCCACTCCCCAGCACTGTGGGGCACCTGCCAGCAGGCCCCCACCCATGTCCCCACCACCCCCACCCCCCAGCAGTGCAGGGGCACCCTCCACCAGGCCCCCACCCATGTCTCCCACCACCCCCATCCCCCAGCAGTGCAGGGGCACCGTCCACCAGGCCCCCACCCATGTCTCCCACCACCCCCATCCCCCAGCAGTGCAGGGTCACCCTCCACCAGGCCCCCACCCATGTCTCCCACCAGCCCCATCCCCCAGCACTGTGGGGCACCTGCCAGCAGGCCCCCACCCATGTCTCCCACCACCCCCACCCCCCAGCACTGTGGGGCACCTGCCAGCAGGCCCCCACCCATGTCCCCACCACCCCCACCCCCCAGCACTGTGGGGCACCTGCCAGCAGGCCCCCACCCATGTCCCCACCACCCCCATCCCCCAGCAGTGCAGGGTCACCCTCCACCAGGCCCCCACCCATGTCTCCCACCACCCCCACCCCCCAGCACTGTGGGGCACCTGCCAGCAGGGCCCCACCCATGTCCAACTCATGTTCCCCACCACCCCTAGCCCCCAGCACTGTGGGGCACCTGCCAGCAGGCCCCCACCCATGTCCAACTCATGTTCCCCACCACCCCCACCCCCCAGCACTGTGGGGCACCTGCCAGCAGGCTCCCACCCATGTCCAACTCATGTTCCCTACCACCCCCACCCCCCAGCACTGTGGGGCACCTGCCAGCAGGCCCCCACCCATGTCCAACTCATGTTCCCCACCAACCCCACCCCCCAGCACTGTGGGGCACCTGCCAGCAGGCCCCCACCCATGTACCCACCACTCCCACCCCCCAGCAGTGCAGGGGCACCCTCCACCAGGCCCCCACCCATGTCTCCCACCAGCCCCAACCCCCAGCACTGTGGGGCACCTGCCAGCAGGCCCCCACCCATGTCCAACTCATGTTCCCCACCACCCCCACCCCCCAGCACTGTGGGGCACCTGCCAGCAGGCCCCCACCCATGTCCAACTCATGTTCCCCACCACCCCACCCCCCAGCACTTTGGGGCACCTGCCAGCAGGCCCCCACCCATGTCCCCACCACCCCCACCCCCCAGCAGTGCAGGGGCACCCTCCACCAGGCCCCCACCCATGTCTCCCACCACCCCCATCCCCCAGCAGTGCAGGGG
Source organism: Ambystoma mexicanum (assembly GCF_040938575.1). NCBI lineage: Eukaryota > Metazoa > Chordata > Amphibia > Caudata > Ambystomatidae > Ambystoma > Ambystoma mexicanum. The sequence continues at coordinate 115,274,565 of NC_090936.1, read as the reverse complement.
CACCCTCCACCAGGCCCCCACCCATGTCTCCCACCACCCCCATCCCCCAGCAGTGCAGGGTCACCCTCCACCAGGCCCCCACCCATATCTCCCACCACCCCCACCCCCCCAGCACTGTGGGGGCACCTGCCAGCAGGCCCCCACCCATGTCCCCACCACCCCCACCCCCCAGCACTGTGGGGCACCTGCCAGCAGGCCCCCACCCATGTCCCCACCACCCCCATCCCCCAGCAGTGCAGGGTCACCCTCCACCAGGCCCCCACCCATGTCTCCCACCACCCCCACCCCCCAGCACTGTGGGGCACCTGCCAGCAGGCCCCCACCCATGTCCCCACCACCCCCATCCCCCAGCAGTGCAGGGTCACCCTCCACCAGGCCCCCACCCATGTCTCCCACCACCCCCACCCCCCAGCACTGTGGGGCACCTGCCAGCAGGCCCCCACCCATGTCCAACTCATGTTCCCCACCACCTCCACCCCCCAGCACTGTGGGGCACCTGCCAGCAGGCCCCCACCCATGCCCCCACCCCCCAGCAGTGCAGGGGCACCCTCCACCAGGCACCCACCCATGTCTCCCACCGCCCCCACCCCCAGCAGTTCAGGGGCACCCTCCACCAGGCCCCCACCCATGTCCCCACCACCCCCACCCCCCAGCAGTGCAGGGGCACCCTCCACCAGGCCCCCACCCATGTCTCCCACCACCCCCATCCCCCAGCAGTGCAGGGGCACCCTCCACCAGGCCCCCACCCATGTCTCCCACCACCCCCATCCCCCAGCACTGTGGGGCACCTGCCAGCAGGCCCCCACCCATGTCCCCACCACCCCCACCCCCCAGCACTGTGGGGCACCTGCCAGCAGGCCCCCACCCATGTCCAACTCATGTTCCCCACCACCCCCATCCCCCAGCACTGTGGAGCACCTGCCAGCAGGCCCCAACTCATGTTCCCCAGCCAACACGTCATCACAATCTAGATCCCTGGTCCCTATGGTCAGCCTCCAAATGCAAAACACCCACCCGAGTATTGCATCCACCCACTCATAATTGGCAATTACATGACAGAACACCAATTGCAAGTTTCGAAACAAACACATTTCCCTCACATACACCCAATGGGTGTCAGTGAATCTCAAAACCCATATCATGATATGCATGAAACCAATGAGATGATACTACACATTGAAGTTCGATAAAAAAATATGTATTAAAGGAAACATAAATAGAAACAAAAATAAAGAAACAGAAACGGGAATGTACAAAAATGAAAAGAAGCATGTCCGTGAAAAAAAGCAAAACCAAAAATCATAATCCAAAGTAATGGTGTCCAAAGTCACTGTCCACAAAAGAAAATCCAAAGGGAAATAATAATTGAAAGCCATTGCTCCATGGGTAAATTGTGAAAGAAAAATAAAATCCAACAGTGAACTATGTACAGACGAACAAGCCAGGGTCTATTATCCCAACAAAAGAAATGAAACCTATCTAACTACATTAATAAAATAAACTATATACAAAAATGTGGCCAATGTCCAAAAGGTCCAAAATAAATTTTAAAAAAAAGGAAACCTAACACTACCTACATAACTATGTACAAGGGCAGCGGGCTAGTCTGACGGCTCACTTTTGGATGTCCCGGGCCAGGGCATCATCGAACTCCTGCTCAATGTCCCAGAGGCGGTCCTCCTCCGAGGGTCCGCAGGGCCGTCGACATGTCCACCTCCAACCCCCTGCGGATTGCCTCGAGGCACTTGGCCCGCCTCAGGGCCCTCCGCATGGAGTTCTCCGCCCTGACCATTGTGAGCAGTGCCTCTTCCGCCCGCTGCCGCTCCGCATCTATGGCGTGGCCCAACCGCTGCCACACGGAAGACACTCTCTGTCCTGGGTCCTCCTGCCCTCCGGCCGATGCCTGCCCCTCCGATGTTGAAGGCCCCAAGCCTTCATGGCTCCCACCACATTGCTGCTGCTGCTGTGCTTCTGCCCGTGCACTGCCTCCTGCTGCCTGCACATCCTCCGCCGGCTGGGGTGCAGTCGTTGATGTGGCCACCCCTGCTGGACGTCCGACTCCCGACTGTGGCAGGGATGCCTCCTCCACCAGCCTGGCCGCACCGTCAGAGGCAGCTCCACAGGGCACCCAGGTGACTGATGGGTGGGAAGATGGCACGGAGGACGACTGGCGCGTAGGGGGTTCAGTTGAGGAGGGGGTCGTAGCAAGCCCCATCAAACGGAGGAATCCGGCCTGGGTGACCTGTCCCAGCAGGCTGACGTGGTCAACGAGCCATTCGAGATGACGTGCAGTCTCCTCATGAAAAGACTGCAGGTCACCTCGCATGGCCCGTTGACGCAACGCCACACCAGTCAGGACAGGCTCAACCCGGACCCGGATAGCCACGTCCGCAGGCAGAGGAAGGCCAGTTGTCGTTTGCTCATCCCCTGCCTGAAAACGGGTCTGGACGTAGGCATCCCTGCTGGTGCAAGATGATGCAGGGACAGGATCAGGGACAGGATTGCACACAGGCACCTCCGCGGCGGCCTGTGCTGCCTCCTGTCCCTGGTCCTGCACTGCACCAGTAGCACCAGTGGGATCCCCACCTCCAGACCCCGTCTCTGTTGCTTGCACGGCCTCCTCCTCCACCAAACCCCCCACCAACCTGGATGACTCCGTGCCATCTTCCCCCGTTGGGCCCTGTGGGGTCCCAGCTGCCCCTTCTGCTGCCGAGGAGTCCAACTCCAACCTCCGCCTCTTGGACCTCCCCCCGGCAGCTGCGGCCTGGGACGCGGCACCGGACTCCTCACTCCCCGACGAGATGACAACATGGGAGGGGAGCCGGGCCTTGCGTCTCCGGCTGGCGGTGGGATCCCCGCCGCTGTGCTCCACAGCACCTTCTCCGCCCTCTTCATCAGTTGACGCTGCAGACAGGGAGAAATAAAACACAGGCATCAGGGCACTGTACAATGGACACATACACACATGACAGTTGTACATGAGTGGCATTGGCAAACCTCAGACATGCCATCACAATCCCCAACACACATGTCATTTCAACTCCCACACATGAGCCATACCACAGCCATATCGCAACTGCCAGCACCAGCCATACCCATACAACAGCATGAGCAGGCAAAGCTGAGACAGACATCACATGCAACACAGGAAGTGCACCACACATGTACACACACCACCACACTTGCATGCATGTGTACACCTCTGCCAAGTGTCGCAGTGTTCAGATGGGCATCCATGTCACATCTGCCAATCAGGCTTCCACATCCGGCTGTCACATGCATCCATGTTGCATCACTGTTGCACCCTTGTCAAATACACACAAATGCACATGTACACAGTGCTGATACATGCAGCTGAAAACAACATACATGCGTGACATCACGGACATGTCTACTTACATACACATTCATCCAAACATGTGTACCCACACAACTGCATTTGGCATGCAAGCCTACATACACAAGCACCATCCATGTCTCACACATTCCAGCCCTCGCATGTGTTAGCCCCACGGCCCTGTACACCCCCACCCATACTCGACCCCATACAAACAGATGTGCAACCTGCACACTACTGAAACATCACCACACGCACAGCTCACAATCAGGATGCATGTACACTTACCGCTCGACTCCAGACGGGTCTGCCTCTCAAGGACCTGGACGTGGAGCGCTGGGGATATGCGTTCCAGGACCCTCATCTGATCTTCCGACAAGTGGCCCCGGCGCCCCTTGGCATCCGCTGCCTTTAAGAGGCGGCGGGCCTTGTTCAGGGTCCTGGACCTGAAGTCCTCCCAGCGCTTCTTGACATGTTGGAAGTCGCGGACTGCCACCCCCTCCGCATTGATGGCAGTCACAATGTCAGTCCAGATCCGAGTCCGTCCTTCCCTGTCGGCGCGGGAATTTCCGAAGAGGGCATCATACTGCCCCAGGACTTGCTCCACCAGGACACCAACTTCGGTGGCACTGAAGCTGGTGCCCCTCTGCCTCTCTGGCCGGGGGTTGTCAGTGGTGCCAGATGTTGCAGTGCCCGACATGACAACCCCAGAGGCAGGAGTGGGTGGGCAACTGGGTCCTGGGGCTGGGCTGTGGAGTGATGGAATCCCAGTCGGGAGTCTTCGGTTCCAGCAGGGGTGGTCACAGCAACAGCACCCCTGGCTGATGTGCAGGCAGCAAATGGCAAGGCACGTGGGCAGCAGGCAGTCAGGCAGCAGCAGATGGCAGGTGGGAGTGTGCTCGGGGCTCTGGGGGGCAGTAGTTCGGCCTTCTGGGCAGAAGCGTGGTCTTCCGTGTGCAGGGTTGCGTGCACGGTTTTACTGCAGTTTTGGGGTGCCTGAGCGTTGCGTGACCCGTCACCACATCACCGGGGTCACATACAGCCTTGCAGGTGCAGGGGGGCTGTTAACATCTTGCTTCCCACCCCCTTCACCCCAATTGCCCAGGTCAATTGTGGTGTACACCTCCCATTGACACCACTCCATCTGTGCCAGCACTACTACATCTGTGCCCTGGTTGGGAGGCCACCAAAGGTGAGGGGCACCTCAGCTGGGCGTCCTCCTCGTGGCGGGCGTGGTCGGGGACGTGGCCGTGGTGACCAGGGAGTAGGGGACTCCAGGGTGTCCAGGGCGGCCACAGAGGGGGAAGAGGCAGGGGTGCGCCACTTGAGCACAATGTTGTGCCATGTGTCGGTGCAGTCATGCCACCACCCCCTGTGGTTCCGGGGGATGCAGCTCCTGCATCGGGCACTGGCACCCATTTGACCCGCCAGTCCATTCCATCGACTGCCACGGGCCCAAGGGTAGTGGTAGCTGCAGGTGCAGCTGTGGACACCGCCACCCAGGCTCGGGGTCTGCCAGCGCAGGCTGCGTTGGCACTTGAAGAGCCCTTGGTAGATCTCCAACAGGCCAGGGGGGAAACCATAGGGGCAGGCCGGGCTGCTCAGACCAAGACACGTGTCCCTGGGGCAGTCATGTCATCTGCTGCCCCGAACAGCCGGGTGTTGGCAAGTGCAGGGGCAGATGCACCCAACAGCACCCCGGTTGTGAGTCTGCCAACCAGGACCGTTGCGGTCAATGACCCTGCCACAGCTGATGTTGCTGCGCAGGGTCCATTAGTGGGCACCCAGCTGCCACTGACATAAGTCAGGCCTTTGGTCATGCCTCCACCTGCCACTCCCTTGGCTCAATCCACCGAACCCACTGGCCATACTGGTCAGGGCGGCATTAGCCAGCCAGGGTCTGCGCCACAGTCCAAGAGGAGGAAGGTTGCACCTGCAGCACAGGCTGGGACCCCACACACAGCCACGACCTCCTGCACGTCGAGGAAGAAGCCTTTCTGTAAGCAGGAACTGGACTTCCTCGTGGACTACGTGCGGGGCCACAGCCGTGACATGCTAGTGGGTGCCAATAGTCAGACTACGGCTGCCCAACGTGACACCCACTGGAAGCATGTTGCGGAACATGTCAGTTCATTCGGCCATGAGGTGCGCACGGCGCAAGAGTGCAAAAAGCGTTGGAATGACATCAAACGCAGCACTAAGGCTAAGCATGCCTCTAATTACAACTTGACTCTGGTGACTGGCGGTGGGCCTGCACCAGAGGAGGAAGAGCTCACTCCGCATGAGGCTCTCGTTGCAGAGTTCATACCACCTGAATTGGTCGAAGGAGTGGGAGAGATGCTGGACTTTGATGCGCAGTCCAGTGAGTGTTGATGCGTGTTTGTTGAGGACGTGTGTGTTTCACTTGTGGGATGTGTTGTGCATGATTGCCGCTACATGTGACGTGTACATGGTTCTGATGTGTAAGTAATGCAATGCTTCCGTCATGCATGTCTCCTCTGCCTGCATGCGGGGACTCCATGTAGGCATGCTCCCTTGCCCCTCCTCCGCCACTCTGCACCCCAGTTCCACCTTTGCACTGGTCTGCTTCAATCTTGCCAATGTGTACTTTCTTGTTCATGTGTCCTGTGTAGATGCTAACTTCCAGCGTAGAATCTGCCAGACATATGCCGTGTGGTACACCCTTAGTACTCGATGCAGGGTATCTCACTTGTACTGTGCATAGGTCAGATGTCCCGCAGGGACATGAGTGCCCTTTCATGCTCCATGTGTATTGCACGCATGCCCCTATGTGTCTGTCATGATCTCTGCTTCCAAAAGGTCAGGGTTTTCCCAACTCCCTTGGAAGCAGATCCATAACCCAGGTTCCGAGTGCCAACCAGTCCCAATTGGGACCTTTTGGACCCAGTCCTGGCGCCAGTGGCACCAGGCTCATAAATATGCCCAGTCCCAGCGCTGGAAGCGCCGGGCTCATAATGCTTGGGTGGACTTACCTTCAGCAGACCATGCTGCTTACTTGCCTGCCAGTTGAGCCTCTGATCCTCTTCTGTTTGGAACTACTTTTCCTGTTGGGTGGGGCTGGAGCCACTCCCTAGATTCAGAACACTGGAACTCTTCTGGAAGGCAGGAACTCTTTTCTTACCAGGAACTCTTTTCTTACTTAGGCGTGGCTGTGGAAGGAGACACCTAAGCACTACAGGAGGCTATTTAAACCACACCCGGTGGATAAATCTTGCTTTGCGTTATTCTGCAACCTCTGCAGCAGAACGCTCATCGTGTCTTCTGCATCCGGTCCTGGGCCTAAGGAAAAAGGCTTACCATCCTGAATCCAGTCTTCAGCAACACCTATAAAGACAAGAAAGAACAGGTTAGCATTCCGGCATCTGAAAGGCAAAGGCTTACCATCCTGAATCCAGTCTTCAGCAACACCTATAAAGACAAGAAAGAACAGGTTAGCATTCCGGCATCTGAAAGGCAAAGGCTTACCTACTCTTCGTGCACTCCGGAGGTCTTCACACTGCATTCCGGCATCTGAAAGACAAAACAAGGTGCGTTTAAAGACATTGGGGAACTTTAATACTCACGTGCCATTACTCCTTTCCACATCTAATCCAGTGGGTATTCCGGCACCCTGCAGCCGCTCCGAACTCGTACCTGCAAAATAAAAAGACAGTTAGAGCGCATAGTGAAGCAGGCAACAAGCGCTTACTTACATGCTTCCAGGCGCTTCTATTCATCACACGGGCTCCATCTTCAACTCACTTCAGCTCGTCATCCGCCATCGCCGGAACCCTGCAAAACAAGAGACATCATTACTAAAGACTTTAAAGACATTTGAATGACTCGAAACTTACCGTTCGTGCAGTAAACGACAGACAGCAGTCCTCTGAAGTCAAGAGGCCTGCGCTACCTATCCAGTGAAGAAACTGGTTACAGCACCCTGCCCCGAGGCAGATGGAGAGCTCGGCATTCACTTACCTAAGGTGAGAGCGTTAACCTTTGGGGGTCTACAGGAGAGGAGAAGAGGAAAGAGATAGGGACACCCCAATAACCCCAGTTCATTAACCCCATATTTTCTATCTGCAGACATCTTACTCTACACGTCAGGCATACAGTGCAAGGAGGTCCAGCCCAAAGAGCCACCCGGGTGCTACACATCACCTTTGAAGATACGGTAGTCGCCCAGTCAAGACCGGCGCCTCTGCGAGAATCAGGTGAGCGTTACAGAACGCAAAGCCTACCGCAAAACTCTCGCCCAGGCGCTATGGAAACCTCGGATACTGACCCCCTAGCCCGGTTACTTGGGGAACTAAGGGCAGAAGTGCATGCAGCTCGTCAGGAAACGAATGCTCTAAGAAGGGAACTAATTATTTCCAAGGAGAGAACAGACAATCTTGCTAGACAAGTGCTACAGTCACAAGCCGGACAGACCCCGTTACCCGCATCAGGGGCAAATCTTCCTTCAACATCCTCTATGAATCCAGTGCAGATCAACCTACCTGGGAATGTACCTCTGGCTCCGCCCGAACGATTTTCTGGTGACCCAAAGAGGTTTGCAGTATTTATCAATCAGTGCCGGTTGCACTTCTTATGCCGGCCAGCAGCCTTTCCAACTGATCAAGCAAAAGTAGCTTTTGTACTTTCGTACCTTAGTGGCAATGCGGCAGACTGGTCGATCCCTCTAGTTAATAAAGATGATCCGGTTCTCCATGATTTTCAAGCCTTTCAGCTTAGTATGGAAAAACTGTTCGCAAGACATTCACAGGGGCAGGCCTTGGACAATGAGCTTCTTTCGTTGCGACAGGGTAATCAAGACCTTTTGGCTTATATTGCATCTTTCAATAGACTAATAGTGTAAACTCAATGGCCTGAGGACAAAAGGATTACGCTGTTTTATAGAGGTCTACGTGGAGAGCTCAAAGACGTTTTAGCCCAAGTAGTGAATCCCCCACAAGACTGTTCAGATTATATAGACTTGGTCGTTCAAATAGATCACAGGCTGCAGAACAGGAAGGCCGATCGTTCCAAGTTTGATGCTCGAGTATTTTCCAAACCGCCAACTCCTTCCAAAGGAGTAGACTCTGGGGAACCCATGCAAATAGGGGGTCTGAAAGGTCCTCTAACACAAAGGGAGCGGGAAAGGAGGAAACAGTGGCAATTATGCCTATATTGCGGAAACTCAGGGCACTTTCTTCGAGACTGTCCGGTGAAACCTGCCAAGAAGGCAGTAGGAGCTGCAGTTACCAAAGTTACAAACTCTGAGCAGGGAAACGACCTCGCCCGACAAGAATAGAGGTCCTCTTGCCGAGCGTGAAAACCAGTTCCGTGACCTCGCATTTCGTGATACCTATGGTCCTCATTAGCCCTGATAATCCAGATCGATTACATGCAATTGAAGCTTACGTCGACAGCGGTGCCATCGGCAATTATGTGGATCATGAAATGGTTTTGAGGATGAATCTAACTCTTTGTCCCAAGGCTGTAAAGGACGTCATTACTACGGTGGATGGTACGGAGATAGCCTCCGGGCCAGTAACGCATACCACTCAAGAGGTGACGCTAGTAAGTCAAGATGGACACCATGAGAAGATCGTGTTCGATGTGATCAAGGCCCCTCAGTTTCAGATTATTCTAGGAATACCTTGGTTAGAGAAACACAATCCTCTGATCGATTGGCGAGCAAGAACGGTCCAGTTTCCAGAATGTGTCTCTACTTGTCACCCTCCACCTGGTGTTGCACTGGCCGCAATTTCTTCAGAGACTCCCCAGTTACCTCCCGAATACCTAGAATACCAAGATGTTTTCCAGAAGGATCAGGCTAACTCTCTACCTCCTCATAGGTCTTATGACTGCCAGATAGACCTGATACCTGGATCTACTCCTCCTTGTAGTAGAATGTATGCCCTCACCGAGCCTGAGAACCTTCACCTTCGACAATACCTGGATCAATACCTGGCAAATGGGTTTATTCGTCCTTCCAAGTCCCCTGCTTCTTCAGCTTTGTTCTTCGTTCCAAAAAAGGAAGGAGACCTTAGAACTTGTATCGATTATCGCTCCCTGAACCAGATCACCGTTAAGAATAGATATCCGTTACCTTTGATCCCTGAACTCCTGGACCAAGTCAGAAAAGCATGCATATATACAAAGCTGGATCTTAGAGGAGCTTACCACTTGGTACGAGTAAAAGAGGGCGATGAATGGAAGACGGCCTTCCGCACCAAGTATGGGCTATTTGAATATCAGGTCATGCCCTTCGGACTTTGCAATGCCCCGGCCGCCTTTCAATATTTTATGAACGATGTCCTCAGAGAGCTCATAGATGTATGTGTTGTTGTTTCCATTGACGACATCCTCGTTTATTCTTCATCGGAATCTGAACATCGGAAACACGTGAAAATGGTCCTCGAAAGATTGCGTCAACACAAACTTTTCGCTAAGTTGGAAAAATGTGTTTTCAACGTGACTGAAGTTGAATTCTTGGGATTCATATTATCACCTGGCGGAGTGCGTATGGATTCAAAGAAGGTCGATGCAGTTCTCAAATGGCCATCACCATCCTCCGTAAAAGGTGTGCAAAGCATGTTAGGCTTCGCTAACTTTTACCGCAGGTTTATCCCCGAATTCTCTCGAATAGTCCAGCCCATCACTGCCTTGTTAAAGAAAAACAAACGTTTTGAATGGTCTACCGAGGCGGAACAAGCTTTCCAGGATTTGAAGACTAAATTTATCTCTGCACCAATCTTAAAACACCCTCGCCCCGAACTCCCCTACATCGTGGAAACTGATGCTTCAAGCCTTGCCATGGGGGCAGTTCTATCACAAAAGGACCCGGTAACCAATCAGTTGCATCCCGTGGCATTTTGGTCCCGCAAATTCTCGCCTCCTGAAATCAATTACACGATTACTGACAAGGAACTTCTGGCTATCAAGTCTGCCTTTAAGGCTTGGCGGCATTATCTGCTGGGGGCCCGACACACCGTTACTGTGATTACGGATCACCGAAACCTGCAATATTTGAAGACCGCAAAAGCCCAATCCTCTAGACAACTCCGTTGGGCATTATTCTTTGCCGAGTTTGACTTCATAATTACCTATCGACCTGGTACAAAGAACGGTAAAGCCGATGCCCTTTCTCGGATGGGAGTGGAAGAACACTTGGTCAACCCTAAACCTGTACCAATCATTCCCGAACAAAGAATTCTGGGTGTAATCGCCACAGAATCCATAGAGGAAGTTAAGGATAAAGCCAGGCAACTTGTAACTCCAGCAGACATACAGAATTGGCATCTGCAGGGAAAGGACTTTGCAGTAAAGGACAACTTATTGTATTTCCAAGAACGATTATACCTACCCAGCACAGATTTACAGAAAAAAGTAATCTCTTGTTATCACGACTCTTTAATGGAAGGTCATCCCGGTATGGCCAAGACCTCAGAAAAGATCAAGCGCTACTTCTGGTGGCCGTCTTGGAAAAAAGATATCAGAGACTTTATAATGTCCTGTGGAGTATGCGCCCAAAACAAGAGTCAAAAGGAAAGACCAGCAGGCCTCTTACGCCCTATTGACATCCCACCTCGCCCTTGGCATACGCTTTCTATGGACTTCATCACCGATCTACCTCCATGCTCCGGATACAATACGATTCTAGTAATCGTGGACTTATTCTCCAAGATGGCGCATTTCATTCCGCTCAAAGGCTTGCCAACAGCAGCAACTCTGGCCCGAGAATTTCTCGAAAACATCGTCCGACTGCACGGTTTTCCTTCGGTTCTAATTTCGGATCGAGGTAGTCAATTTATTTCTCATTTTTGGCGAAGTTGCTGTCGGTCGGCTCAAATTGATGTGAGACTATCGACCAGTCACCACCCTCAGACCGACGGACAAACCGAGAGGACCAATCAAACTCTGGAACAGTATTTACGGTGCATGCTGCAACAAACTGAAAAAACTTGGAAAGATATCCTTTGGATAGCCGAGTATGCCTACAATAACTCTGTCCATTCGGGAACTGGGAAAACCCCGTTTTTTCTTTTGTACGGCAGTCACCCTCGAACCTCGGAGTTGGATCCCCTCCAAGATCTTGAAACACCAGCAGTAGACTACCTGCATTCTACAATCACCCAAGCCTTTAAGGAAGCTGTTTCTCACCTTCAAAGGGCTAAAGAACAATACAAGAAAGGAGCAGATCAACATCGGAAGGAAGCCCCTCACTATCAAGTAGGGGATCAAGTCTGGTTATCCACCAAATATCTATCTCTAAAAGGGCCACGCACATTCAACCCAAGATACCTTGGTCCCTATTCCATCACTACCATAGTAAACCCAGTAGCGGTCAAGTTGGACTTGCCCCCGCACATGAAGATACATCCGGTCTTCCACGTCTCTCTATTAAAACCCGTGCAACCTCAAACCCGACTAACCAAATCTCCAAAACCTATCCTAGTGGATGGAGAACTCGAGTTTGAAGTCAAAAGCATTCTGGACTCCAAGATCTCCAAATCTAAACTATTCTACCTAATTGACTGGAAAGACTACGGCCCCCAAGAGAGATCCTGGGAACCTGCTGAATATGTCCACGCTCCTCGCCTAATCAAAAGATTTCACCGAACATTTCCTGACAAGCCAAAACCCCCGGAGAAGCCCGGTTTGGGAGGGGCCTTGAGGGGGGGGTACTGTCATGATCTCTGCTTCCAAAAGGTCAGGGTTTTCCCAACTCCCTTGGAAGCAGATCCATAACCCAGGTTCCGAGTGCCAACCAGTCCCAATTGGGACCTTTTGGACCCAGTTCTGGCGCCAGTGGCACCAGGCTCATAAATATGCCCAGTCCCAGCGCTGGAAGCGCCGGGCTCATAATGCTTGGGTGGACTTACCTTCAGCAGACCATGCTGCTTACTTGCCTGCCATTTGAGCCTCTGATCCTCTTCTGTTTGGAACTACTTTTCCTGTTGGGTGGGGCTGGAGCCACTCCCTAGATTCAGAACACTGGAACTCTTCTGGAAGGCAGGAACTCTTTTCTTACCAGGAACTCTTTTCTTACTTAGGCGTGGCTGTGGAAGGAGACACCTAAGCACTACAGGAGGCTATTTAAACCACACCCGGTGGATGAATCTTGCTTTGCGTTATTCTGCAACCTCTGCAGCAGAACGCTCATCGTGTCTTCTGCATCCGGTCCTGGGCCTAAGGAAAAAGGCTTACCATCCTGAATCCAGTCTTCAGCAACACCTATAAAGACAAGAAAGAACAGGTTAGCATTCCGGCATCTGAAAGGCAAAGGCTTACCATCCTGAATCCAGTCTTCAGCAACACCTATAAAGACAAGAAAGAACAGGTTAGCATTCCGGCATCTGAAAGGCAAAGGCTTACCTACTCTTCGTGCACTCCGGAGGTCTTCACACTGCATTCCGGCATCTGAAAGACAAAACAAGGTGCGTTTAAAGACATTGGGGAACTTTAATACTCACGTGCCATTACTCCTTTCCACATCTAATCCAGTGGGTATTCCGGCACCCTGCAGCCGCTCCGAACTCGTACCTGCAAAATAAAAAGACAGTTAGAGCGCATAGTGAAGCAGGCAACAAGCGCTTACTTACGTGCTTCCAGGCGCTTCTATTCATCACACGGGCTCCATCTTCAACTCACTTCAGCCCGTCATCCGCCATCGCCGGAACCCTGCAAAACAAGAGACATCATTACTAAAGACTTTAAAGACATTTGAATGACTCGAAACTTACCGTTCGTGCAGTAAACGACAGACAGCAGTCCTCTGAAGTCAAGAGGCCTGCGCTACCTATCCAGTGAAGAAACTGGTTACAGCACCCTGCCCCGAGGCAGATGGAGAGCTCGGCATTCACTTACCTAAGGTGAGAGCGTTAACCTTTGGGGGTCTACAGGAGAGGAGAAGAGGAAAGAGATAGGGACACCCCAATAACCCCAGTTCATTAACCCCATATTTTCTATCTGCAGACATCTTACTCTACACGTCAGGCATACAGTGCAAGGAGGTCCAGCCCAAAGAGCCACCCGGGTGCTACACATCACCTTTGAAGATACGGTAGTCGCCCAGTCAAGACCGGCGCCTCTGCGAGAATCAGGTGAGCGTTACAGTGTCCTTGACTGGATGATCACTGTAATACAAGTCCTTAGTTACATACATTGCCTGGCATCTCATCAGCCTTCACATGTCAACTGTGGCTCAGTCCTGCGTTGCACACATGTTTAGGGTCTGACAATCTGTGTGGCTCACAGGCCTCAGCCTGTTCAATGGCCAATGACTCTGTCCAACTGTTGTTGTGTCTTCGTCACAAATGGGCGGAATCCAGAGTTTTCATCATGTGTCCTGCTTACTGTCCCAGCATCATTTGCAGTGTTGTCACTTGAATCACATTAAGCTGTTGATGCCAGTCAACACTGCCTGTCAATACACAGGTGTATGGTCAGCCTTTTGATACCATGCTAGGCATCCCTACTTTGGTACTGGGGTGGAGGGGTGCTTGGCTTCTAGATATGGTACACATTGAATGCACAATGCACGTGATGTCTGAATCTGACATTGCACTGCCTTCACATTTCCTGGCACACACCATGGAGTCCTTGTACATGTAGGTAGTGAGTGGCGTACACATTTTCTGCACTGCATAGACCCACTTCCATGGAAACTGCCACCTTTCAACAGGTCTGATCACAGAAGCTATTCAAAGTTGACCCAGCATGCATGCCAGGTTATATGTTGTGTGTCACATGTCTGCCGGATGCGTTTGCTGTCGGTGTGTGTGTGTGTTGTGTGCTTCTGACATGTGTAGTGACCTTTTTTCTCTCTATTTTTCAGGTGATGACGCAATGGAGGCGGAGGATGGTGTTGTCATGCCAGGCAGAGGATTGTTACCACCACATCAACCCGGCACTAGTGGGGGTCGTGGGGTGGTAGGCCACAAAAACCCCCAAGTGCTGCAGTCCATCTTGTCTCTGGCTGCCTATGAGTCCAGCCTTGATGACGACTCTGACGTCCATGTTGAGTTGGATGAGCATCAAGTCCATGTGTCAGGGGTGAGTGATTCTGACGTGGACACTCCTCTGCCTGCGACCCCTGCACTGAGGGATCAGACAATCTTGGTTCCTCCGCCCGTGGTGGATCGGGACGCAGGGTCACCCTCCACACCAGTCACTGATGTGCCTGGGACATCACGTCGACGGGGGCATGTACACGTGCAGCCGCGGGCGGTGCCAACACAGCGAGGACCCCCGGTCCTTGGGTCCCGCAGGGGCCAATACCGGCAACGGGTTCGCCGCGCGCAACCTCAGTATACTGATTGGGAGCAAGACATGACTGCCAATTCCGAACGGCAGGGGGGCAGCAATGGAGAACATCGCTGAGAGCTTGGAGCGTGTGGCCCGATCTGTGCTCCCCCCTGCTAGGCAGGTGCTTCTCCAGCAGCAGGCGGCACGGTCCACCGCCCGCTCGCTCAGGCTGGGCATGGCGGCCTCAGACAGGGCACGCCAGGCTGAAATGTCATCTCTGCGTCAAGCAATTGCTGCTCACGCAGAGGCGCACATGGATGCCCTGAGGGAGGAGTATGCTTCCCTCAGATCCACTCTGGGTGTCCTTATGATGTCCCAGAGGCAGCAGGCAGAGGAGAGGTTTGCACAGCTTGAGCGTACCATCTCGGCTGAGCTACAGGCTTGCCGGGAGGTGCAGCGGTTGTCCAGCCAGGCCTTGCAGGAGGAACTCTGTGTTACACGTGCTACCTTGCAAGAGGAAGCACGTGTATCACATGAGGTTCTGCATGCAGACCTATGTCACATCGCCACACAGAACCAGGCTCACCCGTCCGGCAGACTTGCTGCCGACGAGGGGCAAGCTGCGGCTAGGCGTGGCCAGGCTACTGTGCCACGTCCTCCTTTCCAGGATGAGCCAGACTCGGACGACCATCTATCTCCCACATAGGTCGGGCTGTGCAGGCGTTGAGCCCATGGAGGTTTTTTTTTTGGCTCAGCATCATCGCATGTGGATGTTGAGCAGCACCCTGTAACTCCCCCCTCCTGGGTGCCTCCCCTTCCCCCCCGGGTCGAATGTGGCCATTTTTGATTTTTCTTTTAGTTTAGTTAGTTAAGTTTCTGTTTGATAGTTAGTTTAATTAGGTAATGTAGGTTTTCCATTGTTAGTGTAATTAGTTAATAGTTGATTTAGTTTAAAATTGCTTGTCTATTATGCTTTCATGTGACGGTGCGGTGCTTTGTGGCTTTTGAAGGCATCCACTGTCTGTTCCAGCTGGGCCCTTCAGGCTTGTCTTGTGTATGTGTTTGCTGCTTGGGGTCCTTGAATCACATATGCCACTCCTGCCTCCCTTATCCATGGGCTCGCAAGGATGGTTCGGTGTCACAGACTTTTACACAAGGGCTTTGGACTGTCATATCTGTGGCATGTCTGGTGCTGTGTGACTTGTGTTTACACCCCTAGTGGGGATGATTTTGGTGTTATTGTCCACTGTTCAGCTTTTGCTAGATGGGGTGTGTCATGATTAATGTGTACATTAATTGCTATGCATTGTGTAGTATGTTTCTTATCTTTACTGTACACGTGCTTGTTGCAATTCATGCTGTAGATAGTGTTCCACACTTTGGATGTGAAAGATGGACTGATGGTGTGATTTATGATGTGACTCTCTGACATGGTCAAGTAATGAGATGCCTGATGAGACACACACAGATGACTTTGAAGCATTAATCATGTGTTTCATGCCCTTTCTGCAGGGGGATGAGCCTCCAGAGCACCTTTGCCAGCAGACATGGCCCATTGGACGACGGAATTCTGGACACGTTTGTTGGTGCCCACATGCACATGTGTGCACAAGCAGAGGCACAGGGATTGCAGACCTACATCCTAGAACTGCTGACGTGTTCCAAGGAACTCTAGGCAAGGTGAGCAGCACAGGGGGGCCACAACACATCAAAGCTTGCACCAGGCGAGTTGCACATGCAGGCTTAGTCACAGCACTGAGGGTGAGCTTAGACGAATATTGGTGTTGAAGCACACAATGCAGCTCACATGTGTTGGTGGACTGATGGCTGTTGATTGTAAGGTTGTCTGTGACACGTGCAGGGGCAGTGGCACATACCCTCCGGTACACCAAGGTCCATTGAGGCACTTGTATCAACCATGTAGCCTTCCGAGACATGGAAAGGGGCAGCTCACAGGGACATACAGCAAGGGACATACTCGGGTGCAGTGCATATCATTTCCATGTACTTTATGATAAATGCACTTTCAACTTTGTTTCGGTCATGGTGGTACGCAACTTGCTCAGAAGTCATGGCTTGCTAAATGGGTCTGTCTGCTTACCCAGGGAACATTGCATGTTGTGTGAATTGTGACACATTGGTGTTCCATTTGCCACGCACCCACCGGCGGCTGATTTACTGCATTGACTGTGTATGACCCGTCACAGGGGTAATGTTATATATGGGTACGAAGCATCTACACCAGATTGTCTGTTTGGAGAGTAGTTTGTTGCTATGGGGCATGTTTGGTGTTGTGTTTTTGTGTAATTGGCACGTACAGGTTGTTGACTGTGGCTCTCTTTGCAGCATTGCAGTGCTCCTGTAACCGGACCTGAGAGTGCGCAGGCAGGAGGCCAGCACTCAAAACCAGAGCTAAGTGTCTTGTTGTTTTTCTTTCAAACTGCTCTGCATAGGCTTGCTGGGGAGTGTACTAATGCATAGATGTATGTGTGGTTCAATATGGTATGTTTTTTCCCCCTAATCAGCCGGAATCCTATGCAATTTTGAACCCTGTACCCTCTACCCGGTGGTCCTGCTTCCTGTACCTATCCAAGCAACGTTCCCTAACCCTCTTTCCCCGCTGGGGTTGCGGATGCCTTTGTAAGCCCTGAACTTGCAGGCGCCAAAACCCTAGAGGGGGTGCTTGGTTCGTACCACTCCTAAGCCTGGACTACAGAAGGCCATGACAATGATGTCCAAGTTTGATTGGATTGTGTATGTGTTCATGCAGGTAGTACATTTTCGTGCATTCCCTAGTTTCATGTGTCATTCCTCCTCCCCTCTCCTGCCACTCATTCCAGTCATCCAGTTTGTCAACACCTGTCCCGACTGCATATCCCTGAACCTCCTTCCCCACCAGGGTCTCAGGGGCCTGTGTGAGTTTGACCTTGCAGGCACCCGGGACACGGTGGGGGTGGTTGTTTTGTGGCACTCCCGCGCCTGTACACAGGACCTGTGACAGTACACATCCGTTCATGGTGCATCATCCTATGTCATGTACCACAATTGGTTCACATCCTGTTGTGACATTGTTTTACTGTGCTACCTTGGTTGTTGCATCATTGTGGTAGTACTTGGCCTTTGTGAGGTACTGCTACGTCAAGTCATCTACTGGAGGGTGTTCTGGCTCGTTTTTCTGGCTTGGATTTTGTGATTTTGGAAATGAGTGTGGATTATGAGGGTGCAGGCACATTTTTACACACAAGATGGGAGATGGTGACGAAGGGTAAAGGTGATCCTGTGGCCAGGTGGAATTGAGGTTTGAAGGCTCCATGACCCAGGTGCAGTTGTTCAGTGGGTCATGGTCATTTGTGAGGGAGGGGGGGGGGGTTGTTATTGATAGTTGCCTTGCCCTGCAGTGTGATGGGAACTCTGACATTGTAATGGTGGTATCCTATGTACATGTTGTGTTCTGCTGATCAATGCCTGTTCATATGTTGTGTTTACCTTTCAGGTGCGAGGGGATAGTTGTGGTTTGACATGCTGGGGTGTACACATGGTGAATGTTCACATGTGATGAGTAGAGAAGATGGTCACTTGAGTGCACATGCATATGTGGAGTGCATGTCCTTGCAGAACCACACACTTGCACTCTGATGCACTACATGTACTCCCACCCTTGCATATCCACGTGTACACTGTTTGCCTTCTGGTGGCCACTGTGTCCCTGCAGCACATGTTCTGTGACCAATTATGGATCCTGTACATGCCTAATTTGCTTTTTGATGTGGTCTGTCACTTAGATGTGATGCTCAGGGTGTGCATCACACACAATGGCTGTTCACTGTGCTGTGCGCTGAGCAGTGTGTTGCAGGAGTAGGACACAGCACACAGAAGCTGCAGTGTTGATTTTGCAATGCACAATGTGCATGTAGACAAGCATTCATTGTTATGTTACGTCTACAACTCTTGTAATGCATTTGGAAATGTCTTATTTTGGGTGGGAGGTTGTTGGTCTGTCATTTCATCTGATTCCAGGTCAGGCATCATTGTCTGATGACACTCTAGATTTTGGACATGGCAATGTGTACCTTATCGTTACTGTGTTGGTGTATGGGTATTGCTTGCCATGTCATGTTGTGGTTTGGGAGGGTTTGAGTGACATGACAGTGATGGCCATGGCCTGTTTTGCAGGTGTGTGTGATGCACACCTTGCATGTCAGGGTCATCCGCTTCTCAGAGCAACTAGCTGGGGGTAGATCTCTCTCTGCGGCAGGGCCCTCCCTCTGGAACAGCCTTCCTGCCTCACTTGAACTTGAGGGGAACCATCTCCGGTTCGGGAAGCACCTCAAGACCTTCCTCTTTGCTTCTGCTTTCTCTCTGCCTCTCCCTTGCGGAATTCTTCACTGGAACTGCACTGGAGCTGCAACTGGGCCACTCTCACCGACCTCGGTCCCTGGCCCAGCCACTCTCCACTTGCACTGCCTCCCTGGCAACCCCTGCACTGCGGGACTGTCTCTCTATCCCTACAGCCCCCCCTTCCCAGCACTTGTCTGCACTTACCTTTGCAGTTGCCACCAGCCAACCTATGTATTTGTTTTTTGGTCTACTTCCCCTGTACTGCACTCGACCCCCCCTCCCCTTCCCCTTGCACTTTTCCCTTCCCCCTACCCCTGCACTTGCACAATCTAAATGACACCTGGCCTAGTGGTACCGTTGTCTGTCTTCCCTTGTTCCCCCCTCCGTGCCTCATCGCACCTTGAAATACTTGTGTATAGGCCATATCATGTCATATGTCATATGCGTGCCTTTTGGTCACACAGGATAGCTTGTGTTTAAGTAGCTAGGGATGCAGACGATGTGGCACTTCCATGGCAACTATCTCAGGGTGGTAGGGTTGTGACAGTTGACTGTCTCTTTGTCATCATCGATTGTCACCTTGTATGTGCCAGGCCTGTGTGCACTCCGCAGGGGTGGGAGTTTAGGTGAAAAATGTGGCCACAAGCTGGGTCCGGGCTTCCTCGCCACGTGCCCTGTCCCCTCCCATGGGCAGCGCCGGTGCCTGTGGTTGGGGATGTGGGGGCACCACCATGTCCACCGGGACGCCCTGCCGTGTTGCAACATTGTGCAGGACACATGCTGCCACAATGATCCTGCACACTACTGGGGGTGCATAGAGTAGTTGCCCGCCAGAGCGGTCAAGGGAGCGGAAACGTGACTTGAGCACTCCGAATGTGCGCTCCACTATAGCCCTGGTTGCAATATGGGCGGCGTTGTATCTTACCTGGGGTGATGTGGTGGGGTTCCGGATTGGCGTAATCATGTGGTTGCTCAGAGGGTAGGCACTGTCCCCTGGGGAGGTGATAATAGTTGAGATTATTAGGGTTTGGGTATTTGTCTGTGTGTGACTTGCATGCATGTGCAAGGGCATTTGTACTCACCTAGGAGCCATGTGTCGCCATGCTGCCCAGCTTCCAGGGCCCGGCTCAGGGCGGACATTCTGTATATGAAACTATCATGGGTGGAGCCAGGGTTGTTTGCATAGACAGAGGTGATGATTCCCTTTGCATCGCATACCACCTGTACGACGATGGAATGCCAGTGCTTGCGGTTTCGGTAGATGTGCTCAGTGGCCCTAGATGGACGTAGGGCCACATGGGTGCAATCTATGGCACCGAGCACTTTGGGGAAGAGTGCCACCCTGAAAAAATCAAGGACAACGGCCTGCCTTTCTGCGGGTGTTCTGGGCATGTATATGTGCCTGCGGACTGAGGGGCGCGCTGTCATGATTGCCAGTACCTGGTGTAGGCAGCGTGACTGCGTGGCCTGTGAGACCCCAAAAAATGCAGGACATTGAGCACCTTCTCCAAGGGGCTCAATGCTTGGGAGCAAAGGGTGGGGGATGTAAGGTCATCTTCCCACTCCCTGACCAGGTCTAGGATGATATGGGGTGGAAACCTATACCTGCCATAGACCTGGTCGTCAGGCATCCCAAAAAGGCTTGTCCGTGGTGCGAAAATGCGTGCCCTGGCTATTCTCCTCCTCCTGCGGTGTCCCACGATCAGTGCTGCGACAAATGGGGCATTCATCGTAGCTGTATATACGTGTTTGTTGTTTGCGCGCACTTTTGTACTGTGCGTGGGGACGCTTCTGCCTGCCTTCGTGTGGCGGACGCGTTGACGCTTGTGCGCGTCTTTTGCCGTGCACGGGTTTCCCGTATTCGGATCCATGAATACGGGTTGTTCACGTGCGTGTGGGCGTTCCATGTAGTTCCCTGCAGTACTTCCCCAGTTACGCCTTCTTTTTCACGCGTTGTTCCCCATTCCGCCTGTTACGCCCACTGTTCCGCCCACTTTGGTTGTGTGCGCCGCGCTACGTGCGCTTTTGCTGTGCGCGTGGCGCACACCGTGTATGCCTGCGTGCGCCATGGCTGGATTGGGCGCACGGACAGCGGGAAACACGCGCAGCGTCTTCCTTGAATCGCGCACGTGCGCTGCGTTTCTCATGCTTGCGCTCCCTTGCGCCTGCTTGCGCATGGATTTTCGGCGCACGTTTGTTCCATGAATCGGCCCCTTAATATCCTCCTCTTAAGACATCACGATCA
Source organism: Ambystoma mexicanum (assembly GCF_040938575.1). Taxonomy (NCBI): domain Eukaryota; kingdom Metazoa; phylum Chordata; class Amphibia; order Caudata; family Ambystomatidae; genus Ambystoma; species Ambystoma mexicanum. The sequence continues at coordinate 115,253,410 of NC_090936.1, read as the reverse complement.
AGAAACTACAGTTAAAAACTTCTAACATTCAGCTCATGCAATTATTTGGTCAGCATTACTCACATGCAAATCAGTTTGTATTCCCAATTTGCATACATGTTTTAAAAACCTTACAATTGATATTTGTAACGATTTATCTGCTCCTTGTAACATTTTTATCCATAGTAATGGTAGATCTATTGGACCTGAAGGAGCCACAAATTTACTAAAATAATTAATCCGATAAGGTCTTAATACAATGCAATAGATCATCAGATGCTCCAGAGTCTCTTCCACGCCCAATACCTCACAAAACCGGCAGCCAAGTTCCCTTACAGGGTCTTTGCTGCGGGCAGTTAGAATTTCTCTAGTCGGTAGGGCATTGCACCTGAAACGCGTAAAGATATGCCTGGATGATTTATCAGGGAACAGTGCTAAGTATGATTCCACTGTCCCTAATATTTTGTATTGGGAGACAATGGCCCTCATTACGACCCTGGCGGAAAGGGGAAAACGATGGCGGAAATGCAATACCGCCATCGAAAAGCGCTCGGTGCGACTATGACCCGTCACCGCAAAGTACGAAGCCATTAGCGACACCGTAGTGAACGCCAACGCTAACTGCACTAAGCACGCGCGCGCGCACCATGCCAAACCGCAAACACCACCATGGTGCAACGGTACGCCAATTCCGACCCTAGCGGACATGTACCTAACGCCATCAGGCATGGCGGAATGGACCATTCCGCCATGGCGAGAAATACGGCATCGTGAACCAACCGTAAATGGCCCACTGAGTGCCTGTACTCCACTCCCTGGCCACATTGCACAACTCCTGGCAGGCGCAATGTACTCACACCATGCAACCAGTGAAATCTACAATTCACCCATGCATGCCAACGTAGAAATGCATGCAGGTGTACAAAGCGCCCCGTGAGTGGGCATCCATGTACGGCATGTCACCATAGCCGTACTGATGCAGCACAGGCATGTGAAGGTACAAGACATCAAAATGGAAATCAAGAACACATGACACAAAACAACAGTAGTCCCCCATCGCTTGCCACCAGCGCAAGGCAACATCCAAAACAGCATCCTGAGGGGGATTGCACCAGCCCTGTACTCTTGCCAGTAAACAAACCAACCATCAGCAGAAGCATGTACCACACAAGTTGGCAGAGTGACTGAGCAGCCAGGCACATCCCAAGAGGGGCCGATGGGAGCTGCAGGGCACAGATGGCATGAATACAGAAGCCATTCCAATGGACATGACCCCAGTCCCCCTCCAACAAACGCACGCAAACACAGGCACCTGTGACCAGCCACATTCTGAACATCCCATCATACCATCAATCGACCTGGCTGACAGGCACCAGTCGGCCAAAAGCCAATCCCCCGCCCCTGAACAGCACATCATGTAAACAGTCACAATGGCAGCCCCTATCCGTGACCACACTGTGCTACGTAGGCAAAAGCGGCCAGTACTGTACCACACAACTCAACTCAGAAGGCGGAACACAATGCAGATCATCTCGCAATACATACCGCCACAAATCGAAAATCGCCACATCACCTGCAAAGAATAACGCAACACGCAAAATATCGGAATACAATTTAAATGCACATCCAAATGACAAAGGCCTCACAGCAATTTGTAAAATAACACCAAAACATCCATCATCACCGAGGGCTGCATCTGCAATAATTGACCAGCTTCCACTTGTGTGACGCCCTGTACCATCATGGCACACAGGGCCAACATCAACGTTCCAAAAGGCAACATGGAAGCGGCAAGAACCGCAGGTCCGTCCCATGAGGCAGGCACTAGTCCAGCTGAAAGGCCGAAATGTTGCACCTAGCCACCAGAACAGCGTAAGGGCATGTGGCCCATTGGCGATCGTCCCATAAGATCGTAATGGTGCTCCACTGATTCACCCGAAGCTGCAGGTGTCGGGAGTAAAATCCATCTGGAGGAGTGGCGTACAGATGGCATCTGCAATAGGGCAGGAGATACCTGTCACCAAAATGAAACACAAATTAACCGATTGCACTACAGGACACATGATGCATCACTATCTTCATTCAACACACCAAATCCACACCCATATGCATGCTAGCCCACTCCAAAGGAATATACACACCCCTAAATCAGTATCGATACATAACGAAACCAATCGAGGTTAATACACCATTGGCAACGTCGGTTACTGTGCATGCGTCCGTCAAGATAGAACCCATGACATGGGATTAGTAACGTGCCTAGACACAAGTGTATGAAGGCGCGTCGAGACAGGGAGGATCCGACAAGGGCAGATAGACGTAAGTCCCACTATGGCAGCCTTGCATCACATAGCGCAGGGGAAGGGGATTGAATCAAAAAACACATGTACATGGCAGACCCTAAATGGAATCATCTGTCCATGCATCCATTCATCATTCCCTCATCCCGCAATGAAAACGCATGAACATTCACTCACATAATATGTGAAACTTCCATCGCGTCTGTGCGTAATGCAGTCTGCAAAAACCACTGTGCTCCTGGCCGGATCTGTAGTGTCGTGGAGCTAGATGGACTTGGGAACGTCCTGCCTTATCGTCCACTACGCTATTGCGCATCCCATTCAATTCATGTCATTCATTGCTTGCTCGTTATGGGCCCTGTCCCAAGGACATTCAACAATAGAACGTTACATTTCCAGGCAGACCTGTGGGCGTCTCCTCACCGCTACTTCGCAACCAAAAATGCTGGCCTTCGAATTCCTCACTTGCAACATTACGTCGAAAAGGCTTCTGTGAACGCTTGCATTCACAATTACATCAATGTAGTGCGGCTGTGTGTCATAATGCTAACTGGCTGCAATCACAAATGGGACGCCACGCCCGTCGGTGAAGTACGATACTGTGCTGCATGAGGGTCGGCCATCGATCGAGCCCTACATACCACTGACTCTTCACAGGTATGTAAGCGGCTGCAATCATAGCATGTGTAACAATGGGAGCATAGCATGAAAATCAGTCAAAGTACATCACACTGCCATCGGGATTTGATACATGATTCCAATCCCAAGATGCCATGCGGCCAAATGCAGCCTTACGTGCGGGACGTGCTCGGCCAGAAGGGATTGCATCTGCCACAGATTCATTCAATCAGCACAGGTGGAGGCCATACAGGCCGACAGCACATATATAGCAGACCCAAACCCCGCCCACAACCACTCCCACTCCAAAATGCTACCGGCAGGACTAGCGATGTTGGGCCTGGGGCACCAGATAGCACTGCAAGTGCTACAACTACAAGAAGACGACGAACAACAACAGGTACAACAACCGGGCGCACAGGGGAGACGGAGGAGAAGGAGGAGGAGGAGGGCAAGGCAGGGTCAGCAAGGCCCACAAGCACTGCCACTACCACCACGCAGGCGGCCCGCAATCCCACGCCTCCGAGCTGATCCGTTCAACCTCACTGCTGAGCAGATCCACACCCTCTACCGTTTGGACCGGGACACCATAATCGCCATTGTGGACATGACACATGCTGACCTCGTGAGCATGATAGATAGCCCAACCGCCATCCCACCCCTACTGAAGGTGGTGTCTGTACTCCACTTCCTGGCCACAGGCACCTACCAGCACACAGTGGGACAGTTGCATGGCATTTCACAGCCACTGTTCTCACGGACACTCTCCCAAGTGCACGATGCCCTCCTGAAGCACGCCGACGACCACATCACACTACCACGCACGTACCAGGAAATTACCAACGCAAAGGTGGGATTCCATGCACTTGGCGGCATCCCGGGTTGCATTGGTGCCATCGACTGCACCCATGTTGAATTGGTTGTCCCACATGCCATGGAGGTCCAGTACCGCAACCGGAAACAATTTCATTCAATCAATGTGCAAATGGTGTGTGACTCCAACAAGATCTTTACGCATTGTTGTGCCAGATTTCCAGGATCTACCCATGATTCTATGGTCCTGAGGAACTCAAGAATACCACGCTACATGGAGCGACACGCAGGGCACAGATCCTGGCTACTCGGTGAGTCTCATTCCATGCATGACATCGTGGCCCATTTGATGCGTCAATGACCTTGCAGGAGGGGGGGGGGGCTACTTAGCACTATCATTCCACTGACACCCTTTATTCGTCCCATACAGGTGATGCCGGGTATCCACTGAAGAGATGGCTCCTTACACCAATCCGGAACCCACAGAACCAGCATGAGGAGGACTACAACCATGCCCACTCACGTAGCCGTGTGGTCATTGAACAGGCATTCGGCCTACTGAAGGCTCGTTTCCGCAGCCTCAGCAGGTCTGGCGGGGCACTCATGTACAGCCATGAGAGGGTTTCTAAGATGGTCATGGCATGTGTCATGCTGCACAACATGTGCATACGTAGGAATGTGCCCATGCCCCCTGACGCTGTACTGCATGCACCTGATGATGATGATGATGAGGGTGGGGATGTGGAGGCACCCCAAGGAGTCCATGAGGCACAGGATGCACGTGCAATCCGACAGAGCATCATAGATGCATGCTTCTAGCAACCACGCATGGTGCCTATTACACGGAAAGGGGACCTGTGGCACTGTGTGTGTGTAGTACAGGCACATAGTGGACTGTACGCCTATGAAGGCCTCGTACGCAAATATCAATGTCCACACATGTCATTGGATGATAATGAAGTGCTGTATTGTTAATGTGATTTGATTCATACACCCTATGGACCCGCCACCCAGTGAAGCCCAACACACCCCCTCCACCCTACTTCCTCCCCCCCCAACACCAGTGTCCAAATATGCATGCTGCCCGTGGGTAGACGCTATTGCAAGCCCCCTCTACGGGTATCAGGGGCACCCCTGCCCGTGGAGCGCAGGTTCCTGCCAGATCTGCGTTGGGGGCTGCCCTGGACGGAACTTGCCACGGATGACGTCTCTGCCTGCTCGCGTCCATGCATGTCTCTGAGGGTTTGTGAGAGCTCCGAGAGCACACGGCGCACAGCAGCAAGTTCAGCACAAACGTCTTTGGACGTCGCATTCAGTTCCCCCCTCAGGCTCTCGGTGCTTTTCTCCATTTGTGCTCTCAGGCTCTCGGTGCTTCTCTCCATTTGTGCTCTCAGGCTCTCGGTGCTTCTCTCCATTTCTCCCCTGAGGCTCTCACTACTTTTCTCTATTTGTGCCCTGAGTGTCTCGGTGGATGTTTCCATGGCTGCCCTGGAAACCCCGCATTCATTCGCATGGTCCTTGAGTAGCGTGGACACTTCCTGCTGTTGCTCGATCAGCAGGTCGAGGGACTGTTGCCTCTGCTGGGCCATGGACATTTGCGGTGGTGTGACAGGGGGGCTGCTCAACACATGTTGCCTTGGCACAGGACTTGTGGGGGTTGGCCAGTCGTCGTCTTCTGGGTGCCCCTGCGTGGTTTCGTCATGGTGTAGGGGATGGGACATGCAGGGGGATTGGGAAAGGTCATGGATGGTACCTACGTCGCCAGCACTGTTTTCCGTGTCGGAGCATGCTGGCATGACAGCTGTGTCACCTATGGTGCTGCTACCACCAGAGGCAGTGCCATCAGATACGTTCTTTGGGGGGACCTGTGGTGCTGGGGTTGTGGACTTGCTGGCTGCTGGGGTGCCTGTTGCAGTCCCCTCCAGTGTGCTGGCACTTGATTCCTGCTGCTGCCGTGTCTTGATCCTTGCACCTGAGGTGGAGGCTCTTGGGACGTTGGTCCTGGCCCTCTTTGCAGGCGTGCTGGTAGGGGTGTCCTGCAGCTCGTCGTTGGTATCGGACCCTGTGGTGGAGTAAAGAGGGGCGAGCGTTAGTTATGGGTCTGTGGGATTTGGAATGGCAACGTATCAAATGCATTGGGGTGGTACATGAGGGTGATTTGGGACTGGGCCTTGGAGGTGGTCTCATTTTCGTGTGGGTTGAGGATGCATTCATTTGGCTGCCTGCAGTTAGGGGGTGCATGCTGCACATGTAGGGGTTGTTTATGGCATCTTGATTAATTTGTTTATTCATTCTGACTTTTAGAGGGCGCTGTCAGGGCAAAGTATGTATTGCACTATGGGGTCACATGGTACTGCACATGTTCGTGGTTTGTGGATTTCGCATTGTTTCTCTTGGCCAACCTACCTGATTCTCCGGATGTCGGCACTCCTTTCTCCATCCCTCCGACTCCCTCTATGCTCTCCATTCCTATGGTGGAGGCGCAGATCTCCTCCCAGGGGGTCAACTTGATGGGCGACTCTGATCCCCCCCCGGTAGCTGTGGCGATGTTCCTGTTCGCAGAAAGTATGCTGCGTACGCGGATCCGCAGGTCGTCCCACCGCTTGCGACATTGCTGTGGCGTGCGGGGTGTTGTCCCCACCGCACTTACGCGCTGTGCCACAAGGGCCCATATGGCCTTCTTGTTGGCAAGGGCCGTCCTGGTCATTTGACTGGAGAAGACGACGGCGGCATTTTCCTGCAGGGTCTCGGTCAGCACGGTCAGTTCCTCTCGGGAGAAGTGGACCTGCCGCTTGCGATCACACGCTTTCTTGGCTACCTTTCCCATTTTTATTTTTTTAACTGGGGTTGCGAACGGGTTGGGATGTGTGTCAGGGTCGGATTTTTAATGGTTGTGTTGGGATTCGGATTTTATAGTTGTGCGGCGTGCTGTTTCCCGTTCCGGCCACATGCTTTTACTTCCGTTTCCGTATATTTACGGTGCCCGTAATTTGCGGTGCCCGCTCATTACGGTGCCCGCTCATTACGGTGACCGCTAAGATGGGTGGCGGTATTGCACCTGGTGCAGCGTACGGCGGCGGTGAGGGCCGTTTTGGGGTCATTTCCGCCATCGCAGCCTTTCGGATTCCGCCATGGCGTAATGCTCGTGCCCGATGGGTCGTAATTAGCCGCACTTTGCTCCTTCGTGCAATGGCGGAAACGCTATTTACGCTGTTGCGGTCCGGTCAGTCAATTTCCGCAAGGGTCGTAATGAGGGCCAATGTTTTTTTGGAACCTAGTGGCTCCTACAGAACACATTGTACTATCCCAATCCCCCCATTCTAAACTTTTTTTGACCTTATTAGGATTAAACATTAATAATTCCAAAGATAGGCCCCAGTGCTCAAGATATACTCTGCATTCCTCCTTAAGGTTTAGTATATAAGCAGAAATGATGTTATTACTGCGTATGCCTGAGCCAAGGAGATCATATAATGTGCCCCTCGTTGTTGTAACCATTTTCCTGATTAAACAGTTTTTTTTTCCACATTACTATAGATGTAATTGAGTTTAGGCCTAATTCATACCGTAAAACTGCCACCGGCGTACATTTCGGTAGACATGACAGAATTGTTCTTAAGAATCTTCCTTCATATTTATTCATTTCTGCCATAAACCAGCGAGGATAGAATTCCACCCCGTAGCAGAACTGTGGTAGTATCTTTTGCTTATAAAATCGCACCGCAGGTAAAACCGAGAATTTTCCATATGTAATATCAATTTTTTTAATTGTATCATTAGGGGTATAATTTTTGCGTCCATATGTTGTCTGAATTGTGATTTCTGTTTGTTACCAAAAATTGGATACCCCAGATATCGTATGTAGGGCTTTACCATCAATTTTATGTGATTCAGAAACCAAGAATGTTGTTTTAAGTATGGGCGCGCATGTAGTCGAATAACCACTGTCTTATTCTCATTTACCTGTAGATGATTTACTACAGTATAATCTCTGAATCTACAGAGTAATCGCTGCAACCCTATGGGAGTATGGTCGAAGAGCATAAAATCATCTGCGTACGCTGTCTAGCAGATTTTTGTCCCTTCAACCCGCGGGGATACAAATGCCACCTCTTCCAGCCCTTCCCCTACATCAGAAACATATAGATTGAAAATTGTGGGGGCGAAAATGCACCCCTGTTGTAACCCATTTGGTGCATCAATTAAACTGGATAAGCAACCCTCATTATTCAAACGAACCTGAAGTTGGGACCCTTCATGTAGCTTGATTAGAATAGAGAGCAAGATTGGAGGCATTCCCAGATGGTTTAACTTGCCCCACAACACTGTTCGGTCCACTTTGTCAAATGCCATAGACAAATCAATAGACACAATGTAAATAGGTGCTGCATCTTTTTTCCATGCCATTTCTTGCATAACAGTTAGCATGATTCCTCCCGCATCCGTCCCCACATTTTTTCTGAAACCGAATTGTAATTTGGATAGTATGTTGTTTTTGTTAATCCATGTATGTATATAATTTAATATGATACCAGAAAAGATCTTTGAATCCGCATCCAATAAGGCTATTGGCCGAAAGTTAAGAGGATTGGAGCAGTCACCCTTTTTATATACTGGAATCACAAAAGAAATATGCCAAGAGGACGGGATAGCGCGAGTCAGGAGAATATCGTGAAACAATACAAATAATATCTTTGTCCAAAGCTGTTTGTTTTGCTTAAAAACGATGTTAGCAAGGCCATTGGGGCCAGATGCCCTTGATGATGAGGCCCTAAAGATCAAAACACTGATATCCTCCTCAATGATATCAATATTCCAATCTACATTCAATATTGCAATGGGAGTTTGCATGGTACTATGTTTTATTTGATAAAGGCTACCAAAGTGGCCACCCCACTGTTGATCGGAGATTGGATTTGCTAATGCCTTACAATTATGGGATGCCTTGTCATTGACCAGTGCCCAAAATGATCTAGAGGAATTATCCCTTAGTGCACTCAGCATTCTTTCCCCATCTAATTGAAATCTTCCATTTCCAGATGTTAGCAACTTGTTTTTTTAATGCCATTTTATTTTCAGGTGAAAGCAGTGCATTTGCCACTTGCCTCAGGCTCTTTTGTCGCTGATTTTTATAATCTCTTATCACTGGATCATAAGCATGTGTATGGCTAGTACGGACCCGAACTTCATTAATGGGAATTGCCGTGCAGTATATTACCTTGCCCACATAACTAGCAAAATAACCCTTCGAATACATTATATACTTTCCTTCCAAGGTGGAGGAGTTAAAGTCTCCAAGAAATACTGCATTTGTTTTTTCTACATTGGTCTTGTGCCACACTATTCTGTTTTTTGCTTGGTTTATTTCCAGGTTCACTAGGTTCGAATGTGTGCCACTCTCGTCCCTTTTTCCCTCAAAATTTACATACAGTATCTTATGGTCACTGCAGTTCATCTTCAACAACTTAAACTCCTCCACCTTGCCCATGATCGAGTCCGAAAGAAAAATGTAATCTATAGCACTAGTTTGCGTGCCTCTATACCAAGTAGTATAAGGGTTTTTCTCTTTCCAGAAACCCAATGTATTTCACAGACCCCATGACTCCATAAACATCCTCCAGAGATACCCCTGCATGTTTTTATTACACTTTGACCAGTTAGAATTTCCCATATCCTCAAATGTAGTTTGTGAAGTTTCATTTCCAATTCCTACATTAAAATCCCCTGCAATTATTGTTACCAAGTTTTTTCGAAATTTCATGACATTTCATCATCAGTACCCCCAGTTTTTTAAGTTTGACCTCAATGTCAAGTTTCGTATTCCAGTAGACATTGACAATCAGAAGGTCACTATCCCCAATGGGCGTGCTGTTTTGAAAGCGTATTAACAGTAATAAGCACCAATCTGTGATCCTATCCAATTTTATAACTTTAGGCAACAGGGAAGTAGTTACTCCTATTAGTAGACCACCTGCAGGTCTACCTACTGTGCCTTGTTTGGCCAGGGTAGAATTAATGATAAAACCATCTAGTACGTATTCTGAAGTAAACCATGTTTCCTGTATACAAAAAATAAAAACATTCTTTGAATATATCACATATTTCCAGGGTGTTCCTTAGTGACCAGTTCCCCCTCGAGTTCCAACTTATCAGAGGGGAGTTTGCATGGTTACTAACTATTGGGTTTCAGGACCTGAAGTTGTGATATGGAATCTCTTAATGTAAAGCTAACCATCTAAGATTAGGCTCATCATAAGTGCTTTCAATTGATTTGGAAGGCCGAGTTTCCTCTCCGTGCTGCTCCCTCTCCACCCGGATCTCAGATCTCCTCTCCGGGTGCACCCTCTCTAGATCGTATCCCATTTTATGGAACATACTACTTTCTTTCAACACTGTCTCAACAGTAAGATTGGAGTGGAACGCAACCCTTACATAATCACATCTTCCTGGGTGGACAAAATCCACCAGCTTGATGTCTCCTGTTGTAATAAGTGAGAGATTAGGTATCTCCTTAAACAGGGACAAAACCGTCGCTCTATTCAGAGAACGGGGGGCCCCCTTGTCAAATAGGTAGTATAGAAAAATGCTCGGGAATTCAGCGCATTTAAAGGGACGATAGTTAATGACCCCTAATTGTGCTCCCATTGGTGGTATATCAGAATGGCCCCAGGGTGGGATGGAAGTCCGGTAGTCCTCATGACATTCCTGATTACTTCTCTCATCCCTGAACATATCAGATGTTTCCTGAGACCTTCCCCTTCACTATGAATATCTTCATTCAATGGGCCCCGAGTTGGATTTGGGGCCTTTAAATTTACATTTTTGCAGTCCTCTTTAGTGACCTGCACCTTTTCCACTATCGGTGGCACACACATTTTGTTATCATTTTCATTTTGAACACTGGAATCCTGTGTCGGACACAGGGTTACTTTAAGAACAGATTCACCTCGTATGCCGTCATCAGGACCTTCCAGCATCAGTTTTATGACCCTTCTGATCACTTGTTCCATCACCGGTATCCCTTCCTGAGAATCAGCTTCTACCACAGCTTCTGTGGTTTCTGTACCCCCAAAGGATTTGGATCCCGTTAAGCAAGCATTATTTCCCTCTTTGTTATCAGTTTGCAAACATCTATTGCGTCCAGGGCCATTAGATTGGAAACATTGTGCTGTTGATTCAGGATTATTGTTGACAATCATAGTATGCATTGTTACTTCATTTACTCCTTGGTTACCAGAGTGTAGCACCTCTAGCACTTCCAAATCGGTAATCCCCCCCTATGGTTCCCATTCTCTTCCAATATTAACCTCATTGGACCATTATGGGTCATTGTTTGCCTTAGAGGTAAAGCATCTTTCTCTGGGGGTAAAGCCGAAATTGAGGCTCTAGAGGATACAATAGGTTCTAGCTGCTTTACTTGTTTAGGGAAGAAGTTAAATAGACTTCCCTGGATGTTTGGATCTGACCGCTTTGGACCCTCGATGTTGGTGATAGTAGTCCTCTGCTTGCACTTGACGCCCTTCTTTTTAGGTTTTCAGATATCTGGTCGGGTGCAGCCGTACCCCTCGTTCCTTTACATAGTAACACATCTGGACCTTCATCTATCTCAATAATATCAGAATCCAGGTCATCTGCCTCCCCTCTTAACAGCCATCTCCAATTATTTTTGGCAACTTTGACATTCTTCCGTCTATAGCCTGATGTGTTCTTTTTACGCATGATGTTAATTTTCTTTGTGTTGCTTTTATTTTTATTTAAATTATGGGCCATTTGCCTCTGCTTCTGCGCCCTGTCTTCATTTTTGTTGTTATTATTTTGTATATTAGGCTCATTATTCGAGCCCGCATTTTTATCGTCCTCATTCACTAGCAATTCAGGCTCTTCAGATGGTATCACGGGGGTGGGTGGCCCATCCCGTAGCAATACCCCTGGTGTGATTGCCCCACACTCCTCCCGCTGGTCATTGGATATTAGTGCCTGTGTTCTCGAGTCCAATAGATTCAGGTTGGCCATGCCACCACTAACTGCAAAACAATTTTGTCTCTCTACAGCAGCTATTAGCTGTTTTAAGAGTATGGTGTGTAATGAAAGTTCATTTAGTATCGAGCCATTTAGGGTGTCCCCTTGGGGCGGCCTCAACTCAGACTCCCTGTTCATAGGTTGAGCTGATGAGAGTTCCCAGTCTGCCTCCCTCCCCAAGGGATACTGAGACAGTTCCATGAGTGAACTATCAATCATTTCTGGACTTCGTTCACTACCCTTCTGATGTATAGAATCTTCTGTCTCAGTAAGAATCTCTAAGCTCTTACTCGGTTCGCCTGAGTCAATCAATAGAATAGATTAATCCGCCACCCACCCACCCTCCTCCATATTCATTACAGCATTTCCCATGGGGACGGTGGCGATGGTGGCGATGGAGGCAGGGGGAGTCTGCATGCCATACTCATTGTACCCTTAACAGGGGTAAATACTAAAGGAGCAGTAAGAATATTGTCAAAAAAACCTGCCACTGCCTTAGATTCTCTCCTGGTAAGTGGTACAGTCCTCTTGTAGGTGTAAATTTCTCTTTTGTTTTTCCTCATGCCTTTCGCATGAGAAAGTCAAATCAACAAAAGAAACACTTTTACCACTGCACCTTTACACTCACCTAATCCTCCCCCCGCCACAAAGTTGAGCAACTTAACTCCACCACACTTTCAGTGCACTATCGGCTAAAGCCAATTAGAAACCAATCCTTTGACTCCACTCCATTAAGGTTAGGACTTCTCTTTCATAATTCTCAGATATCTATACAAAGTGGAAACCAGTATCGGCATACAAAGCAACATGTGCACCTTGCCTCCCCGCCTCTCCGCCACCCGAACAGCCCACTTGTGTGCCACGTCCGGGTGTGCGCGCGGGTGCGCTAGCACTAGAAACTATATGCACGTTGAGGGCGTGGGCTGGTCCCAGGAGCAGGCAACAAAAACAAACAACGGACTCTGTGGAGATAGTAGAAATACCACAGATCAGTGGCGCAACCTGTCTTTATGGCACCAACATAAGTTCCCAAGTCCTCCCCCCCTGAACGCCAGTTCCCCAAGTCCCCAAGTCCCAGAGTCCCAGCGCTTGACACCAGTACTTCAGTACTTCCCAATACTTTGCAGGGAAACCTGCGCGTTTCGCTGCAGAAAAGCCCTTCTGTCCTTCCTCTTGCCAACTCACTTGCCAAAGATGCGGGCGTCTACGGCATCCACAGAAAACAGTGTCTCACGGTCTCTCCAGTCTCTCCAGCCAAACAGCCCACTTGCGTGCCACTTCCGGGTGCGCACGCGGGTGCGCTAGCACTGGAAGCTATATGCACGTTGAGGGCGTGGGCTGGTCCCAGGAGCAGGCAACAAAAACAAACAACTGACTTTGCCAAAGATGCGGGCGTCTACAGCATCCACAGAAAACAGCATCTCACGGTCTCTCCAGTCTCTCCAGCCAAACAGCCCACTTGCGTGCCACTTCAGGGTGCGCGCGTGGGTGCGCTAGCACTGGAAGCTATATGCACGTTGAGGGCGTGGGCTGGTCCCAGGAGCAGGCAACAAAAACAAACAACTGACTTTGCCAAAGATGTGGGCGTCTACGGCATCCACAGAAAACAGCGTCTCACGGTCTCTCCAGTCTCTCCAGCCAAACAGCCCACTTGCGTGCCACTTCCGGGTGCCAGATATCAATATGGTCCTAGACGAGCAGGGGAGCACCTGTTTGGACGACACTTTGATAGATTGGACTTGGCTAGAAACCTTGTCAGGTGTTGTCAGAGAGAAAGAGGAGAAAGGTGGAGGAGAGGTAGAGATGGCCAAAGGGAGGCAGAGAGAGGGAGAGGAAGAGGAGATAGAGGACAGCATGTCCTAAGCTTTAGCAGAGATGCGAGAGGCTAGAGCCATGCAGAGCGCCTGGGAGGGAACAGGAAGGGTGGAGACTGCAACAGGATTGACCAGTTCCTTGCAGATTTTAAAGAGTTTGGCTGTGTTCTTAGAGGCCGCAGATATCCGGGCTTGATTGTGTGTTTTCTTCTTGATGAGTGTTATTGCTTCGACTGGCATTATGGTGCAACCAGTCTAGGTGTGTATAAATGTGGCCTGGCATGCTTTACTCTAATGTTATTATGTGTCTACACTGGTCTACATCGTGCAGCCAGTGGGACATGTTTTCAATGTGGCGTGGAATTTGTAATAGCAAAGAATTAATGTTCCTGTGCACTGTGGGTGACTTGCATGTATTGTATTGGCATTGCCCTACAAACCAATCGCAAACACTCTGACTTTTTAGCCAATTTTTCTCCGAAAGTGTGCAGTATATTGCATTAAAACACATATTTATATATTTCTCCTAGTACAGTGTGTGGCATACCCCTTCAGCAGCAGGTTTGTGCGTATTGTGCAAACGTGATAATCAAGGCTGGCCCAAAGCGTGGCACGACCCGTAATTTGTTGCCGAGATGGGGGGGCCCTTAGCATGGCTTGCAGGGGGGGCCCTACATTTTGTGTTACGCCACTGAGTTCAGACAGTCAGCAGCAGCACTGCGGCCGAGGCATTTGTAATGGTAAACAAACAAGATTCTTAACTCTGCTGCCTGCTGCACAGCTTGCTCATGCGTTCCCCCTCACCTCCCCGTGCCTGCCGCCTATTCATTTGGAGCGTCACGTGCCCAGGCCGGCATACTGCACATGCCCCTGCGAGTGCGCAGCCTCAGCTTCAGAAGCCACTAGCCAGGCAGCGACGCATGCTCCTGACTACTGACAGTGTGAGACAAGTGTGACTCCGCCGACTCGACCTCATGGACTGGAGGCCTGAGGAGAGACCTCACACTTACTCATCCTACTAAGTAAGGTAGGTCAAGTCAAAGAAGCCCCAGGCAGGTGTGTTTTCATGCAGGGGTGTTACAGCGATGCAATGCTGCCTGTTTAGCAATGTTTAGAAATCAGGAAAAGCAAGCAAGCCCCTTAATTCGTCCCACTTGTTAATTAATTTGCACGCGATAACTTGTAACACTTCCCCGGCTTTCCTGTCTGGCACCTTTAAAGCTGCATAAACTGCTGATGACGCCGAGTAGGGAGTGATGGGGGGTTTGTGCAGCACGGTTTCTCACCACACAAACCTGCGCTGCTCGCTCATACACCGTGGGTCTAAGCAAAAGATTGTGCACAGCTGTGAAGTGCCCCCCCTCCACCACCATGTCCTGTCTGACACCCTGGGAGGTGCAGTGCAGGCGGGGCCGGTATTGGGAGTTGGGGGAGGAGGATTCAATTAGAGGGAACGATCGAGTGACCCTCATATTTAACACGCTGCGCATGTTAACTGTATAAATATAATATTTATACAGTTAACATGCATGGCACGTTGAAGTTGAAGGAGCTGCTAGTGCTTCCTCAGTGTGGGCCCGCCCCATGCAGCCTTGCATGCCGCCCGTGGGCAGGTGGCACACTTGCCAACATTATGTGACCAAAAAGTCTAAGATGTACGATTTTTCAAGTTTCAAAAATAATACTGAGCATAACAATGACATCACAGGAAATTACAAACCATACATTGTTGGCACCACTGGAGCATTCTAAAATGCACAACGCATCAAACAGCACAACATGGAGAGATGTTGAAATGTTTACAATGTATAATTTTGAATGGTAAGTTAACATTAAATTGAATTACCCACCTTCACAGAAGGTAATCACACAGAGCTGGTAGGAAAGGTTTGCCACTCCTCTGTAGCATCAGCCCGGGTAGTACATATTTATTACTGCAGTGGAGGTGGAACACTGAACAACATGGAGACAGATACCTTCCTCAGTCTGATAGGCAGATGCTGTGTGATGGTGGTACGCTCTGCCACTTGCCTTCATTGGTGGTTCACCTAAAGTCTGTCCCTGGAAGAGTGCAGGGCAGAGTCATGTAGCTGTAAGGTCATGGATTGATCTGAGCCCATCACTCAAATGTATCACTTATCCACCCACCGCACATACAGATTAATTGCCTTAGAGTCATATGAATTACCTGCCACTACAAAAAGCAGTAGGATCTGTCACCCAAATCTGTAGGCAGTAGGACTGCTTAAAAAGCAGTAGCCCGGCTACTGCCTAAATCAGTAGGGTTGGTAAGTATGAGGTGGTACACAGGCTCAAATCCACTGTCAGTCTGGGGCCTCAAAAGTTGAGGGGCAGCCATTCCAGAACTCTTATACCCTGCCGGCCTCCAAAGAACAAACCTATGCTATCTTTGTCTTGCCCTTTAGGCACTGTTCAGAAAAACAAACATGTTTTAGTGCAGGACCTGCCCCCTACACGATCCCACAAGCATTGCACTGCAAATCAGCTGCATCTTGCAAACTGCATGTCCCTGACTGTCTTTGGTTGTAGCATTACTGCGCTTCTTGTGAGGAACGTTGTGAGTTTTGAATTTGAATCCAAACTTATATCTCTTTACAAGGGGGCAGTGTCTTTGCCCCCAGATGCATAGCCACCACTGTTACATCTATCCATGGAGACATGGGCATAAAGGCTTCTTCACAGCACCACCCTGTATAGCTCTTCACCGAAAAGTGCACGGAACAACCATAAATCACCAATGCAATTATAGAGCAAATACTTTGAACCATAAACAGACAGACACAATAACTCACAGCCACGCACTCTTTAGAAGATAATCAGCTCTTTATGGCTATTTATTCAAAGATTACAAGTACATAGAAATAACTCATAAAAATATTAAGGACATAGATCACAGAAGAAGTAAAGAAGTCAAAAAGAAATACATCACCGTGAGCGTAACAGGATTCCTCATCTCGTCCAGAAGCGGCTGGAAGACCCCAGGAACAGCCAGGCCGAGAGCACCACAGCTCACAGGAAGGCCGGACGTAAGCGTCCTTCTCCGGCTGAAGTCTCACCTGACCACCTCCGGGTTTCCGCATATATACACACTCCACAAAGGGGAGTTAATTCTCGAACATTCTGGAAATTGCACTTGCGCAGTTGAGGAACAGCCGTCAGTTGCCAGCTGGGTCAATCGAGAGCTCCCCCCAAGAAGCGCAGTGCCTCCCTTCTCTAAAAACACGCTCCACAGAGAACAGTAGCAAGTCATAACAACGTTAGCTTTCCCAGAAGAAATGGCCTTGACCGCATACCAGGTTTGGAAAAGCATGTTTGTCTCAGCATTGTGAATCTAACACTCAGCAAAAATGTGTGCAGCGTTTCACTGCGGTATGAAGTAAATATCCAACATGGCTACGAGCGCTCCCAGAATGCATTACGCACCCGCGCCATTTTGGATCAAGCATAAATCAAGCATAACACACCCCAACTCTCCTCCCCCTGCACCGCCTCCATGGAAGAACATCTTTCTTCCCAATCCAACAATGTCAACCTAATAATGTGCTCCCAACACGCATTAACCCCCACACACTCAAAAATAAATACTAGCAAATATTGTAATTTTAAGCTGAGGTCCCAAAAATAGGCTGCACACACGTTAAACCAGAACATTGTACTCAAACTGTGTGTCATAAAGGGTATCAGCCAATCACTGCGCACCCCAAAATGTTGAATTCCCACAGCCCCATTTCACTGCATATATATATGGGGGGGTGAGTAAAGTTAATAATAAATGGGAGCGGTTATGGGGGTCTCCTCTGCATATATATGCAGTGAAATGGGGTAAAACAAAATCGTCTGCATTTTGGTGATGCACAGTAATAAATGTGTAGTGATCACATAAAGTTAAGGACATAAATAGAAATTTCTGGTTGAATGTACCACTTTGTTGATAACTTTTAAGTTACTTACCTTCATGCAATGTGTCTAATACATCAAATATATTTCCAAAAATATTCTTGAACCACACATGTGTGTCCCAACAAATGTCATGGTACTACAGTTGGTCTTTTTGGGATACATTTTAAGTAACTCAAAAGTTATCAATAAAGCGGTGCATGCAGCCTTGAATTTCCACTTACATACATGGATAACGCACCCAATGTGATACAATAAAGGAAATGCTGTGCAGTTTGAGTGTTATACTTATGTGCAGCAACATTCAGTAGTATTACAGTGCTAATACTAACAAGGGAGACAGTGACTGTGGCCTGGCCAGTATGAGCAGCAACCACCCATGCCTTCTCTCTCATGAGTGGGGTATTATTTCACCCTCTGTGGTCAGATAAGGGTCAGCATTGATGGCAACAGTAGTTTGTTACCCTTCTACACCAACTTCTGCTTGGTGAGTCGCTTGGTGAGTCAGGTGAACTTTAATCTAATTTCTGTTGTTCATACATTTCCATTAAGTCAATTACTTTTGCAACAGTGCAGCCCTTCTCAGCTTCTAGCCCACTATGCAGGTGCATTGAATCACGAAAGGTCTAATCAGGGGTATTGCTTGCAGAGCCCATTTGGACGACTCTTATTCTGCCAACACTTCATATTGGTGCTTTCCTGTCCTGTGTCTCGTTCCTATGCCTCAATTCTTTCAGCAAAAGCAATCCAGTGAACCCTAACCTCTTTCCTGGACAGGTTGCGGACGGTTTGCTGGTGCCAAGACCTTACGGGGAGGAAGGAGTTTGTGCTACCTCTGCGCAAGACCCACAGGAGATCCTGACAACAAGACTCTCATCATCTCGCCCATAGAATAAGGCATCACATTCCTCTCGGCTCCTCTCTACCCCCTTTATGTTATGTTATGTTATTTTGCACTTATATAGCGCCTTATATACCATTGGTATGGTCTGAAGGCGCTGGTAGGTTGAACGCCCTTGGGAACCGGAGTTCTGGTCAGTAGAGGGATTAGCGAGAGTCCAAAGGTGCGTGTGCGCACCAGGTATGTGTGCAGCTGGTGCAGAGTTCCTGTGGTAGCTGCTTCTTAGCGGTAGGTGTGGTGGCTGAGAGATCAGGGTTATGTGTTCGATCTGTATGACCAAGGATTTAGCGTGCTCTCCCCAGTTCCGTCAGTGTGACTGCAAAGTGAAAAAATGGTAGAAAGGGTGCAGAGGACAGAGAAAGAGAGGAGCAAGGGAGGGGAGAGATTGGAACAAGAATGGAGTGCAGATGATAGATAGGGATGGTTTGCAGCACGGGGGGACCAGTGTGTGCAGGGGAGAGAAGGGCGCAGGAAAGACCAGAACACAGGACAAGCCTGGAATGGTGGGTGGACACCCAATCTTTTTGGGACGAGCTATGCTCAGGCCATGAAAGCCTTTTGACTTGGGACGTGGTAAAATTTACGTGAACTGAGCCTTCTGAAGTGGGACGCCAAATTGAAGGATTTTGTACTCTGAACTGCTTTTCTTTTTTTTTATTTTCTTCTGTTCTCTTTTCTCCTTTCCTCTTGTTTTATACAGTGATGATATATGTGATTTAATACGTACTGCTATTTTAATTTTGGGAAAAGTCGGGTTCCTTGACTAAAACACAATAAATAAATAATAAAGCACAGTCCCAAGGTGTCCCCTGTCTCCACCAGATTTTATGGGTTTCCTACGCCCCTGTGCAGGATGGTGGAGAGCAGTGTGTTGGCAGTGGCAGACAGAGGTTTTTGGGGTGGGGGATACAATGGACTTTCTAATAAGGGTTCTATCTCCAGTTTGCGGTCTCTCTGGTTCCTTGCAGGCTAAGAGTTCCTCAGGGGGATTTCTTTACTTGTGCCACAGCTAAATGATGGGACAAGTGCAAACACGGCCATGCTTGTTCATCCAGATTTTAAGGGCTGTCCTTCCAAGTTTAGGGAGGGACTTTCATGGATTACCATATGCACAAGGCAGGAGTTGTTCACCACAGGGGATTTCCCGGAGCCAGGCAAGGCACTACCTTACCCATTTACAGGTATTTACACTACAAAAGAGTAGGAGGAGAGAGGCTGTCTGTCTCTCAGAAGTATGTGGGGTGTTGACTAAATTGTGCTCTTACATTTACAACATTTACACAGTTTGTAAGATATCTCAAGAACATGTCACATAAGGCAATAGAAAGTACCCCACTCTTACTCTATACTGGATACTGGGCAGCTTCAGTGTGTGCCCACTGTGACCAGAACATCAATGGTACATTACCCTCCATCTGTACCATGCTAAAGTAGCTGAAACATGTAAACAGGGGATGTGAAGCACAAATAAGAAGCTTGTATCGCCCTGAAAATTGAGCAAAATGGCATTTGTGTGGATAAGATCAGGCAATTTGTAAATGCCTGGGTTGATATATAAACTGGGTCTAGGGTTGTGGAATGATGCTGGTAAGTTTCCCTTTAGTCTACCCTGCCAATTGGGGAGTCCTATAGACACATACACACATGCAACACAAAGAAGAAACTTGCAGGTCTCTGAAAAGTGAGCAAACTGCAATGTTTGTGGATAGTAACAGTCATTCTGTAATTGCCTAGGCTACTATGTAAGCTAGGTCTACGGTTGTAGAATGCTCCCAGAAAGAGCTTCTTTTGTCTGCCTAACCTGTATACAGATGCTCACACGTGCACACAAACACACACACATGCTGACTTACCACTTTGTCTTTTTATCCCCCACGAGAGCACATTGTGAGGGATTTGTGGCGGCGGTGCAAGGTCTGTTGATGGGGCCCCGCCAGAAGATTAAAAAAAGGCCCTGGAAGACCAGTACTTCGTTCAAGGATAAATACTTCTTTCCTATATTTTCTCTCTCTCTCTCTCTCTCTCTCGGTCACCCACACACACATACTGACTAGCCACTTTGTCTTTTTTCTTCTCCCGGGAGAGTCCATTGTGAGGGAGTTTTGGCTTTGACAGGGTGAGGGGTTCTGATGCGGACCTGCCAGAAGATGACAAGAAGGCCTTGGCAGAGCGTCACCTTTAGGAAAAGGATAACTACTTCTTCCCTATGTTTTGCCTCTCCCTCTTTGTTGCTCTATCTCTCTCTCACACACACACACACACATAAACCAAGTAACTACTCTTCCCCCAGGATAGTCCATTGTGAGGGAGCAGTGGCATTTGTGGGGGTGGGGTGCGGTTGCGGGGGGGGGGGGGGTAGTTTCTATGAAAGTGGTGGAAGGGCCAAATGGAAGCATGACACAACACAATTGAAGTGCAAGCCACCCTCCAAACTCATGGGAGATACAAAAGTTGTCCCTGCAATCCTACACATGTTCCTATGAAAGTGGGGGAAGGGCCATGTGTACTCATGACACAATTCAAGTACAAGCTGCACTCCAAAAACTGCTTGATAAATACCCAAGTTTGCCCTGCCACCCAAACACAAAAAGATAATTACACTGGGTTAATTAACCATGCTTACCAATGCAATGAGCTGCAGCAGCAGTGCAAGCACAGCAAAGTGGTTGTGATTGGCGTGGTCGTCATGTACCCAAGCCCATAGCTCTCAACCATTTGTGTTTCAAAGGCGAGTGAAATCACCCGATTTTGTTTTTGGCGGGTGAGTCAGCTCTTTACAAGGCGGGTGACACCCGCCAAAAGCGTGTGAGTTGAGAGCTATGCAAGCCAGCCTGGTAGACATCAATGACAGAGGCAGCCTACTTCTGCTGAACGCACCAGATCAAGCACACATAGTTATAGGAGCATGGGCATGGCAGCCAAGTTACCTGTCATCTTTGTGCCCTCAAAGGATTAGCAAAAAGGTAGCAGGTAAATTAAAAGGCACCTACCATTGTCCATTCCCTAATGGTTGCTTTTAAGAACCAATAGTGTCCTGAGAATAGAATGTGAGGTTTTGTGTTTTGTGCTTTATGAAACCACATACCATTAGCCATTCTTTAATGGTTGCTAACAAGCACCAACACAGTGTAGAGAATCAAAGGGTGCCATTTAAAACTTTGCTAAACATGAAACACGCCAACTGTGCAAATTGAACGGGATCCCACTGGAAATATTTCAGGCATGGGAAATCGACTAGAATTTGCAAAATGCCCATGTGAATTCAATGGGGGTGGGGAGGTGAACATTCCACCAGCTGAGCGAAACCAGGGGAAAATCTAAATGAGATTTCAGATTCAGCGGGACAGTTGAAAGTGGAATCAGGGGCAAAATCTGCCTGTTTCCCACCTCTGGTGGAAATCTTACCCGGCCCTACAAGTGAAACCTAATTCCACATCTGTCTGTGTTTTTTTAGTGCACTTGCAACCACGTAGTTCCCACCAATGGTGGCTGGTCAATATTTCAGTTGGAGGGGTGTAAATATTTCCTACAGCTCTGACAGGGACCGAGCGTAGCAAATGAGACCAAACCAAAGAAGGGGTGGTACTGGGGGGTTCTCTCCCGATAACGTTTTTTCAATAATGGGTTAAAACAGTGGAATTTACAGCCCACTTTAAGTGAGAAAAATGGGAAAAGGCCAGACAGTTTGCAATTGGTTTTGTCGGGTAACTCATTAAAAAAATTGAATAACTGCAAGTCACCCAAAAGCGCACAAGAGCAAGTCCCAACATATTTTCATGATGCCTTTGCCCACAATATATGCTAGTATAAAAACATTTTCATGCTGGCTGTGCCCATACATTGTCATGCTGACTGCACCAATAGATGCCAGTATTCCCCTTTAAAAACATATTCATGTTTGCTTTGTGCATAATGCCAGTAATGATGCTATAAGAAAACATGTTGACAATGGTTCTGTTAATATATGTCAGTATTCCAACGCAAGAACTTGCTCCAGTTGGCTTTGCCATTAAAAAAGCCATGCCACAATATGAAAAAATGTCCAAATTGGCGGCACCAAAATTCCATTCTAGCCACGTACTAGCACATCATTCTTGCTTTATCATAGATTCCTACAAAAAATGCCATCTCACAGTAAGAAATAGCTAGATTGGCTGCACCAACATGCCAATATAGCCATATCATAGTACATCATGCTTGCTTTATCATAGATGTCCAGTACAAAATACCAAGCCAAAGAAGTAGCTAGACTGGCTGCACCAAAATGCCATTTAACCACATATTAACACTTGCTTTAGCAAAGATGCCCAGTAAAAAATGTCATGCCACAGAAAGAAAAGGCTAGAGTGGCTCCACCAAAATGCCAGTCTAGTCATGTTTCCATGCTTGCTTTATCATAGATGCCCTGCAGAAAATGCTGACCCCTCCTTCCTCATCTCCTCTGCCTCACCAAAATGAGTGCTCTGGCCCAGCAAACAGAAGCACACACACACCTTCACACAACATCCACTTGCTCAGTCACATGTAGCATTCACACCAACACCCATACACAATGCATTCACTCATATACACGCGCACCCATCATCATACACTCATTCATTGAGCAAGTTCCTCCATCATGGGGTCCCAATAACGGCCTGCACTCTCTGCGAAGCCGTGCCCCGCTCCAAAGAGCAGCCAGGAATTGTGTAAAAATAGCTCCTGCACACCTCTGTGGGTTGCGCGCTTGGGACTGGACATTGTAGGTGGACGCAGCCCCTTCCTGGAAGCCTCTGCCGTTGCAGGGGCTGCTGCGATCACGTTGGGGTCACCAAATGTATGAAAGCCCCTCAGACGCTCACACCAGAAAAAATGCAACCCACTATGGAAAAAAGGCCCAATACACCTCTTGCAAGAAAAACAAGGTTTATTTCCATACAAAAAGGAAAAGCGCCAACAAAGAACTCTGCGGCCGCGGAACTTTCTGTTGAAATCTGCATGAGCAGCTCATTAAGACGGTTTACAGCGTCATCAGTGATGTCATTATATGGAGTAAGAACCCGTGCTACTGGTTGGTGAGACCCTATTCATAGGTCACCTGCTTCATAGGGGATGCCAGGCCATTGGTCACAGCCCCGTCCGTCCATCTTCTTCCACGTGGGCGATGTTGCAGTCGTCATCGGTGAGCAGATGGCCAAGTAGCAATTATATTACTAATAAAAACACATCTATATCTATGTAACAGTGCACATGGTACGAATGGACGGGGCCCAAGGGGAAAGCCAAGGTCATACTAACTCACACACTTCACCCACTCCCAGACAGGCCGGCACTTCTCCAAGGTCTCCCACCCTCATTTTGGGCATTCATTTCATCCCTCCCTGCACCTCGCAGCACAAATCACATTACCTAGGAGTGAAGGCAGGAATGCCCTGCTTTCTAATCTTTTTGATCGATCGAGGGTCCAGCGGGTTTATGATCAGTGGCTTGGAGCTGGCTGGTACATAGGAATTCAGAGGTCCTACAGCCAGGGCATTGGGATGCTATAACTTAGGATTGTGACTGGTGGGGGTTGGAGGCCTGTGTCCTCCTTCTCATGGGATTGCACTGTTCACAGGCACTTAGCCCTCCTCCCATGGCCTTGCAGGGCACATTCTTCCCAGGGCGCAAGGTGAGCCAACATTTTGGAACAATGAAGGGTTTATGGATGTGTGTAGCGCTGGCCTTTCTCATCAGTGCCTGGGATACTACCTATTGCTTTGTTCATGTTCGCGGCCTGGGCCTGGGGTGCTGGCTGCCGCTCTTCATTTAAGCTTTGACCAGTATGGCTGCTAATATGTAAAATGGTTGCTATTCCCGCTTGTGAACTACGCCTGCAAAACATGCAATAATATAAAAGTGTAGAAGCCTGTAACGGTACCACCTTGCCCCTGGTCTCTTACATTACCGGTGACAGCTTTTACCTTATTCTAAAGCACCTGGGGGTGCAGGAAGTTCATGTCCCCTTCCCAACATTCCTCCCTTTTGTTAATTCTATATTAACAAACTCTGCCATAAGCCCCTTTATTTGTCCCCCTCCAACATTCCTCCTCCAACCTCCCAACCTCTAAATAAGGTGGTGATTCCTCTTTTGGGACCCATGCTCTATAGACATGATGCAAACTCTTGCCAGACTGGGCATATTCCTCAGGAGTGCAAGTTATGTATCTACATCTCCAGTCCCATCCCTGCTAAATCTACCCAATGATCTGTGTAGTAATGGCCGGGAGGGTGTAAGCGCTGCTCTATCATCACCATGAGTGGTTTGTTTGGGTCATTTGTTTGGACAGCACTATCCTTTGTACCATAAGGTGCATTATGAGGTGCATTTGATACCCCAATTGAAACCATCCTCATGGCACTGCTAGGTACTGCTTTGGCACAACACCGAAGTCCCAATTGGCAGGTGCAAAAAAGGACCAACATGAACACGATGACGAGCTCAAGCATATTCACGATCACCCCCATCCAGGATGGTGCTCAAAAGTCCATCAAACCAGTCATCCTCTTGTATGCCAGCTTCAGTTTGCATGTGTGATCTGAGGGTGTGCAGTGCTCCTATTATTTGAGTCAGGGAGCCATTCTCTACGTCATTTGGAGGCCCGAACGTGCAGCAAGAATCGCTGATTTAGTGGCAAATCGCCCCCTTCCATCGACATGAGCAGGTCAAGCACGTATCAGTTCTGGAGGGTCAAATATCTTATGGCACGCATCTCAAACTTGATTGCGTTGAGGCCTTGTTCTGTGTCATTTGCCAGCTACACCAGGTCCAACCTCACAATCTGGAGCTACTTGGCATTTGTGACTGTCTGGACCACATGCAGAAGTAGAGAAGCGAAAAATGTTTCTTCGAATGGATTGTGTCCTCCAACGTATTCTTCATATTTGATATTCACATCCAGCTTCGGCTGCTTCGGAAAACATTTCTCGGCAGAGGGCGCCGTGAGTCGATGATGTCGAGTCGATGTCCCTCGAAGGCCTCCGTCAAGGGTGATGTCATTGGGAGTACAAGTAGCATGCGTGGTGCCTGTTGGCCTCAGTTACGTTTTTCTGCGGAATGTGTTGCTTCGGAGACTCGGCGCGCCTCGTTAGTATATTTCTACTACATAGTTCGTTCTTCGACAGAAAATCTTCGAAGATGTCATCTTCATCAACCAACCCCAACTACCCCTTGCTCGTGTTTCAAGAAGTGCAAGGAATGCAGTT
This sequence comes from Ambystoma mexicanum, assembly GCF_040938575.1. Taxonomy (NCBI): domain Eukaryota; kingdom Metazoa; phylum Chordata; class Amphibia; order Caudata; family Ambystomatidae; genus Ambystoma; species Ambystoma mexicanum. The sequence goes on along the minus strand of NC_090936.1, from coordinate 115,227,824 downwards.
CAAAAATGTTGATCACAGACATTGATCGTGTCTGTGGTGTTTGGGAGAAGGCCACGACACTGAGGCCTGCTCGAAGTGTCAGGCGATGACGGGTAAAGCCCTGCAAGAGAGGAAGGGGAAATTACAGGTAGGTCGTAAAACCAAAACCGATCGAACCGACCGATCCTCGACCGTCGAGTCTGGAGTTCATTCTCCTCGAAGCAAGAGTGAGGAAAAGAGGTTGAGATACCGAAGTGACTCCCACCACTCATCGTCTTCGACGAAGAGATCGAAGAAGCTACACCATCAGTCACCATCTTCATCGTTCTTCAGACAAATGCCCCAGGAAATTTGAGTGGGAGGCATTTCACCTAAAAATGCTTGAAGTGTTTCAGAAGGCCAAGCCTCTGTCCGCGCCTTCTTCGGAAACCGGCCGAGAGTGTTCCCGTTCCGACACTCACGTGCCCTCAAGCCTGGGTGATCGAAGAAAAACCCATCGAGAGACTTCGAGGTCTCCGATGAAAGAGTCACTCGGGCCGTGACAAGTGCTCGAGGTCTTCGACGCCATCCAAGGCTCCACATACTCCGAAGGTGAAATCTTCAAAGGAGGTCATCAAGGCCTTGACGCCACTGGCACCATTTACATTGATGCCATTGATGCCCTTGTCGACACTGATACTATTGGCGCTGAAGATTTCTAAGGTTTCAGCTCATCCCTCTGAGCATGTTGCAGGAAAAGAAAAATCTGCTAAGCCAAAACCTTCCACAAAACTGACTCCACCTGCTGAAAAATCTTACACTCCTTTGCCCAAGAAGTAGTACTTTAAATCCTTGTCTTCAATAGTTGAAGAAAAGGAAAGATCTGAGTAAGAAGATGTTCCTTTTGGTCTGGAGTTTGGTACTCCTAATGTGCCAGAGTGTCTAATTTCTGAAGAAAGTAGAATGAAAGACCTTATTGACAAACTTCACAATGCCAGTGGTGTGGATACATCGCCAGAGGCAGTGTTTGGCAAACCAGAGCTAGGCGAACACGCAGACTAATCTTATCGACACCTAATGTCAAAAGTACTAGAGTATTAAGGCTGGGCCAAACCACCAGCTCAGTTTATTCAGGATGATCTTACAGACATTCTGGACCAAAGTCCACCTACAGACCCAGTTTTACCCTTCCATGTGGCCTTGCAAAATAGGGTGGCCCAGAATTGGGAGTCCCTGGATTCTATCCCTGCTGTGGATAAATCCCTCACTAGAAAATACCGCCCTTCCTTTAGCAACCCCGGCTATCTGTCCTAACACCCCACTCCCGAGAGTATGGTGGTCCAGGCAGCCACAGCTACATCTAACAAAACAGCATACCCTATCATCCCTATGGATAGGGACGACAAGGGGGTGGATGGATGGGCACGCAGGGTATTTTCAGCTTGGAGTATGGCCCTTAAATCAGCCAACTCCACATGTGCCTTAGCCACATTTTCGCACACTCTGTGGGAGTGCATATCAATGACAGCGGAGCACATTCCAGAAGGGGAGGAAAGGGAAGGTTTCCTAGCTATCGTTAAGGATGGTAAAGAAGCCATGCATAAATCCCTTCAATCTGGATTAGACACTGAAGACAGCTGGCCTCATTACGACCCAGGCGGTAAGTTACCGCCTGGGTCGTACCTTTACCACCATGGCGTAAACTACGTTTACGCCATGGTGGTTGGCGGACTTACCGCCCCATTCCGAGGTCGGCGGGGCGGTAACTCCCCAATCCCCATTTACCCTTCCCCATTCCCATTTTTGCCCCATAGGGCATAATGGGAGTGGGGAAGGCGTTAATTACGCCACCGTAAATTACGGTGGCGTAATTAACACCATGGTCCCTTAGCGCCATGGATTTTAACACCTGCTAAAAGCAGGTGTTAAATCCGCCATGGCGCTAAGGGACCTCGGAATCAGGCGGTAAGGGCTGCCGTAAACCCCTTACCGCCTGAGTCGTAATGAGGCCCAGCGTCAGCAGGTCTATGGCGACAAGCACGGTTATGTGCAGATTTGCGTGGTTGCGGAAGTTGGGTTTCGCACCAGATGTGCAGACCCGTCTTCTAAACATGCCATTTCACAGGTCTCACCTTTTTGGTAGCAAGGCTGACGAGAGCTTTGAGAGGTTGCAGACCTCAAAGGCAGCTGCCAAATCTTTAGGGGCCACTGTAGGGCAACCTCAGCCTTTTAGCCTTTTCGTAAATCAGGGGGACGATCCTACGTTACTACTCCTTATTTGGAAAGGTGAGAGGAATGGCCAGTCAAAGAGGGTAAAGGAAAATCCCTTGTGGTGGACGAGGTAAAAGTGCAAAGCCAGCTCCAGCTACATCGTCTTTGCCATCAATCAGCAGCTGCAGCAACCGCCTCAAAACCGCTTTGAGAGCTTGCATCACAAAACACCAGTGGGGGCGGGGGGTAGACTGTCTCAGCATCTGCAAGAATGGCGAGGCATTACTTGAAATGCCTGGGCTCTGGAAACAATAGCCCAGGGTTACTGCCTTCCAGTCTTAATGCAGCCTCACAACAATCCACCGGGAAACACTCTTTGATGATTCCAGATCCGCTCCTACAGCAGGAGATATTAACCCTGCTACAAAAAGGTGCTATAGAACCGGTACGTGTAGCGAAGAGGAACAAAGATTGGTATTCCACATATTTTTTGATCCCCAAGAAAGACGGAGGACTGAGACCTATCTTGAGATACTTGAACAAGTTCCTCAGGAAGGACAAGTTCAAGATGGTTACTCTTTCTCAAATCCTTCAGGCCCTCCAACTTCAGGATTGGTTGGTGTCATTGGACCTTCAGGATGCTTATTTTCATGTGCCAATCCATCTCAAGCACAGAAAATACCTGAGGTTCGCCATTGGGGACTCATAATATATGTTTAGAGTCCAGCCGTTCGGGTTGACCTCCGCCCGAGGGTTTTCTCCAAACAGATGGTGGTGGTGGCAGCGTATCGTAGGAGAGGATGTCATGACCCGGCGAAATTGCCCCTTCTGGACCTCATGGTCATTGTCTCGAAGGGCTTGTACTCCTTCTTCCTCCCAACATGGCCGTACCAAGCTCCGTGCTACGCACTAGCTTTCACGTCGTGGCACGTACTATAAATTGGTCACGCCCCTGCGGGTCAGCGCGTCTCAACGCTATCTTCGGTAGTGACCCGACGTGTGCTTACTCTCTACATTGATTTCCTTGATCCTCTTGCTTCCTTCCTTGCCTTTATCCTGTTCCCGGATTTCCCACCCTACTTACTCGTTCTTCGCTAATCCTGGATACCCTGGAACCACGAACTTCCCGGAACTCTGAACGCATCCTGCAACCTGACGAGGCTCGGGCGAGCCTATTCAAGACCCGAACCATCCACAGGAAGAGTCCTGCGGCCTAACAAGGGAGATCCACAGGAAGAGTCCTGCGGCCGAACAAGGGAGATCCCGATCACAGGTGAGACGGGGGGAGATTTACGACAGAGGAGGGATTCATGTCTAACCGTACTTGGACGATTGGCTGATCAGCACACGATCGTAGGAGAGGAGGGATTCATGTCTACCCGTACTTGGACGATTGGCTGATCAGCACACGCTCTCCAGAGCAAGCCCTGGATCATCTCAAAGTCACCTGCCACTCCCTTCACAAACTGGGCTTCTCCCTCAATTTAAAGAAGTCACAGATGACACCCTCCCAACGGCTCCAATACATCGGAGCTGTATTAGATACATCCTTGGGAAAGAGCTTGCCACTCAAGGCGAGGGCTCAAGATATTCTTCAGATGGTTTCCAAATTTGAAAGTGCCCAGAATCTTCCGACCAACGATTTCTTGAGGTTGCTCGGCCTCATGGCATCCTGCATTTTTCTGGTGCCAGAAGCCTGCCTGGGAATGAGATCTCTTCAATGGGCTCTGAGAACTCAACGGTCCCAATTCTCAGGAAGGATGCCTGCCTACACTAACAACCAACACGCAGAAGGGAAAAACAGAGCTTAGGCCAACGGGCGCCTCGCCTGCTACTGTACTCCCGATGATGTCACCCTCGATGGACATCGACTCGACGTCATCGACACCTGGTGCCCTCTGCCGAGAACATTTTTCCAAAGCAGCCAAAGCTGGACGTGAATATCGAAGATGAGGAATACGTTGGAGGAACATCCAATCGAAAGAACGTTACCAATTGGTAAGTAACTTGTTCTTCTTTGCTTAACAGTCTGTTTTCTTTGAGCAATTTGGAGGAGTCTTGAGACACATAATTTGATCTTTTTTTCTGCGCAATTTGTTATTTTCTTTCTCGGGTAGGCCACAGAAGATGGGGGGCTTCCCATCTTAACGGGCTTCTGATGGGCTCCATTTTGGCCAGAGCTGGGTTCGGGGCAAGCAAAGTTTTTGATCTCACTGCAAGGTGTTCTTCAGGATGAAGTGCAACGTGGCCAGTGAGCAGTCGCCTCTCCATGAGGGTGGGAGGTGCAAGAATGCCTGCTGCCCACACACCCAGTAGTAGTACATTACTGCAGCAGTGCTTTTTTGAGGTCTGGGATAAACAATTTCTTATTGCATTCAAGTTTAGCCCCTACGAAAACAGTTCCTTCATTGTAAAAGTTCATGGGTTTCTTGCTGTTGCACTTTTACTGGCTACTCCATTGCTTAGACTCACATTAGTTTTGCGACATGTTCATTCCAAAATTGTGCGCATACTTTATTCACTTGAGCCAATACTTAATCTCCGAAACCCAGTAACCCTCCTGCTGCGCAACTCATTGATGTTTCTTGCCACCTGCTGCCCACCTAGTTCACTCCTCGTAAGGTCTGGCATGGCCTGCGCAAATACTGGTTGCTTTTGGGGTTTTGTTTGCATTGCAGCTGATAGGGATCCAGAGTTTCTAAGTGCACACTTTGCACCTGGAATGTGCCTCACAGCCTAAATAGTGCCAAATGAACCAGGCATTGAGCCTCTAGAATTGGTAGTTCTTGTGATATTACGATGCAAGTGGGATCAAAGAACAGACATAACAACTTACATTCACTCTTCCCCTTCCCATTAAACTCATGTCCACTTACCAACTATTTGAGATTTCTGGATGATGCACATTTTCTATTGTATCTAGACCAAGCCTGTGGTATTTATCATATTTATATTTTGTAAGTTGCCTTTTTGTACGTGCTAATATTATGTCATATATATTTTCAGAAGACCTAGTGAGATTAGAAGATATCTTGGAAGAAATACTAGAGTAATTAGTATTAGGAGCAATACTGTCATTTCTCATTTGATCATTAATATTGGTATCTGTTGCCAGAGTGTTGTGTGTTTAAAGGAATGGAAGCATATGCATGTTTACATTTTTGGTCACATTTACATCCTGAGTTCCACTTATGGTCAAGTTAGCATCTTGCCCGGACCCTCCTGCCCGGCTAACTATCGCCCAATCTTCATCACCCCCTTCCTGGGCAAGCTGCTGGAGAAACTGGCCATCTCCCAGCTCAATCTCCACACTGAATCTGTTGGTTGTCTTCATGAACATCAGTCTGGTTTCAGAGCTGCCAGAAGCACGGAAACTGCTCTCCTGAACATCCGTGAAGACCTGCTCTCCAACCTTGATTCAAACACCCCGTGTGTGCTCATATTACTTGATCTCACCTCTGCCTTTGACACTGTCAATCATGCCATCCTGCTCAACCGTCTGCGTGATAACCTGGGTATCACTGGTCAGGCTCTGGCGTGGCTGACTTCTTTCCTCTCCGACCGACCCTCCCAGGTCCAGCTTGGGTATTTCCTCTCAGAAATCTTTGTCTCTACCTGTGGTGTCCCCCAGGGATCTAACCTCTCTCCCTGGCTCTTCAACCAATACCTGGCACTCCATGCCCACTGCATTGCCGCTCTCTGCCCCAACTTTCAGTGCTATGCAGACGATACTCAACTCATTTTCAGGCTACCCTCGGCCTCCGCCTCTCCTTCCCTCATCTCTGACTGTCTGTCTGCCATTCAGGAGTGGTGTGCCGCCAATGACATCTGCCTTAATGCCAGTAAGACTGAGATTCTACTCATCGGCACACCCACTCCCTCCTTCCCTGCAGCTCTCTTGGCCCTCTTCCCACTCCCACCTGCAAGGCTAAAAACCTCAGGGTCATCTTCGACTCCACACTCTCCTTCTCTCCCCACATTTCTGATGTCTCTAAGAAGTCACACTACCAGCTGCACCTCCTCAGAGGTATTCTTCCTTTCCTCTCCTTCCCCCAGAAGCTCACTGTCTCCAGAGCCCTGGTTCTCTCTAAGCTGGACTACTGTAACAGCCTCTATCTAAATCTGCCTGCCTCTACTCTCCGCCCTTTGCAACTTATCCAGAAGAGGACTGCGAGACTTGTCCTTGGCCTCAAGCCCAGGGATCGTATCTCTCCAGGACTGAAATCTCTGCACTGGCTCCCAGTGGCTGCGAGGATTAAGTTCAAAACCCTCTGCATTGTCCACAAGGTCTTCTGGGGCCTGGGGCCGAAATACCTTCAACTCTCTCTTCCTAAATATCTTCCTTCTCGACCTCTCCGCTCTTCCGGCTCCAACTCCCTCAGGGTCAGTCGCTTCTCCAAGCAACGAGTTGGTGGTAGATCTATCTCTTCGACAGGGGCCTCCCTCTGGAACAGCCGCCCTGAAACTTGAGGAGAACCATCTCCGGTTCCAGAAGCACCTCAAAACCTTCCTCTTTGCTTCTGCCTTCACTCCCCCTCTCCCCTGTTGATTTTCCTGACAGATACTGCACTGGATACCTGGCCTCCCTTCTGATCTTGGGCCCAGGCCTGCCAGTTGCCCACCTGCACTGCCTCCCTGACAACCCCTGCACCTGGGGACTGTTTTCTGTATCCTTACAGTCCCCCTACCAGCACTTATGTTCTGCACTTACTGTACACTTGCCATCTGCTGGCGGTTTCTATTTATCTTTTTTATTGTACTATCCCTTGTATTGCACTTCCCCCTCTTCCTTCCCCCCGCACTTTTCCCTTTCCCCTTCCCATGCACTTGTGCAATCTGAATGACAACTGGCCTAGGATCGTTGTTTGTCTTCCCTTTGTTCCCCCTCCCTTGCCTCGTCGTGCCTTGAAACACTTGTGTATAGGTGCGTTATAAATGCCATATCATATCATATCATATATTGAATAGAAACATTATTGTTAGCATGTGTGTGTATGCCCCCCTTTTATATGCCCTCCCCATATAAAATGACCCCCCAAATATATTCCTAAATCAAACATAAAGCGTGCGAACAGTCCGGCAATGTAATGCATCGCATAAATATGAATAGGAAAACCTTGACATAATATTATATACATTACTTTTCTTAATATAAATGGAACTGTTGGAGCTCGCTGGATCCATTGTGACAAACACCTAAAAAAGGAACTATAATTAGTAGAGGCACATGAGAGCAAAAGGGAGACTGAGAGAGAAAGAGAGCTAGAGATAGAGAGAGAGAGAGTATGGGGAACTGTGAGAGTGCAATTCCTGTGCAAATGTTATGTGTAGCAGCAGTGTTTGGGAGTATTAGGTAGTACTTCTTTAGTCCAATAAAAAGGGGTGTTTGTGCTATATTTGAGGGTGGGCTTTTAATGGTGTGGGCATGGGGCAGTTCAGTCTTTCGGGGCAGGCTGGGGCAGAGTTGACCTGCAAACATCAGAGAGGTGCACCCAGTAAGGTAACTCTTTCCCCCAAAGGCTAGGGGAGGGGCATACACAAACCGAAATGGACTGTTATGTCTGTATTGGTTCCAACGGCGGACGGAATTCTTGACATAAATGTAATCGCTGGAGAACAGCTGCAAGGGTGGTGACATTGCTGTTGTGTCTAGTGCAGCGCTGGTTGTTTCCTCTATCCGGGTAGGAGCAATCTGTTGATAGACAAATTGTATTGCCTTCGTTTGGGATGACAAATAGCTGTTAAATTCCTCCCCCAAAATTGATGCTGCCCTATGAGCGTTGGATGGTCTTCTAACAGAAGAGAGCAGAGTGTGCATGCAGCACCCTGTGACCACTTTGTGGGGTGATAAATGGTGATCTTTGCAGCACTGTGTGAGCAAAACTGAATGATGCAAGTGGTAGACAGTGCACCCAGTTTTCTTTTAATGTGGTGCACAGTTTTGATAGTTTACTCTTTAAGAGGCTGTTAATTAGCTCAACGAAACCCTTTGCCCTGGCGGTTGTTAATGGTGCACATCTGATGCCTGATGCCCAGTAATGCCAAAATCTCTTTAAAAAGATCATTAAAGAAATGTGTGCCATTGTCTGACCTTAATACATCGCACATGCTCCATCGAAGAAAAACCTCATGCACCCGCCTCCCCCCATCACGAGAAGGGACACACGACCACAATGAGATAACGAAATTCATTACACCTTTAACCCATGTCTGCATAATCAATATGCAGTTCACAGAATGGCCCAGTAGGACAGAGCAAGGTGCCTCTGATAGTTCTTAACGTAAGTCCTGTATTGTAGCTTTGACATGTGGTGCAACGTATGGTCAAGTTAGTCAAGTTCTCCTGTAGGTTGGGGCAAACCAGTCCTCCTGTATGTCTGCTGCGATGTATTGTTTAGAAACATGCGATGGATGATGCAACTGGTCGAAAGTGACCAGTAATAACTCGTGTGGTATAACCGCTTTCCCAGATGTCTCTTGCTTCCATAATAGATCGGTCAGGGACTGCTTACATCTTCTTTTAACCAAAAGTTATTTTTTCTCTTGTGGCGCTCGCCCCTGTAACTCAATTATCTATGCAATTGGTAAGGCGTTGTAAGGTGCTGGCAATTGTTCAGTGTTGTGTATATAGTAACTCAACCTGTGACAATGGAAAGTATGCTGCCACTTTCACTGCTGCATCCGTGGCAGCGTTACCAAGTGAGACCTTGTCTGTGTTATAAGTGTGGGCGGTGCATTTTCCAACTGCCAATACAGATGGTTGGGAAAGTGCATTAATGAGTTTGTCCAACAGGGCAGCATGTTGCACGGGAGAACTATCAGCTCTCCTGAATCCCCTCCTCTTCCATCGTGCAAGGCCAGCATGCACTGTGGTGGTGGCATATGCTGAATCAGAGTAAATGGTCACGTGGCACCGTTGGGATGCTTGTAGCTTTTCAATAAGCGCTATGAGCTTTGCAGCTTGACTCGAGAATTGCATTGGCAACCTCTTCTGCACTAAAGTTTCATATTCCCCATCCAATAAACAGACAACTGCTGCCCAAGTGTGCCAAAGGCCTGTATCCTGGTCGATTAAAGTTGACTCGTCAACAAAGAGGACCCCCCCTCCAGTGGCTTATCATGTGCTTATGGGATGTCATCTTTCTCTCCCTCAAAAGTTACACTGTCATGGTTTGCTCAGTCCTCATCAGAGCACATTTCTGTTAAAAAGGTAGCTGGGTTAACAGTTTTGCATCGTACAATGTGAATGTTTGGGCTTGATAAAATAATCTCATATGCAGGCGCCCGTTGCGTGGTCAGCGTGGACATGGATCATTCTAAAATGGCAAAAACTGGGTGCTCAACATACAGTCTTACGGAGAATCCCATAACGATACTCAAACTGTTCTCAACAGCAAATGCTGCAGTAGCAAGTGCTTGCTCACAGGCAAACTGGTCGTGCATTACTCAATCTAGGATACTATTTTAATAGGCCAATGGCTCATGGAGCTTTTCTGTGTTAGTACCTCAGTCATCAGGCCTTGCTCCAAGGGTCTTATGCATGCTGCATAATCATGCATCCACGCTCTATAATAATTGCATAGTCCCAAAAACATTAGCATTCCTTTACTGTTTGGTCTGTGGGTTAGCAAGCACAAAGGAGCGTGGTCAGGAATTATTCTCTTGTGATTCTCAGATATTAAATCGACCCAGGTATAGTACCTCCTGGAGATAGTACTGCATTTTCGCCTTATCAACCTTGTATCCTTGTGGGCCAGAAGTTGTAGGAGTGTTATGGAGTCCTTCCTACACTGGTGCTCACCGTCACTGCACACTAGTAAATCAACATATTGTATAATGGCACTGGGCAGCTGAACCTGAAAATTGCCTACATCAGCGAGTAGTATTCTGTTAAAAAAAACTGGGAGACTTGCGGTATCCCTGAGACGGTCTGGTGTGTTCAAAGTGCATTCCCCTAGTGTAAAAGCGGTGAAATATTGTAAATCAGGGTGCAAGGGAACAGAAAAATAAGTTGTTTTTGAGATCTACTATAATAAGGTGAGTTGTCTCTTTGGTGATGTTACAAAGTATGGTCGCAGGGTTCTGGACCATGGGAAACTCTGCGTGTACAATGTCATTAAGAGGGCACAAATCCTGAATCATTCCCCAGCTCCCCACTTTTGCCTTCTTAATCTAGTATGTAGCCGCGTTGCATGGGTGCATTTGGAGGGAGAGGGTACAATTATCCCTTGATTTAGTAGGGCAACAATGGTGTCCCATATCCCTTCCTCTGCCTCTCTCGACAAGGGTTACTGTCTCACCCGGGGCAACATGCCGCTGGGCTTGAGTGTTATTTGAACCAGGGACACTCCTTGTAAGAGCCCAACATTGTGAGCATTGTTTGTTCACAGCCTTTGAGGCAGCTGTTCTAGTTCTGTCTCAGCGAAGGGGTGGTGATATTAGAGCCATCAGAGAACATTTCACTTTTCGATACTGCACCATAATGTTGCAAGGAATAGAAATTGCTAGGACAATCTCACCATCCTCGGGTTTGTCTTCAAACAAGTCTGCATCTGTTACTTCTCTAAGAAGCATTGTTGGGTCAATACATAACACTGTGCGCCACTCGCACCCCTCTGAGTCGGTTCCAATTACAACAATCCATTTAGCGGATACCACCAGACGCTGCAGATCTAGGGACAATATTGTTCCTTCCACCAATTCAGGAGACACCACAGGTCGAAAAATGAAGTCGGACAGCACTCACCAACAAGCCTTGCCAATCTAGGGCACTGCCTCGAGAACAGTTTTATGCCATACACAAACAGATCAGGGTTCTCAGGGATACTGGAAACCCTACCTCTCCTCCCCTTGCATGTATGATGATCATTGCTCTTATAACACACGTGCCTGGGGTGGCACACACTACTCTGTGGTCTGTGAAGGAGTTCGTCATATTCAATTTAATGAACAGACCTCGAACAACAAATTTATCGGGGAACTTTCAGAATACGACAGAAGTGCACACACCCTTTTCCCCCCTTTTTTAATGTCAAGTTCTTTTATATAGGGAACTATGGCGACAGCCCCAGAGAAGCCCTGCATGTCAAAAGTTTCACCGCATAATGGGAAGTTTCCCTCAGTGATGTATGATTTAGTGGCACCCGTGTCAACCATAAACATGCATTGCTTGTTACCTATCTCAGCACCCACCAAAGGTTCCTCGCTAGGGTGGAAAGTCTTGGCCAGGACTGGGCATACAAGAGTCCTCTGTGGGCTGTGCTAGTCAGGGTATGTTTTGGTGCCGGGGAGCGTAAAAGGGTTGTTTCCTATCACACTGACCCCTTTGTAGGGTACTACGGTGCCGTTCGGCACCACGTTGGTTGTTGGCATATTACTCCCATGCATGGTGTTCTGTTGGGGCATTATTGGTTGTGTCATCCACAGGTTTTGGCCCTGCCTACCTGGGGGTCAGGTTGGTAGTTGAGTGTAGGCCTGATGTATTTCATAGGGTATCAAGGTTGGCTTCCGGGTCTGTACTTGCGATTGGGACTGGGGTGGTGGGCTATAGTTGCTGTATGGGTTGAATCCCGCCCCTGTTTTCTTCTACACTCCCTTGCAAATGTCCCCTTTTCCCACAGATCCAGCATTGCGAGGGACCCATACCTGCTCCTCGAGGTCCCATACCTCCATATCCCCGAATCCCCCGCTGAACCCACCCTCCTGACCTCTTTGCTGCCACTCATGATAGGGGTACTGCGGTCCACCTCTCCACTGTTCTTGTCCTCCTGCTGGCCAAAACACTGCTATTCTCATTTCTAGGGGTGCCGAGGTCTGCTCTGCTACCTCTGTTTGCAGGCTTGATGATACGGCCTCTTCAACTGCTATTTTTGTTATCTTTTTCTGTACTAGTTTTGCTTCTTCAGTCTGCAGCCTCTGGGCCATTTCCTTTTCCTGCTCCTTTATTCTCTTACAATGATGTATTATTATAGTTTGAATCTCAGCCCACCCTTTAGCTTCAATGCCCACTAGTTTGTCTAACGCCGTCTGAACTTCCTTGGGCAAACCCCTTTTAATGATGAAATAAAAAAGAGGAACTGATCTGTCCCACTGGTCCCCAGTATCCGCACGCCACATCTCCTGAACCTTAATAATGTACTGCATGGGATCCTCATTGTCCCCCATGGTATACTGCATAATGGACTGCAGGTCTAATGTGTCGGGGTACGTATCCTACACCTGCGCTCTGATATTGTTCAATGGCGTGCCATTGTGTGCGACATCATCGAGTTTTACTCGGGATATCCTGCTTTAACCCACACATCCCCAGCTTGGTCCCCCACTATTGCAACAAGCAAACTGTTGATATCCCCCAGAGCCAAGGGAATCCCTGCTGTCTGTTTTTCAAATGCATAGATACATTTTCCAGCCCTGGAACTAAGGGGCGGGAGCAGCTTAAACATATTATTCTTATCCATTTGTCCCCATGGTTATAGTGCATCCTACCTAGGCCTTTGTGCAAAAACGGCCTCTGAGTACCTATGTTCCTTCCCTTTTTATGTCCTACACTTCCCTTTTTCCTTGCTACTGCAACTCTGCCAAATCTGTTCCTCAACTGTGATCCCTACAAACTTTCTACCCGTGGTATTACCTCCAGCGTTTGCCCATCCCTTTCATTATCCCCGATCTCATCCACGGTTTTCCATTCATCTTCCCTTATCTGTTGGTCTGCATCACCGCCAGACCTTACGGTCCCGTACCCCGTGCTTCTTGCTCGCCCATTGCCACCCCCTCCTTTTCATTGTGCGCATTGTTTATTGCTGAATTGTTTAGTCTGAACAAAATATCTCCTGCCTTCCAGTCATCCAACCCATTCCCCTTCTTCCCTCCTCCTTCCTACGCTGCCCCCAATCGAGCCAATTCTACATGTGTAGTCTCCAACGCCTCGTCTAGCTTCTTCTGTTCCTTATTATTTTGGCGCGGGGTAGCACTCAGTATTGGTATGTAGGGAGGCGGGGCAGTAACCGGAGTAGGCATATATGACAAGTTTATATATCCTGTGGCTATGCGAGTGGTGAGTGGGTAAAGTCCTGTATGTGGGGGCGCAGCCTTGTTCTCCTGTGTTGCCCCAGAGATTACATCAATGGCACCTCCCTCTGTGGTTTGAGCCCCCCTCATCAGGGTCCTCCACATCCTTTATCACCTTCAACAGATCTAGTATCTCCTTTCTCTTTTGAAGTTGTTTGCCCTTATATTTAGCAGTTGAAAACATGCTCATGTCGTCTAATATCTCTCTATTGGGGTGCTCTGCTCTGGCCAGGAAGGCGGCACCCCCTCCTTGTCTCTCTACCATCCATTGTCTGTGATACTAATCAATTTTGTCTCTGTACAATGGCAATGCACTATACATGTATTCCAATGGTGTCCCCTCTCCCATCTTTGTAACTTGTGCACCCAAAATCCCACCCTTTAGAAATATGCGCTGCGCTCACCTTTATCACAAAAGTCACTACCAGTCCACCATCCCCGCCTCCCCATCAGCCCCTATCAACGGTTTCTCCTCCCCCCTTTCCACACACACGCAAGCTATCGCACTACACACTGTCAACATAAATTATCAACACTTGCCAACCTCTGGCCTCCGCCTCTTACATAAAAAATCGTAATACGCTAAGCCAACAAGCTAAAATACCAAGCTAAAACAAAAACCACTACTTCCACCGAGCCCACTAATTATACAAAGCTCCTAATTTTTCCTTTTATCTCCTTGTTACAAAACAATTTGAGCCATCATTTTCCCTCACTCTGAAAGGCTCCCTACACTCCTGTTTTTCCTCCATAATATATTCTTGAGTTATCCCAAACAATACGAAATCTCACAACATGGCCTTGCCATACTTTAATTTCACCCATGCATGCCACACTCCCCCACGCAAGCTACTCCTTGTAATTATCCCTCACGAGGGGTGTACTCACGTCTGCATGTTCACCCAATGTCCTCCATCACAGAGTCCCAATAACAGCCTGCACTATCCCCAGAGCCACGCACCGCTCCAAAGAGCAGATAGGAATTGTGTAAAAATGGCTCCTGCACACCTCTGCAGGTTGCGTGCCTAGGACTGGTTGCTGTAGGTGGACACAGCCCCTTCAGAGAAGCGGCCTGGAACCCTGCAATGTTGCTGAGGTCGCTGGGATCACGTTGGGGTCACCAAATGTAGGAAAGCCCGTAGATGCTCACACCAGAAAAAATACCACCTACTAGGGAAAAAAGGTCCAATACACCTCTTGCAAGGAAAACAAGGTTTATTTCAATACAAAAAGGAAAAAGCGCCATTGGTCCCAGCCCCGTCCGTCCATCTTCTTCCATGTGGGCGATGTTGCAGTAGTCATCGGTCAGCAGATGGCCAAGTAGCAATTATATTACTAAGTAAGAAAAACACATCTATATCTATGTAACAGTGTGCCTGGTACGAACGGACAGGGGCCCAAGGGGAAAGCCAAGGTCATAATAACGCACACACTTCACTCGCCCCCAGACAGACCGCCACTTCTCCCAGGTCTCCCATTCTCATTTTGGGCTATAATTTCATTCCTTCCTGCACCTCGCAGCACAAATTACGTGACCTAGGAGAATAAATGCCAGTGACGAAATTTCCAATTGTACAGAATTGTAGCCAAGAAATTTGATGTATTTGATGTATAGGAGGTCACCGGTAGCTGCCACGGAGTGAGCCGTACAATTCTGGTATGTGAAATAAGCATTTCGGCCAGGATTCGGCTGTGTTCTACGGCCATTAATCTTTTGGAAATTTCATCACTGGCATTTATTCTCCAGAGAGCCACAGTTCAGATGAATGCGAACATCGGCTATAAGCGTTTAAAGTGCACGGCTGATTGAACCAATTATTTTCACTGGGTCCTAAGAGGAAATTTTCTCTTTTAATAACAGGCAGACATGACGTAAAGCGCCATTGTTGGAAGCATTGACGTCAGGATTTATTCCACCTCACCGGTTTCGCCAGTCCCTGAAAAACTCAGAGGAGATCCAAGGCTCTCTAGCCACAGACACCTCCCACCATTGTTTTTTTCACCAAGGGGCAACGCGGAATTGGCGATTGCTCTCCTGTCTTGAAGAAGGTTGATTACTAAGTTATGACATGAGGGGACTGTTTCATCCTCGATAAGAGAACTCAACCGAAACATGTCGACAATGGTTTTCTGAACTCCCTGAATATTTACAGAGGGGCACATTGTAAAATATTTGAGTGTTTTATCTATAATTGTTTGATTCAACACTGTGATATAAACAAAATATCACTTTTTTCTAACCTTGTGTATATGATGACTATATGAATGAGTTGTGAATTAATTGTGTATGGAGGGATGTATCCCAGTGGGGTTGTGGAGCCCATTGTATATATTTTGGTATGATTATGTATTTGTGCAATAAATAGTATGCTATTATGATCTAAAATAATAGTTAGTTGTCATCTCTGATCTAGTTGGCCCAACTTCTTTATTATACTGTCTCTCTGTAAGACATGGTGATCCCTGGCAAACAACCGAGGCGCTGTGCCTCCACCACCCTAAGTGCTGCTGTGCTGCTGTTCCCAGCACTAATGGGGCCGGCTCGAGTGGCCTTGCCAGTCCCCATAACATTGGCGATAAAAAATTTGACCCCGCGAAGCCATGCCCTGTTTGTGAATGAAGGAAAGCACAGGTGGCACAGTCTTCACAGTCACCGCCGCCTCGCCCTAGAACAAATGAGAGAGTCAGCTCCTGCCTGGAAGAGGAGGGAGCCCTTGATGTCCGACAGCGTCCTTGGTGTTCCCCCTTGGATGTTGCCGGACTGCGTATGCTGTGAGGCTATAGCGACTCCTACTGTGCTGGGGAAGGAGAGTGCTATGCTGGCGGCGCAGCCACAACAGGGAAAAAAATATCCTGCTGGAAAATGTTGGGAGGTGAGGGTGCGGCCCAGCCTCGGTGGCCGCAAGCCAAGCAGCAGTGCAAGTCTGAACAGGAGAGAGTCAGCTCCTGCCTGGAAGAGGAGGGAGCCCTTGCTGTCCGACAGCGTCCGTGGCGTTCCCCCTTGGATGTTGCCGGACTGCGTATGCTGTGAGGCTATAGCGACTCCTACTGTGCTGGGGAAGGAGAGTGCTATGCTGGCGGCACAGACACAACAGGGAAAAAAATAACCCGCTGGAAAATGTTGGGAGGTGAGGGTGCGGGCCAGCCTCGGTGGCCGCAAGCCAAGCAGCAGTGCAAATCTGCATGGTACCACCCACCGAAGCCCATGAGCGGAAAGTAGAGCAGTGATATCCACAGTTGGGGGCGGGAAAGGGGGGAGTGTGGCAGTCCTCGCACCTCGAGTTGTATACGGGCCTGTGGAAGTGAACTGTGTGTGCGCTCTGGGTCAGAGCAAAAGAAAATAAATATCCTGCCAGAGAGGGAATGGAGGGGAGAGCCCAATGCCCGCACAGGTGGCAGTACGATCCTGCAAGTTTCTGCCCCGGAAGCCCTCGGAAGACACTGGGCCAGGCGGTAAATGAGAATTCTCCATGACGGAGCACGAAAGAGATGGCCCGTGCAAATCCCGGGCCTCCATCCAGCGGTGAATTGCTCAGCGCTCCAGCTTGGACCATAGATTGAAAAGATCCCGGCCCCGATCAGCGGTGAACTGTGTGTGTTCAGTGTCGGAGTTTACATATTAAGGGACTGACTCACAGAAGCGTCTTAAAATGGCACAATCCCATAGGAAAACGTTCCGGTGAATCAGGCCCTAAGTGTTTGCTGGGAAACCGACATGACAGAAGAAATTAAACATGTTGGAAACACATCACACAGCAAGCAGTAAACCATCGACCAGAATGTATGAAAATGCTTATTTATTTATTTGTTTCATATACTCACAGCCATATGGCTTTGTGTATACAACATAATACAAAAAAACACAGATATAACCTAACACATAAAAAACACATTTCAAGTCCATAAAAGGTTTCGGTAAGCTAAAATGCTCAAATTTACAGCAAGTTAATTCAACAATCTATTATAAATAAAAAACAAAGATCTAAAGATCGAAAGATTACAGTGAAAATCAACAAGATAAAAGGTTGAAGATTTCAACACATTTCCAATAAAACATGACAATACAAAATATCAGATTGCGATCAGTGTCTTCTAAAAAAAAAGAGGCCAGAGAGATGACATATTAGCATAATTAAACAAGTTGTTATATGATTTCAGATACCTGACCCTCAGATCACACAGACTCTCGCATTTGGTTAATAAGTGTTCCAAAGTTTCAATATCTCCTGTACCTCCTAGACAACAAACACGGTCAGGCCGTACTATACCGTATAGTGCCCTTGGTTGCCAGTGCAACGCTGATGTTAAATTTCACGAGCAGATATTGTCTAATAATAGCACTATTAGGGAATGAGGAGCAGTAGGTCGGTTTTGATAAGGCGTTGGATTATATACCTACAATAGAAGACACTATAGCATTTTGAGTACAGGTTCACAAGATTTTGCTCTTTACTTGTCATAGACAATTTTTGTTTCACCCGAGTCTTAACAAAATAGATTTCCCCACCCTGAGATTGAGAAAAACAGCCGTCGTTCCACCTACAATAAGTGGATAGCAGTAGACCCAGGGTCCCCATAGTCTTACAGTTATCAAATACTTCTAGAAAAGCATGCAACAAGTTTACCATCTGCATTCCATTGTGTAGCACATGCAGGTGTTCATAAAACATGACAACCTTGTGAACAAAATCATGCTGTATTCCAATGAATTCAAATTCTAAATATAGGTAGAGCCTGGGGCATACGAAATAGCTTACGCAACATTGAACCTTCAAAGCTCCTTAGAGCCGGCAAGTACTGATGTCCCCACACCTCAATACCATAATATAGGATCGCAAGGACTTTTGCAGAATAAAGCAGAAAAACAGTCTTGATGGAAGAGCCTCTTTGTCGCCCTATAAATTGACTAATGGCATTTATTGCTTTTTTGCATTTTTGTTTAATTTCTGTCCAATGTAAAGAGCATTTCAGATTGCTCTGAACGTGTAGGCCAAGATACTTATAGTAAGTAACACATTCAGGCAGGGAGCCTTTTAATTTACAGGACACCTTCTGACGTGGGCGGCAGGCAGGAGAGAATATAATTTATTTTAAAATGTTTTTATTAGCATTTATAGTATACAGTAACAAACAACCAAAAGCATATAGTTACAACAGGTGGTCTTCAGTGTTTAGCCAAGTTCGTGGGGGGTAGCCTTTCAGTTTTCCAGGGGAACCAACATACAGGGTGTGTCCAGGGCCACCAGAGAACCTCTGTCCCATTTTCCACATTATAGCCTGTTACGTCACATGTACGTTCATCTTACTCTTCACAAGTCTATCTCTTTCATGGGGGTTAATCATCAGACGTGTGGAACATGTCCCACACCAGTGTTTTCCAGGAGAGAATATAGTAATCTTAGTGTTTGCAATATTCACAGACAAGTCATTAAGATCTGCAAACTCTCTCGGCGCCGTAATGAGCCCTTTGGTGGAATAGTCCATTAAGTGCAGGTCATCCGCATAGGCCAACCAGCTGGTCAGATGGCGGCCCACTTTCACTGGGTTCGTAGGCAAATTTGTGAAAGCTAGAAGGAGATCGGCTAAATATAAGTTAAACAGGGTTGCAGCTACAGTACATCCTTGTTTTATTGTACAGTATGTAGGTATCGGACTGGACAGATTTCATTCTGCATCCAAACAAATCCTATCTGTGGTGTTCGTATATAGTAGCACACGCATCCGGAGAAGGCCAGGGGGGAATCCCCCATCGAGACAGTTTTTGCCATTGTTTTTTTCTGTTAACAGAATTGATTGCTGCTGAAATGTCAATAAATGCACAGTACACTCTATTCTCTCTACGTCGCCATGCATATTCTACAGAGGCTATAAGGATCAATAGGTTATGAGACGTGGGCGCCTTTTTGATAAACCCCATTTGATTGGCGGGAAGGATCTCATTGTCTCTAATCCAATCGTTTAGCTCAAGCAAAAGTACCTTCGCGAAGATTTTAGCTGGAATATCCAACATGGCCATCATTCTATAATTTCCTGCTAAGTTCCATGCACCTTTTTTTATGTACAGGTAGTATATCACTTTCACGCCATGTCTCAGGAAAGGTAACAAAGGTACCTTTATATATGAAAAGTAAATGGAGTGCATGCGCCCATATGCCAGGGCATTGCTTAACCCGAGCATTACAAATCCCATCTGGCCCAGCCCCCGGGAAAAACATTTACACAGCATGGCCACCCCAGCCATCTATCTCATCAGTGAAAGCTATTGAAACCCTCCATGCCGGCTACTTTTATGTTCCCGATAAAGTGCCAATAAAATGAAAATGGCCCTCCTTTAGTGATTCTGGGCCAATCAGCAGTGAACAAAAGGTTGCACTGCACACCAGCACAATGACAAGAGAACACCCGATGCCCCTGCAGAGACCCGGGCCCGTTGGCAGTGAGCTGAAATAAATAAACTGGGCGATAGAGTAAGAAAATGCCGTCAGCAATCTGCAGTGAGAAAAACATCTTTGCAAACAAAAGTTGAAAACAAGACTTGCATCACTTGAAGGTTAGGTGCCTGTGTGCCCAGAAGAACATTAAATACACTGCCACATTCCCTTTATGTAGGGTCCGGTCAACCATCGGTCTGCAGAAGCAGTGGTGCCATCATGCTTCCACCTCACACAGCAAGTATCTACCTCCAACGATTGGTTTGACAAGGGCAGTGTGAACTGGATCCTGGACTGGAAGGGAAGGTAGCGCTCAGTAGCAGACATAAGGTTTGTTCCGCTAGAGGCGAGAGCAACACGGAAAGACCATCTCAGATGGTGCAACAAGATGAAACACAGAGAGGACTGCTGTGCAGCAAGCATCCTAATTGGATATCCCGCTGTTTGCCACCTACCGCTTTCAGGGATTAAAGGTTTGCTCTCTGCCCCTGCATGCTTTTGCCTTATGTACTCAAATGTGCTGCAGCAAAAGGGCCAACACAACAGCAAGGGGCTTAAGCACAGTGTCTCAAGAAGAGCCAGTGGGCTGGGTGTGCCGCTCTCATATGTGGTGGTAAGCCTCAGCAAAGGAGAAGCAACCTTCCTGCGCCAATGTACATAGGCACTCAGACGGTAGTTTCAGAATGTGAGAACACAAGTTGTCAAAAGCCGTCAGCTGCCGATCAACTGTCAACTGCCGAACGTCTGTGCAACTGCAGGTGTTTTGACTCTCCCTACCTTCATGCTCCGCTCGAACACCTGGTGACATAAATTCAGACAGAAGGATAGCAAGTAAGAAATATGGAAGCAGTAAAGCGCTGATCATGGCCAATATGAAAGACAGTATCAAAAAATATGTTACACGCACCAGGCTCTGCATTTACTGGAGACGGCTCCATTTAGCAACGTAAACAATCGTCCATTGAGATCCTGCAGCGCTCCAGGATCCCTCCAAGCAGCAGATGGTACAAATGGAAATAAGAACTGTTTCTGGGTAAGAAAGGAAAGAATTGAACAGAAACATGTCCAAGGCAGAGACACATGAGGGTTACAGTTCAAGGTTGAGTGCTTGTGCGCCCTCTGCGACTAGCAATGTCCTGTAAACAACTCCTGCCTGGGGGAGGGAGAGACTGAGGGCGGCCTCCTGCTGCAGTGGGAAGAGATGCAACTACTGCCTCGGGGAGTGTGGTCCTAACACCATGTCACCAGTGTCTCTCTGCCCCACAGCCAATACAAGAATGCGACTCCTGTTGACTGCATCGTGCGGCCTCTCTGAAGGTGGCCAGCCATCGTGCCGGCACTGACCTTGGCGCGGCCCTCCACTGAGAGGGTGCTCAGGCAACCAGGAAAAAAGGGGTAGGTAACATGCTGACACTCTATGCCTAGTCGACATACAGAGACGTTCCCGCCTGGGGGAGCCTGTACGTGTCGCAGCCTAGAAACTCTGCTACCAGCGTCTCGCTGCCTGCCCCAACATCAAGGGACTGAGCCGAGGTGGCTCCTGGAATTACCAGGTGTGGCCTTGCCGGCCACTGAATTGATACTAGAGCAGGTTGGAACTGGTTTCCTGCAACCCTGCAGATGCTTAAAGAGGACTCAGTGAACATGTGTTTAGATGGGTTATAGGTTAAAGGATCGAAAAAAAAAGGGTAGAATGGTCAAAGGATCAACTCAAAAGTACCGAAAACAAAAGGATCGGAAAAAAAAAATTAATTAATTTTTTTTTTTGGGGGGGGTCCCACCCCAACCTCCGTTTTTTGGGTAAAAACCATTTTTTTACATATACGAAAACCAAAAAAAAAAGATATAATTAAAAAAAAATTCGATCCTTTTGTTTTCGGCCCTATTGTGTCGATCCTTTTGCATTCGATCCTTTTTCATTCGATGCTTTAACTGGACAGTGTTTAGATGATGTGAGGCTGCATGTAAATGATATGCTCAAAGGGGTCCTAGTTAAAATGGATTCAAAGCTGTGCTCCCACAGTTTGTAGGCATGCTTTACATGGTGCCAGTAGCTGACAACGTTGAAGTTCTGTGTCTCCCATGTGTAATACAGTTTGCAGAATGTGGTAGAGATGACAACAGACGATCAACAGTCCACCAACCGTGACTGTCACTCCACGAATATTTACAGCATGCTTAATCTATTATATGTTTGCAGCTACGTGAGTCCCAGTGTATGTGGTTATAATTTTCTCCTGCAATTCCCAGTGGTCTAAGCATTGTCATTTTGTAATGGAGGAGTGGGAATCTGTTATCTTTCAGTGATATTTGTTTTTGTTTGTTATGAAAGAGGAGGAGTGTTATGTATGACTCTCCCAATGTCACTGTGTGATCACGGTCCTGCAGGCCTTGTTGCTGTGGGGTCCGTATGCCAGCATGGTGGCTGATGTGACGTCCCAGTTAGTTGTAGCGCATGCGCGAGCCTCGCTTGGGACCTGCGCATGCACAGGTTAATAAACTGCGTCCGTGCGGGCAGTTGCCGCCGGGACGCGTAGCAGGCAGCATCGCGTCCCGTGTCTCTTTGAGTGTACGCGTGCGTGCCTGTATGCGTGTGAGCCACCCGAGGCATGGGTGGCTATACAACAACTGGTGACGATAATGGGACACCATCGCAAAACGTTCGCTTGATGAACACGGCGTGTTTTACATTGACGATGCTA
Organism: Ambystoma mexicanum; assembly: GCF_040938575.1. Lineage (NCBI taxonomy): Eukaryota > Metazoa > Chordata > Amphibia > Caudata > Ambystomatidae > Ambystoma > Ambystoma mexicanum. The sequence continues at coordinate 115,205,455 of NC_090936.1, read as the reverse complement.
CACGGTAGTGGGTCACGGACCCGGCGGGAACAAATCCATGGTGTCCTAGCGTCTGGTATGCAGCAGTAGCGGCCTGAAAAGGTGCTCATGCGCTGCTCATACCACATTCACAGAATTTTTGGGAACTCTGGCAGTCCTCTACAACCCAGAGGACAGCCAACATCGATAGCTACCAAACAAAAGGTGGCTGGAAAGCAACGCTGGCAACAAGGAAGACACACAAAGCTGGAGGGGAGCAATGGCATGCTGAATTCCCCAGTACAGTAACGTGAGGTACGTGCACTGCTCACCCAAGTCAGGTTGGCAGCCTCTGAGCCATAAGGAGGTGCCTGTGCGACCTGTAAACATGGCGGAAAGTGACGGAGAGGCGGAAGCTGCGACTGTGGTGGTGAGAGCACAACAGGGGTCGTTGTTACCCATGCAAGAGTTTGATGTGTCCGGTCCCCCTTTGAAGTTGGGTCCAAGATGGTTGCTATGGATAAAAAAACTTGATATGTACTTTACAGCGACTGGGATAACCAATGATGATGCGAAGAGGGCCACTCTTTTGTTCTCGGCAGGCCTGGATGTCATACGCATATATGAATCCCTGAACCTGCAGGTAGTCACCTATGATGCCGTCAAAACTGCTCTGGAAAATCACTTTATACCACTCTCTAACGTCGACTATGAGAGGTTTCTCTTCTGCTGCGAAAAACAGCGGGAGGAGGAGTCACTGGATCAGTTTTGCGCTCGACTGCGGCTCATGGCCACCACGTGTCGATGGGACAATGAGGAGTCGATGATTAGGAACCAAGTACTTCAAGGGTGTAGCTCAGGAAAACTACGAAGGCAAGTGTTGAGGGAACCGGGCTGGACCCTGCAACAAATCCTAGACAGTGGTAGAACCTATGAACTGGCGGAGTCGAGAGGTGCGCCCTGGGAAATCGGAAGAGGCATTTGCTATCAGTAAACAGACTGCGTCGAAAGACAAGTGGGGTCAGAAACGACAGGAAACTCGTTCCCCGACAGGGTCTGGATCTATCTGCCAGTATTGCGGATATGATTTGCCCTACTCTGAAGAGTGTCCGGCCAAATCGAGGTCATGTGGCCGGTGCAACGGACCAGGACACTACGCCCGTATGTGTCGTGCCCCAGCTCCCGTGTCAATACATAGGGGCCCGGCCAGGGTACGAGGGGGTGGTTCGAGAAGGCAGAGGAGCATTGCGGCTTTGGAGCAAGAAATGCAGAGACTTCAGCTAGCTGAGGAGGAAGAGGAGGAGGAAGACGAAGTATTTTTCATCTCGAGCATCGCTACTGGGGCGAAGAGTAAAAGACAGCCCAAATGTGTTGTGGACATTCAAGGGGTGCCGACACAAGTGCTAATTGACACAGGGGCCTCAGTATGCGTGCTGGCCTCGGAACATTACCATAAGATTCCTGGCCCTCCCGCGCTGGACATTTCGACGGCGAGGATTTTCACGTTTGGCGGAGACACTCCGCTCCCCATCAAGGGTGTGTTTGTAGCGCCTGTATCCAGGGGCGGAAAGACCATAAAGGCCTGATTTTTCGTTACAGATGTGAGTCCCCACTCTCTACTCAGCTGTGCGGCATCCGAAGCCCTGAACCTGGTTCACTTTGCACTAGAGTTCTATCAGGTGGATATTGAGACACTGCTGGACAGGTTTGCGGGCATTTTTGAAGGAGTTGGGAAGTTGAAGGTGCCCCCGGTCCGTCTGCGCATTGACGACACGATCAGACCAACAGCTCTCAAGCACAGGCGAATTCCGCTTCATCTTCGAGAGAAAGTGGAAGAAGAGCTCTGGTCGCTTGTCAGTATGGACATTATCGAGAGGGTGGAAGGACCAACGCCCTGGGTCTCGCCCATTGTGGTGGCTCCCAAACCGAAACAGCCTGGGGCGGTGAGAATTTGTGTAGATATGCGTCTCCCCAACGCCGCAATTAATAGAGAGAGACACTTAACGCTGACCCTCGATGATATAATTGGGGAGTTGCAGGGGGCGAAGGTTTTTTCGAAATTGGATCTACGGGCGGGCTCTCACCAGCTTGAGCTCCACCCAGACTCTAGATTCATCACGACCTTTACCACACACAAAGGCCTTTATCAATTTATGAGCCTGAGCTTCGGCATTTCATCGGCCGCCGAAGTCTTCCAGAACACGATTAGGGGGGCGCTGGCAGGCCTTAAAGGCGTCTTGAACATGAGTGACGACATTTTGGTGTTCGCCGACTTGGAAGCCGAACACATGAAGAGGCTCGAGAGCACACTAAAAAGGTTGAGTGATCTGGAACTTACCCTACACTGTCAAAAGTGTGAATTCTTGAAAGACCGGATAGGGTTCTTTGGATTTATTTATCACGCCGCTGGAGTGTCACCGGATCCAGCTAAGATCAGAGACATTCGAGAAGCGGCGGCACCATCATCCCCCACGGAGGTAAGGAGCTTCTTGGGGATGGTGAATTACTGTGGGCGCTTCATCAAGGGTTTGGCTTCCTAGTCTGAAACCCTCAGGATGCTGACCAGGAACGACGCCGTGTGGAGGTGGGAAAGCAAGGAACAGGAGGCATTTCAGGCCCTCAAGAATGCTCTGTCCGATGGGGACACCATGGCGTACTTTAACCCTTCCGTGGAATCGGAGATTGTTGTGGATGCCAGTCCCGTGGGTGTTGGGGCAGTACTATTGCAGCCTGATGAAGGGGGGACATGCGTCCCATCGCGTACGTGAGTAAGGCTCTCTCCAACACCGAAATGCGATATTCGCAAATTGAAAGGGAGGCGCTAGCCATTCTGTGGGGCTGTCACCATCTTCGACTGTACATCCTGGGCAAGCCTGTCGCAGTGGTGACGGACCACAAGCCGCTGCTGCCCATATTGGCGGGGGTGTCTTCGAAGCCGCCGCCCAGAATTGAGAGGTGGATGTTAGCCCTAATGGAGTATGGGGTCGACTAATATACAGACCGGGAACCAACAACCTGGCGGACTATCTCTCACGACACCCCAACACAGAGAATACGGACAAGGACAGTGGCGTGTCCGACTGTCAAGGATTGCTCTGTCACGTGGTGGATGGAGCGCTACCGGTGCCGCTGTCGAGACTGGCTATAGCGACGGAATCTTCCAAGGATGAGGTGTTCGGCATCATCAAGGCGGCCGTGAGAAGTGGCGACTGGAGAGAGGTGCTGCGTAACAATTCAAGGCGACAGTCAGAGGCCCAAAAGGACCTGCATGCACTCTGGAAGGTACGGCAAGGGACGAACTGTCGGTCTCAGATGATGGGTTGATTCTAAGAGGGAGGCAGATTGTGATCCCGCAGGCGTTAATGGGGCGCGTATTAGAGCTGGCGCATGTCAGGCATCAAGGGGTCGTCAAGACCAAGGCGAGACTTCGGCCCAAGGTCTGGTTTCCTGATTTGGAGGGGATGGTGGAGAGTTTCGTGAGAAGGTGCTTGTCATGTCAGGCAGCCAACCCAGGAGACAAGGCCCCACCTATCAGTTCTATGGAACGGAGTGAGAAGCCGTGGGGAACCGTCCACGTGGACTTTGGCTCGACTGGTTGTGGCATGTATCTTCTGGTAGCGGTGGATCAGTGGTCGAGGTATCCGGAGGTGGAGGTGGTGGAGTCCACAGCGACGGAGTTTACCATGAGGGCCCTAGACAAAATGTTTGCGACGCATGGATTCCCAGAGATACTTTGCTCGGACAATGGACCGCCATTTACCGGCAGCCAGTTTGCCCAGTATCTCCAACATAGTGGGATCCGTCACCGCAGGGTATCCCCGCTGTGGCCTCGAGCGAACAGAGAGGCCAAAAGGATGATGCGTACCTTGAATAAGGTACTGAGGATTTTCGCCAGTGGGGGTGAAGACCTTCTGAAAAAGCTTGTGGAGTTTCTGCGAGAATATCGCACCACGCCTCACCAATCGAAGGGGGTTGCCCCTGCGGAGGCGCTGTTTGGGCATTTCCCTCGGGGAATGATACCAGAAGTAGAGGGCAGGAGACCAGGTGTCATAGACAATGACAAAGATCGAGAGGAGCGCGCCGTCCGCAATCAGAAGGAGAGCGAGAGACGAGGGCTGCACGACACCGAGGTGTGTGTCGGGGACTCCATGTTGGTTCGGAACCGACACCCCGAGGGCAAACTGTCTCTACCATATGAGCCTCGCCTGTGGATGGTCACCCACGTGAAAGGAACCATGGTGACAGCGGCCTTTGACCGCGGCACTGTCACCCGCGATAGGTCGTTCTTCAAAAAAGTGGAGACATCACCAGAAGCCACAAGTTTAGAGGAAATGCCACACCAGGACACGATCCCCGAGGCCCCAGTCGAGGATCCCACAAGGGCCATCGCCCCCGCGGGCGTCAGTAACAGTGGAACTTTGCCGGGTAGCTCGAGGTACCCCGTACGGAGGGACCGGAGACTGCCGGCTCACCTCAAGGACTATGTCCTGGACTCAGGGGAACGAGCAGAGGTCTCCACGGGCTGTCCCAGTGATGGGAGTATCCAGTTTGTGTTTATCAGTTTTGCGTTGTTAGAGCACCATGTTGTACTGTTTTGTTGATGGAAAAAATAAGGGATGTGATGTCCCAGTCAGTTGTAGCGCATGCGCAAGCCTCGCTTGGGACCCGCGAATGCGCAGGTTAATAAACCGCGTCCGTGCGGGTAGTTGCCGCCGGGACGCGTAGCAGGCAGCATCGCGGTCCGTGTCTCTCTGAGTGTGTGCGTGCGTGCCTGTATGCGTGTGAGCCACCCGAGGCACGGGTGGCTATACAACAGCTGAGACCCTCACAGGCAAATCCAGTAACTGGATGGTCCAGGCATCCATGGGTGCGCCGACACCCCCTATGCCTGTGTCTGCACGGGCTAGCAGGGTCCGCCCTGCATCTCAGTAAGACCGGGTGATCCCTGGCAAACAAACGAGGCGTTGTGCCTCCACCACCCTAAGTGCTGCTGTTCCCAGCACTAATGGGGCCGCCTCTCCCTCACCCACAACAGGATCAAATACGCTTTTAACCATCATGATCTCACAATCAGTCATGCTTTAGTTTTGTTTAGTTTTCATTTCAAAGTTGAAGCTTCACTGTGTTGACAGCTGTGAACGTGACTGCAAATCAACATGCAACTAGTTTCAAACAAACACTATCCTTCCCGATTCAAATGAGAGAACTGGCCGCAGAACTGTCAAACCCAACACGTGAGAACTTAAACTCTGAGCATTCTAAAGGCTTCGCTGCATGGTGGGTGGCGAGTGTAGCCCTGTGGAAAAACACTGACAAATAGTCCCAGAGCATGTTCGCGCAGTTAGCTCGAAGTGGCCGGCCATCTTGGCAGAGACGCTTGACCATTTTCTGGTTTCTTCCAGAAATTTGAACAGTCGCTGAGTGGGAGAGGAGTTCTGCGAATTCTTTGGGCTTTGTTATTTTGGTACGGCATCCATGTGTGCAACCATCAGAGACCTGTCTAAACAAGAAGCGCCACAGTTCGTGCCAAAGTGAAAGGAGGCGTGAGAAGTAATTCAGCACGTCAAGTCAAGCTCTCCGGTGCCGTGCAGATTTCTGGAGAAGAAAATGCGCAGTTTGCCACATCTCATTAATAAGAACACAGTCTCGACCATTAAAAACAAACATTCTTGTTTTAGAGCGAAAGCAGAATTCTTGTTTTATCGTGCGGTCAATTTTTCAGCTTCCTTCCAGCTCCCTAGTTCCTTGCTCTGAAATATGTGGACGGAAGGCTGTTTTGCTAGCACATTCTGGTTTAATCAATTCTGTTGGGTTAATGGGAGTTCAGAGTACTCCAGGCCAAGGAATATGCCTTGTAAACGTGTTGATCCAGCATACCCTGTTGACCTGTGGCCTAACCTTAATGGTCTTGTGTCTGGTTCAGTGAACCCCCATCTAGCCCCACCCCCTTAAAACAGAGAGTGCACTGGTGGGTTATTCGTGGCAGCAATAACATCTGTGGAAACTGGAGGCCGCGGGGTCAGATGCCAAAGTTTGACAGGCTTTCATCATTATGCAATTGAAGAAAGCAAGTAGAAACTGCGACTAGGCTGTAATAACATTAAGGCATTTCCTAATAAGGCGCAATAGAAGTAGCCGATTTAGTATAACCCCGGTTTATCGACATTCCCAGGATCTTGCGTTTTTTATAAAAAATATGTATGCGATACTTTTCCAATTGACTTTTCCTTTTGGCTATTTGAGCAACAGTCGTGTTTTCATAGGTGTCTTTTTAAACGTGTGCACTTTGTTCGCTACACATATACATGCATGTTTATCTGGAGGTAGGGGGTTAGGGTTTGGGAAGTGAGCTAGAGTGGGTAATGGAAGGGGGATTCAAAAAATGGTCGCATTTATGACGACCAAAAGTGCACACGTTTATAATGTTGTCCATGAAAACACGTAGAGCTAGACAGCGCATGCAAATATTCTGTCACCACAGGTGTGGTGATCAGACCAGGGACCAATGATTTTTAGAGAAATGTCTAGGACTGTAAAAGCTTTGCCAAAAGTGTTCATATGGGCAGGCTAGGCGCGAAGCCGCATATTTCTTTCTTTATCAGTGAGCAAAGCAACCCCTTGCAGAGGGCTTTTTTACATAAGGTTGAAGGTGAAAGTACAATAGATTGAAAATCCTCTGTGAACATTGATTATTAGGGACAAAACCAACTAACAATAGAAAGTAATGTGTCTATACTTATGCTGTTATTATTCATAGTGGGTATCATTTTAGGCTTTTCTACCATACAGGAGTGAAAGAGCGGGGGAGTGCTCCTTCCATACATAGGTGGAGTGTTTTGAGGGCGGTGTCGAAAGGGGTAGTGAGTTTCAGTGGTGAGGCGCAATCAGGGTAAATGTATCGAAAACATGAAGCAGCAGGGTACGGTGGGGCTCTGACAGGTTGAGTAGGGTTTGAGATGGCAACGTGTGACGGGGAAGCAACTGGAGATGGAGTTGGCCCGGCGGGATGGTGGCTATTCAAAGTACAGACTTAAACACCAGTGGGAGGAGTTTGGAGAAGGCTGTCAATTGTCGTTATAAGGTAATGGTGGACCGCCAAGGTGAATTTCCACACCCAGGCAATATCCTGCCCCCCCACACACAATCACAGTCATCACTGACTGCTGCTGGAGGCCCTTCTGAGGCAAACAATGTGTTGATGCTGGTTATAGCTCCAGGATGTCAGTTGTCATTTACAAGGTGGTCTGCATTACTCGTCGCTCTGTTGTCGTTCTTTTCAGCACACACTAGTGAGGTGCCTTGATTTCATGGGCAGCTCCAGGCATGGGCTTGGGAGGGCTAAAGCCCTCCCGCATTGATGTAGTAAGACAGTCATCAATATGCTGTGAGGCCCAGCCTGGGACCAGCCAAAAGCTGTCACATTGGTCACCTCGGAGAGCAGCGGTGAGAAAATAGTCTTTTAATCTACTGCTGCCTCAGAAAACGTGCTGAGAACAAAAGCCTACCATGGGGATATAAATAGAACCCCCTATGTGAAAGCTAAAGGCTTAACTTGCTGGGCTCAACTTTTAGTTGGCTCATGCCCCCCGATGATTAGCGTTCCTTTGTTTAACTAAATAGGCTGTAAGATGCAGAGGTGTAGAATGGGAAGAAAGCGAAACAGGTAAGAAAATGTCCAAGTTTGTGTAAGTGCTTGTATGTATGTATGTGAGGGGGTGTCTAAGTACATCTATATGAATAAATGCAGTGTGAATGTTGTATATTGGTGCGAGTGTGAATGATCGAAGCTGTATGGGTGGGTGGATGCACATGTGTGTGTGTGTGCGTGCCTGCACGCGCCAGGGGTATATTATTGTCTCGGGCACCAGTGAAAAAGAGGCCCACATTTGCGAATGACAATTCATTCCTATTGTGACAGAGTGTTTGAATAGTACCCAAGGGGGAGGTTGTTGATAAAATGTAATGCACATTTTGCATTTTAATGAATATTTATCCAGCAACACTGGTCAAAACTACTAGCCGCTGTGAGAAACCAGAAGGTGTCTCACCCACTAGTCCCCGGGGATCTGTCATCCAGGAGGCCAGGACACGGCCATCGCTTTTGGATCCAGTTCCTGGGGGTGGACCAGTGTGAGAGGATCACCTGGGTGAGGGGTCTTTAGGGAGTGGAAGTGGGACTCTGTATGGTGAGACGTGGTATCTTCTTGACTATAACACTTTTACCCCATCTTACCAGGTAGCATATTTAAGGACTCTACCCCCCACCCTTTTACAACATGAACACTTCCTCACGGACAGCCCGCTATGAGAGAAAACTAACACCGAGCAGTACACCTGACATGTCCAATACAATGGTCAGGCGAGTTTAGGCAATTACTGACATCACACACACCTGACTTCCATTAAGCTTCCTCACACAGATAAAAGGTGCAGCACAGGAGCACACTCTGAGCGAGGCAAAGCACACGAGGAAACCGCAATTTTGAGATGGCAGCTGAAGAACAGAGGAAAGACGGCAAAACAGAAGGGGATCGCAAGGAGGGAAGTTCCCTTGACCTTTTCTACAAGGAACCGTTACTTTCCAGAAACCTCGAGAATACAAAGCGCAAGACCAGGAAACCAGGCTGAAGAGTCCTGCATTGTGTCTCAGAGATACCCAGGACCCTCCTGCATCAATAATCAAGGTAGGCAGAATCACCAGCCGCTGTGGTACCGTCCTCGGCTCCAAGAACAAAGCAGCATCAGTGAAATCAACACAACCGGTGAGTTGGGGAGACCGATAACAGACCAGTCTGTGCTGAAGTCAAGGTTGCAAGCAGCAACATTGTATAGCGAGCGCTGGTATGAACATTGTTACAACGTGTGTGATAAGAGACGCAAATAAAGTTGAACTGCTGATGAGTGATTGAAATTTAAAAGTAAGATACAATACCTTTGACAGAGTGGTCCGGCACCTCGTGGGTGCTCAATGAAAGGTCTCTGTGAGGTATCCTGCGGAGAAGTGGCCAAAGTGAAAGTGAGAACAAAGTTATTTCAAGAAGAGAACGAGTAATTGTGAATCGAAGTGGTCCTGCGATGGGTCAAGCAAAATCCAAGTCGAAAGTCCTTGATTTTGATGAAGTAGAGACATTTGGTCCGAGCCCGGCGGAGGGCGACTAATTGAAGGTTTGTGTTAAAGTGGGTCTTAGCCTGACAGAGGGGGGCCAGGGATGAACAGAAAATCACCTGAAAAGTTGTATATGTGAAATCCTAAGAAGAAAGGAACTTTAATGTTTGCCATATTGAAATAAGAGAATTTGAATGGCAAAGAGACTCTGACACAGAAGGTTCTGATTTTGAGGTTTTGAACTGCATCCTTGTGCTAGAGAAGCCAAAGAGTGTGCTTAGCTAGAGTGTGCCCAAACAAAAACAACAGACTCCACCGTTGTGTAAAGGTAAGTTCAATAAGTCATTAACTTGAATAGTACTGTGTATCTGTAATGATATCACAATAACTCTGATAAAACCCAAATCAAACTCTGCAAGCCATCAAGTGATTATATCATAAATTGTATACATTTATTCAATTTCAAATAAAAACATAATGTTAAATTATGTAGCAAAGATTGGTTTTAAATAGGAAAACAACATATTTGAAAGAAAAATTAATATGTATAAAAAATACACAGAAAAAGAACATGGATTAACACAATTAGGAAAAATTATACAGAGCAGGTAAGCAAAAATGTTTTGGGAAAAAAAGATGCTATATGTAACAAACAGTTTTTGTGAGAAGAAATCAAAACATTTTTCCTAAACTTCAAATTTCTTAGTTTAGTTTATCAATCAGCAGGTCTGCCTACGTGCTGGTGTCCAAACGGACATCCACAACACGTTTCGGCAACAGTGCCACCTGCTGGGCAATTACCTCAAAAAGATGCCTTCCTCAGAGCGACAAAACAACTGGACCCTATGGGGAAGCAGACACAAGAAAGAAAGAAAGAGAAATGTACCTGTGGCTTACAGAATAGGTTTGGCCGTTTATCTTTATAAACAATTTCTTGATATTAGACTGCTTATTAATTTTTAGTTCCTAATGGACAGCTTACCCAAAAGTGGGGGCACGATCTTTAGGGAACTAGCCGGGTATAACCACAGAGGTGCATGAAACGCAGTTCGGAATGTAACACTGTTAGCAGCTCGTCCTCCAATCAGGACATAGCTTCCATCTCAGTAATTTAATGACTTGTATACGGTGGTCGGTCAAAAGGCAGAAAAAAAATCTTGAATAACAAAAATCTTGAAAAAAAAGGCCGAAAAAAAAAATATCGAATTTTCTTTTTTTTTTTTATATATGTATTTTTGGGGTCAGGTAAGTAAAAAAAGGGTCAAAATAAAAAAAAATAGAAAAAAACAGGGTTGGGGGGGAACCCCCCCATTCCGAAAAAAAAAACGTCATGAAAAAAAATTAGATATTTTTTTTCTCTGCCTTTTTTTTCAAGATTTTTTTTTTCGAGATTTCGAACTTCGGTATTATGACTATAAACCCTTGTATATGTCAAAAGGGGTTGATATTCACAACCAATACCGATCTTTGTACCAAGGTCTTCCCTTCAGGCTATTCTACGCCTGATCACCGCAAATCTAGGACGTACACAGACGCCACACATTCACAGGTAAGTGGTCTGTCTCTTTGCCACTCCACACACTTGCAAAAAAAGATTTTTTTCTTAACACATTTTTTAACTGTGCTCTTTTCACAGTTATATGCCATGGCGGTCGCACACTTATACTAATGCGCAGATGCTTGCTCTTTGAACTAGCTGATTGCTGAAAGGCAAAGTTTTTCTGCAGGCTAACCGCAAGACCTGTAGCTTCCTAGCCTCAACGTAGGCTTTTCCCCTTCTTTTTCGTAATGCAGCTTGCTGACCAGCACTTCTAGTTTCAAGAAACGACTTAGCCAGATACAGACACATTTATTACTTATCTATCTGCAGGATTCTGTTTTCATCACAACTTTCAGCAATTTGAAATATCTGCCTGGACTACTACCACCAAGACTCTTTTAATAACACAGACGAGTTACTAACAGTGTTCCATTCCAAACTGCGTTTCATGCACCTCTGTGGTTATACCTGGCCAATTCCCTAAAGATCGTGCCCCCCCTTTTGGGTACGCTGTCCATTAGGGACTAAACATTAATAAGCAGTCTAGTAACAAGAAAGTTTTATAAAGATAAACAGCCAAACTTATTCTGTAACCGACAGTAAATTTCGCTTTTTTTCTTTCTTGTGTCTGCTTCCCCATAGGGTCCAGTTGTTTTGTCACCCTGGGGAAGGCATCTTTTTGAACTCATTGCCCGGCAGGTGGCACTGTTGCCGAAACGTGTTGTGGATGTCCGTTTGGACACCAGCACGTAGGCAGACCTGCTGATTGATAACCTAAACTAAGAAATTTGAAGTTTATGAAACATGTTTTGATTTCTTCTCACAAAAACTTTTTGTTACATATAACATCTTATTGATTTCCAAAAACTTGTTTGCTTACCTGCTCTGTATTATTTTGCCTAATTGTTTTAATCCATGCTCTTTTTCTGTGTATTTTTTATACATATTAATTTTTCTTTCAAATATGTGTTTTCCTATTTAAAACCAATCTTTGCTACAAAATGTAACATTACATTTTTATTTGAAATTGAATGAATCTATATAATTTATGATACAATCACTTGATGGCTTCCAGAGTTTGATTTGGCTCTTATCAGAATTATTGTGATATCATTACAGATACTCAGTACAATTCAAGTTTATGACTTACTGAACTTACCTTTACACGACGGTGGAGTCTGTTGTTTTTGTTTAGATTTGTGTCCTATTCCACCGTGCTTAATGGCCCACCTTTTGTATGTAAGCTTGAGTGTGCCGCCTTGTCCCGTGCTGAAAATGTGGGGAAGGGGGAAGCCAATGTCTTGAATATCCTGACTTATCATTTCTTGAACACTTTTCTTTTGCATAACACTGTTTCCCACACTATTTGTATTTAGAAGTACGGATTGCCAATAGGTTTATTAGGATAAGCCCTTTTATTTTGACAGACTCGACTAGGATTGCGTTATTATTGTTTGATGGTCATAGCTTGCTCCTATCTTTAGATTTAGGATTAGATAGGCATTTTCCAAACCCAATTGAAGTCCAGTAAACACCCTTGAACTGTGATCACTTGTGTCTGTCTTACTGTTTGGTATCATGCCTTCCTCACACCGCATAGTGAAGTAACACATCAAACTGGCCCAATTTGACCATAAAAACTGCCCCACACTAGCCTTTTGTGTTTTTGGTTCGGGAATTGCCCTGTTGCCCTACAAGCCAGTCTGAGACTGGCGCACATTGGAGCATGAACATTTTTTGCCAGGAGCATGGAATGTTTTACTGGCATTTTTGGGCAAAGCCAACTGGAGTGCTATCATATGAAGGAGGGGTTGCAGTAGAGGAAAGGTACTGCAATGGGTCTGGCTGGGTCCTTCTGTGGCATTGAATGTTGTACGTGCATTAAGGATCAAGCCAGCTTTGTGCCGTGTGCTTACATGGGGACGGCATGTTTCCTTAGTGTGGCATGGCATTGTTTTACTGGTGTTAAGTTCAAAGTCAACATGATAAGTTCTTACATAGGTGGAGAGGGGTCTTTGTGCAGCCTGTAAAGCAATATTTTCTTATTGTTGTATGACATTTTCTACTGGCTTTAGGGGGCAAATACAACATGGGGAGTTTTCTTAAATGGGGGAATTGATGTAATGATAAAGATTTCTAATTTTAATAGCGCTTTCGCCACAGCACTGTACAGAGAACATATTTATATAAAATGATCATCCAACCACAGTTGGTACTCATTTATTGACCTCAGAAGGATGAAAGGCTGAGTGGGCCTCACTGGGATCTGACCCTGTGACCTGTAGATCACACAATAATTGCAGCAGCAAAGGCTCAACGAGCTTACCTATTTTACCAGCTAACCATATTTTCTTACTGTGGCATGCTTTTTTTTAAATGGCATTAAGGCAAAGCCTACAAGAGCATGTTCTTACGTGGAGATAGGGCATACATTGAAAGAGCCAGAATGAACATGTTTTGTTATAGTATCATTGCTGGCGTCATGGACAAAGCAAACATGAGTATTTTCTGGTGTGGGAATACTGGTATACATAGGAGCACCAAAATGGACATGTTTGGCCACAATCAGTATGAAAATGTTTTTGACACTTGCGGGGTACGGCATACAGTGGGCAAAGGCCTTATGAAAATGTGTTTTAAAATGCTCTTGTGCATTGCTGATGACTTGGCATCTAATGGACTTTTTTCATGTCTTACCAAACAAAACCAATTGTAAACTCTTTGACTTTTTTACCTAATGTATAATAGAAAGTGTACTGTAAAATTCACCATTTCAACCACTTATTTAAGAATAGTTTTCTGGGAGAGAACCCCTCTGAACCCACCTGGGTTAGTTCACTCTTCCTCGCTACGCCTGTAAGCTCCTACAGATTTGCTCACCTTAGGGTGAGCCCTACTACGGTATCTCAAGGGCTCACTTGTTACACAATCCTGCCTATGCACCAGGTGACTTGAGGGTGAAATATGCATCTAATGGGCCAAAGGAACGTGCAATATCTACTTGATCAACAGCAAAATAGGTTTAATGACTCAACTCACTACCATCTTTCAAAACTGCAATCCAGCCCCCCCCCCAAATGTTGTGGCTGACTCCGCCCCTGCTTGATTTGCATCTAGAGTTTTTAACAAACCTACTTTGTTTGCACGTTGGGCCCCTGCCAGTGGGACTGCATGCTTTAAATATCCTGTGGTGTATGTGGCAATACTCTTACTGTACTTTGTCCAGCATTGTTAAAAGAAAGGGCCGGGTGGGACTGGGTGCCCATACCAGGCAGAAAATACCTGAGAGTCAGGGCACAGAGATGCACTCTGAAGGCCACTGCAGGTCTTGGCAGGGATCAGCCCAACATCAAAGGGAGCAGATAGCTAAACCGAGACGCAGGAAGAAGCGAAACCAGCTGGGGCAAGCAGCCATAGCCACCGGCTCTGACTCGGAACTGAGAGAGAGCATGCAAACTCTTCACGGCACATTGTGATGAATCCTGCAGGGCCTTCATAAAAAACCTCTTCCTAATGTCTCCTCCCAGATGGTCAGGAAAAGGCAGACGCTTCCAGATCATGACCCTGGGGGCGGTATCTGCCGGGTGAATCACCTGGGAGGAGAAGGACCCCAGGGGAACAGGAGAACTTAGTGGGATGAGACGCAGTATTTGTCTTCCTCAAGGAAGGGAATGTCCTTAATACCGGAATTAAAAGCCCTGTGTATCATGCACTGCTACACATGTTTCCCTGATCAACCCATGATTCATACAGCCAGACCCACACATGGCTTTTAAGGATGCAAAGGCATCACCACACTTTGACCCGCACTCCGTCTCCCAACCCCCTGCACTTCACATCCCCACCCGCCTTTCCATACCCACACTCATTTTCCCTCAGATGGTGTACAATGATGACAACAATGTCACATACGTGTACCGTAAGTAATGGAAGTTAAGGACCACGCTGGATACCCACTCCTTCAAAGACCCCTCAAACCCACCCTTCACAAAAATTAACCAGCATGAGGTCAACTATAACCTGGCACATATTTACACCTGTGCCCCCGTAGAGAGGGTATTCTGTCTTTTTAAGTCCTGGTTCATATGCCTGCATCGTACAGGTGGGGCTTTACTTTAAAGCCTCAAGGAGGTTGGCAAGATTGCAATCCTGTGTTTCATGTTGCATTACTAGACAACCAGACACTGGACAGACATGCCTTACCCGAAAGAACCGCTTCCAGAGCGTGAACAGTGACCAGGAGGAGGGGTGACAAGACTCCACCTGTCTATTGTAACACACACCGTCCATAGGAGAATTGTTCATCAATAACAAGGAGACACATTCTAATGAAAACTACTGTGGAGCTAGGAACCCATGTTAAGATGTCATTTTTTATGCAATACCCCTTTAGCACCGTCATTTTGTGGAAATAGACAATTGGGCACCTGCTGGGACATGTACTGTAATGACAAACCTAAGTGCCAGCCTTCCGCTGCACATACCACAACTCTGTGCACCCACTCCGTGAAGCCCAACACACCCCTCCTCTACCCTGAACCAAAACCCTAATAAGCACGTCCCTAAAAATCCTAACACACTCCTCCCCTACCTAAACTGTAATTCCACCCACCCGCAATAAACCCCAACACAACTCTCCCCAAATAACAACATCCCCATATGGCCATTCTATACCAGCCAATGTATAATACCACTTTCACACCAGCCAGATGAAGTGTTAGGGGAAGACAAGCCACCCTAGAGAACCGATGATGGGGGCCGGTGGGACTGGTGTCTTCTGTGGAGGGGAATTGAGGGGGTAGGAGGAGAGTGGTCTGGGGTCGGGAGGCAGTCTAGTTCCCAAACATATGTTAATGAATTGCATAATTGGGATACATGTTCACGAAAATGTGATTGCCCTGGGCATCCAGCAATGTTAGGTTATTCCATCCTCTCCAGGATGCCAGAGAGGATGGTCAATAAAATAGGATCTAATTTTGAGATTACTGTAATAGAAATGAAATGTGTAAAAGGCTTGCGTAAGGCTTTTATGCATGTCATTTTCATTATGGCTAATTTTCCTTGATTTGTATGGCGGACAGGAGCAGGGGCAGCTCATCCATAATGGGTGAGGGGGCGCTGACCCACCAAAACTCTTGCCCGTTATGGAGCAGTCGCGCCAGCCCAGGAGCTCTCCCTTGACTACTGGCCCCCGAAGTCCCTTTCTTTGGTTCGGGCTCTCTTGCTATGCTCAGTCGCTCTTGCAAATTTGTGGCAAATATTTACACCCCATCAATTAAAATATTCAGCAGCTGCCACTGAAGAGGAGGGGCGGAACATATCTTACATTTCTGCTGCTCCCTTCCTCTATGCCATAAAAACACTCCAGCATTTGCACCAGCATGTATTTTCATGTCGGCACAAATGCTGGGGGTTTCCTATGGAGCCTGCTGGCTTTTTGCACCAGCAATCCATTGTAAATGCTGCCTGCCTGTAACGCTCACCTGATTCTCGCAGAGGCGCCGGTCTTGACTGGGCCACTACCGTATCTTCAAAGGTGATGTGTAGCACCCGGTTGGCTCTTTGGGCTGGACCTCTGTGCACGGTATGCCTGACTTCAAGAGTGAGATGTCTGCAGATAGAAAATATGGGATTAATGAACTGGGGTTATTGGGGTGTCCCTATCTCTTTCCTTTTTTGCTCTCCTGTAGACCCCCAAAGGTTAACGCTCTCACCTTAGGTAAGTGAATGCCGAGCTCTCCATCTGCCTCGGGGCAGGGTGCTGTAACCAGTTTCTTCACTGGGTAGGTAGCGCAGGCCTCTTGACTTCAGAGGACTGCTGTCCGTCGTTTACTGCACGAACTGTAAGTTTCGAGTAATTCTATTGTCTTTCAAGTCTTTAGTAATGATGTCTCTTGTTTTGCAGGGTTCCGGCGATGGCGGATGACGGGCTGAAGTGAGTTGAAGATGGAGTCCATGTGATGAATAGAAGCGCCTGGAAGCACGTAAGTAAGCGCTTGTTGCCTGCTTCACGATGCGCTCTAACTGTCTTTTTATTTTGCAGGTACGAGTTCGGAGCGGCTGCAGGGTGCCGGAATACCCACTGGGTTAGATGTGGAAACGAGTAATGGCACGTGAGTATTAAAGTTCCCCAATGTCTTTAAACGCACCTTGTTTTGTCTTTCAGATGCGGGATGCAGCGCCGAAGGCCTCCGGAGCGTGCGAAGAGTTGGTAAGCTTTTGTCTTTCAGATGCCGGAATGCAGTGTGAAGACCTCCGGAGCGCACGAAGAGTAGGTAAGCCTTTGTCTTTCAGATGCCGGAATGCTAACCTGTTCTTTCTTGTCTTTATAGGTGTTGCTGAAGACTGGATTCAGGATGGTAAGCCTTTTTCCTTAGGCCCAGGATCCGATGCAGAAGACACGATGAGCGTTCTGCTGCAGAGGATGCAGAATAACGCAAAGCAAGATTCATCCACCGGGTGTGGTTTAAATAGCCTCCTGTAGTGCTTAGGTGTCTCCTTCCACAGCCACGCCTAGGTAAGAAAAGAGTTCCTGCTTTCCAGAAGAGTTCCAGTGTTCTGAATCTAGGGAGTGGCTCCTGCCCCACCCAACAGGAAAAGTAGTTCCAAACAGAAGAGAATCAGAGGCTCAACTGGCAGGCAAGTAAGCAGCATGGTCTGCTGCAGGTAAGTCCACCCAAGCATTATGAGCCCGGCGCTTCCAGCGCTGGGACTGGACATATTTATGAGCCTGGTGCCACTGGCGCCAGGACTGGGTCCAAAAGGTCCCAATTGGGACTGGTTGGCACTCAGAACCTGGGTTATGGATCTGCTTCCAAGGGAGTTGGGAAAACCCTGACCTTTTGGAAGCAGAGATCATGACAGTACCCCCCCTCAAGGCCCCTCCCAAACCGGGCTTCTCCGGGGGTTTTGGCTTGTCAGGAAATGTTCGGTGAAATCTTTTGATTAGGCGAGGAGCGTGAACATATTCAGCAGGTTCCCAGGATCTCTCTTGGGGGCCGTAGCCTTTCCAATCAATTAGGTAAAATAGTTTAGATTTGGAGATCTTGGAGTCCAGAATGCTTTTGACTTCAAACTCGAGTTCTCCATCAACTAGGATGGGTTTTGGAGATTTAGTTAGTCGGGTTTGAGGTTGCAGGGGTTTTAATAGAGAGACGTGGAAGACCGGATGTATCTTCATGTGCGGGGGCAAGTCCAACTTGACCGCTACTGGGTTTACTATGGTATTGATGGAATAGGGACCAAGGTATCTTGGGTTGAATGTGCGTGGCCCTTTTAGAGGTAGATATTTGGTGGATAACCAGACTTGGTCCCCTACTTGATATTGAGGGGCTTCCTTCCGATGTTGATCTGCTCCTTTCTTGTATTGTTCTTTAGCCCTTTGAAGGTGAGAAACAGCTTCCTTAAAGGCTTGGGTGATTGTAGAATGCAGGTAGTCTACTGCTGGTGTTTCAAGATCTTGGAGGGGATCTAACTCCGAGGTTCGAGGGTGACTGCCGTACAAAAGAAAAAACGGTGTTTTCCCAGTTCCCGAATGGACAGAGTTATTGTAGGCATATTCGGCTATCCAAAGGATGTCTTTCCAAGTTTTTTCAGTTTGTTGCAGCATGCAGCGTAAATACTGTTCCAGAGTTTGATTGGTCCTCTCGGTTTGTCCGTCGGTCTGAGGGTGGTGACTGGTCGATAGTCTCACATCAATTTGAGCCGACCGACAGCAACTTCGCCAAAAATGAGAAATAAATTGACTACCTCGATCCGAAATTAGAACCGAAGGAAAACCGTGTAGTCGGACGATGTTTTCGAGAAATTCTCGGGCCAGAGTTGCTGCTGTTGGCAAGCCTTTGAGCGGAATGAAATGCACCATCTTGGAGAATAAGTCCACGATTACTAGAATCGTATTGTATCCGGAGCATGGAGGTAGATCGGTGATGAAGTCCATAGAAAGCGTATGCCAAGGGCGAGGTGGGATGTCAATAGGGCGTAAGAGGCCTGCTGGTCTTTCCTTTTGACTCTTGTTTTGGGCGCATACTCCACAGGACATTATAAAGTCTCTGATATCTTTTTTCCAAGACGGCCACCAGAAGTAGCGCTTGATCTTTTCTGAGGTCTTGGCCATACCGGGATGACCTTCCATTAAAGAATCGTGATAACAAGAGATTACTTTTTTCTGTAAATCTGTGCTGGGTAGGTATAATCGTTCTTGGAAATACAATAAGTTGTCCTTTACTGCAAAGTCCTTTCCCTGCAGATGCCAATTCTGTATGTCTGCTGGAGTTACAAGTTGCCTGGCTTTATCCTTAACTTCCTCTATGGATTCTGTGGCGATTACACCCAGAATTCTTTGTTCGGGAATGATTGGTACAGGTTTAGGGTTGATCAAGTGTTCTTCCACTCCCATCCGAGAAAGGGCATCGGCTTTACCGTTCTTTGTACCAGGTCGATAGGTAATTATGAAGTCAAACTCAGCAAAGAATAATGCCCAACGGAGTTGTCTAGAGGATTGGGCTTTTGCGGTTTTCAAATATTGCAGGTTTCGGTGATCCGTAATCACAGTAACGGTGTGTCGGGCCCCCAGCAGATAATGCCGCCAAGCCTTAAAGGCAGACTTGATAGCCAGAAGTTCCTTGTCAGTAATCGTGTAATTGATTTCAGGAGGCGAGAATTTGCGGGACCAAAATGCCACGGGATGCAACTGATTGGTTACCGGGTCCTTTTGTGATAGAACTGCCCCCATGGCAAGGCTTGAAGCATCAGTTTCCACGATGTAGGGGAGTTCGGGGCGAGGGTGTTTTAAGATTGGTGCAGAGATAAATTTAGTCTTCAAATCCTGGAAAGCTTGTTCCGCCTCGGTAGACCATTCAAAACGTTTGTTTTTCTTTAACAAGGCAGTGATGGGCTGGACTATTCGAGAGAATTCGGGGATAAACCTGCGGTAAAAGTTAGCGAAGCCTAACATGCTCTGCACACCTTTTACGGAGGATGGTGATGGCCATTTGAGAACTGCATCGACCTTCTTTGAATCCATACGTACTCCGCCAGGTGATAATATGAATCCCAAGAATTCAACTTCAGTCACGTTGAAAACACATTTTTCCAACTTAGCGAAAAGTTTGTGTTGACGCAATCTTTCGAGGACCATTTTCACGTGTTTCCGATGTTCAGATTCCGATGAAGAATAAACGAGGATGTCGTCAATGTAAACAACAACACACACATCTATGAGCTCTCTGAGGACATCGTTCATAAAATATTGAAAGGCGGCCGGGGCATTGCAAAGTCCGAAGGGCATGACCTGATATTCAAATAGCCCATACTTGGTGCGGAAGGCCGTCTTCCATTCATCGCCCTCTTTTACTCGTACCAAGTGGTAAGCTCCTCTAAGATCCAGCTTTGTATATATGCATGCTTTTCTGACTTGGTCCAGGAGTTCAGGGATCAAAGGTAACGGATATCTATTCTTAACGGTGATCTGGTTCAGGGAGCGATAATCGATACAAGTTCTAAGGTCTCCTTCCTTTTTTGGAACGAAGAACAAAGCTGAAGAAGCAGGGGACTTGGAAGGACGAATAAACCCATTCGCCAGGTATTGATCCAGGTATTGTCGAAGGTGAAGGTTCTCAGGCTCGGTGAGGGCATAAATTCTACTACAAGGAGGAGTAGATCCAGGTATCAGGTCTATCTGGCAGTCATAAGACCTATGAGGAGGTAGAGAGTTAGCCTGATCCTTCCGGAAAACATCTTGGTATTCTAGGTATTCGGGAGGTAACTGGGGAGTCTCTGAAGAAATTGCTGCCAGTGCAACACCAGGTGGAGGGTGACAAGTAGAGACACATTCTGGAAACTGGACCGTTCTTGCTCGCCAATCGATCAGAGGATTGTGTTTCTCTAACCAAGGTATTCCTAGAATAATCTGAAACTGAGGGGCCTTGATCACATCGAACACGATCTTCTCATGGTGTCCATCTTGACTTACTAGCGTCACCTCTTGAGTGGTATGCGTTACTGGCCCGGAGGCTATCTCCGTACCATCCACTGTAGTAATGACGTCCTTTACAGCCTTGGGACAAAGAGTTAGATTCATCCTCAAAACCATTTCATGATCCACATAATTGCCGATGGCTCCGCTGTCGACGTAAGCTTCAATTGCATGTAATCGATCCGGATTATCAGGGCTAATGAGGACCATAGGTATCACGAAATGCGAGGTCACGGAACTGGTTTTCACGCTCGGCAAGAGGACCTCTATTCTTGTCGGGCGAGGTCGTTTCCCTGCTCAGAGTTTGTAACTTTGGTAACTGCAGCTCCTACTGCCTTCTTGGCAGGTTTCACCGGACAGTCTCGAAGAAAGTGCCCTGAGTTTCCGCAATATAGGCATAATTGCAACTGTTTTCTCCTTTCCCGCTCCTTTTGTGTTAGATGACCTTTCAGACCCCCTATTTGCATGGGTTCCCCGGAGTCTACTCCTTTGGAAGGAGTTGGCGATTTGGAAAATACTCGAGCATCAAACTTGGAACGGTCGGCCTTCCTGTTCTGCAGTCTATGATCTATTTGAACGACCAAGTCTATATAATCCGAACAGTCTTGTGGGGGATTCACTACTTGGGCTAAAACGTCTTTGAGCTCTCCACGTAGACCTCTATAAAACAGCGTAATCCTTTTGTCCTCAGGCCATTGAGTTTCCACTATTAGTCTATTGAAAGATGCAATATAAGCCAAAAGGTCTTGATTACCCTGTCGCAACGAAAGAAGCTCATTGTCCAAGGCCTGCCCCTGTGAATGTCTTGCGAACAGTTTTTCCATACTAAGCTGAAAGGCTTGAAAATCATGGAGAACCGGATCATCTTGATTAACTAGAGGGATCGACCAGTCTGCCGCATTGCCACTAAGGTACGAAAGTACAAAAGCTACTTTAGCTTGATCAGTTGGAAAGGCTGCTGGCCGGCATAAGAAGTGCAACCGGCACTGATTGATAAATACTGCAAACCTCTTTGGGTCACCAGAAAATCGTTCGGGCGGAGCCAGAGGTACATTCCCAGGTAGGTTGATCTGCACTGGATTCATAGAGGATGTTGAAGGAAGATTTGCCCCTGATGCGGGTAACGGGGTCTGTCCGGCTTGTGACTGTAGCAATTGTCTAGCAAGACCGTCTGTTCTCTCCTTGGAAATAATTAGTTCCCTTCTTAGAGCATTCGTTTCCTGACGAGCTGCATGCACTTCTGCCCTTAGTTCCCCAAGTAACCGGGCTAGGTGGTCAGTATCCGAGGTTTCCATAGCGCCTGGGCGAGAGTTTTGCGGTAGGCTTTGCGTTCTGTAACGCTCACCTGATTCTCGCAGAGGCGCCGGTCTTGACTGGGCCACTACCGTATCTTCAAAGGTGATGTGTAGCACCCGGTTGGCTCTTTGGGCTGGACCTCTGTGCACGGTATGCCTGACTTCAAGAGTGAGATGTCTGCAGATAGAAAATATGGGATTAATGAACTGGGGTTATTGGGGTGTCCCTATCTCTTTCCTTTTTTGCTCTCCTGTAGACCCCCAAAGGTTAACGCTCTCACCTTAGGTAAGTGAATGCCGAGCTCTCCATCTGCCTCGGGGCAGGGTGCTGTAACCAGTTTCTTCACTGGGTAGGTAGCGCAGGCCTCTTGACTTCAGAGGACTGCTGTCCGTCGTTTACTGCACGAACGGTAAGTTTCGAGTAATTCTATTGTCTTTCAAGTCTTTAGTAATGATGTCTCTTGATTTGCAGGGTTCCGGCGATGGCGGATGACGGGCTGAAGTGAGTTGAAGATGGAGTCCATGTGATGAATAGAAGCGCCTGGAAGCACGTAAGTAAGCGCTTGTTGCCTGCTTCACGATGCGCTCTAACTGTCTTTTTATTTTGCAGGTACGAGTTCGGAGCGGCTGCAGGGTGCCGGAATACCCACTGGGTTAGATGTGGAAACGAGTAATGGCACGTGAGTATTAAAGTTCCCCAATGTCTTTAAACGCACCTTGTTTTGTCTTTCAGATGCGGGATGCAGCGCCGAAGGCCTCCGGAGCGTGCGAAGAGTTGGTAAGCTTTTGTCTTTCAGATGCCGGAATGCAGTGTGAAGACCTCCGGAGTGCACGAAGAGTAGGTAAGCCTTTGTCTTTCAGATGCCGGAATGCTAACCTGTTCTTTCTTGTCTTTATAGGTGTTGCTGAAGACTGGATTCAGGATGGTAAGCCTTTTTCCTTAGGCCCAGGATCCGATGCAGAAGACACGATGAGCGTTCTGCTGCAGAGGATGCAGAATAACGCAAAGCAAGATTCATCCACCGGGTGTGGTTTAAATAGCCTCCTGTAGTGCTTAGGTGTCTCCTTCCACAGCCACGCCTAGGTAAGAAAAGAGTTCCTGCTTTCCAGAAGAGTTCCAGTGTTCTGAATCTAGGGAGTGGCTCCTGCCCCACCCAACAGGAAAAGTAGTTCCAAACAGAAGAGAATCAGAGGCTCAACTGGCAGGCAAGTAAGCAGCATGGTCTGCTGCAGGTAAGTCCACCCAAGCATTATGAGCCCGGCGCTTCCAGCGCTGGGACTGGGCATATTTATGAGCCTGGTGCCACTGGTGCCAGGACTGGGTCCAAAAGGTCCCAATTGGGACTGGTTGGCACTCGGAACCTGGGTTATGGATCTGCTTCCAAGGGAGTTGGGAAAACCCTGACCTTTTGGAAGCAGAGATCATGACACTGCCATGCGTACATGGCGGGCAGCGTTTACTCAATTTTTACTGCAGAGTGCAAAATGGCATTGTAGCTTTTTGCCCTCCCCTTTGTACTACTCTGTGCAAATGAGGAACATTTGACAGTGGGGACGCCAGAACATGTAACGGGTCCCTGCCGTCAAAGTACGGGGACTTTGAAAATGAGCCAGATGGTGTATGGCCTCCGTGGCCTAACTCATCTTCTTGATATGCAGAGTGTTTCATGCAATTGCCATTTCGAACAACCATTACTCCTTTAAGAGCTACCGCCCCACTTTCCTTCCCAGCCACTCGTTACACTTGTGGATGTTCTGCATTCCTGCCACAGTGTGCGTAGCCAGCAGCTCCAAGATGTCCTCCTGCTGTTCCATCACTTACAACCTGTCTAGCACTACTTGAGGTTGATAGTATGGTATGAGATATTCATTCAAGCCAAAAGGATATATTGTGGTCAAAATATCTATCCAGATTCTTCTTTAGAGAAGCAGGTTCTTATGGTAGTCCACACTACAGGTTTATCGAGGACTCCAATAATGGCAACACGTATCTGGCCAAAGTTATATTGCTTTTCTACAAAATGTTTCTTAGTCTAATTTCACCTTGCAGTTAGTCTAAACCATATAGGAGGACACACAAGCCATTTAGCACTATACACAACATGATGGATTTTATACATAGAATAGCCTCTCAAATAAATCGCGTTCGCAGTAAGAATAATATTACCTTTGATATTACTGCAGTTCATACAGTTAAGAAAATTATATGTCCCTTTCTATTGTGTATGCAAGGATTGTTTTGTATCAGTTATTCATTTCTCAGCAGGAGTGAGCACGGCACTAGCAGTCTTCTGCTGGTGTAGAAAAATAGTTTTGTAGTTCCTTCTCTAGTTGGAGTGTCTCTGTTCTTTTCTTTCTTTTTAATTTAAGTTTTATGGTTTTTTTATGAACAGATGATTAGAAAAAATAAACATTTACAACTTTCCTGGTATTGTCAGGTTACAGCAAATAGGTTTGTAAGCTTAAAGAAACATGTTTATGTTGTTGCTGACAGTACCATTACAGTTAAGGTATCAACTCCCTTTCCCTCCCTCCTTCCCCCAATACAGGCATGTTACACAAAGGGTTAGTTGACAATTAATTGGGACACAGGTTAAGTGTTTATAGGTCCGTTGTCAGGCTCTTGTCCGGATGTTTTGGTGGGTAGCCTCTGGTCTGTTATCGATTTTGATGGCTAGGCGGTTCACAGTAGTTGGGCGATGTTGTCCCGGATTGCGGACATATAAGGCTGCAAAGACGCACCAGAGTTCTTCATGTGGGACTGCTTTTCCGTGGAGGGCCGCCGTTATTTTCTCCATCGTATATACGTTTGTAGCAATTCCAGTCCATTCTTTTTTTGCAGGAAGGTGTGGGGATTTCCATTTAGTCGCTATGCCTGTTTGTGCTGCTAGCAGTAATGAGGATATTATTCATTTTGTTCTAACTAACTCTTCTTCGTCTTCTTCTAGGCCAAATAGGGTCAGGAGAGGCATTGGTTTTCAATCGATACCATCTATCTGTTTGATCCAACCCAGCACTTCTTCCCAGTAGATGCGTACCTTAGGGCAGTCCCACCACATGTGCCGGTAGTTGGCGTTACCTCCACATTCCTTCGAGCATTTTGGGCTGTTGGCCTGGAACATTTTGGATAGTCTATGAGGGTCATATTGCCATCTATGCTGATGTTTTATGGCGTGGAGCTTATATTGTGCAGCGATTGATATTTGAGATGGTGTTTTGCATGTTGTGTTCCACCTGTGTTGGTCAAATTCTCTTTGGAAATCCTTCTACCATCTGTTTTTGAGGTTTGTGATTGGGTACGGGCCTTTGTCGAGCAGTGCTCGGTGTCTCTGTTCTTTTCAAACAGATATATGGGTTTCAAACCTTGATCTCTTTGTCATAATCATAACACCACACAATTCATGAACACACCCTTCTTGTAAACATGCAATTAAAGCACGGTTATGCCGATCCCAAGATATTGTCAAACTACAGACCCATATGCGTGCTCCCCCTTATCCGCAAATAACTAGAAACAGTTTTCACCAAACACCATTAACTGAACTGTGCATCCCGCGACCTTCTGAATGATCTACAGTCTGGGATCTCAGCATGTTATGGACATCACACTTCTATTAGAGCGGAACTCTTGTATAAGCCCGATGTTGGTCACAGCAGCATCCCATACTGTCAGACCTCTATGCAAATATGGCATCAGACATCAACCATAACACATTACTCAGTCAGCTAACCACGGCTACACACGTATGGCAGAAGACAAGTTTGTTCACCTCCTTCCCGAATAGCAGCACTTCACTTCCAAAATTACCAATTTCATCTGCCGAGTGCTACAGTGATCAGCCATTTCCCCTGATCCTTTTCAACATGTACATGGCCACTTTGGCTTCCACCATCAAGGAATTCAACACCCGTTTCAACATTTGCGCAGATGATAAACAGTTCCACCTCTACCTGCAAGAAAGCGGTTCTTACCAAATAGCGGCGTGCCTAAAGTACGCCTAATGCTGCGTGCACCACAATTACCTTTGCCCCAATGTAGTAAAAACCATAATTCTGGTCATGTATGAACTGGTGCTGCCACACATTCCCTGTGATTGGTCTGACTCTGTACAGAGTGTCAGAAATTACTGAATTCTGTTTGATCTTCCTTTCCTACCACAAGTAACCCCACTGGCCAACATTGTCTTCTGCCTAATGTATTCAAGCTGCAGCTTTTGATGCCTTTTATTAGACTTACTGAAAATACAATGCAGAGATGAAGAAAGTATGCACCTAGGTTATAATTTCAGACTGACACCCATACAATCAACTTGACCTTTTGAAAACATCACTAGAATCCGGATTCAATCCCCATACTAAGGACTATGAACCACTTGGGAAACTTCAGGAAAGCCCCTGCCCTTCCTTTGCGCCCCTTGCAGCACCTCACCTTATATATTTGTGATATGAACCTTATTTGATTTTAGTTGATTTTAATTTTCTTTTCTCCTTTTTATAAACCTCACCATGGGACTTTTTTGGTTGTGAGGAAGGCGATCCACTGAAATCGCCAAAATGCTCAGCTGAAGTGTATTTATTTTACATGTGCTTTGAACTTTTTTTTTAACTTGTTAGCGTCAATCCTGGTTGTTGATTTAGGGCCACTCTGGCCCAATTTCCTTTATGTAGGCTGCTATTACTCAATGCACCTAAAAGACCCTTTCATGCACATATATCCCACCTCCCTTCTCTGTACACTGGGAGCAGTCGGGATACTTTCCTTTGCTATGCACATCATGACGCTATAGTTGATTGTCATGATAAAATGCTTCCTTGAAGAATTGAACAGATGTCAATGAATTGATAAATGTCTGTATTTCTAAATATTACCAAATAAGGTATAATGGAAACTTTACCTATGTGTACAAATAAAACACTCATAACTTCTTGTACCCAGTTCAGAGTGTCTCTTGGATTAATTTGGACACCAAATAATTAATTCTCTTAAAAATGGTATGTCTCCATCTGGAACAATTTCTTATTGTATGAGATGACACAATTATGTGGTTATTGCAACACCATCTACACAGCACCGCCCTCCACAACACTGACTGCACTTCAAAGGGTTCGGAACCATGGTGCTTGCTTCAAAAGAGATTTGAAGCAAGGTGAGCACATTACTACTATTCTCAATGCTTTGCACTCACTGGCTGCAGATCAAGCAGAGAGCACATTTCAAGTGTCTGTTAGGTTCATAATTGACTGCCTGTCGCATCACTCTGTACGATTCCAAGCCTTTTAAGTGGTGCCAGGTTGCCCGCAGCTTATGATCACCTCCCAACAACATTTTCTCCACTGGGGCATCAAAATACAATGCCCTGCAGGCAGAACGCAGTCCAGGTTTCAATTTTATGATACACACTTTCACTAAAGCCATAGGGCACTTCTTGAAATTCTGCTAAGCCCAAAGAATTGCCTCTTATGCACTGCTTTAAGTTTGTTCCCAAAGCGATTCTGAAGATTTCAACCTCTTTAAAAGAATTCTTGAAAAAATAACAGATTTGAATTGCCCAATTTGCGTTTCCACTTATCAATAGTTTAAATGTCTATGGTTGGATGTATTTCCTCTAAGACTGCACCTGTGTAGTGGCTTGTCCATACGGGACCTTGTAGGAAAATGATGGAAAATCTATTGCTATTGCATCAATTATATCTGAGAAAACTGTTTTATTGTGGTCATCGGGTTTAAATCTTAGTTTGTACTTTCAGAGTGCAACCGGAGAAAGGAAGGGCAGGGAGCCACTCTGATCCCTATGTATTCAGAGTGCAACCGGAGAAAGGAAGGGCAGGGAGCCACTCTGATCCCTATGTATTCAGAGTGCAACCGGAGAAAGGAAGGCAGGGAGCCACTCTGATCCCTATGTATTCAGAGTGCAACCGGAGAAAGGAAGGGCAGGAGCCACTCTGATCCCTATGTTTTCAGAGTGCAACCGGAGAAAGGAAGGGCAGGGAGCCACTCTGATCCCTATGTATTCAGAGTGCAACCGGAAAAAGGAAGGGCAGGGAGGCACTCTGATCCCTATGTATTCAGAGTGCAACCGGAGAAAGGAAGGGCCGGGAGCCACTCTGATCCCTATGTATTCAAAGTTAAGGATACTCTTTATTTCAAGTTATTTCAAAGTACGAACTAAGATAAGATTTATGCAATTCCTCCTGATGAGTTATATGTTAGTAGCAAAACAAGTGTAGAGGATAAAAATACATGGAGCAATTTCAGGATAAGAATGCATGCAGAGGGGGTGTGGCTAAACTACAAGTTGTTTCTAATATTGTATCCATCATGAACATCTATGGTCCAACCCTACCGGACCCTGGCTTTTGGGATACTATTAAACAAAATATATTGCAATCCGATCTCACTAACCTTGTTGAATGTGGAGATATGAATAATGTTTTACAACCCTTTATGGATAAAAGATCTAAATGCATCTTGAAAGGCTCCAAATCCCATGATTAATTTATTCATTGCATTTCTGAAGTTGGGCTGGTTGATAAGTGGAGACTTTCACATCCTGCAGACTTTGACTTTACTTTTCACTCCCTTCACTCATGACACATTTTCAAGATTGGATTAGGTCTTCGTAGTCAAATCTTTATCGGTTACAATAATCGATTCTCACATGAACAATATTGTAATCTCAGATCATGACCCTGTTATAACAACATTTGACTTCCTTGACATCCGTAGACATCCAACCAGATGGCGATTTAACAACATACTATTACAAGACCAACATTTATTTCAGTCCTTTCCCAACTTTCAGCAGAGGGTCTTCCATGACAATAAACATGAAGATATTTCTACAGTAAATAACTGGGATGCCTTTAAGGCGGCACTAAGAGGCATTGTCATTGCATACATGAGTAAGAAATTAAAGGAGCACAAAAGAGAACTTAACGCTTTGTGTTTTCAACTTACTAATGGTGAGAAACAATACTATCAAGCCCCCTCACAATTAGGACTTTGCAATGTTCTATCATTGCGCTTCCAAATCAACAAGAGACGAATGGAGCAGTCGTCTGGCACCATCCTTAAGTATAAATCTAATATTTATCAAATTTCTAATAAAGCTGGAAAGGCTCTCACCTCCGATATTAAGGCCCGTAAAGAGAAAACCCTTATTTCAAATATTAAGAATACTGCCAGCAATACTGTCACTAAGTCAAATGACATCTTGGAAGTCTTCAAAACATTCTTTTCTGATTGATACTCCTCATAAGCTGATGCTACATTCACTGATCCTGATTCTTTTTTTTAATAACATCAGCATAGATTCTTACTCTGAAGTGGACCTCAGTGACCTAGATGATCAAATTACCACTCAATAAATTAAGCTAGCTATTGCTGACTTGAGCAATGGTAAGGCTCCAGGTCCTGATGGCTTATACGTTAAATTCTTTAACCACTTTACTGATAT
The DNA here is from genome assembly GCF_040938575.1 of Ambystoma mexicanum. Lineage (NCBI taxonomy): Eukaryota > Metazoa > Chordata > Amphibia > Caudata > Ambystomatidae > Ambystoma > Ambystoma mexicanum. The sequence continues at coordinate 115,176,123 of NC_090936.1, read as the reverse complement.
ACTGTCCCCCAAGCTTCAGGCGCTTTTCACTTTTTTTGTAGTCAGATGCTTTTCTTCCGGAGCGTTTGCGGAAGCATTATTAATACATGTTCTAAAAGATCAAAAAGATCCATACTTCTTAAAGAATTACAGACTGATTTCCCTAATTAATGTTGAATGTAAGATCTTTGCCAAGGTACTTGCTAATAGAGTAGAGGCGTTCCTCCCCAAATTAATTCAAACTGATCAAGAAGAATATGTAAAGGCAGAAATATTTCCTCCAATGTTAGACTCTTATTTGATGCTTTACATCTTATTGCTAAAAACAAAACATAAACTTGGGTTATGCAGCTATTGAATTGGTTCAGTTGGGATTACCTTATTCAGGCTTTGCGCTGGCATGGTTGCAGTGAAGGCTTTGTTTCCCTTCTCAAACGTTTGTAATCTGATCCCAAATCCTCCAAATTCATTAATGGTCAATCCTCTACATTTTCCCTCTTAGCAGGGGTACAAGACAAGGATGTCCCTTATCTCCAATCCTACATGTTCTATCTCTTGAACCATTAGTAGAATGTATCAGAAAAGATATTCATATTCCTGGTATAATGTGTGGTAAAAAAGAAGCCAAGATTGCAGCATATGCGAATGACATCCTCATTCTCTTAAAAAATCCATAAAATCATATACCTAATTTATTATCGGTATTAAATGAGTTTTCTCTGGTCTGTTGGTATAAACTCAATAAAGACAAATCTGAAATCTTGCCTCTAAATTCTTTTAGCCTCAAACATGAAATTGACTTGTTTGGCTTCAAGTGGTGTGAAACATCATTTAAATACTTAGGACTCCTGTTTATCTCCTCGGGCAGCAGAACTATCAGACTTAAAACGGATGCCCTTCTTCATATACTAAAGGAATCAACTTCCCTCTGGTTTTCCCTGTCCTGGTGGGGACGTCTTGAATCCATTAAGATGATGCTGTCACCCATTGTTTTCTATTACTTACAGTACCCCCTCCTACTACTTTCTTTAAAGCTGTAAATTCTATTTTAATCAATTCTTTATGGGACAGGGGAAAAAATAAAAGGATTGCCATCAGCAAGCTGAGAGCTTCCTTTGAAAATGGTGGTCTTAAATTCCCGGATTTTAAGCATTATCACAATGCTGTCAAATACCTGGTCTCTCCTTTGTTGTGTCTCCTGGTGAGCAGATCCTTTTCCCGAAGCTTCTGGGTCCTCCAGTGCTTCAGTCCCAACGGTAGTGCAACACAAGAGTCAGCTCCAGGTTCCTCTCTCTGGGTATGGAACAGAAAAGAGTGCCTGGCAGCGTCTCCATACGCTACGATATGCTTCCCCGGATTAACGTGGCAAAGGGGAGCGCAAGCACTGACCGGGGAAGCCAGATGGTAAAGCAGACGGAAGGGTGCCAGTCAAAACCAGGGGACCAAGGAGTCAAGGTCCAGAGCAGAGATGGAAAGAGCAAGGTAGGAGAGAAGGAGGAGGCAGGAGAGAGAGCGAGAGAGAGAGAGAGACAGAGAGATAGAGAGAGAAAGAGAGAGAAACAGGTCAGGGGTGCAGGGGTGAAGAAGGCCAACAGGCAGGTTAGCAACTGATACAGAGCTGGTGCTGGGAAAGAGCGCAGTTAAGACGCATCTGCCGACCAGCAAGCAAGGGCTAAATAGCCAGAGAAACAGGAAGCGCAGCAACAGCATCTGTTGCCACTGTCATATCCATGAATGGCTTCCCAGGTAGTGCGTATGCGTGCCCGGCAGACGCTGACTCTACGTGCATGCTCCCACAGGCGACCATGGTGGAGACACTGGGACCGCCGGAGAGAACCATGGGGCCGGTACTGATCCTGCGCTGCCCCTTTGCATGGCCGATACCGGCTGGAGACCCCCACTGCAGCCACCAACGAGGATAGAGCCGCCAAGCAGGTAAGTGCGGGCCGCAGCGGTGATGTGCGCGCATGGCAGATGCTTTTTTACTCAAACAAACTTGCACTCTATTTGCTTCGTCTGATGGCAATGACCTCCCCACATGGTTCTTTCTTGAAAAAGAATTAGTATCTCCCATTAACATCTGCGACCTGGTGTACATATTTAATTCCATTCCCCCTAAATTGACCGGTCCTATCAAAACCTCGATTGATGCTCTAAGGGTTTTCCTCTTTCCCTCTGTTACATTTGTATCTAAAATGTTCTCACCGTTTTTATGGCATAATAAATCTGTTATATTTGATGGGTGACCATGATGTCGGAAGCTCTGGCTTATTAAAGATATCTGATTTATTCCTCAAATTTAACATGGTACCAGTTGGAGATCCTTTAATTATATCAGTAATGCCTTCTCCCTTCCCTTATCAGATTATGTTTACAATAAATTAGTAAATGCTTGCCTTGATGGGTTTGATCATTTCGTAAATAATGAACTGATTCCAGATCCCTTAAGAGTATTATTTATGGGCAGAGCTTCTGATGTCAGGGCAGCTCAATTTTATACACGGTTGAATATAATCAAACCTCCTAATATGAGATGGTCCACTCAATCTCAGTCGGAGGCTGATTGTGGTAGGGAGTTTTATGATGAGATTTGGGCATGACTATGGTCCAAGGTCAAATGTATTTCTACATCTGCAAATATATTACAAAATCTATTCTTTTTTCTACACAGATGCTCCCTAACTCCAATTAAATTACTTAAAACTAAATATGGCTCGAATGGACACTGTTGGTCCTGTGATAATGGTCAGGGCTCCTATGTGAATGTTTTATGAATGTCCATATGTCTATACATATTGGCCAGATCTCTGGACATTTTTAAAGAATATTTTTAGAAATAAATCTCCCTCTATCCCTAAACCATTATTCTACCGGGTAATGTGGCAATCAGTAATAATGGGTCGGATCCCCCCTCTGTCCTATACGACCTGTTTATTGCTATAGCGATTAAACTAATTACTGCAAATTAGAAAAGTTCTCAAAACTTAACTGTTAAAGGTTGGTGGAATAACATCTATCATGTACACAGACTCGGGTGCTGTATGGCTATACGGCTTAATGTAACAACCAGATGTGACGCTAAATGGAAGTGTTTTACCAACTATCAAGCCTTTCATAATATGTCTGCACATGGCTCGTGAATCACTATCTTTTACTTGCATTTTAGCAGATGATCTTAAACCTGTTGTGATGGTTTGCACCTAGTCATTATATCTAAATGAAATACTGATCAGACTTTCACCCTCCTTCCCCCTAGTCCTCCTGTATCTCGTCTATTTCTGTAGTTCTTGTCCCTCCGCTGTTAGTTTATTTGACATTACTATTACCTACTGAGATTACATTCTAGCGCAGCCTACTCTTTGCGACCTTTGTAGTTGTTTGATCTTGAATGCACATAATAGACTTTATTTTCCAGTCTATTTCTTGCTGTTTTTTCAGCTTGCTACAGTGTTCTATTTCAAATACCTCATTATGTTCTTGTTGCTGTAGCTATGTATCTCCATACTGGACTGATTTGGTGATAGTTCTTGTTTTATGTTATATGGAGTGTTTTTTTTCCTGGTTATAATGATCTTACTCTATGTACTATTAACCTTAATCAAAATGTATTAAACTTAAAAAAGAATACACTGAGAGGATAAAAGTACATGAAGAAACCTAAAGAAATGGGAAATCAACCACTACATTTCCACTACTTAGAAATGTGCACATTTACTACATAGTGTATTCTAAGTGTGTCATTCTTATGAGTGGTAAAAGCATGAAGGATGTGGACCTTTTGTATTAATGTTTACAACCATCCAAAATAAGACGTTTAACAAAGCATTGTTTATTCTTCAAGAATTCTAAGAAATATGAAAAACTATAAGAAATGTGAATTTACAACTATACTTTCAAATCAAGATTTTGATTCCAACACTCAATATTAACTTGAGTATATTTGTGTGCGTTTTCTTGTTTTATCAATGATTTTTGTAACCACAATCAAACTTTTATTTAGATATTAGTGTATTTTTCCATCATTCGCTTAAAATAATCTTTATCCGGTCCGCAGCCTCAGACCACCCTTCAACTCTGCCAAGAGTTTGGCTTGTGGCCTTCTGCTCTTAAAGATTTTCTACATTGCCTGATTACAGCATTGCAGGCATGTGGACTAAGTACACAGTGAACACCACGCTTTTTTGTCATTTATTTTTTGGGGTATTTATTGAGTGGGGACCTAGCTTCGAGAAGCAGCAGTGCGCTTTAGAAAAATGGCTTACTAGCAATACAGGCAACGGGGCACAAGGTACAGCAATGAAGTAATGGATTACAGTTAAGCAAAGGGAATTGTAATGCAGGGTGAGGTTGGGGTTACCTGCCTGGTGAGTTTGAGGGTGTCTACGAAGCCTGGAGACGAGGTGGGTCTTGAAATCCTTTCTGAATTGAAAGAGGGTGTGTTTGACATGTTGACAAGTCTGAGATTCCATAGCCTTGGGGCATATAACAAGAATGCCCGTTTCCTGTTTTCGTTTTTGCATTTTTGTATCTGTACACTGAGCAGGTCCAGGCTTCTTTTGGAGCATTGACGGCCAGGTAGGCGGGTGAATGCACAGGGACAGCTTTTGTAAATGAACCAGCTGGTCTTGAAGACATTGCCTGCTTGCAGTCACAACCTGTGCAGTTCGATGGGTGTTGGCGTAATGTTGTCAAATTGGTGCCAGCATAAGGGTAGGTAGGTCGGTAAGTAGGACACTTACACCATCCAGGTGAGCAAGGACAAGGGCTTGTTGTACTGTGCATCATAAGTTATTGTCTGGGAGAAGGGCTTGATTTTTTGCACCAGAGATAGCGTTGGTACAAACTGTCTAGATTTTCTTCGCTATGTGCATTTTAAAGGAAAGATGGCTGTCAGTGTGGAATCCCTGCAACTTGGCACATGGTGTCAGTAGTGGGTCAAAGCCCTCTATGTTCATGGCAGAGAGCCAAGTCTAGATGTGGGTGGCTTTGGTGGTATTGGAAAGGGGAAGATATTTGCCTTTAGTGGGATTGCACTTGAGGTATGTGCTGGACATCCAAGTTTGTACCAGGATGAAGCAGGCCTTGAGCTGGTGGTGGATGCCTTTGATGGAGAAGATGTTGATGTAGAGTTGAGTATCATCTGTGTATTGGTGGATGTGGATTTTGTGACTGACATTCAGGGATGGCAGTGTTTTAGTGTAGGGGTTCAGAGAAGGTGGATCCTTGTGGAACTCCACAGCTGGAGGTAGCCATCTGGTGAACTACTGGAGCACAGTCTTACCGATTCCCACGCTGTTGTGTAGTATGTCAATGAGCGCCTGATGATCCACTGAGTTGAAGGCTACAGAAAGATCAAGCAGTGCCAGAAGCCAGGGGTGACCATCATCAAGGATGTAGAGAGCATTGTGTACCCATTGGAGGGTGGCCATCCAAGTGTGGTGTCTGGATCTGAACCAGATGTGTAGCTCAGTATGAGGTTGTTGGTGTTGATGTGTGCTTGAAGTTAGGTGGCTGTGGGTCTTTCAAGGTTCTTGCCAATGTGTGTGAGGGGGCAAGTGTTGCTAAGGTCATCAGGAATCAATGTTGTTTTTTTCAGGAGTGGGAGGATTTATCCCGTTTTGAGGGCAGTGGGAAATTCCCGATGATAACCAGGAATGGATGGTGTGCTTCCGTGAGCAATATTTTGAGAGTGGAGGCTGGCAGGGTGTCATCATAAGAGTTGGTGGCTTTTAGGAATGGTATGTCGTTAGTCAGGTCCTCCATCAATAGGGTTTTTGAAGATGGTCCATGTTGTTTTGCATGGGTGGGATAAGTAGGGCAGTGTGAGTAATGTGATTGACCTCAAAGTTTTGGTGGATCCTATTGATCTTCTCAATGAAAATGTTGATGCTGGTCATTGATTTCTCAATGAAATGAGGGACTGAAGGTTCAGGGAAAAGGTTGAAGCACTGTCTCACTGCCTTGAAGAGAGCTTTGCTTTCATTGTTGGCTTCAGTTGTGGTGTCTGGAAGTAGCAGGATTTTGCTGTGGTTATCAGTTGGCAGCAGGTGGTCCAGAGTTCTTTAAGTCAGGTTAGGCCAGATGCGGTTTTGGACTTTCATCAGATTTTCTCTTGCTTTTGCGTGACTCTTTTTCCAATATTAAGTTCCTATGTCTACAAAGGGTTTGATGGTTTATGTCTGATGACATGTTGTTTCTCGTGGGTGAACACATTGATATTGGTTTTCAGGATGTTGTTGAGAGCGTCTAGTATATGGCTGCATCCTTGCACTGGAGTCCTGATAAGTTAATATTATAAAATAAATACATATATAATTACAGCTCGGTAGCTAACAACTATAGATATTTATATTTTGCCAGGAGGAGACACCTGCTAGGCAACTGGAGCAAAGCTGGAGTTGTCTATGATGTGACTCGAAACCCTGAGGTGAAGTATGCAATGTAGTTAATAGCTGCCAATCTATATTTTTATGTTGTGTATACTACCCCCACCTGTCCCTTTTCCACCTACCCCACTACTGCGTGGACCAGCATGGTAGTGGATGGGCAGAGGAGGAATAAGGGAACTATGCAAAACATTACAACATAATCCAATACAAGGTTCCCGCTCACTTCACCCCACAGCAACTCAAAAATGAAATACAATAAAATTCTAGTAGAGAAAATGCAGTTATAGCAGATGATTATGGATTCCATAATCCCCTAACATGATGTCACAACAGAAGAATGCAGCATTCAGAAGGGCAAACCGTTGATAATCAGTAGTCACTGCGCCAACCTTGGCAGAGGCCCTTTTATGCTTGGAGAACACCTCAGATGTGTGCTCCCTCTCCATCTGCCTCCATCTGTGCCCCTGCTCCCCACACCCGCTTCTCCTTTCCTTTGGTGTTTATTTCTTACATCTTCTTCCTGGACCATTTTCAGCCTGCCTCCCTCCACTCCCAACCCTTGGTCAGACCTGTGGGGATTGGCCCTGCTGGTGGAACAGGTGACCAACATGAGAACCCGGTCCTGGAGTTAGTCCATGCACCATCCGAGGCAGAAGCCCTTTTACGCCTTGGCGAACATCTCAGGTGAGTGCTCCCTCTCGATCTGCCCCCATCTGTGCCCCTACTCCCTGCACTTGCTTCTCCTTTCCTTTGGTGTTTATTTATTCCATCCACTTCCCAGCCCTTTTTCAGCCCGCCCCCTCCCACGACCTGCCCACACCCATGGGGAATTAATGGCTCTGCTGGTGGAACACGTCCCTACATTTTAGGAATTTCCCCAGGGCAGCCATGCCCAGGCAGCCAGCCGGCTAAGGCCCAGAGGTAAAGGGCAGCTCCCCATAAGGCAGCTCCCATCACGTTTTGCTCCTGTTAGCCCATGGATGCCCGACAAGTCATCCTACTTTGGCAACTAGGTAATGTGGTGTGGGTGGGGAGCACAGCCATCACTGTGTTCCAGAAAACCCTGCCACATTCATACAACTACTTGTGAACTGTGCTGCCGCTATAGCTAGCCATTGTACTGCGCCCTATAATTAACCTTTTGTTAAATTGTGTTGCGCCCTATAGTTAGTCGTTGCACTGCGCTCCATAGCTAGCCATAGTGCTGCCCCTTTTAGTTAGCCTTGTGTTAAACTGTGCTGCGCCCTATAGTTTGTTGTTGAACTGTGCTCCATAGCTAGCCATTATACAGCATCCTATAGTTAGCATTGGTGTTAAATTGTGCTGTGCCCTATAGTTAGTCATTGCACTGAAAAACATAACTGACCATTGTGCTGTGCCCTATAGTTAGCCTTTGTGTTGAACTGAGCTGCAACCTATAATTAGTTGTTGCACTAAGCTCTATAGTCAGCCATTGTATTGAACTGTGCCGCGCCCCATAGCTAATCATTGCACTGTGCTCTTTAGTTAGCCATTGTGTTGATTTTTGAGAGATCTCGGAAGAATAGCCATGCGTTGCCTTTAGATAGATTTGGGAAGATCAACCATGGATCACATTTAGACAGTTCTGTAAAGATTAGCCACGCGTCACATTTAGACAGAATTGTGAAGATTAGCCACGCGTCACATTTAGACAAAAAAATTGTGATTAGCCACGCGTCACATTTAGACAGATTTTTTTCAATGATTAGCAATGCGTCACATTTAGACAGATCTGTGAAGATTAGCCACGCGTCACATTTAGACAGATTTTCAATGATTAGCCGTGCGTCACATTTAGACAGATCTGTGAAGATTAGCCATGCGTCAAATTTAGACAGAATTGTGAAGATTAGCCACGCGTCACATTTAGACAGAATTGTGAAGATTAGCCACGCGTCACATTTAGACAAAATTGTGATTAGCCACGTGTCACATTTAGACAGATTTTCAATGATTAGCCATGCATCACATTTAGACAGATCTGTGAAGATTAGCCACGTGTCACATTTTGACAGATGTTCAATGAATAGCCATGCGTCACATTTAGACAGATCTGTGAAGATTAGCCATGCGTCACATTTAGACAGAATTGTGAAGATTAGCCACGCGTCACATTTAGATAGAATTGTGAAGATTAGCCACGCGTCACATTTAGACAAAATTGTGATTAGCCATGCGTCACATTTAGACAGATTTCCAATGATTAGCCATGCGTCACATTTAGACAGATCTGTGAAGATTAGCCACGCGTCGCATTTAGACAGATTTTCAATGATTAGCCATGCGTCACATTTAGACAGATCTGTGAAGATTAGCCATGCATCACATCTAGACAGAATTGTGAAGATTAGCCAAGCGTCACATTTAGACAGAATTGTGAAGATTAGCCATGCATCACATTTACACCGATTTGCGAAGGTAAGCCATGCGCAAGACTAGATATAATTATGAAGATTAGCTATGCGTCATTTTTAGATAGATTGGTGAAGATTAGCTATGCGTCATATTTAGATAGATTGGTGAATATTAGCTATGCGTCATATTTGGATAGATTGGTGAAGATTAGCCATGCGTCACATTTAGACAGATCTGTGAAGATTAGCCATGCATCACATCTAGACAGAATTGTGAAGATTAGCCACGCGTCACATTTAGACAGAATTGTGAAGATTAGCCATGCATCACATTTACACCGATTTGCGAAGGTAAGCCATGCGCAAGACTAGATATAATTATGAAGATTAGCTATGCGTCATATTTAGATAGATTGATAAAGATTAGCCATGCGTCATATTTAGATAGATTGGTGAAGATTAGCTATGCGTCATATTTAGATAGATTGATAAAGATTAGCCATGCGTCATATTTAGATAGATTGGTGAATATTAGCTATGCGTCATATTTAGATAGATTGGTGAAGATTAGCTATGCGTCATATTTAGATAGATTGGTGAAGATTAGCCATGCGTCATATTTAGATAGATTGGTGAAGATTAGCTATGCGTCATATTTAGATAGATTGGTGAAGATTAGCCATGCGTCATATTTAGATAGATTGGTGAAGATTAGCTATGCGTCATATTTAGATAGATTGGTGAATATTAGCTATGCGTCATATTTAGATAGATTGGTGAAGATTAGCCATGCGTCACATTAGCACAGATGTGCTCATCTTCCTGCACCCTGAAGCACATTCCAGGTTTGATATTTCTTGCGATGCAGAGAGAGGCGGTATTAGCCAATGTTCATACTTAGAGGAGTTTGTGGGAGTGGCTAAGTGTGTTGAGCATGGAGGGGGTGGTGGGCATAGACTGCGTATTGCACTTGAGAATTGGAGGGCACCAACGAGTTGCAATTAGAGGGACTCTGCATACAAATTAAGAATAACTTTGAGAACAGTCTCAGTACTAACCACCCTGATCCCGCTCCCTCATACCACCCAAGTACTATTCACGGCATATGGGCTAGCCACACTACACACAAACACACACACACCAACATGGCCACAATGTGCATGCAATAAACAACCTCAGGCACTGGACCGTATCCCTACGGACACAGTAAGCCAGTGAACACAACCATCACTACCAGCCATACTACACACGAAAACACACAAAACATGCACCCACTATAATAAACACGCTCATACAACAAACAGCCCAGACACTGGAACTTCCCCATACGGAAACAACACGCCAGTGCGCACGATGAAACTACCAGCCAAACCACACATGAAACACACACACCCCCAACATAACGAACACTCACATACAACACACAAACCAGACATTGGACCTCCCCCACACTGATACAACAAGCCAGTGCACGCAATCATCCCACCTGCAAGCCAAAACACACAGTCGCCAGTTTCTCCTGGTTCTGGGCCTATCTTATCATTCAAAAGAGCCACATGAGCGCATGGAGACCGCACCTGACTGGCACCAGTTATCAACTCAACATAGCATAGTTAAATAATGAGTACATTCTGCCCTGAGGTACCCAAAGAAGGCCTTTCTTTGTGAAATAGAGAGGTCCTGCATTGGAGGCAGGCCACTCGCACATTACCTGCCTCCCACATTTAAAAGCGCAGATGGCAATGTTTGCGCATGTGTGGGTGGGCGCCTGAACAAATGTTTTTCTTAATCGGCATTTGTTCAAATGTCATCTTCTGTGAGGGCAAGTCAAAAATAAATCCATCAAAGGTTTCCTTTGTATATTATGCGAATGCTCCAAGTTCTCTCTTTCAGTTGCACGTGTCTCTGGACCTACAAAGCGCTGTGGGAAGGGCCCCGGGCCGGCCCCATGTATTTCCCTTCTGGCGAATTCCTCAGGAGGCTAACTACTAGATTCTTTCCACATTACTCCGCTTGCGAACCACCAAAACCATCATAAATATTCCAAATGCTATTGCTGCCATCTAGTGACTAACTTTGGAACTACGCGAATCTACCGATTCCAGGCCAGTTCACAAATACAGCATCTCTTCATAGAACCCAATCCTGGGCGATTTGCATAAAAGCAAAGAGCATTATGAGAGCTTAAGAATGTCCATAATAAAAAATTTGAAACATGTCTTCTAGTGATTCTTAAAGAAACCCTTTTTAGCGAATAATGGAAGTTGGGCTCTGCAGTTTTGATTGATCACACTACTCACCCTAAGAAAAAAAATGTTGGTACATTGCAAGACATATATACCAGTTTGGACAGCTGCAACAAGTATGTGGCCCTCATTACGACCCTGGCGGAAAGTAACTGACCTGACCGCTATAGCGTAAATAGCGTTTCCGCCATTGCACGATGGAGTAAAGTGCGGCTAATTCTGACCCATCGGGCACGAGCATTACGCCATGGCGGAAGTGCAAAGTCCGCGATGGCGGAAATGTCCCCAAAACGCCCCTCACCGCCGTCGTACTGCGCCCTAGGTGCAATTCCGCCACCCATCATAGCGGTCACCGTAATGAGCGCTAATCGCAAAATACGGTGACCTTAAATATACGGAAACGGAAGTAAAAACATGGGGCCGGAACGGGAAACAGCACGCCGTACACCTATAAAATCAGAATCCCAACACAACCATCAAAAATCCGACCCTGAGACACATCCCAACCCATTAGCCACCCTAGTTAAAACAATTAAAATGGGAAAAGTTGCTAAAAAAGCGTGCGACCGCAAGCGGCAGGTCCACTTCTCCCATGAGGAACTCACCGTGCTCACAGAGACCCTCCAGGAGAATGCTGCCGTCGTCTTCTCGACGCAAATGACCAGGACGGCACTTGCGAACAAGAAGGCCATATGGGCCCTGGTGGCACAGCAGGTAAGTGCGGTGGGGACCGCACCCCGCACCCCACAGCAATGCAGAAAGCGATGGGACGACTTGCGGATACGCGTACGGAGCATACTATCAGCCAACCGTAACATTGCCACAGCTACCGGGGGAGGATCGGAATCACCCATCAAGTTGACCCCCTGGGAAGAAATCTGTGCCTCCACCATTGGAATGGAGAGTATAGAGGGAGTCGGAGGGATGGAGAAAGGAGTGCAGACATCCGAAGAATCAGGTAGGTGGGCCAAATAAAACAATGCTAAATCCACAATGTCCAATCATGTGAAGTACCATGTGTCCACACAGTGCAACAGAAACACATGTCCAGGAGAACGGCCACATACATTGGCCTGATAGCGCACTTTAAAACTCACATCAAATACATTAACAATCAAAAATCCTAAAAACACCCTCTACACGTGCAGCATGCACACCCTAACTGCAGGCTGCAAAACAACTGCATCCTCAATCCACACAAAAATGAAACCACCTCCAAGGCCCTGACCCAAATCACCCTCAGATACCACCCCAATGCATGTGATACATTGCCATTCCAATTTCCGCAGACCCATAAATAACGCTCGCCCTCCTTTACTCCACCACTGGGTCCGAGTCAAACGACGAGCTGCAGGACACCCCTACCAGCACACCTGCAAAGAGGGCCAAGACCAACGGCCAAAGACCCTCCACCTCAGCTGCACGGATCAAGACACGGCAGCAGCACAAATCAAGTGGCAGCACACAGGAGGGGACTTCAACAGGCACCCCAGCAGCCAGCATGCCCACACCAGCAGCACCACAGGTCCCCCCAATGGATGCCACAGAAGGCACTGCTTCTGATGGCAGCAGCACCATAGGTGACACTGCATTAATGCCAGCATGCTCCGACACAGACAACGGTGCTGTCGATGTAGGACCCAGCCATGACCTGTCTCAATCCCCCTGTTCGTTTCATCCCGTACACCATGAGGATACCACGCAGGGGCACCCACAAGACGACGACTGGCCATCCCCCACAAGCCCTGTGGCAAGGCAACATGAGTTGATCAGCCCCTCTGTGACACCACCGCAAATGGGCATGGCCCAGCAGAGGCAACAGTCCCTCGACCAGGTGATCGTGCAACAGCAGCAACTGGCCACGCTCCTCAAGGAGCATGCTGATGAATGTGGGGCTTCTAAGGCAGCCATAGAAACATCTACTGAGACACTTAGGGCACAAATGGAGCGAAGTACAGAGACACTAAGGGTACAAATGGAGAGAAGCACCGAGAGCCTGAGGGGGGAAATGCATGCGACGTCCAAAGACGTATGTGGTGAACTTGCCGCTGTGCGCCGTGTGCTCACTGAGCTCTCACAAACCCTTAGGGACATGCATGGACGTGAGCAGGCAGAGACATCATCCGTTGCAAGTTCCGTCCAGGGCAGCCCCCAACGTAGATCTGGGAGGAACCTGCGCTCCACAGGCAGGTGCCCCTGATACCCGGAGAGGGGGCTTGCAATAGCGTCTGCCCACTGACAATGAGCATCTTTGGACACTGGTGTTTGGGGGGGAGGTAGGAGGGCGGAGGGGGGGTGTTGGGCTTTCTTGGGTGGCGGGTCGATGGGGTGTGTAACATAATTTCACAGGATGAGTCTGGAAAGCGGATGGGTCTGGAGAGCGTATGGGTCTGGAGAGCGGATGGCTGAGTGTGGGGAATGGCTGAGTGTGGGGAATGGCTGAGTGTGGGGAATGGCTGAGTGTGAGGAATGGCTGAGTGTGGGGAATAGCTGAGTGTGGGGAATGGCCGAGTGTAGGGAATGGCCGAGTGTGAGGAATAGCTCAGTGTGGGGAATGGCTGAGTGTGGGGAATGGCTGAGTGTGGGGAATGGCTGAGTGTGGGGAATGGCTGAGTGTGGGGAATGGCTGAGTATGGGGAATGGCTGAGTGTAGGGAATGGCTGAGTGTGGGGAATGGCTGAGTGTGGGGAATGGCTGAGTGTGGGGAATGGCTGAGTGTGGGGAATGGCTGAGTGTGGGGAATGGCAGAGTGTGGGGAATGGCAGAGTATGGAAAACGGCTGAGCGTGGGGAATGACTGAGTGTGAGGAATGGCCGGGTGTGGGGAATGGCCGAGTGTGGGGAATGGCTGAGTGTGGAGAATGGCTGAGTGTGGGGAATGGCTGAGTGTGGGGAATGGCTGAGTGTGGGGAATGGCTAAGTGTGGGGAATGGCTGAGTGTGAGGAATGACTGAATATGAGGAATGGCTGAGTGTGGGAATGGCTGAGTGTGGAGAATGGCTGAGTGTGGGGGAATGGCTGAGTGTGGGGAATGGCTGAGTGTGGGGAATGGCTGAGTGTGGGGAATGGCTGAGTGTGGGGAATGGCTGAGTGTGGGGAATGGCTGGGTGTGGGGAATGGCTGAATGTGGGGAATGGCTGAGTGGGGGGAATGGCTGAGTGGGGTGAATGGCTGAGTGGGGTGAATGGCTGAGTGGGGGGAATGGCTGAGTGGGGGGAATGGCTGAGTGGGGGGAATGGCTGAGTATGTGGGAATGGCTGAGTATGTGGGAATGGCTGAGTATGTGGGAATGGCTGAGTGTGGGGAATAGCTGAGTGTAGGGAATAGCTGAGTGTAGGGAATAGCTGAGTATGTGGGAATGGCTGAGTGTGGGGAATGGCGGAATGTAGGAATTGGCTGAGTGTAGGGAATAGCTGAGTGTGAGGAACGTACATAATATGCATTGATATGCGGGAACATTCGAATGAACATATATCATACCACACCTCACGCCTACTCTCCTCTTTACACCATCACTCAAATAGAACACAGGGATACTATGACACCATTCGGTATAACTGTTCTCATATCAACATCTCCCGCTCACTCCCCATCACTCTAAGTAACCACCGCTGGTTTAACACCCCCAGCCAGGCGTTTCTCCTCAGGCCTAACGCAGCCACTCTCGAGCTGGATTAATTCTGCCAGAGCGTACACATTCTCCTGACCTCTCAACCACCACACCTACCGCTAAGAAGCAGCTACCACAATAACCCCGCACCAGCTGCACACATACTCTGTGCGCACACGCACCTTTTGTCTCTCTTCACCCTCTCTACTGACTCGAACCTCGGTTCCCAAGGGCGTTCAACCTACCAGCGCCTTCAGACCATACCAATGGTATATAAGGCGCTATATAAATGCAAAATACAATACAATACAATACAATATGCTATAAACATTACATAATCATCCAATGAGATGTGTGGACATTGATCTTTGTGTACGAGGCCTTTATAGGCGTACAGTCCACATTGTGCATGTTCCAGGCACACACAGTGCCACAAGTCCCGTGTCCATGCATCAGCCACCAGGCGTGAGTGCTAGAAGCATGAATCTATGATATTCTGACGAATTTCACGGGCCTCCTGTGCCTCGCGGACTCCTTGAGGTGCTGCCACATCCCCAGCCTCATCATGACCATCTTCAGGTGCTTGCAGTTCTGCGTAGGGGGCATGGGCACATTTCTACGTATGCACATGTTGTGTAGCATGACACATGCCATCACCATCTTTGCAACCTTCTCATGGCGGTACAGGAATGCCCCGCCAGACCTGCTGAGGCAGCGGAAACGAGCCTTCAGTAGGCCGAATGCCTGTTCTATGACTACACGGGTACGTGAGTGGGCATGGTTGTAGTCCTCCTCATGCTGGTCCTGTGGGTTCCGGAGTGGTGTAAGGAGCCATCTCTTCAGTGGATACCCGGCATCACCTGTATGTGGACAATAAAGGATGTTTGTGGAATGACATTGCTACGTACGCATCCCCCCCCCCTTCCTGCCAGGTCATTGCCGCATCACATACCCCACATTATCATGCATGGAATGAGACTCACCGAGTAGCCAGGATCTGTTCCCTGCGTGTCGCTCCATGTAGCGTGGTATTGTAGAGTTCCTCAAGACCATAGAATCATGGGTTGATCCAGGAAATCGGGCACAACAATGTGTAAAGATCCTGTTGGAGTCACACACCATTTGTACATTAAGAGAATGATATTGTTTCCGGTTGCGGTACTGGACCTCCATGGCATGTGGGACAACCAATTCCACATGGGTGCAGTCGATGGCACCAATGCAACCCGGTATGCCGGCAAGTGCATGGAATCCCACTTTTGTGTTTGTAATCTCCAGCTCAGAGCGTGGTAATGAGATGTAGTCGTCTGCGTGCTTCAGGAGGGCATCGAGCACTTGCAATAGTGTCCGTGAGAACAGTGGCTGTGAAATGCCATGCAACTGTCCGACTGTGTGCTGGTAGGTGCCTGTGGCCAGGAAGTGGAGTACAGACACCACCTTCAGTAGGGGTGGGATGGCGGTTGGGCTATCTATCATGCTGACAAGGTCAGCGTGTGTCATGTCCACAATGGAGATTATGGTGTCCCGGTCCAAACGGTAGAGGGTGTGGATCTGCTCAGCAGTGAGGTTGAACGGATGAGCTCGGAGGCGTGGGATTGCGGGCTGCCTGCGTGGTGGTAGTGGCTGTGCTGGTGGGCCTTGCTGGCCCTGCCATGCCCTCCTCCTCCTCCTGCGTCTCCTCTGTGCGGCCAGTTGTTGTAGTAGTTGGTGTTCGTCTTCTTCTTGAAGTTGGAGTACTTGCAGTGCTATCAGGTCCCCCAGGGCCAACATCGCTAGTCCTGCCGGTAGCATTTTGGAGTGGGTGTGGTTGTGGGAGGGGGTTGGGTGTGCAATTTATGTGTTTTCAGGCTGTGTAGCCTCCACCTGTGGTGATTCATTCCACCTGTGCCAGCTGCAATCCCCTTTGGGCGAGCACTGTACCGAGGTTCACCGACGGGTGGGGCGTCCCATTTGTGAGTGAAGCCAGTTGCCATTTTCACACACTGCCGCACTACATGGATGATTTTGTGATTTCAAGCGCTCACAGATGCCTTTTCGACGTGCTGTTGCAAATGAGGAATTCGAAGGACAGCGCTTTCGGTTTTCAGCTAGCGGCGAGGAGACGCCCACAGGTCTGACTGCAAATATAACATTCTATTGTTTAATGTCCTTGGGACAGGGGCCATGGCGAGAATGCAATGATTGATATGAATAGTATGGGATGCGCAATAGCGTAGTGGACGATTAGGCAGGACGTTCCCAAATACATGTTACTTCACAACACTATTATTCCGGCCTGGAGCACAGTGGATTTTGCAGACTGCATTACGCACAGACTCAATGGAGATTTCTAATGTTATGTGAGTAAATAATCAGGCGTTTTTATACCGGGATGAGGGAATGATGTATGGATGCATGGACAGATGATTTAATTGAGAGTTTGCCATGTACATGGCTTTTTGGAATCTATCCCCTTCCCCTGCGCTATGTGATGCAGAGCTGCCATAGTGGGACCATCGTCTATCTGCCCTTGTTCAACCCTCCCTGTCTCGACGCGCCTTCCAACACTTGTGTCTATGCACGTTACTAATCCCATCTCATGGATTCTGTTTTAACAGACGCATGCACACAAACACTCGTTTGTAATAGTGTCTTCACCTCGATTTATATTGTTATGATTGGCAAGTGATTTTTGGGTGAAAATAATCCTTTTGAGTGGGCTAGCATGCATATGGCTGTAGATTTAGTGTGATCATTGAAGTGAGTAATACTAATGAAGTTCTGATGCCCATACTATTCTTTTTCATTTCATTTGGGTGACAGGTATCTCCTCCCCTTTTGCCGCTGCCATCTGTATGCCACTCCTTCAGATGGCTTTTACTCCCGACACCTGCTGCTTCGAGTTAATCAGTGGAGCACCATTATGATCTTATGGGACGATCGCCAATGGGCCACATGCCCTTACGCAGTACTAGTGACTAGGAGCAACATATCAACCTTTCAGCTGGACTAGTGCCTACCTAATGGGACGGCCCTGCGGTTCTAGGCGCTCCCATGTTGCCTTTTTGAACGTGAATGTAGCCCCTGTGTACCATGAAGGAACAGGGCGTCACACAAGGAGTAGCTGGTCATTTATTGCGGATGCAGCCCACAGTAATGAAAATATTTTGGGGTTTATGACCTAATAGCTGTATGGGCTTGGTGAATTTGATGTGCATTAAAATTTTATTCTGATGTTAACCGTGTAGCGTTATTCTTTGCAAGTAATGTAGCATATTCCTATTTGTGGAGCGATGTATTGTGAGTAGATCTGCATTGGGTTCCGGCTTCTGAGTATAGTTGCGTGGTACTGTACTGGCCGCGTTTGCCTACGAAGCCCAGTAAGGTCAGGGATAGGGGCTGCCATTATGACTGTTTTAATGATGTCATGCTTAGGGGCGGGGGATTAGCTTTTGTGTAACAGATGCCGGTCAGCCAGGTGGATTGGTGGAATGATGTGATTATCAGAAAATGGCTGGTCACAGGTGCCTGTGTTTGCGTGCGTTTCTTGGAGGGAGACTGAGGTCATGTCCATTGGAATAGCTTCTGTATTCGTGTCATCTGTGCCCTGCAGCTCCCATTGGCCCCTCTTGAGATGAGCCTGGCTGCTCAGTCACTCTGCCAACTTGTGTGGTACATGCTTATGCTGATGGTTGGTTTGTTTACTGGCATGAGTACAGGGCTGGTGCAGTCTCCCTCAGGATACTGCTTTGAATGTTGCCTTACACTGGTGTCAAGCGATGGGGGCCTGTTGTTGTTTTGTCTCATATTTCAGTTCATTTTGCTGTACTTGAACCTTCACATGCCTGTGCTGCATCAGTACGGCAATGGTGACATGCCAAATATGGATGGCCACTCACAAGGCACTTGGAGCCCCTACATTCATTTGTTCGTTGGCATGCATGGGTGACTTGTGCATTTCACTGGTTGCATTGTGTAACTTCATTGCACCTACGAGGAGTTGTGCAATGTGGGCAGGGAGTGGTGTACAGGCACTCAGTAGGGCCATTTACGGTTGGTTCACGATGCCGTAATTCTCACCATGGCGGAATGGTACTTTCCGCCATGCTTGATGGCGTTAAGTTAATGTCCGCTGGGGTCAGAATTCGCGTACCGTTGCGCCATGGTGGTAATTACGGATTTGCATGGCGCGCGTGCGCGTACTTGGTGCAGTTAGCGTTGGCGTTCACTACGGTGTCGCTAATGGCATCGTACTTTACGGTGACGGGTCATAATCGCACCGAGCGGTATTCGATGGCGGTATTACATTTCCGCTATCGTTTTTCGATTTCCGCCAGGGTCGTAATGAGGGCCTGTGAGTCTTTGTCTGTTTATATTTTCAGTTTCCCAAGCAGATCTCTCAGGGTCTTGGGCAAGCCTTGTGTCTAAGTACTGAGCAGTGCTCAGCCAAGACCTGTCTTGCCAGAGCGCTGCACCTTCTTCTTGTTTGGATGGAGTCCTAAACATAGTCCACACCTGGATGGAGTCCTAAACATTGGCCTGCGCCGCGTCTATATGAGAATGTGAGGGCCAACAGGTGCCACACTCAGACAGAACTATGAATGTTAGCATGGTAAAGGTCAGGTAACCCACTAACCAATATAAGCTCAAACTCTCCATACTTATCTCACTCAAAAAACTCACACAATCATTTCTCGCACAACAAGCCGCACGCACTTCACAACACTGCAACAACACATAAACCGGAACAACAGCACACGCGGACTGACTCTGATCCGATACCTGCACCAAAGCTCAGCACCCGGTGTATACTGAGTTGAAGCTGCCAACAGAACACCACTCCTCTCACTATCCTACTCCCTTCTTCACCTTACTAACCCATCCCACCTTTATCGTTTAGAGATCTGCCTGAGCACCTGGGGACCAATTCCGTTGGTGACGGTGCGCGGTACAAATACCTTTAACATTTAACATTTAACATTTGGCCCATTTCCTGTGCTTTGTTGCTCCACACTTTGAGGGTAATTATAGGTTTGCAGAGGCATAGCCAGGATTGTCTAACAAGTGGGGCCCCAAAGCTAATGTAGTTAGGCCCACCGCAGTGACATTAACATCTGTAAATACCCACACAGCGATGCTGAGTGGGCATTTACAGATTTTGGGTGGGCCTTTCCCACTCAGGCCCTACCCTATCTACACCTCTGCCATGGTGGTAATTCCGTGATCATCATTTTTCCTGACCAAGAGATGGAGGTAAAGCAGGCCCCACTGGCAAAAAGCTGCTGGTATTACCGGTTTCTGAAATACCAGCAATCCCCTGCATGGAGTCCTATGGGCCTCCATGGAATGGGGATTTACCGCTGGTGCCGGCACCTGAAATATCCTGGTAATACCGGAATATCAGGCACCGGTAACGCTGGTATCCCGCCGTAATTACCGGCAGGATCCCGGGAAACTCGTAATGATCACCATTATATTTAAAATGAACAAAACCACTTGACAGTACCTCTCTTTGCCTTTTGATCTATTTCCCTGCTCAAGTCCTGTGTTTATATGCATCTTTGGCTTCACATATGTGGGGTCCTTCTCAGTGCATTGAGTCGCCAAGCGGTAGCTGTTTTTACAAATGTGACAGCAGAGTTATGGTTCCTTTAAGGGATATCAAAATTCGCTAATTAGCCACAGCAGCCATCAAGAAATCAATTTAATTAAAAGACTCTTTATTCGAATTGCAGTCCAGCCAGCAGACGTACTATCACAAACAATATAACGTTAACTACATCAACAAAGGCGATGCGCTGTCAAGTTAGCAACAACAACTTAGGTGATCACGTTGATTGGCATACTATATACACGACAATGGGAAAGTATCAGATAAGAACATAACACACATAACACACATGATAAGTTTAAAGGAATCATCAAAGAACGATAGCTCGCCTCTTCCATGCATCTCTCGCTGCCTCGCTTCCCTTACAATATCAGGCCTTTAAAATTATCTTAGCAGTTTATTTTTGCTTTGATTTATGTTTGCCTTAAAATTCATTTAAAAGTGTCCCTAAACGGTTAGGTGAACTATACTTTTTCCTATTTTTCCTTAGCACTTTCTTTATGTCCTGTAGGAGCTGTGGCTACCATATTCGTGTAATTTGTGCTGGCACATGTGACTAAGGGGTAGGTTGCTTAAGGGGCAATAACTGGTGAACTTGTCGGCTTTTATTGTTTTTCATTCCGCACCAAACATCCCATCAACAACATTTTTCACCAATTTTACTATTTATATTGTAAACATAACTATACCGTCCCATAAAGCACGTTTTCACTAAAGCAATGTACCACACAAGTTCTGCTGTCTTTTGAAAACAAATATTGCTAATGAAATGAAGTTGTTACTTAATTCTGCAACTTTGCCAAGTATTGACCAATACTTTTCGATAGAGGATTGCTCATTGGACCATTTGTCAACAGGCATGCAACTACCCCTTCCTTTGCAACTTCTATCAGCCTTTCAATTGTTTGAATGGGATAAGGTCTGTTGCCATATGTTATGATGTCCTGACCTATTCTTAACATTTGTGAATAAGGGAATGGGGCTCATTACGAGTTTGGCGATGCAGGAAAAAAAATGGAGGTAATATTGTTTACCTCAGTTTTTCCAAAACTGCCAAACTACAAGTGTGCCGGTTTTACACTGGCAAACCGCCACTTGTAACCAGGCGGCATTACTACCGATAAAACTGCCTGACCAAGTGGTGGTATCAGTAATTCCATTCTCTGGTTTTCCAGAATTACTGCCAGAATACCGGCAAACTCGTAATGAGCCCTAATTGTCTCTTCAAGATGTCATGGATTATCTGAGTTGCTAATCAATAACAATCATATCTGTCATTTTGTTACATGTCTACACTGAGCACCTACCTTCATAAAAGAAAACAGTTGCTTCGAGAAAGTAGACTGTATGTCACTCACTCGATGCCAAGCATACATTACATGAAGGTTTCTACTTGATTCATCCACGGATGAAAAGATAATTCTTCAATGTAGCTGCTCCCTGCTCGGAAAACGTTATCTACATATCTTGGTAAAAAGGCTTCACTGATGGGTTCTGCAGGGTTTGAAAAAATATAATTGTGCTCATACCACTGTATGTTTATGTTAGCAAAGCAGGGGCACATTTGGCACCCATGGAAGTGCCACATATTTGTTTGTAAACATTGACCATGTCTGCAAAATGTTAGAAAAGAGCACATGTAATGAGCAGCACTAGCCAATTTTTAGGTGGGTAAAAAGCAGGCACAAATTACAAATTCTGGTAGAAATAGCACAGACACCATAGATTGAGTAGCTGTGAACCATCCAGCTTATGATCCAACAATTGTATTTTGTTTGGACATAATGTACTGTGACAATGTTCCCTGCCTTGTTTGGTGGACATCTAGTGGCATGATGGAGGGGTCCAGGCACCTCCCCAGGCTAGTGAATGATGTGCCGGAGGACCCCCTTGTTACCACCACTTAGTATTCTCCAGCGGGCAGGGGTGTACCAATTTCTACTCTTCCTTCAGGAGAAAGATGTGCATGCCATAGGGGATAGATACTCCCTAACCCCACACATCAACAACCCTGAGTGAGGATCATCTGATATTATAAACACATGGTTCACACTCCATGAATATTGATCAGCGAGAATGAAAACACAGTCCACAATCAGAAGGTGCATAACGTTTGCACTTCATAAATGCTTACCACAGGGAGAGATTTCGATGTAGCTCCGTTCCCCAAAGCTGTGCACGCTTATGCATGCATGAGGAGATATACTATCATGGCCCAAGTGGGTAGATTGGCGTTTTAAAGCTGCTATAAAGACTCTGCAAATCCCTTAATACAGACAAGCACAACAGCTGAGCTGCAAACATTTTTTTAAAATCAGAACAATGGCAAATCATTTTTAATAATTATACACAACTGTAAACTCTTAGCCTGAGCCGGGGCAGGAGCAGGGAGGAGATGGAGGGGGCAACCTGGAGAGGGGTAGTGTTGGTTTTTTGGGGCTGGAGAGTAGCAGAGTTTGGCATTTTGAGAGACACATAGGAGAAGAGAAGGATGGAAGATGAAGAGTCGAAGCAGCAGAGACTGTAGACGAGAGGGGGAGAAGGGAGAACAGCAGATGGAGAGAGGATAAAAACATAAACTGTGTGGAGGAGAACAGCAGAAGGTGCTGGAGTGAGGGGAACAACAGGGTATAAAAGGAGGAGAACCTATAGTGGTGGAAGGAGGGAGGAGAACAGCAGATGATGGACATAGGAGAATAGCAGATGTGACAGGAGGAAAGAACAAGACAGTAGCAGACGAGTTGAAGGTGATGTTTGGAGGAGAGACTAATGTGGTATGTAAGGAAGGCATGGTATCAACAGTAAGGCAGACACAATTGACCACAGTTCAAGAGTGTTTATTGAACTTTAAAAGGGGATTGAACAACACCTATCTAATCCTAAATCTAAAGATGGGAGCAAGCTATGACCATCAAATAATAATAACTCAGTCCTAGTGGGTGTCTTGTCAAAAGAAAAGGGCCTATACTAAAACATCTATTGCCAATCCTTACCTCTAAATACAAATAGTGTGGGAAGAAATGTTATGAAAAAAAAAGAATTGTTCAAGAAATGATATGCCAAGATATATTTAGGCCTCGTGCGAAAAACAAACGATACGTTATTTTCCTCCCAGGATTTCACACATACTCAATTTCTCAGGTGATTCGCTATTCACCTCAGATCCCCCTCAGCCAGGCTCAGATCCCCTTTAACACAATGCTTGTAGGATTTTCATATATCCAATTTCTCGTGTGATCAACGATTCATCCCGGAACCCGCTCAGCCGGGCTCAGATACGTTTGAACACAAGTTCAATCAGTCTCCCTCCACTAGGCTCAGACCAATTTAATTCACTTTAACACAAACTTGCTTTATCCCAAAAGCTTTCAATTGATCTCCCTTGTTCTGGCTCAAATCAACTTGATCTATTTTGTCATCAACTGGCTTGGCAGTATCAACATCAAAGACGTTCGATTGTGCACAGGATTTTGCTTGACCCGTCGCAGGACCACTTCGATGCACAGTTCTTTGCCACTTTTTCACCTTTCTCAACTCTCAGTTGGATTCCTTACAGAGACCTTCGAATGAGCATTTATGCAGTGCCAGACCACTCTGTCTAAGGTATTGTTTCTTGGTTTCAAATTTAAATCACTCATCTGTTCAATTTTACTTACATTGGTTATCACATGTGTTTCATACACTGTTTGCTTCAGCGTTCACCATACAATGTTGCCATTTGCAACCTTGGCTTCAACACATACCAGTCTGGTATCTGCCTCCCAAGCTCGCTGGCTGCGTTGATTTCACTGGCACTGCTTTGTTGTAGGAACCAAGGACAGTACCACGGCCGCAGACGATTCTCCCTGCCTTGATTATCAACGTGTGAGTACCTCTGACGGTCAATGCAGGATTCTTCGGCTTGGTTTCCTGGTCTTATGCTTTCTAGTCTTGAGCTTTCATGAAAGTAACCGTTTCTCATCAAAAACGTCAAGTGCCCTTCCCTCCTTGTGATCCCCTTCTGTTTTGACGTCTTTTGCTTCATGTTAAACTGCCCTCTTGGAACTGCTGCTTCCTTGTGTGCTTTGCCTCGCTAAGAGTATGCTCTCTTGCTCAACTTTTTATCCGTGTGGGGAAGTGTAATGGAAGTAAGGTGTGGGTGATGGTCAGTAATTGCCTGACCCTGTCTGACCATTGTATTGGGACATGTCAGGTATACGGCTCAGATGTTAGTCTGTTTTCTCTCATAGCGGGCTGTCATTGGAAAGTGCTTGTGTTGTGAAGTGGGGCCGGGGGGGTTTGAGTTCCTAAATATCCTACCTGGTAGGATGGGATAAAGATGTTACAGGGAAGGGAATACTGCATCTCGCCATCCGGCGTCCCACTCCCACTCCCTGAAAACTCCTCACCCAGGTGATCCTCCTGCACTGGTCCACCCCCAGGAACTGAATCCAAAAGCGATGGCCGTGTCCTGGCGACCTGGATGTCAGATCCCCGCGGACTAGCGGTTGAGACACCTTTAGGTTTCTCACAGGTAGTAAGGAGGGAAGATCACATGATGGCAGAAGGAAATCCCCAGGCATTAACTAGAGGAGCACAAGAGGGGAATGTTAGTGGTGGTAGAAAAAGAACATACAGTGGTGGCAGGTGGGGAATAAAGTGATCATAGGAGGAGAACCTACAATAGTGGTAGGAGGCAGACATGAGGCGATGGCCACAAAGTGGTCTCATGAGGTTGAAGGAGGATAAGAAGTAAAGGAAATGCTCACTCTCTGGTACAGGATGTCAGGAGAGGAATGCCCTTGGCTCGGGTGAGCAGTTCTGCAGGATGCGGTTGGTGGTTTCGAATGGCAGCAGTGCATATTGTTCAGCGGCTATCAAGCGATCCAGCAACAACACACAATTAACGTAGGACCTGCAGACCTTTGAGAAGAATGATTCATTGAGATTTGAAGGTTCCCAGGACAGGGGTCGGAACCAGATGAGCAGGCAGGTGAGGTTGCTATGGTTGCAGTTGCTGGTGATACAGTTCTCCCACTTCATCCTCGGGTGCTGGATCCAGCTTCTGAGGCTTGGTGGCATTCCAAGGAGAAGCAGATGTCCAAGAAAGTTTTAATAAAGCACGCCAGAAAGGATGCAGCCATGTGAGGTGGACCAGCAGTAGCAGAAATTGGAGCAGTATGGTCTCTGGAGTTTCTGAACTGAGCGGAAACAGATGTAGGGCAATTTTCCTACGGTCCAGTACAAAATATTCTCGAATTGGTTTGGTGAGTCTTCAGGATTCTGGCAGTGTGAAGGGGCACCAGTTTCTGGGTCTGGAGATCCAAGCATGGTTAGGAGCTTTAGGAAGATGAAGCATTTGAGCAGGAGCTCTGATAAAATTGTCCCCACCAGATCAAGGGAAAAATAACTGATGTTTCCTGGTCTTTCTGGAGAGGCAGAGCTTTGCCACCAGATTCAGTGGCATGTCAAAGATGCTTGCTAAGAGCGTCATCCCTCCTTGAGCAGCAGGCCTTCCAGGGTGCAGGTCCAGAGATCGAGCTGTAGAGAAGGTGAGGAGGCGAGAGAGTTTGCTTTTCTTGCCCCCGGGAACCAGCGAGTAAACACTGCACCCAATCACACACCATGATTAATTCACACTGAGGGGTGGTTAACCAATGTCCTGCCATCCCTCCCAACACACCCATTCACAAAGGAAGGGTACTCACACAAAGGAGCGAATCCACACTTTTCCTCAAATGTCCAGTAAGGCCACCCAATATAGTTAGTGCCTCACACACCAGTAATTAATGGTCACCATGCGAAAGGGTGAGCCTCATATGTCTAATAACTGCCATCATATGTGAAGTGCAACCTCAAATGACCCAGTAATTCCATTCAATGTCTTTTATGCATGCTATAAAGTCCCAAATGTGCAGCCTCACGTGTAATTGATTAATTAATTCCATCATGTGCCAAGCGCAACCTCAAATGATCCATAAACACCACATAGTTACTTTTATGCACGGTATCCTTACTATGGGTGATATGCAGACTCAAATGCCCCAGAAATGTCAAGGACAATAATGCATCATGCAAATGGTATGGCACTATATGCAATGTGCATTGTAAGAACCAGTTAGGGTTTGTCATAGGCCCCATGCAGTCTCAAATGCCAACAAAAAGCTGCGTAGTTTCTCATATGCAGGAAATCTTTGCCACCAGATATTTTGGCCCATGGTACTCATGATCCCTCACAATTAACTGTGTTGTATAAAACTGATGGGAGAGCCCAAAACATCTGGAGAGGAAAAGGTGGCAGGCCACTAAAATAGGCGATGTGCAGCCTCATTTGACCATTTGCTGCCATCCTGTGTCATGCATGGCCTCAAATGCACCAGAAATGCCAGTTTATGAGAGAGTTGTGGAGGAAGAGCCAGAAAAGAGAGACAGGAAGACGAAGAGGAAGTGTAGAGTGGAGGGAGACCACAGAGAGGCAGATTACATGAGGCAAGAGAAAATATGAGAAATGAATGCAGTGGCAGAAGAGTGAAGGTGTGAGAAGGAAAAGGGGCAAGAGAGACAGGAAGATGAAGAGGAAGTGTAGAGTGGAGGGAGACCACAGAGAGGCAGATTACATGAGGCAAGAGAAAATATGAGAAATGGATGCAGTGGCAGAAGAGTGAAGGTGTGAGAAGGAAAAGGGGCAAGAGAGACAGTAGTGGGCAGAGACAATCAAGAGAGAGGAAGCAGGCGGGTGCAAAAAAGAAAGAGACAGAAAGAGAGACCGAGAGAAAGAAGAAAGACAAAAAAGAGGCAGATTAGACAGGCTGAAAAGACTACTGAGGGCTGAGTGGAATGGTAGGGGAAAAGAACACATGTGGGAAGGGATTGTCCTCATTCTTTCCAAGTCACCTCTTGAGTAAGTTACCTTTGACTCTTTAGCTCAATCCATCAACCCCCTCAAAAAAACACAAACCTTGCTAGAAATATTTTGATTCAATCCATTGCCCTTCAATGAGACCTGTTTTTTCCCATCCTACCACACTGACATATCACATTTGCAAATTAAGATTGATTTTTAAACACAAATATATGTAAGTGAAGCCTTTCTCTAAACCCTCTATATTCATTTCAGCCATGGTCCATGGGGGTACATGAGGAGAAGCACAGGCATACCCTCCAAGCTCAGTAGAGTGGTGCAGGAAGCTTTTGGAGCTGGGCGAGGTTAAGGTGCAGGAACCTTTTGGGGTAACCAGTATTTTAAATAATTCAAGGTTATTGGCAGTGGGTAAATATTTTCAATGGAGGGGCATTGATTTTCCCAACCTAGCATGAGTGACCATACTCGGGGTCTCACCCTTAACATTTTTAAAATAATAGTATAAAATGGTGAATTATGCACTATAATTTGTCAGAAAAATAGGGTAAAAAGTAATTACGCTTACAATCCAACTAATGAAAAAAGCAAACAGATGTCAGGTCTCAAACAGTGCATCAGAGCATTTGAAAACACTTTCATGATGCTGTGCCCACAATATCTACCAGCAAGCACACTGTAAAACGCTTTCATGATGCTGTGCCCACAATATCTACCAGCAAGCACACTGTAAAACGCTTTCATGATAGTGCGCACAGTATCTACCAGCAAGCACACTGTAAAACACTTTCATGATGCTGTGCCCACAATATCTACCAGCAAGCACACTGTAAAACGCTTTCATGATGCTGTGCCCACAATATCTACCAGCAAGCACACTGTAAAACGCTTTCATGATAGTGCGTACAGCATCTACCAGCAAGCACACTGTAAAACACTTTCATGATGCTGTGCCCACAATATCTACCAGCAAGCACACTGTAAAATGCTTTCATGATGCTGTGCCCACAATATCTATCAGCAAGCACACTGTAAAACGCTTTCATGATAGTGCGCACAGTATCCACCAGCATGGCCACTCTGAATCACATGCTCCCGTGCTTAGCCTGTATCCACAATATGTAACATCATGGTCATGTCAAACATTTTTAATGTTTCCTGCGCCCAAATATGTGCCAGTAGCACACTGTAAACACGTTCATGATGATGCCCAAAATATTTGGGAGCATGGCCCCTTAAGACACTTTCTCGTGACACCTCTGTCCAAAAATAAGCCACTATCACTGTAAAACACTGTGCCAACAATGTATGCTAGTGTACATTTGGTGTGCATACTCTGGCTAGCACACGCTAGATTATGTAAGCAAGTTGTTATACTGTGCAAAATTACCACCGCTGTGGTTTCATAGCGCTGAAGCTTGTAGGTGTGTAGGGGTATTCAGACCATAATCTGTGGAGGAAACGGAAAGGGAAAAAAGAGGGCAAGGTGGTTCCGGGGGGAGGGGAGGTAGAGTGAGTACAGGGTTGGAATAAGAGATGGAGTTTTAGAGAAAGACGTGTGGGGCTGATAACAAGG
This sequence comes from Ambystoma mexicanum, assembly GCF_040938575.1. Taxonomy (NCBI): domain Eukaryota; kingdom Metazoa; phylum Chordata; class Amphibia; order Caudata; family Ambystomatidae; genus Ambystoma; species Ambystoma mexicanum. The sequence goes on along the minus strand of NC_090936.1, from coordinate 115,147,521 downwards.
ATAGCTAATGCTTGTTGCCTCTTGGATACATGTTCATCCCAATGGGTAGATCGGACGGTGAACAGAATTAGGAGAGCCATAACTGCATCTGCATAAGATAGAACATTTTTCATGGAGGCAGTTTCGAATGATATACTCCTAGAAGTGGTGTGGTTTTCATTTCATGGGCAATCGTCTTTTGCAGCATGAAGTCCAGCTTGTTTTGTTCTTGCATTTGCTGACCCAAAAACAATATCTAGATTTGTGTTTCCGAAACTACCCAGTCTGCTTGTCAAGAGGAGCAGAGTAAAGAGTAGAGTGTGACTGCAAAAGGATGCTGTCCCTCGGTGCGCTGTGAATGCCTGGCTAAATATTGTATATGCGAGTATAATCAAGGAAGGTGCAGGCCTCTGTCTGGCCTGTGTTGCTCGCTGTAAGGGGGCATACCCTGGCATAGGCTGCCACTAGTGCCTTAGGTTTAGAAGTGCCTCCGACGGACGTACTGAGGGGGCAAATCTAACAGCAGGACCGCAGTGGTACACAACCTAGGGGGAAGATTGTGTCAGAGAGCACGAATATAGTAGGGTGCACTAGGGAGAAGAAAGCAGCCATGCATGGTAGGGAGTCCAGTGGGTAGAGCCAAGAGACAAGCCTAGTGGCTATATCATGTTGGAACACGTTTAGGATTGCAATCCCACATGGAGCACAACCCAGAGGGATGAATCAGTTACGCACAACCTTGTGGTAATGCACAAGGAACCAAATGACACTTGGTCACATATCATAGGGAACATGATGGTAAAGCCAAAGACACAGATTCACACTTGGGTGGGGGAAATGTTAAGCAAACCCAGTAGTAACATCTCAATGGCAAACAAAAAGAACATATAATGGTGCAACAGCCAAGGGTTAAAATTCATCAGGGAGCACAATGATAGAGGGAATGGCATAGGGGTCCACAGGTTCCCCAGTGTATCATCACCCCTTGAAAGAAATAACTTGGGGAGAAGAAAACACTGTTTTTTTCATATACAGACAATTGCTATGCTCCATTAAGCCCTAGCCACTGATAATGTGTAATTACGACCTGGGCACTCTTGACTCTTTGTGTAACTAATTGGTGTCCGGACATTTGGTCGAAAGACATTTGGTCGAAAGACAAATGGTCGACGTAATTTGGTCGAAAACCAAATGGTCGAATTTTTTTTTAATTTATATATATATTTTTTAGGTTTTCGTTTAGGGAAAAAAAGGGTTTTTTAGAAATAAAAGGGGGCTTGGGGGGACCCCCCCAAAAAAAAAACAGTAAAAAAAAAAAAAAAAAAATCGACCATTTGGTTTTCGCCAAATGGTTTCGACCAATTGTCCTGTCGACCATTTTTTTTCGACCAAATGTCTGGTAACCTAACTAATTTGAATGTTGATAAGCATTTCAGACACATTATTAAAACAACAGCATATCCATGTCCCCCAGTGCAAGGCCTACTGATAAATTAAGTAATGTAGAGATTTCACATTACATACTTTCAACATTGATGACTTTCCCTGGCCTAAAACCATTTATCATTCAATACTTTATGACACCCCTAAACACTAAATAAGATAATATCTGCCCTTACGCTGTTTCTACGTCTTACGTTCCTGCCCACACCCATCTTTACCTTCATGAAATCATACTACCAAATTTAGAAAACCACACTAGCGCCTGTTCCAGGGGAGGAAATGCCTTGGGGTATACCGATCAAAAGTGATGGACCATAACATGACTGGTGTAACAAATCTGAGGATGTTGTCCTTTCTCCCCTAGGGGAGATCTTTCCTATGGGGTCAGGGCAGTGCGTTCACAGTACAAAAGGCCCCCTGGGGGCGTTGCACCGAGGGAGGATCACATGGGGGAGGAAGCCCATTATGGGATTGACCACGACCACTCCTAGAGAATTGGGTATACACTCGCGGCAATACATCTAAACCCTTCACCAATATTAAATCCTCCTTCCCCCACTTTTAATAGGACCAGTATGTTCTATTGTCAAGTTAGTCAACCTAATATACTTGACAAGCCTAAAACATCAGAAAATGCAAAGTATGCTGCATGTGGTTCTATTTTGAGTACTGTGAAGAAGATGGCCAGGAGTCCCAAAGATCACTCTAGAGAAGCAGAGTGATCCCTCTGGACTCTCACAGTGTATGAGTGGCACAATGCAATTCAACCAACCAGAGCAGGAGCTCGAAGACAGCTCAGCTGAGACACTGAGAGAGAGCTGTCCTCCAAGGAGGAAATCGGTCAGCCGTGCGCCGGCCGAGCAGACGGGAGCCAGAAGGGAAGCCATGAGAGTAGGAGAGGGAGAACCCAAAAGTGGTCCAGGATGGAAGGATTGCTCGGGATATTGCTGAGTCAAACCTCCAGGCATTGCATGCACCGGCAAAGTGCCCGAGAGGGAGGACGCGCAGCCGGGGAGAAGCAGACGTCCGCAGAGTGGCTGCAGACCTCACCCGTTCCCTGAATGCTACCAGAGCCTAAAGAAAGGAAGCAGCTGCTCAAAAAACATCAGTACCTGCACCAAAGAGACATACAGGTATGCAGGTTACGCGAGAAGTGCTGGAGGTCCAGGGAAGCATGGGGGTGAAGGCGGTAGCTGGAGTAAGAAGTGCTGGGACCCTGGGAATGAAGTGCAAGTCTGAGACCCGCAGTCTTATGAGAAACCAAGAATAAGAGGGCTTGGGACATGAACTAAAAAAGGAGCAAACCAGGAAGAGTCAGACGCTTGACTGGGGAGCAGACCAAGTGGATACAATGCCACAGTGCGAGTCTGGGAACAGCCCCCATATGGGAGACAGAAACGTAAAACCATTCTGAATATTTTGAGTCTGGGACCTGCACCCCAAGTCCATAAAAGGACAATTGCTTAGCAGGAGAGTAAATGAAGCCGTTCTGAATATTGCAAATCCGAGACCCGCACCCAAATCCATAAAAGGACAATTGTTTGGCAGGAGAGGAAATCAAGCTGTTCAGAATATTGCAAGTCTGAGACCCGCACCCAAAGCCATAAAAGGACAATTGTTTGGCAGGAGAGGAAATCAAGCCATTCTGAACATTGCAAGTCTGGGACCCGCAACCATGTCCATAAAAGGACAATCCCTTTCAGGAGAGTAAACCAAGCCGTTATGAACATTGTGAGTCTGAGACCTGCACCCAAGTCCAGAAGAGGGCAATTGCTTGGCAGGAGAGTGAACCAAGCCGTTCTAAATACTGCAAGTCTGAGACCCACACCCAAGGTAAGAGAAGAACAATTAATCAAAAAGGAATCCCACGCTTGGCAAAGGGAATATGTGCTAGGTTGGTGGGATAAAGCAGTATGGATTCAAGAAACCTGTTATTGTGAATTATCCAGTGACATTTGCTTAAGAAAATACAGGCATAAGCGGCCCCAAAGGAAAGAAAGTAGAACAAGAAGGAAGCTAAGGGAAAGGATCACGATCCTAGTCTGGGAGTCCTACATTTGTGAACATTTCTTTATTTCATCAGTTTTTGGTTACCCGAGAGACTCAGAACTTTTCTGTTGGTTGGAACCACAATGAACTCTTTACCTTTAGAAGAGATCATCCTTGCACAGTTGATTTAAGTTATTAGCGTTAGGGACAGAAGTAGTTTTTGGGGACAGAATAGGGACAGACTTTTTAGTTTTGTACATTCTGATAATTTCCTTAGTTTTTTTTAAGCAGGAAAACCCTCTTTGCTTAATGGACACAGAGGCATTTCCAACCCTTTCTTGGTGAATAAATGGTTCTGGCCAAAAACATGCCAGTATTGTGTCCGAGCCTTACTTCTGCACCCTTACACTTGGCAAAGAGATTGCACTCCCAATACTTTTTTCCCAACTCTTGGTATTTGTTCAGTTAAAGGGTTTAACCAAATTAAGTGTTATTACGTGGCTAGACTGGCCTACATTCAATGTATCCCAGTCTAGCCACGTAATAACACTTATCATGCTTGTTTTACATGTGCATCAACGGTAAAGAAAAAATGTTAAGAGTTATTACATGGCTAGTCTGGCAATCTGGCCAAGTGTAGCAGGTTGGAAGGAGGATGCGGACACTGGTTTGACATTTTCACTTGTCTTTTATGAAATGATAAGAAAAAATGCCTAACTTTTCCTATTGCTACGTGGGTGTTCCCTGCCCATATAAATAACTAAGGTGCTTGTCCGTCATCAGGAAGCAGTTAAATGAAAAAGTCTGTTGCCCAAAAACTATTTCTAACCGACCCTACACCTATTCTAACAAAGTAAGGTCAGTAGAATGTTTCCCATCTCCTGATTGTCTTTTCTTTAAATTGTTCTCCTTTGCTTCAGACTTCTTATTAGTTGGCTAACTTTAAATAGTCTCTCGTCATCTTCTGTATGCGTTTTGTAACTCTTTCACAAGTTCTTTGGGGAGTTGGCTCCTCTTTAGGGATCTTCTTCCAGGAATCCCTTTTAACTCTACATCTTATCATTTGCTCCACACTAATACGTCTTTGGTACTCCTGTAGAATATACTTTCTTAGTTGGGATATGTTTTCTTGATAGTTAGTGTTCCCCCTCTCTCCAGTGGTGCTTGGTTTTGTATAACGTTTCTCTCATGGGCTTCCCTTGCCATTACGTCATAGAATTCTTCCAGTTTGTTACTGCATCTGCCTCTTAACATATGTGATACTTTCCCAGGGTGTTTGTACTCAAGTCTTAATTATCTCCCTCTCAGGTTTACTCAGGGTTCTCTTTCTCTCCTTCGAGTATTCTCTCTCAATTACACCACTCTTTACTTCTTTGATTATTTGGTATTTTCCCCTCTTCCCAGGATATTTGTATCTTGCTCTTAATGGTCTCTTTTCAGGTTCTATTGTTCTTTGCTTTCGCTCAAAATTACAGTTCAGTTTCTTCCACTTTCTATCACTTCAATTTCACTGGGACGAGTTTCTCTTGTTACATAACGATTCCCTATTCTTCGCTTTCTCGTTTCCTCCGACGTCCCGCTCTCAGTCCTCTCCCTCTGTGCGGAGAAGAAAAACTGCAGGTAAATGGGCAGTTGACTGATTTTTCAGTATAGTGGTTTCTGCGTCATTTGATAGGCACACTGCCCACCATGAAGTCGGTGTGCTCACGCCACCACTGGGAATTAGGCTCCATTCTCCTTGGCTGCTCTCTCTGTACCAACACGGAGCTTCCAGCATTTTGCTCTTGCTCTGAAAGTTCTGGGCTCTGCAGTTGTGCTTGGCCCCCCGGTCTCTCAGGTGTGATGCAGTCAGGAGCCTCTCCTGCTTACCCATGCGTCTCTCTGCTTCACCTCGCCTCAGCGTGTGCTCTGCTTCTAGCTTCCTTGTCTCAGTTAAATGAAGGTGTCCTTTAAATGAGAGGGATCTTGTTGCATGTTTGCAACAGGGTGTTTTAGTTTCGTCTTTAGCCTCTGGATGGTATACTGTTCTTCACATCAGATAGTCCCATGTATGCCACCATGGGGAATGAGTTAGGAGGTTTCTCACAGGAACGGGAGTTGTTGTCCCCTATCAGGAGTCTCTCACAGTGAGGTCCCACTTGCCCGAACCCCTAGGGAGGATCTTGCAAAGTGGGTGCTCCTGACAAGCTTCAAGGGGGAGGCTCCCCTTGAGGAGAAGGAACGAATTCCATCGATTCATCACACATGTTATAACACTAATATCATGTTTGCTTTACCCTTGACGCCCAGTAACTGGGCATCAAGGGTAACGCACACATGATCAGTGTTGTTACATGACTAGACTGTGTCATGATCTCTGCTTCCAAAAGGTCAGGGTTTTCCCAACTCCCTTGGAAGCAGATCCATAACCCAGGTTCCGAGTGCCAACCAGTCCCAATTGGGACCTTTTGGACCCCGTCCTGGCGCCAGTGGCACCAGGCTCATAAATATGCCCAGTCCCAGCGCTGGAAGCGCCGGGCTCATAATGCTTGGGTGGACTTACCTGCAGCAGACCATGCTGCTTACCTGCCTGTTGAGTCTCTGATCCTCTTCTGTTTGGAACTACTTTTCCTGTTGGGTGGGGCAGGAGCCATTCAGAACACTGGAACTCTTCTGGAAAGCAGGAACTCTTTTCTTACCTAGGCGTGGCTGTGGAAGGAGACACCTAAGCACTACAGGAGGCTATTTAAACCACACCCGATGGATGAATCTTGCTTTGCGTTATTCTGCATCCTCAGCAGCAGAACGCTCATCGTGTCTTCTGCATCTGATCCTGGGCCTAAGGAAAAAGGCTTACCATCCTGAATCCAGTCTTCAGCAACACCTATAAAGACAAGAAAGAACTGGTTAGCATTACGGTCTTCAGTGACAGCTCTTCACTTACCTGGTCCATCGGCTGTCACCAACGCCTCGCGCTGCATTCCGGCATCTGAAAGACAAAGGCTTACCTACTCTTCGTGCGCTCCGGAGGTCTTCACACTGCATTCTGGCATCTGAAAGACAAAAGCTTACCAACTCTTCGCACGCTCCGGAGGCCTTCGGCGCTGCATCCCGCATCTGAAAGACAAAACAAGGTGCGTTTAAAGACATTGGGGAACTTTAATACTCACGTGCCATTACTCCTTTCCACATCTAACCCAGTGGGTATTCCGGCACCCTGCAGCCGCCCCGAACTTTTACCTGCAAAATAAAAAGACAGGTAGAGCGCATCGTGAAGCAGGCAACAAGCGCTTACTTACGTGCTTCCAGGCGCTTCTATTCATCACACGGGCTCCATCTGCAACTCACTTCAGCCCGCCATCCGCCATCGCCGGAACCCTGCAAAACAAGAGACATCATTACTAAAGACTTTAAAGACATTAGAATTACTCGAAACTTACCGTTCGTGCAGTAAACGACGGACAGCAGTCCTCTGAAGTCAAGAGGCCTGCTCCCCTTATCCAGTGAAGAAACTGGTTACAGCACCCTGGCTAGAGGCAGATGGAGAACACAGCGTTCACTTACCTAAGGTGAGAGCGTTAACCTTTGGGGTTCTACAGGAGAAGAGAAAGGGAAGAAGAGAGAGACATTCAATAACCCAGTTCATTAATCCCACATTTTCTATCTGCAGACATCTTACCCTTCGAGCCAGACATACAGTGCACAGAGGTCCAGCCCAAAGAGCCAGCCGTGTGTTACACATCACCTTTGAAGATACGGTATACGCCCAGTCAAGACCGGCGCCTCTACGGGAATCAGGTGAACGTTACAGAACGCAAAGCCTACCACAAAACTCCCGTCCAGGCGCTATGGAAACCGTCTGATACCGACCAGCTAGCCCAGTTACTTGGGGAACTAAGGGCAGAAGTGCATGCAGCCCGTCAGGAAACGAACGCTCTAAGAAGGGAACTGATTATTTCCAAGGAGCGAACAGATGATCTCGCTAGACAATTGCTACAGTCACAAGCCGGACAGACCCCGTTACCCGCATCTGGGGGAAATCTTCCTTCTACATCCTCTATGAATCCAGTGCAGATCAACCTACCTGGGAATGTACCTCTGGCTCCGCCCGAACGATTTTCTGGTGACCCAAAGAGGTTTGCAGTATTTATTAATCAGTGCCGGTTGCATTTCTTATGCCGGCCAGCAGCCTTTCCAACTGATCAAGCTAAAGTAGCTTTCGTGCTTTCGTATCTTAGTGGCAATGCGGCAGACTGGTCGATCCCTCTAGTAAATCAAGATGATCCGGTCCTCCATGATTTTCAAGCTTTTCAGTTCAGTATGGAAAAACTGTTTGCAAGGCATTCACAGAGGCAGGCCTTGGACAATGAGCTTCTTTCGTTGCGACAAGGTAATCAAGACCTTTTGGCTTATATTGCGTCTTTCAACAGACTGATAGTGGAAACTCACTGGCCTGAGGACAAAAGGATTACGCTGTTTTATAGAGGTCTACGCAGAGAGCTCAAAGATGTGTTAGCCCAAGTAGTGAATCCCCCACAAGATTGTTCGGACTATATAGACTTAGTCGTTCAAATAGATCACAGACTGCAGAACAGGAAGGCCGATCGTTCCAAGTTTGATGCTCGAGTATTTTCCAAACCGCCAACTCCTTCCAAAGGAGTAGACTCCGGGGAACCCATGCAAATAGGGGGTCTGAAAGGTCCTCTAACACAAAAGGAGCGGGAAAGGAGAAAACAGTTGCAATTATGCCTCTATTGCGGAAACTCAGGGCACTTTCTTCGAGACTGTCCGGTGAAACCTGCCAAGAAGGCAGTAGGAGCTGCAGTTACCAAAGTTACAAACTCTGAGCAGGGAAACGACCTCGCCCGACAAGAATAGAGGTCCTCTTGCCGAGCGTGAAAACCAGTTCCGTGACCTCGCATTTCGTGAAACCTATGGTCCTCATTAGCCCTGATAATCCGGATCGATTACATGCAATTGAAGTTTACGTCGACAGCGGTGCCATCGGCAATTATGTGGATCATGAAATGGTTTTGAGGATGAATCTAACTCTTTGTCCCAAGGCTGTAAAGGACGTCATTACTACGGTGGATGGTACGGAGATAGCCTCCGGGCCAGTAACGCATACTACTCAAGAAGTGACGCTAGTAAGTCAAGATGGACACCATGAGAAGATCGTGTTCGATGTGATCAAGGCCCCTCAGTTTCAGATTATTCTAGGAATACCTTGGTTAGAGAAACACAATCCTCTGATCGATTGGCGAGCAAGAACGGTCCAGTTTCCAGAATGTGTCTCTACTTGTCACCCTCCACCTGGTGTTGCACTGGCAGCAATTTCTTCAGAGACTCCCCAGTTACCTCCCGAATACCTAGAATACCAAGATGTTTTCCGGAAGGATCAGGCTAACTCTCTACCTCCTCATAGGTCTTATGACTGCCAGATCGACCTGATACCTGGATCTACTCCTCCTTGTAGTAGAATTTATGCCCTCACCGAGCCTGAGAACCTTCACCTTCGACAATACCTGGATCAATACCTGGCAAATGGGTTTATTTGTCCTTCCAAGTCCCCTGCTTCTTCAGCTTTGTTCTTCGTTCCAAAAAAGGAAGGAGACCTTAGAACTTGTATAGATTATCGCTCCCTGAACCAGATCACCGTTAAGAATAGATATCCGTTACCTTTGATCCCTGAACTCCTGGACCAAGTCAGAACAGCATGCATATATACAAAGCTGGATCTTAGAGGAGCTTACAACTTGGTACGAGTAAAAGAGGGCGATGAATGGAAGACGGCCTTCCGCACCAAGTATGGGCTATTTGAATATCAGGTCATGCCCTTCGGACTTTGTAATGCCCCGGCCGCCTTTCAATATTTTATGAACGATGTCCTCAGAGAGCTCATAGATGTGTGCGTTGTTGTTTACATTGACGACATCCTCGTTTATTCTTCATCGGAATCTGAACATCGGAAACACGTGAAAATGGTCCTCGAAAGATTGCGTCAACACAAACTTTTCGCTAAGTTGGAAAAATGTGTTTTCAACGTGACTGAAGTTGAATTCTTGGGATTCATATTATCACCTGGCGGAGTGCGTATGGATTCAAAGAAGGTCGATGCAGTTCTCAAATGGCCATCACCATCCTCCGTAAAAGGTGTGCAAAGCATGTTAGGCTTCGCTAACTTTTACCGCAGGTTTATCCCCGAATTCTCTCGAATAGTCCAGCCCATCACTGCCTTGTTAAAGAAAAACAAACGTTTTGAATGGTCTACCGAGGCGGAACAAGCTTTCCAGGATTTGAAGACTAAATTTATCTCTGCACCAATCTTAAAACACCCTCGCCCCGACCTCCCCTACATCGTGGAAACTGATGCTTCAAGCCTTGCCATGGGGGCAGTTCTATCACAAAAGGATCCGGTAACCAATCAGTTGCATCCCGTGGCATTTTGGTCCCGCAAATTCTCGCCTCCTGAAATCAATTACACGATTACTGACAAGGAACTTCTGGCTATCAAGTCTGCCTTTAAGGCTTGGCGGCATTATCTGCTGGGGGCCCGACACACCGTTACTGTGATTACGGATCACCGAAACCTGCAATATTTGAAAACCGCAAAAGCCCAATCCTCTAGACAACTCCGTTGGGCATTATTTTTTGCCGAGTTTGACTTCATAATTACCTATCGACCTGGTACAAAAAACGGTAAAGCTGATGCCCTTTCTCGGATGGGAGTGGAAGAACACTTGATCAACCCTAAACCTGTACCAATCATTCCCAAATAAAGAATTCTGGGTGTAATCGCCACAGAATCCATAGAGGAAGTTAAGGATAAAGCCAGGAAACTTGTAACTCCAGCAGACATACAGAATTGGCATCTGCAGGGAAAGGACTTTGCAGTAAAGGACAACTTATTGTATTTCCAAGAACGATTATACCTACCCAGCACAGATTTACAGAAAAAAGTAATCTCTTGTTATCACGATTCTTTAATGGAAGGACATCCCGGTATGGCCAAGACCTCAGAAAAGATCAAGCGCTACTTCTGGTGGCCGTCTTGGAAAAAAGATATCAGAGACTTTATAATGTCCTGTGGAGTATGCGCCCAAAACAAGAGTCAAAAGGAAAGACCAGCAGGCCTCTTACGCCCTATTGACATCCCACCTCGCCCTTGGCATACGCTTTCTATGGACTTCATCACCGATCTACCTCCATGCTCCGGATACAATACGATTCTAGTAATCGTGGACTTATTCTCCAAGATGGCGCATTTCATTCTGCTCAAAGGCTTGCCAACAGCAGCAACTCTGGCCCGAGAATTTCTCGAAAACATCGTCCGACTGCACGGTTTTCCTTCGGTTCTAATTTCGGATCGAGGTAGTCAATTTATTTCTCATTTTTGGCGAAGTTGCTGTCGGTCGGCTCAAATTGATGCGAGGCTATCGACCAGTCACCACCCTCAGACCGACGGACAAACCGAGAGGACCAATCAAACTCTGGAACAGTATTTACGCTGCATGCTGCAACAAACTGAAAAAACTTGGAAAGTCATCCTTTGGATAGCCGAATATGCCTACAATAACTCTGTCCATTCGGGAACTGGGAAAACCCCGTTTTTTCTTTTGTACGGCAGTCACCCTCGAACCTCGGAGTTGGATCCCCTCCAAGATCTTGAAACACCAGCAGTAGACTACCTGCATTCTACAATCACCCAAGCCTTTAAGGAAGCTGTTTCTCACCTTCAAAGGGCTAAAGAACAATACAAGAAAGGAGCAGATCAACATCGGAAGGAAGCCCCTCAATATCAAGTAGGGGATCAAGTCTGGTTATCCACCAAATATCTACCTCTAAAAGGGCCATGCACATTCAACCCAAGATACCTTGGTCCCTATTCCATCACTACCATAGTAAACCCAGTAGCGGTCAAGTTGGACTTGCCCCCGCACATGAAGATACATCCGGTCTTCCACGTCTCTCTATTAAAACCCGTACAACCTCAAACCCGCCTAACCAAATCTCCAAAACCTATCCTAGTTGATGGAGAACTCGAGTTTGAAGTCAAAAGCATTCTGGACTCCAAGATCTCCAAATCTAAACTATTCTACCTAATTGACTGGAAAGGCTACGGCCCCCAAGAGAGATCCTGGGAGCCTGCTGAATATGTCCACACTCCTCGCCTAATCAAAAGATTTCACCGAACATTTCCTGACAAGCCAAAACCCCCGGAGAAGCCCGGTTTGGGAGGGGCCTTGAGGCGGGGTACTGTCATGATCTCTGCTTCCAAAAGGTCAGGGTTTTCCCAACTCCCTTGGAAGCAGATCCATAACCCAGGTTCTGAGTGCCAACCAGTCCCAATTGGGACCTTTTGGACCCAGTCCTGGCGCCAGTGGCACCAGGCTCATAAATATGCCCAGTCCCAGCGCTGGAAGCGCCGGGCTCATAATGCTTGGGTGGACTTACCTGCAGCAGACCATGCTGCTTACTTGCCTGCCAGTTGAGTCTCTGATCCTCTTCTGTTTGGAACTACTTTTCCTGTTGGGTGGGGCAGGAGCCACTCCCTAGATTCAGAACACTGGAACTCTTCTGGAAAGCAGGAACTCTTTTCTTACCTAGGCGTGGCTGTGGAAGGAGACACCTAAGCACTACAGGAGGCTATTTAAACCGCACCCGATGGATGAATCTTGCTTTGCGTTATTATGCATCCTCAGCAGCAGAACGCTCATCGTGTCTTCTGCATCTGATCCTGGGCCTAAGGAAAAAGGCTTACCATCCTGAATCCAGTCTTCAGCAACACCTATAAAGACAAGAAAGAACAGGTTAGCATTACGGTCTTCAGTGACAGCTCTTCACTTACCTGGTCCATCGGCTGTCACCAACGCCTCGCGCTGCATTCCGGCATCTGAAAGACAAAGGCTTACCTACTCTTCGTGCGCTCCGGAGGCCTTCACACTGCATTCCGGCATCTGAAAGACAAAAGCTTACCAACTCTTCGCACGCTCCGGAGGCCTTCGGCGCTGCATCCCGCATCTGAAAGACAAAACAAGGTGCGTTTAAAGACATTGGGGAACTTTAATACTCACGTGCCATTACTCCTTTCCACATCTAACCCAGTGGGTATTCCGGCACCCTGCAGCCGCCCCGAACTTGTACCTGCAAAATAAAAAGACAGTTAGAGCGCATCGTGAAGCAGGCAACAAGCGCTTACTTACGTGCTTCCAGGCGCTTCTATTCATCACACGGGCTCCATCTGCAACTCACTTCAGCCCGCCATCCGCCATCGCCGGAACCCTGCAAAACAAGAGACATCATTACTAAAGACTTTAAAGACATTAGAATTACTCGAAACTTACCGTTCGTGCAGTAAACGACGGACAGCAGTCCTCTGAAGTCAAGAGGCCTGCTCCCCTTATCCAGTGAAGAAACTGGTTACAGCACCCTGCCTCGAGGCAGATGGAGAGCACGGCGTTCACTTACCTAAGGTGAGAGCGTTAACCTTTCGGGTTCTACAGGAGAAGAGAAAGGGAAGAAGAGAGAGACATTCAATAACCCAGTTCATTAATCCCACATTTTCTATCTGCAGACATCTTACCCTTCGAGCCAGACATACAGTGCACAGAGGTCCAGCCCAAAGAGCCAGCCGTGTGTTACACATCACCTTTGAAGATACGGTATACGCCCAGTCAAGACCGGCGCCTCTACGGGAATCAGGTGAGCGTTACAACTGTCCTACATTAGTGGTGCCAGTCTCCATATACTCTTAATGTGGCATGAAATGTTTTACTTTTTACTTGCATCAAGGGTAAAGCAGACATGATGATTGTTTTACGTGGCTAAACTAGTTTACATTGGTGAAAAAGAAAAGGTCAGGCGCGCACTAGAGTTCCCAGTCTTTTTAATCCTTAAAGTAGTAATAACAGGGTTTGATCCCAGCAATATTCAAAAATAACAGGGTTAAATCCCAACTGCCACAAAATGTTCAGAAAATATACCAGGGTTAAATCCAAATTGCCAGTTCAAATGCACAATAGTTCTGTATAATTTTGCATTCTGTGGGTTCCCCCGTGTCTCGCGTACCCCCATTTCAAGTTCATGCTACCCTATGTGTCCTTCGCATACGCAATCTTTCGTGTTGGTGGGTGCCACAGCATACTGCGTTAGGTTTTTACTTTACACATGGGTTAACGAGGGGTCACGTACATGTAGTTTTCGGTTTTGGGATGCCTGTGTGCTATGTGGCCTGTTTATTATTCCCCAGGGGTTACATTGAGCCTTGCAGGAGCACACTGGTACGTTTAACATCATGTACACTGCCCCCTCCCTGAAATTGCCCAGGACAATTGATATCTGCACCTCCCATTGCACAATTCCATCAGTGCCATGAGTGGGAGGGCAACAAGTGGGACGGGTGGCCAAGGTGGATGAGGTCGATGTGGCCAGGGACATGCAGGGAGAGCTGTGCCCCCCACCCAACAGGGTCAGAGAGATGCAGCTGATGCTGAGGTCCCTAGCACCCAGGGTCCCGGGGCAGCTGTGTCATCTGCTGTCCCTTCCAGCCAGGTTCAGGAAGCTGCAGGGGCAGCTGCAGCACCCACCGCCCAGGCTCAGGATCACTCAGCCAGCCCTGTTGTGGTCCAGGCACAGGTCCACACAGACCCAGGTGCAGTAGTCCCTGTCTCCAAGGGGAAGGGACGTGTTGAGAAAGTGGCGGCCACCAGCACCAGGGGTACCAGTGTAGAAATTTCATCTGCTGTCCCTACCAGCCAGGGCCAGGAATCTGCAGGTGCAGCTGCAGCACTCGCCGCCCAGGCTCAGTGTCACTCAGCCAGCGCTGTTGTGGTCCAGGCACAGGTCCACACGGACCCAGGTTTAATAGTGCCTGTCTCCAAGGGGAAGGGACGTTTTGGGAAAGTGGCAGCCATCGGCACCAGGGGTACCAGAGGAGCAATTTCATCTACTGTCCCTACCAGCCAGGGTCAGGAAGCTGCAGGGGCAGCTGTAGCACTTGTTGCCCAGGCTCAGGGTCACACAGCCAGCTCTATTGTGGTCCAGGCACAGGTCCACACAGACCCAGGTACAGAAGTCCCTGTCTCCAAGCAGTGGGGATGTGTTGAGGAAGTGGCGGCCACCTGCACACAGGTACGGATACCTGCAAAGCAACCTCCTGTACAGACATTGGTGGGTGATTCCATGGCCCAGTCCACCAGTGCTCCAACCCCTACTGACCCAAGTGGTCCCAGCCACTCAGGGTCTGCAGGTCTTTCAAGAAGGCAAAGCGTGCAGTAGCGGGACAGACTCCAAGGCACAGCACAGGAGATCCACACGTCGAGGAAGAGGAGCTGCATTGATGAGGAGCTCAAGTTCCTCGTGGACTACGTGTGGGAACATGAACATGACATGCTGGTGCGGGCAGGGAGCACACATACGCATGCTCAGCGTATGGTCCACTGGTAGCGCGTCACTGATCTAATCAACGCCTTGGGCAATGAGAGGCGCATAGCTTCTGAGGCATTGAAGTGTTGGAATGACCTCTGACGCCTAGCCAAAGAGAAGCTGGGTAGCACCTACGCCTCTACTCTGGTGACTGGAGGTGAGCCTGGTAACTGGAGGGATAGCCCAACAACGGCAGAACAATGGGCTGGTAATACTTTGTTAACAAAGGGGGTCTGTTCTGGCGTGTAACGTTTTGGGGGCAGAACTACTTATTGATTATAGTAGGCCCAGGTAATTTCTATTGTGTCCAAGGAAATACAAAAACACTTTAAATGTGAAGATGTACAAGAAGGAGTTCAGACAAAAATAGATATCATACATACAGCTTATAAATTTATTTTGCTGCTAGATGCATTTAGTAGTCATGCATCAGTATTATTAATAAAGAGCTGTTTGTAACGAGAGCAAACAGAAATGCAAAAACACGTGTTAGGTCACCCTCCAGCCTGGCTACAGACAACCAAGAATTTCCCCATTTAATGCTTCTGTTTTGGGTTGTCTTGCATTGAATACACGCTAATCACTTGTCACTAGTGGTGGTGGTTACCATTTTGTTTTATTACTGCATTCTGTCAATTTATTTTGCCATTACAATTGTGTGAGGGCAAGGCTAAGACTGTGATCTAACCTCCCTGCACACCCAGTATCTCTGAATGAATTTTTTTGCATTTCTGTTTGCTCTCGTTACAAACAGCTCTTTATTAATAAATCTACACTGCTTTTCACTATTCATCCTACCACCAATCCAGTTTGCAGTTCTTTCTTTGGTGTACAACAGATTGAATTTAAATTGTAAGAAAGTATTGCGGGTATGATTGCAGGGAAATAGAGTAATATGATTGTATCTTGGTGTCCGCTTTTTGGTAAAAAGATAGTATTCATTATAAAGTGTGTATGAACCTATCTGGTCAATAGTTTTGCACCAATCGAACTCAAATAGCTTTTTTTTGGCATAAGCAGGTCTGTAGTAAACATTCTCCACTGTGACATTAACCTCCTTCAGAATGGCATTAATTCTTGTCAAATATTGGACTCCATGGAAGTCATTGGATTCTTCATGTCTATGTATAGGGAGTTTGGTTTAGGATATGTTATTTTTGCGAAATTGGTGAGAAGTCACCATTTCCAGCGTGTGGATAGCGCTATTAGGCCTAGTTTGTGTCTTAGGACTGCATTGGGCAGTGACATTGGAAGAGACATCGCTCGCTTCAAAGATGTCCCTTGCAATTGATCTAAAATCACGCCCATTTCACTCAGACAGATATCTAATGAGTAGAGAATGACACTTTCAATTTTCAGTGTGAGAAATTCAATGAGGGGCATTAATGAGAACTTGCAATACTTTGCATATATTATTTTTAGCTGTGATGTCAGTGGTTGGATCGTGGTGTTCAATAGAACTGGTCCATGTTTTGATGGAGTTTTTTTCAGATAAATAGTAGCCTAGGTAGATGGTATCAATATTTAAAGCGATGATAGTATGCATAATATGCCATTGAGTTTTTCCAGTTCTCTTCTGGACACCGAATTTCATCACTGCTGTTTTTGCTGGGTTAGGAGCTAAGTTATGAGTTATGGCATATTGTTCAAATAACCGTATTTTGGTTTGAAGGCCACCAGGAGTTGGATCAAAAAGGATGATGTCATCTGCGAAAGCGAGCCATTTCAGGTGAATGAGCCCAATTTTCACAGAGAATAGATTTTGCTCATCCCAGCCTTTGTCAAGGTCTGCTAAATATAAATAGAAAAAGGTTGCAGCTAAATTGCAGCCCTGTTTTAGGCCTATTTCAGTATTGATTGGTTTGGTTATGCGGCCCTCTGTGGTAAGTTTGATTTTATAAGAAGTGGTAGTATGAAGAGCAATGAACCAGTATATTAACACTAGGGGTACTCCCATTTTTATTAGTTTGGACCATAGTACGTTCCGAATGACCGTGTCAAAGGCTGAAGTCATATCAATCAGTGCAATATAAACAGGGTTAGCAGATTTTGGCTTCGCTCCAGCTATGGTAAATGCCATTATCAAGGCATTGAGCGAGGTGCTCATCCCCTTCCTAAATCCAGTTTGATATTTGGAATATGACTGATGAGTTTCGATGTATTTTTCTAGATCGTAGAGAAGTAAGATTGCGAACAGTTTAGCCTCTGTATCTATTAAGGCAATAGGCCGATAATTTTGAGGTAGAGAGGGATCTCCTTTTTTAAATATCGGTATGATATTAGCCGATAGCCAGGAGATAGGTACAATTCCTGATTTGTGAATGGTCTCAAATTTACTTTTTAAAATTTGGGCCCATAAATCTGGATCTGCTTTATATAGGCAGGGGGAAAAACCATCAGGACCAGCAGATTTGGAGTGGTTGAATTTAGAAATAGCCCATATAATATCAGCAGTAGACCATCTTAAGCGCGGAAGGTCTTGGTATTTTAACTTACTGATGATGGTGTTCTGGAATTGATCGGGCATCCGAAATTTGTGCATGATATAGGTGCGCCAGGTTGCTTCAGAAATGCCGTGTAATGATAATAACGGAACTTGAGTCTGATTATTTTTGATGGTTCGCCAGATGGTGCGCGTATCATGAGCTATGATTGCTCTAATAAGATTGCAATTGATTTCATTGTGTCTTAAAATTCTTAAATGTTTGAGTTTTTGTTTGTAGGATGCTATGATACGGTTGCGCTGTCTTTGATATGTATTATAAGAAATAATCGTATTTTTTTCCAGAGCTCGAAGAGCTTTGTTTTTTTCACGCTTCTGCATTTTACAGAGGGGATCAAATGAATGGCGATGGGTAGTAACAGTTTTTCTATATTTGCTGAAATGAGATATGGCAGCCTGAATGATTTCTGGATAATTTATCTCTGTGGTATTAATAGAGAAATTACCAGAAATATGACGATTGGAAATAGCCAACGTTACGTATTGAATAAATTGTTTACATAGAGCTTGGCTCTATCTAAGAGAGAGGTGGGGACGATCAACTTCACATAACATTGTAGAAGAATCAACTGCAAGAATGGTGAAATTAATCCTTAAGGTGCCAAAGATTTGAGCATGGTCACCGTAAGAAGTAGAGATGATTTTTAATGGGGTAGATATAGTAAGTAAATTGTAAGTAACGAAAATAAAATCAATAGTTGAGGATTTAGCTTCCCTAGACCATGTGGTCCATATCGTTTGTGAATCAGGAATAATGATGTCTAAATCCCAATCTTTTAAGAAGTTGCGCCATTTAGTACCTCTCTGCTTAGATAGGATATTATTTTTTTTTTAGCCTCTAAGCTCAGTAGTGGTCCTGCAATCGCAGTTGAAATCGCCGCCTAGTATGATTTCAATGTTCTTGTATTCGTGAATGACAAATTCAAGGCAAGAGTCCACCAGATCAAACATCTCATCAATTGGAGTGTGTGCGGGATTCCAATATATTGTAATGATGATTAAATGCTGGTACGGGAGGAGATCTGTCTTTAATAGTACTGCTAATAAGTTTGCAGCCTTCCACACAATATTGGAACTCTCCTTCTCTGCTCACATCTGTGACGTCTCTGAGAGGTCACCCTGCCAGATGCACTTCCTCAGAGGTATTCTTCCTTTCCTCTCATTACCCCTGCAGCTCACTGTCTATAGAGGACTGGTCTTGCCTATGGTGGGCACTGCAACTGACTCTTACTAGATTTAGGTAGTTGAACTCTCTTGGCTCTGCTACTCATCCACACCAGGACTGTGGGAAGTGTCCTTTTGTGTTAGGGCCAGGGATTGCGTCTTCCTCGGACTGTGATGAGGCCACTGTCTCCTAGTGGCTACGACTGGTCTTTTCTGAACCCTGTGTATTGTCCACAAGTTCTTAGGGGTCCTGGGGCCGATATTACTTTAACTCCATCTTCAAGATTTGCTTACCTGTCATAGTCTTCACTCATCCATTTCCCATTCACTCTTGGTCAGTAGCTCCTCATTGCAATGAGTTGGTGGTTAATGTCTGTCTTTGACTGGGTCCTCCCTCTGGTACATCCTCCCTGCCTCAATGAAACTGGAGGTGAACCTTCTCCAGGTATGTAGGCACATCTGATGCTTCCTCATGTGTTGGACTTACTCTCCTCCTCTCCCCTGCTGGAGTCCAGGATGACTAAGATGATGCCCTAGTGACCTGGCAACAATCTGATCTCCAACACGGTCCTCTGAGCCAACATTTTCACCCATGAACTGGAACCCGGGCATCCGCTGCACTTGATGTGTGTTTACTGTATCCCTACAACCCACTACCACCACTTCACACCTGATGTGTGCATTTGCACTTCCACTGCCAAAAGGCCACAACATTTACATTACTGGTGACGTATTTATGTTTCAAATTGAGGCTGTTCACATGTTCTGCTATTCCCCCTCTCACTTCAAAACTCAGGTATCCCCTTCAACATGCCTACTCACTGGCGTGACGTCAATATGACCTCACATCATAGTATCAGTGGGCTTGTCTTAACTCGATTCCGACACCCTAGCATTGTTGCGCATTTTAACACTTGTGTATTTTGGTTTTGTGAGTACAATGTAATGTTAGCTCACAACTATTGTACATGGCTCTGGCACTGTAGTGATCAGGTTCCATCTCATGCCGTTTAGCAGTTCTTGCATGGCTATGCAGCATCTGTGTATTGCACATCAGGTGCTTGTGTGTGAAGCAGGTGCTATGCACCATGCACTGCATGTGTTGTTGGGCCCTTGATCAGACATCCATGGGTGCATTCATAGTTCCCTTCCCTTGCATTTACACTGCGTATGTGCATGTTTTTTGTGCCATGAGTGACATGGCAGGTAAATGTGTTGTATGTGAACATTGTGGTAGCTGTGGGTATGGCTATGCAATTGACATGGGTCTTCATTCCCTTTTCTGTCCATGTGCAGGTGATGAGGCACTTGATGTAGAGGATGAGGGGGAGGTGGTACAGGATATTGAGCAGCTACCAACCACCAGTGGAGGACGTGGTGTGGTAGCCCATGAAGATCCACTGGTGCTACAGTCCATCCTGGCCCAGACTCAGTCGGACTCTGCCTCTGATGATTCCTTTGGATCAGGTGGTGAACCAGATATGGCTCTTCAACACTGTCGCAGGTGAGTGGATCAACTGTGGGTGCTGTTGTGTCCCATTCATCTGCAGGGGGTGAAGACCCCTCACAGGGCCAGTCAGTTTTGGTACGTCAGTCTGTGGTGGTTCCGGATGCAGGGTCACGCTCCACAGTATTGGCTCCTGGTCCTGGGACAGCTGATCAAGGGATGGATGCAGTCCTGCAGCCACAGACAGGCACATCACCTCAAGGGACAGGTTCCCTTTGGTCTGCCTGGTGTGGGGTCCGCCAATAGAGCGGCAGTGTGTCAGCTGGCAATACTATGTGGGAGCAGTCCATGTATGGTGTTGCACGGCAACAGGGGGCTTCCTATGAGATGTTGATCAGGGCATGGAAAGGGTGGCCAGTTCCATGATGTCCCCAGAAAGGCAGGTGGAGCTCCAGCTGCAGGCAATGCGGTCCATATGCCGCTCACACAGGCTGCACATGGAGGTCAGCAACAGGAGCCTACAGACAGAACTCAAGGCTCTGCGTGCATCCCTGGTTGCAGAGGGTCGTGCACACAGGAACACTCTGAGGGAAGGGTATAGGTCCCTCAGAATTACACTGCCCATAGAGGCTTGTCTCGTGTTGGTGTTTGTGCCTTGGGTCCAGACACATATGCCACTCTTGCTTCCCCTTTCCATGGGCTTGCAAGGAGGGCAGCGTGTGAAACTAACTTACACAGGTGCATTGGGCTTCCTTTCTATCTGTGGACAGTCTCAAATCTGGCCTGTGTATACACCCCTAGTGGGAATCATGATTGTATGTCCAGTGCATGGTTGCCATTCCTTTTTGTTTGTACATTGGGATCCATCCTTTGATCATTTTCCATCTTCATGCATTGGCTTTCCTATCTGTATTATTGTTGGCCTTTGTCTTTGTGTGCTTCCCTGCCCTCTTGAGTTATCAGGGCCACCCAAAATGATGGAAGGGTGGCATGTGCAAGTTACGACATGTTGAGGCACTTGTGCAATTATGATTGGTCAGTGTCAGACATATTCACTATTCTGGCCTGTGTATCTGGTATGTTGTACTGCCCAATTGGTGTCTCTGTGTACATTGATAGTTTGATGTGTGAGAGTGACTTGTTTATGAACTGGTTCCATTGATTGTTGAGCACTTTGTGACAGTGGAGTTGAGTGATGGCCTTTGATTTACACTTTTGACATTGCATGCCATAGCAAGGTGTGGCGACCAGGTGACATGGAGTGTGGGATGGTTTAGGTGACATACCAGCATTTTGAGGTGTACTTTGCCATGGTGTTAGTGATATGCTACAGCTTCCATGTGCTACTTTTGTGCACACCAGATTGAGTTGATTTAAGTTCTAAGGGATGCACACAATGTGGCACTTCCAAGGACAGGTTCTCATGGTGGTAATGTTGGGACAGATGATTGTCCCTTTGTCATCATCGGTTGACACCTGGAATGTGCCTGGGCTGTGTGCACTCTGCAGGGTATGGATTTTAGGTGAAAAATTGTGCCACAAGCTGGGTGCGGGCAGCCTCGCCACATGCCCTTTCCCCTCCCATGCGCAGCCACCGTGCATGTGGTTGGGGATGTGGGGGCACCACCATGTCCACCGGTACGCCACGACGTGTTGCAACGTTGTGCAGGACACATGTTGCCACGATGATCCTGTACACTACTGGTGGTGCATATAGTAGCTCACTATATATAATTTAGCACTCCGAATTTGCGCTCCACTATGGTGCTAGCTGCAGTATGGGCTGCGTTGTATCTTACCTGGGGTGGTGTGGTGGGGTTCCGTATTGGCGTCATCATGTAGGTGCTCAGACGGTAAGCATTGTCCCCTGTGGAGGTGAGATGTGTCGCCAGTGGTGTGGTTTTGTCTGTGT
The DNA here is from genome assembly GCF_040938575.1 of Ambystoma mexicanum. Lineage (NCBI taxonomy): Eukaryota > Metazoa > Chordata > Amphibia > Caudata > Ambystomatidae > Ambystoma > Ambystoma mexicanum. Next base: position 115,125,681 of record NC_090936.1, on the reverse strand, counting down.
GAGTCATGCATGCATTCGCAGGGCCATTTGTACTCACCAATGAGCCATGTGTTGCCATGCCTCCCAGCTTCAAGGGTCCGCTGTAGGGATGACATTTTGAATATGAAACTGTCATGGGTGGAACCTGGATAGTTTGCATATACATAGGTAATGATTCCCTTGGCATCAGATACAACCTGCACGTTGATGGAATGCCAGTGCTTGCGATTGCGATAGATGTGCTCTGTGGCCCTAGGTGGACGTAGGACCACATGGGTGCAATCAATGGCACCAAGCACTTTGGGGAAGTGCGCCACCCCGTACAAGTCCTGGACTACGGCATGCCTTTCTGAGGGTGTTCTGGGGATGTATATGTGCCTGCAGACTGAGGGGCGTGCAGTCATGATAGCCAACACCTGGTGTAAGCAGCGTGACTGTGTGGCCTGTGAGATGCCCCCGACAATGACAGTTGTCCGCTGAAATGACCCAGTGGCCAAAAAATGCAGTACATTGAGCACCTTCTCCAAGGGGCTCAGTGCTTGGGAGCCCAGGGTGTGTGATGTGAGGTCATCGCCCCACTCCGTGATCAGGTCTAATATGATATGAGGTGGAAACTTACACCTGGCATAGACCTGGTCATCAGGCATCCCAAAAAGGCTGGTCCAGGGTAAAAAAAATAAAATGCGTGCCTTGGCTATCCTCCTCCTCCTGCGGTGTTCCACAATCACGGCTGTGAAAAATTGCACATTCATCATAGCTGTATATGCACCTTGGCTTTTGCACACAAATGTTATGCATTGTTTTTAGTGCACGGTGACGCGTATGCCAGCTTTTGCGTGGTGGATGTGTGTCCGGATTAGCGTGTCTTTTTCTGTGCACCTGGAGAACCCTGTTCGATTCCATGAATGTAGGTTGTTAGCGCGTGTGTGGGTGTTGCAAGTATTTTACTGTGCTACTTCCCATTTAATGCCCACATTTACGCTTGTTGTTCCCCATTCCACGTGTTCCGCCCCCTTTTTAGGTGACTGCGCTAGACGGTATGCGACTTCGCTGGGCTTCTCGCGCAAGGCGTTCGTGGTGTCGCAGTGACATGTTGGACCTGCGCAGATTGAGCTCAAGTCTCGGTAAAGCCACGCGCAATGATTTCCATGAATGAACAAGCGGGCGCTTGCGCGTGTTTTGCACGCAAGCATACGTTTTTCCGCACAATTTTATTCCATGAATCCGGCCCTAAATCTGTCAGAGGTATGTAAAGACGTGAGAAAAGAAAAAAGTTCAAGATATGAACTCTCCCGTTCCCCGCACACTTAAATGCTCCAATCTACAGCTGAAATCTTAATGCAGTTTGATAAATCCAATTCAAACCAACAAAATGTAACTGAACCACAATGGTTTAATACAATTCAATGAATAAAACAGAGCTTCAAATATGATGATTCATGTTGAGGCCAAACCATTCCAATCATGCTCAACGCGTTTCAGGGCTCAAACCCCTTCTCCAAGAGCAATACATACTATAAATTAAGATTCAAACATATCCATTATAAATCAGAAACAATTAATGGCAAGTAATACAACATTTCCATAGAGAACCAACTGGTACATCCTACAAAATCACCAGCCCACAGTGGTTATATGTAGTATGTTCGTGAACCAACAACCAGTGTCGCTATGATGGTCCCGCAATGGGGACATGCTCAATGTTAACTCAAAAAACCCCATCTCTGGAGTGAGTGGGCACCCATTCAAAAAGTGAAGAGGCTAAAGGTAAATATGGTGGCCACAGAAACAGATATTCTTCCAGAAAAGTAATAAAACATACCCCTTCCTGGCACATTATTTGAGGGAAAATAAGACTAACACATATACACATGCAATTAGGGATGATACAGGCCAGCAGCAATTTAGCATGAAGGCAAGGCTTTCAGCTTTCCAATCATTTTCTAGTGGGCTTTACAGTGCAGGCCCACAGAGTGTGGAATACCAGAAGCAGTACAAAATGGGGTGGATGTGCCTACTTTTATGAAGAAGCAGAGAGTTCAGTTAGATATGCAGTTACAGAAGGAGCGGGTCCTTTAGGCGATTTCTACTTTAACATTGAAAAAATCACCTGGACCTAATGCTATACTGCACAATTCTGTTAACCTTTCTCAGGTGAGCTGATGAACTCGTTCATCAAAACCGGTGAAATAACTAGGTCTGTGGTGTAGGCAGAGGGGTTGCTAGGTGGTGCCTGACGGCGCTATAGCCCTGGGTTTTTTGGTTGTAGCCCCACTTAGAACCTCAGGGTCTACAACTAATAGGCTATCTAGCCCCATGTCCCAACAGTTCCAACATTAGTGTAGCCCGTGACTTTTCCAGACCTAGCAACAACCCTGGGCATAGGCAACAATTGCAGTAATTCCTAAACGAGGGAAATACATGGAGATGTGTAAATACTACAGGCCAATAGCATTACTAAATTTGGATTACAAAATGTATACCAAAATCTTGGCAAATAGGCTGGAGGGCTTGCTGTGTCTCCTGATACACCCGGATCAAGCTGGTTTCATGAAGAACACACAGATGCTTAATAACGTCAGAAGGCTCTCATCTACTTGACAAAATACGTAGATGCCCTTGGGCGTGTTCATCCTCTTGTTTCTGGACATGGAGTAAGCATTTTGACAGTATAGATTGGGGCTTTCGAGATAAATCCCTAAAAGTGCTTGGTGCAGGAAAACAGTTTAGAAAATGGTTGGCAGAAGCCTATGCAGACCCTTCCATGAAAACACAAGTTAGGTGTGGAGGATCAGAAGAAGGACACAGCATCCAAGTTGCCAAGGTAAAAACTCTCACTGCTCAATAATGGTTTCCTTCCTATTGCATCCAAGTTGCCAAGGCTACAAACTCTCACTGCTCGATAATGGTTTCCTTCCTATTGCATCCAAGTTGCCAAGGTACAAACTCTCACTGCTGGATAATGCTTTCCTTCCTATTGCATCCAATTTGCCAAGGCTACAAACTCTCACTGCTGGATAATGGTGTCCTTCCTATTGCATCCAAGTTGCCAAGGTACAAACTCTCACTGCTGGATAATGGTTTCCTTCCTATTGCATCCAAGTTGCCAAGGTACAAACTCTCACTGCTCAATAATGGTTTCCTTCCTATTGCATCCAAGTTGCCAAGGTACAAACTCTCACTGCTCGATAATGGTTTCCTTCCTATTGCATCCAAGTTGCCAAGGTACAAACTCTCACTGCTCAATAATGGTTTCCTTCCTATTGCATCCAAGTTGCCAAGGTACAAACTCTCACTGCTGGATAATGCTTTCCTTCCTATTGCATCCAATTTGCCAAGGTACAAACTCTCACTGCTGGATAATGCTTTCCTTCCTATTGCATCCAAGTTGCCAAGGTACAAACTCTCACTGCTGGATAATGCTTTCCTTCCTATTGCATCCAAGTTGCCAACGTACAAACTCTCACTGCTGGATAATGCTTTCCTTCCTATTGCATCCAATTTGCCAAGGCTACAAACTCTCACTGCTGGATAATGCTTTCCTTCCTTTTGCATCCAAGTTGCCAAGGTACAAACTCTCACTGCTCAATAATGGTTTCCTTCCTATTGCATCCAATTTGCCAAGGCTACAAACTCTCACTGCTGGATAATGGTGTCCTTCCTATTGCATCCAAGTTGCCAAGGTACAAACTCTCACTGCTCAATAATGGTTTCCTTCCTATTGCATCCAAGTTGCCAAGGTACAAACTCTCACTGCTCGATAATGGTTTCCTTCCTATTGCATCCAAGTTGCCAAGGTACAAACTCTCACTGCTCGATAATGCTTTCCTTCCTATTGCATCCAATTTGCCAAGGCTACAAACTCTCACTGCTGGATAATGCTTTCCTTCCTATTGCATCCAAGTTGCCAAGGTACAAACTCTCACTGCTGGATAATGCTTTCCTTCCTATTGCATCCAATTTGCCAAGGCTACAAACTCTCACTGCTGGATAATGCTTTCCTTCCTATTGCATCCAAGTTGCCAAGGTACAAACTCTCACTGCTGGATAATGCTTTCCTTCCTATTGCATCCAATTTGCCAAGGCTACAAACTCTCACTGCTGGATAATGCTTTCCTTCCTATTGCATCCAATTTGCCAAGGCTACAAACTCTCACTGCTGGATAATGCTTTCCTTCCTATTGCATCCAATTTGGCAAGGTAAAACCTCTCACTGCTCAATAATGGTTTCCTTCCTATTGCATCCAATTTGCCAAGACTACAAACTCTCACTGCTCAATAATGGTTTCCTTCCTATTGCATCCAAGTTGCCAAGGTACAAACTCTCACTGCTCAATAATGGTTTCCTTCCTATTGCATCCAATTTGCCAAGGCGGCAAACTCTCACTGCTCGATAATGGGTCCGTCCTTGCCAACTAATCAGTTGGCAAGGAAGGAAACCATTATTCAGCAGTGATGATGATTAGTTGGCAAGGATGGAAACCTGTATTGAGCAGTGAGCGTTTGTATCCCTGGTAAATTGGATGCAACAGGAAGGAAAACATTACGGAGCAGTGAGAATGTTCATCCTTGGTAAATTACCAGCGCTTCAAAGGTTTTGTTTTACCAAATCACTTTTCATATCTTGGTAAAACTTGAAGATCCCGATCATGCTCTACATCTGTCAAAGTAAGTGTCTAACATTATGTGAAATGCATGTACATATCAATACATGTTAGTTTCAATTGTTTTCAACAATGAAAGGATGATCTGCTTTCTCATCCACATTTCTCTCAACATTCTCTGTTAGTCTGTTTTTTTTTACATATGGAATTGAACGAGGATTATTAGAATGTGTAGTGTGAAATTATTGTGTTACCGATTTTCTCTACATAACCATTGTGCCTTGTTAATTTCAAAAAATTGTGTGATTACCGCTGTTCTATCATTCATAATAACTTTGGCACATACATGCTTATCTATACTTTTTAGCGAATGCATGTTTTATCTATACTTCTTCAAACAGGTCTGTCAGCCGTCAACACTATAACATTATTTTCCACCAAGCCTCTTTTCAAGTTCTAATGGTGTGCATGCTTTTATGGTTGAACCACAGTACAGGGAGGATGAATTGGAAGCGAGACAAAGTCAAGAATGACAAATGCACGGCGGTGACACTGAGGACACATTTTCTGAGAAAATTCGAATGGACAATGCGCCTACTTGGTACCAATGCCATCTGTCTGAACTGGTGCAAACATTACCTGGAAATACCTGTTGTTTGGAGAATTCCTCCTGTAAGATCTGCCTATGTGAAGAAGATACCCCATATCCGTGCATTACTTTGTAGACGGAATTCCGGGCAGCATGTCTTACCCATGTGGTTCTTCATCTGCTGATGGCATTGATGCATGAACTTTGGGGAACCGCTCGTCCGCGCGTCCCCACTACTTAGTATTCTTTTCCATGGAATATGGCTTTGTTTTATATTAATAATCCACACCTTTGCACATGTGTACTTCTGTCCATCCACCTATCCACACGTCCTCACCTGTAATATGAAGATATCTGACTTGAGCATTTCTACTGCTCAATGTCTATTTCATTTCTATTTGTGTTGTGGGTGTCCCAGCGGCTTTCACTGTGACATTTAAATGTTGCCAGTATTCAATGAAATGGTGGCAAACACTTGCAACTGTGAAAACATTACCTTTGGAAACTCCCTTTTGAGTCGTGCCAAATTAGTTTTTTTGGGGTCAAAACTCTTAATGTACTGTGGATTTATATTAATATTTGTTCATTCTAGAATGGTCAAAGTTGTGACTGCAGAGTGAAGCAACTTACTAAAATGACACCCTTTGACTCAAAAAACAGATCCACGTTCCCATCTTCACCATACACTTTCTTCATTGTGATGCTGTAGCAGATACCTGCCGCAACCTGATCTGATTGCAGTTATATAGTAAAAAAGTCTCATAACTATTCGTTTTTTTAAAAATAACAACTACAATCTTGATCAATTGTAAATCTCTTTACTCAATTGAACATTGTACCTCCTCTCAACAAATGGTACATTCTTGTGGCATACAGAGCATTTATTTGGTGGATTCACGTCAGACTTGGAACCAAGGTGCGTCAGATTATCGCTGCGTGTGTCATATACGCCATCCATCCTCAAAGAATTCCCAAGTATTTCTGGACATAATAATCATGGATTTTGGATTACACAAGATATACAAAGAATATAGACAATATAAGAATATTTTTAGAAGCATATACATTGATATTTCCTCTCACATAAAACAAGTGAAGGTGAAAGTGACAAATACCATCATTGGAAAAATAGCTATTAATATATTTCATTTTAACCTGTAGAATCTTGTTATTCATCAACTCTTTCCTGTACTTTTAAAACAAGCCCAAAAGATAATAAAACATATAAGTATGTGTCCGTAAAAGAAGGAACTAATCAAGTGAGATTTGCACGAATTTCATGTGCTAAGAGTAATAGGGCCTCATTACGAGGTCGGCAGTAACCCGCTGGTACTACTTGCGGTTTGCCGCCAACCTCGCAACACTGGTTCCCCCGCCTGATATCCCAGTAAGTCCGGGTGGCCCAGGATGTCAGGTGGCGGGAACTGTAAGTCCCTATTCCCGTGGAGTCCAATAGGACTCCACGGGAATGGGGACACAGAAGCACCAGCACCGTTGCTAACGGTGCTGGTGCTTCCGTGAAAACCATGCCTGCAGGGGCCAGTGTTCCTGGTAGGTCAGACCAGGCTGTCCGGAAAGGGTACCGGTACGTTGTTATCGGCACCCTTATTTCCAGACAACCAGACTTGTAATGAGGCCCATAGTTTCAAATACTATTGGTAACTAATAGCTCCACAGTGCTTAAACATAAAACATTGTCCCCAATATCTCAAAAAAGTTTCCATACTCTAGAAATATGTTCCGCCACTTTCAGTACGGTTCTACTAACTCAGAATGTCTGTGTGATGATCAAGTTGCTATTTCGATTACAAACAATGCTGACTCCATCCTTTCATCTCACTTGGTTGAGAAATTTAGATAAGATTTATATTAGGTATTAACACATTTCACAAGCTGCTTTGGCACCCTCCAGACCCTCTTCACCAACACAGACACTGGCTTTTTCTAAACTTTGGAAGTGCTCACAGAACGTGTCTCTACAAAGCATCACTACTGCATTGGGCTTGACACTGGTACAGGGATAAAACACTGAAACACTGAGAAAAGTTGATAGTAAAATGATATAAAGGTAAAGAAGAGAAGTGAGAAAGAAATAGAAGAACAGTATGATGGAGAGGTCATAAGGTGAATAACTGAGTTATAGACTGAACAAAGAGGAGTGAGATATGAAGGGAGAACAACCAGAAGGACTAACCAGTAATCAGGAAGAGAAAGGGTTAAAGAGTTGATGAGAAATGTGGTAGCATGAAAGGATAGAAAGGCTTGAGCATAGCGAATATTGTAAAGATAGAAAGGGAAAATATGAGCAGTGTTGGAGATGTTAATGGAGAAACAGAGAGAAGAGTTGAAGATATTGTGAATTGAAGAGAATGGGAGAAAGCAGAGAGGAAATAATACCTCAGAAATAGAAGGTGTTGGAATAACGGTAGAAGCCGGAGAATAAGGAAACCATACCTTTCTCAAAGGCTCAAAAGCTTTAATGTCACTCCACAATCTTCCCGCTACAGCCCGAAACATCTTTAAAGATGGTGACTTGCTGGGAAAAATCAGATGAACAAAATATACAAAAACAAACAGCCCATTCAGTCTCCACCTATAAGTTGCATATGACATCAGGAGACCACTGTATACAATAGCTTTGCTAATGGATTTCTGTAGGGTATATCAGCAGGGTATGGGACTATTGGTATGTCGTTCAACTTGGGACATCACCTCTTTGGTCACCAGTTTATCTTAATCACATCTTGTAACATTTTAAAGCCTTTGAGCACTTAGGACCACTTTTTCTTTATCCAAAGGCATAATAACTTTAAAGACATTTCGCAAAATTCCACTCAAAATCATTTTCAACGTTACAGGTAGTGTGTCAGCAGGTCAAATGCACACCAGTAAAATACACATAAACCAAAGGACTGAGGTCCCATATGCAGGTCCAGAACAAAGGGTATAAAATAGCATTTGACACCAAAATGCAATCATTACTGGAGATTCAATTGGGCACACACTGCCAGCTATGCCAGACTTTCCCCATGACAACAAGCACTAAAAGTAAGCTAGTCTTTTTATTATTTATTTATACTTTTAAGATGGTTCCATGACTAATATTCCTCCTCATCATTCATAAGTTAAAGAACTGCCAAATGTGTGCAGTAGCTTGTATTTGCAATTTTTAAAATTCTCATTTGGACTTTGCAAAGATGTATACATACTACTACCATTTTGATGTTAGGTTATTTAAATCTGCCAAAAACATGGTATAGACTAAAATTCCTATTTTTGTACATTCCAGAAGTTGCTCTTGTTATTAAAATGCCATCTTGCATTGTAATCGGATGTGCCAACATTACACATACCAAGATGCATGGGATGGTATTACACTTTTGCCCCACAGATATTACAATGATCCAACAATGGGTACTTAACTATGGCATTTATCAAGATGACATTGATAGACACACCAATGAAGTGTTAGGAGATAAAAGAGGAAATCCATTATGTGTATGTAGCCAACATTTCAGGAATGTTCAAAGAAGAGCCATCCCAGACTAAGAGACTGTCTGCTATACATGTACCAGTGTTCTTTCAACATCAACATAGACCAGAGAGTCTAATATAGATCAGTGACATAAATTCATACGTATTTCTCCCTTGTATGTCTCAATTTCCCTTTGCCTCTTCACTCATTTCATTTATTGTCCGCAGGAAGAGATGGGGCGGTCAGTGCTGTTTCATTACTCTCTGACAAATTGCACTTAACACATGTATGTCAGTCACAGTTGCTTTGTGTGTTACTGTGAATGGTCTCTTGGGTTTTTGAAGCTTAAGAAGAGATTGGAAATATTTCAGATAATGAAGAACTTGGACCAGATTACAGCATGTCTAGCATGGAAGAAACTACTACCACATTAATTGCCAAACAAAGTCCTGTGCTCATGTGCACTTTCGTTAAGTGGTTCAACATTCACCAAAATCTCATGTTTGTGTGAATATTTGGGACTATAGATCATGTCAGAGAATGCCTACTTTAAATATCAGAGGAAGTACTTCTTCCCTGCAATAGATGAGTCATGGCGGAAAATGTAGGTAGCACTGGACAATGCTCTCATGCTCTCACAGGAAAAAGGCTTTGGTTGGCAGGTGAAGGTCAGTGTGACATTTAACACAAAATATGTTTGTGTCCATGAGTTGTGCACTGGAAAACATGTAAGCCCTTTGGTGGCACAGGTTACAGAATTTACTTACTCTGTTGTAATGATGGAGCATGGTTTTGTAAAAGAGATTGAACTTTTAGACATCAAACTGGTGGCCACTGAAAGACACCTGAGCAGTAGCCATTGTCATGGGAAAGAGGGTCCAACAGATCAAGCATCAATTAGATGTTTGGCATGTGACCAACAAAATCAATGCTGAAGAGAAAAGAAAGATTGTGAAGATCTAATAAATTGGTCACAGTCATCCTCTCTGGTGAAGTTCTCATAACTGTGATCAAGCAGAACACATGCTGTTCAAAAGGTGGCAATCACTTCTGCATCATATTGCCAACAAACATGCCTGGAAAGCAAGCAGACACGCTGATTCCTGCAAACATCCGCCATAGAGAGAGGAAAAGGAGAGGAGGGAGAAATGGATGGAGCCTGGGTCACTGCCTTATAGCTTTTGTGAAGATTATATGTGACAAGGGGCTGAGCGGAGATGTTAAGGGCATTACAGAATGTTACCAAACATCAGATTTAGATGTGTTCCATAGCATGTATCTCAAATACTGTCCAAAGAAAATTGCATTTTAGCATCAATGGCATGGAGGCAAAGGCACACGTAACAGTGTTGGCTCACAATGAAAATGTGGGGAGGCAGCATGCAAGAAATATTACTGATACAGTCGACAAGAACGTTAGTGGAGAATTGCATTATCCTTCACCAAATGAAAGGATGAGTGGGTAACTAGACAGTTTTCATTAAAAAAAATTCGGGTTTGTGTACGATCTATTATTAATCGTCATGTTAATGGAGAGCCATGGCCTTCAAACTCAATTCAGACCACGTGCTGAACTTTTGCCAAATGTATTGCACATAAAGAACAGCCTAAAAGTCTGCAATGGTCGCCCACCTTAAAAGACAATTTAAATGAAAATGTGTACTCTTCTTTAAAATGCCTATTAAATTAAAGGCCTATTTTATTAACCAATCTGCTTCTGTCTTCTATGTATACTGTGATACATAACGTTTGTGCATTTGCTAAAAGGAACCAGTGTAGTTTTCTTTACATATCATTGAGAAATATAGGGTTCATGCACTAGAACTACTTTGAAGTAATATATTTTTTTGTATTTTTTTTTAAATTTTGTATTTGTTTTAGTTGAATTAAATCAACCTTTCAAATACAAATACAAAATACATATACATATGGAACTTTATATAATAAAATGTATGCTAACATTAAAAACATAAATTCAAATGAACCGAAAAAAGAAACACAGAAGATTGTTAATCCTAAAATATACAGAAATATTGAATAATATTGAATACTCAATTAATTAATTAATTAGTTATTTGATTACTTAGGCTCTAAATTTAGGCTTAAAAGAAAATTTACAGTAGCGATCTGTAATGGCAAATAACCTGAGCCCAGGATCAAAGACCAGGTGAAGTCTTGAGATGTGAGACATAAGTAATTACAATGTCGCGCAAAATGAATTTCACGCATAGGACGTAGAGCTCTGCATTCCGTGATAAGATGCATCATGGTTTCACAAGTGTCCATCGACATGCAAAAGCAGCAAAAGTTCATCGAGATACTCAACAGTCTTCTTTTGACTTGTAACTCTCTAGTGACCCACAAATTAAATCGTAATTTTAAAATGTGATTCCGATATTTGGGTGATGGACAACGAATTAGATAAGATGGTAGTGTACGCATATTCTTATGTGGAAAACGAGTTTCATCAGCATCATGATATGCAAGACATGCAGTTCGAGTAGAAATCCAGTCTGTATAATAAGTAATATTAATGATAACTTAGTGCAGAGATGTTGGAGCAGATTGCTCTGTGGGTGACTTATATAACAATAGAGGGACTATAGGTGTCAAGGAGGGGGAGTGAACCAGATATTAAAATATCTATCACAAGAAAAACAAACTCCCTGCCTCTTAAGGTCAGGTAGAGTATAGTAAAGCAGATCACTAGACTTGTAGGGGATGGGTCACATGTAAACACTCTTATCAGCAGATATTTGTGTGTATGGAGGATTCAACCAAATCACACTAAAATTAATCCAAAAACTATAACAATTTTAATACATATTCATAAAAAGCAGTTATAATAAAACATCATAAGAAACATTAAAAATCTCATAAAGTGACAATGTGCAAGTGCAACCTTATATTGGTAGAGAACCTCCAAGGGGTCTACCTATATGAGATGTAAGGTGCAAGTAATGTCGAGAGCAAAACATACATAGGAAAGCACCTAATTAACAACTCTGTGGGTGAAGCAGACTACTTTCTGGGGTGCTTGGTGTTTATGTGCAAGACTAGTGTTTTGCCCTACAACTCTCAAAAGGGTTGGCCAGAAACATATATAATAGTGGCTTAAGGATACTACTTTGAAGTCTTTTTGAGTGAAAAAAGTACCACTTGCCGTGGGCACACATTATGGGAGGGCCCACCTCATGGCTTCATGTTTCAAAGGAGCAAGTGCCCCACATTTCAATCCAAAACAAAATACATGTCATGATTAGGTACAGCAGTGGCAGTGCCAAGGCTAAGCTTTGAGACTGTAGCATGGCTGTTTGTGACAAGTACTTTTTTCTTTATTGCGTTATGATTTATATTAAACTTTACACAACTAAAAAATGTGCATTGTCATGTAAAATCGTATACATTACATGAAAACAGTAAAAATAGACAGGGAAATTCCTATATAAACATTGAGGAACACAATTAAATACAAATGTATATGATAAAGAGGTAGAGTACATAATTAAGGAAAGAAATGAGAAGAAAGAATCAATATAAAAAGGTAGAATAACAGAAAAGATGAAAAGAAGAAATAATAAATCCTACCATATGAGTAACCTTTGAATCAGTCCCTTGTATTATTCAATCAAGTCTAGATGTTTCACTAATTGTAAAGCAGCAATTGTTAAAGACACATTTCTCCATGAAAGACAGGAGACCAAAATGATTCTATTTCCACCAAAGCAAGGTTACAGAAAAAATTCTCAAAGAACAAGTGCGAATTCCTTGCAGCAAAGGACAATCTACGAAAAGAAGATTCAATGTTTCAGTCCCATGTACTCCATTACAATAGAAACATGAGGGACAGGGATATTCAACATTGTTCCTCATATTTAAGATTTGTTTTGTTGGTATTAGGTTAAACCTTAGCCTCATAAATTGCTGTCTCCATTCAACATTGGGGAACTGGAGAAGATAAGAGTGGAGAATTACCTTTTTTTATGTTCCTGTGCCAGATCATAAAACAGCTTAAACTTGCTGATTTCAGCACATGTATCCATCCCATTCTGATCCCAAAGTTGCTTTTTTACAGTCAGCAGAAACGGCACAAGTTGCTCAACGGTGAGATTGAGTTCTTCTAATACATGAAACAATTTGCAACCCATCTATGGAGAATCCTGTGGACCCCCCACTAAAACCCTGCCTAAAGTCTTCTGCCAGGTGGCCAGGAGAGGGCAGACGCTTCCTGATCGCAATCTGGGAGTGGTGTACCGTGGGAGGATCAGCTGAGTGGAAACAAGGTCTAGGACAGTGGGGTGATTTCACAGGGTGAGACACAGTATTTCTCCTTGGAGAGGGATACTTTTGCCACTGGGTTAAAAAAGCAATTGGCTTATTGTCATTTTAAAGTACCTCAAACTTGTACTAAAGATGGAAGTATAAACTCCCGGGGTATTACCCAACAAAGCACCATATTCAGGCTCAACTGTGTATCTTATGCCCATAAGTGCAGAGAGACAAAAGGGAATGTTAAGGGTACTACCCCTGATGTTTGGTGAGAAAGAAATCAAAATTGCCCTTTTGAATCTGTCTTTTCAACTAATATCGGTTAAGAGAGGCGAGCTGGTTGGACTTTTGGTACATGAAACCCCATCAAACTCTTTGTTCCAGTCTGATATTAGGCAAGGAGATGGAGAAAGTCCAGAAAAACAATTTGAGATGAGGGGGGGGGGTTCCAGATAGTATTTTTCTGGACTCACAGTGGGTAACAGAGAAAATCCCAGAATTCAGTAACACACAGAATGAGTCAAGCTTTGGTTGTTCTAGTTGATGCTTTAGAGAGCGATGGAACATGTGAACAAATAATAGAGGTTTCTTTAGTGGAGGTTCCAGGTGAAGGAAATCACAACATTTCTGCCTTACTGTTACTTGTGGAAGACCTTGAAACTTTAGAGACAGAGAATTGTGAAGTCTCCCAGTCCAAACACTTTCAGACCTCCTCATTGGGTGATATTTCCACCCATTTGAGGAAGATATACCATCTATTCTAACCCCATCTCCACCCTTGAATCAGAAACAATGCTTCTCTTGTGGGAAGCATGGTCATCAAGCGAGGTGTTGCCCCTCGAATAGAATTGATCTCCCCACTTCATCATTGTTGAAAGATTCCATTCAGGTTGGGCAGAATAATGATACAAGGGTTGAACCATCTTAAGTGATTATCTTCTGTGTCCAACCTAGTGAAAGGCTAACAGAAAGCCCAGAGAAACATCTCCCAAAAGGGAAGACAAATAAGAAAAGGGTAAGATAGAAAATGTTTTGTACTGGGCATACAACCACCTATAGAATACCTGTGGTATTTCAAAGCAAGACTATTTGGGCCCAGTTAGACAATGGAAGTAAAACCTCAGCTATAGAAGCTAGTTTGTTACCAGAAGGCTGGAAGATCGTAGGGTACAGAGAAGTAAATTGTGTGCACAGACAACCTGAGACACATCCCATTACTGTTCTTAATGTCGCAATTTTGGGGAAAAGTTGTTCACTACAGGTGACGGTGATAGCTGATCTTCCCATTGCGTTAGTCTTGGGTACTGAAGTCCCATGTTTTAACAACTGGATTCTTAACATAGCCCAACAGAACCGAAAATGTGAGGAGACTATAATTAAAAATTTGAAAATAATAATGTCCCTACACTTGCATGGTAATTTAGAGGTCTGTGACACTTCCAATAATTATGCCAGAAATGAGGAGAAGGTAAAATCTCAACTGGGAGGTCAGGTCTTTAGGCGAAGGGTATGTGGAGAATCCTATGGATCCCCCACTAAAGCCCTGCCTAAAGTCTCCCAGGGAGCCAGGACAGGGCAGATGCTTGCTGATCCCAGTGCTTGGGGTTTGTTTCCCCAGAAGGATCACCTGGGTGGAGACAAGGCCCAGGATGGTGGGGTGATTTGGCTTATTGACATTTTAAAATATCTCAACCTCCTACTAAATATGGAAGCATAAACTCCCAGGGTAAAACCCAACAAAGTACTGTATTTAAAGAACAAGTCTTTTGCCTCCCTAAGAACATATATCCTCCCCAATGCCAAAGGTATACCAAAAGGGATGACGGAAATGTCCTTCCTGTCCCATCTGTCTCTAAAAAGGTTAAACCCTATAAGTACTATCAAAATAAGTAAGGAAATAAGATAATACAATTTCCTTAAAAAAGATCTGCAAGACCCAGAATCCCTTATGTACCGTGACAAAAAAAGAGGGCTGAGTAGGTCTGAAGAGTCAAAGGACAGGCAGGCCTAATAGTCTTTATTAGGGTCAGTCAATTAATATGAAGGGCCTGTACCTAAAGCCAATAAACCCACCTGAGGGGCATAAAAGGCTGGAGCTGTAGGAAGTAGCAGAAAGCAGCTGGAGCAGGAGCTGGAAAATCGACAGCAGTAGCAGAAGAGGAAGCAGAGCACGAGGCTGGCAGTTCACGAGGAAGTGTGACCACAGATGGGACACCGGAACGAAGGAAGAGCAGTTTCACCTGTAGGCTGTGAGTTGGTCCTGTAATCACAAACTCTGTTTGGTTGTGGCTGCATTGGAAGAGACTGGGAGAAACTGGCAGTCTTTTCAGGTGCACCTAATTGCTGTGAATGCAGACCCAAAGCTGTGCGTTTACACAAGGCCCGTGTGCAGAAGCAAGTCGAGGGAAGCTGGAGAGAAGGAGACTCTCCCTTATCAAGGCCAGATGGGAGACACCCGTATTGTGGAGGAGTTGGGTTGCAAGAGAGCTTGTAGCAGCAGTAGCAGAAGTCAGAAGGTCGTGAAGTGGAAGCAGCCCCCAACCATTGTGATTTCGGAGTCAGTGAGTGAAGCTCCATACTCCAAATTATTTAAAATACCTTGCTGGTAACTGTAACCAGCATAGTTAACACTTGCGTAGAAGTTAAAGTGAGTGAAATCGTTTGCAGAGGTGGGAAGTCCTGTTTAACAAAGGGAATTTTAGCACACGCTTGTGCAGCATTAAGCAAAGTGCTCGCGTAAGAAGAAATACTTCCTTTTCCTATTGTTGCATAACCACCATTACCGGAGAGGTCGCGTGCCTCCTATTAAGTTGGAGAACGTTATTGGTAATGCTTTAAGAAGCCGTAGTTGACTTTACAAAAGTGTTACATGGATGTTTTACATCAAAGAAAGGTTGCACATATGATGTTAAGTTTCCCTGTACATATTAAAGCAAGATGCTGCCTGAATCAAAAGGGAATGCAAGTTTATAAGTTGAATTTCCTCATCAAAAGGAGATTGCGTATACTTGAATCTGTTTCTGAAGGGAAACCTGAATCTTGTAACACTCAGAACAGGCTTTTTAATAATGGCAGAAGTTGTTGACATAACATAGAGAGAAGAGTGCCTTGCCAACCTGTAGAGGTCGAAAAGTCTTGTATAAAGTTGCCTAACACATTTTTAAAGCAAGTTGCAGCAGACACCGTAGGAATGTGGTTGTCTATAATTTTGTACAAATATTTTTAGTTGAATGTAGTTGAAGCAGTCATTTGTAGAAGGGAGCTGCTCAGGAAAATCAACCCCCTTAGAAGAAGCATCCTGACAAATTGTATTCACAACGCTGCAGAGGTTACAAAAGAAGAATTGTCATTCAAGTTGAAGTGGTGCATTTGTTTAGACTTCTATCCATTCTATCCTGGAGAAATGCTATTCAGGATTGCCATTGGTATTGTGTTCGTTGTGGAACTTGGAAAGGGAATCTTTTCAGCAACCGAAGAAGGAACTGTTACCAGTGCATGTTTGTTTGAGTGAACTTTTGTTTCTTTGGAACTTTGCACAAACTGATTTAGAACTGTATTTTTACTTGGAAGAAATTGACTTTCAACATTCCTGGGGGAACAGGATCTTCGCAGGACAAGTAGAATTCATCGTAGACATTGGTTATTTGGTAATCTTTTATTCATGTTGTTTATACTTTGTTTTGATTGTTCTGTTGTTTAGAGCAAGGGCCTGTTCTGTGTATGCTAGGCGACTTTCCCTTAGATCCTAAACTAGGTAGGGTATTTCCTGGTAGAGTAGGCTTGGTTAGGTTTTATTTGCGCTATTTCTTTGAAATAAAATGTCAAATACTCAGAAAACTACAAACAGTTGTCCGCCTTGCATTATTGACCCCTCACACCACCATTGTCTCGGGAGGATAGCTCAGGGGAAATGTGCTAACCTTGGAAGCAAGACGACACGAAGCACCACAGGTGCGATCCCCGGGTCCGTGCTTAGAAACCTCTGTTTATTAAGCACGCTATAAATAACATATCATATCATATCTTTGTAAATAGCTGCACTTATTTTCTTTAAGAAGTACATTCAACTCAATAGGAAATTAGGAGGAAGGGATAGAATATTTCTAAGTAGTCGAAGCAAGTGCCACACTGCTCTGACTTTAAGGATAGCAGGCCAAATTTAAAATAAATCATGGACATAGGTACACAGTTTGGTAAGCAGGAGACGCTGCTCCAAATTATGGCCCCACCTAATTCAATTCACTCACGTTATAGGAGAGTAAAGTTTTAATGCCATATGTAATCTTAAAAGTGACTTTAGCATTATAAAATTTGACGATGGGTAAGATTGAAAATCTCTCATATTTAGTATTTACTTTTTTCATTTTAGGAATCAAGACTTCAATTTTAGCACACAGGAAGGCCATCATTGCTGTCTTATTATCGTTAACAATTACTTACAGAAAGGTCTTATCTATAGCCCATTTAAATGTAATTCTACCCCTAGCGGAAGTAAACCTTATGATTTTTGTTTTCATTTCAAGCATTCTCTGCAGGGTGATTGTAGTGTGGCCCCTTATCAAAGCCTCATCAACGTAGGCAAGCCACAGAAGATGACGTCCACCTAGGCAGGGAGCTGCAATTAGGTAGGTTGATAAATCAGAAATTTATATATTAAATAGACAGGGTGTCAGTATGCAAACCTGCCTAAGACACATTATGCATTTGGTTGGTTAAATTACCAGCAAGATCTAACCTCACTCTAATACTGGTGTTAGTATGGAGGTGTTTTAAAATGGTTACCAAACCTGATGGAAGTTCCCAGTTGAACCATTTTTTCCACAGCGTGTTGCTGTTGACCATATCAAATGCTGAGGAGAAATCGTCAAAACCCAAATAAATGTATGGGGCATTTTTTATTGACGATTTGTTTCACAATAAGTTGAAAATCAATCAATTTACAGAGGTCCTGATATTCCTACGGAAACCGGAATCATGTTTATTTATATGTCCTGTTGCAATAGCCCTAGTTTCAACTTCCTTTAAAATAGGGAAGCAAAGATTTTGCTGTGAGCATTTAGTTAAGTGATGGGTCTATAATTATGCATATCAACAAATGTTCCTTTTTTAGAAATAGGAACTATATATGGTGATTTCCACAACATTAGAGTGTTCCTAGTTAGAGTACTGTTGGAATATAGATCAAAGAGAATTTGAGAGGCTATTTGGGTGAGAAGTTCTGGAATTACTACATTTTTTAAATTAAATATAGAATATGATCATAATTAAACATGAAGGTCCAAAGTGAATCCAAGAATATGACCTTGTTTCCTTTGAGACTGCTTCCTGTTGCGTACAGTGTGCTATAATGCGCAACCCATACAGTATTAGCAATAGGATTAATTTGAAGCCTGAGCTGATTGTGATTGGTGTTATTTACTATGGGTCCAAAGGCTGAGTCAGATCTATGGTTCATGGTTTCACCATCATGCTGTAGCAGCTGGCGGCAACACTGGATAAGCCAGTTTTTATATTTTTACCTACGAAGCTGGACTTTTGAAAGTTTGGATGTTGGTATCATGACTCTGTTGCACGTGTCTAATCTGATGCTGCAGTTCCCTTTTATGTGTTGGGGTGACTTCATAAAATACATGGGAATGGATTGCACTACTTACTCTTTACCGGAGCCTGTAATTAAATCATTTTACCTTTATAGCACACTTAATACCAGAGACCAGTCTCTAAGCACCAGAGTGGGTTTTGACCCTGTGTTGCTCTGCATTGTCTTGCTTGCAACTGAGACGCTTTGCCCCTGAGCTACCCAGTTGTCACTCAAGAACACACTAAACAGGTATGGCATAAAAGCAAGGTTCCTTTCCTTATGATCTAACTCCTTACATGAGTTAAGTATTAAGTATTAACTCATTACATTTAAATAGGTTAGTAGGGCTCCAAGTTCTTCTGGATCCCGATGAGTGGACTTTTAAGTTTCTCATGCAAGAATGGTTACATTTTTTGGTATTTGTGGAGAATTCGGCAGATAATATGTTATGGTCACTCATATCCGTCTTATTGACGTAAAAACAACAACATTTATGGAGCAGGCCCTCACTTGCAAATGTATAGTCGATGCAAGTCGAAGAGTTCCCCCTGTGCTATGTATTGGCCCCCTCCAAATTTCCCCATACATTTCCATTGAGCTTTAATAGGCCACAATTTCTAAGGAATATGGATCAGGCATAAACAGAGCTTTACGAGTAACCAGAGTAAAAAGATTCACAAAAGGATTGCATACGTCAATAACAGGACAGGTGGCATTGAAGTCCCATGCCAGTAGGATAAAACCATTAGCCAAGGTAGTATTCCAATCATCAAACATTTTTGTAAGATAGACTTGGAAAGTGTCAATACTGCACTTAATGGGGTTCCAGTATACATTCACAATTAATAGGGAGAGTCTCCTACAATCGATAAAACAACTATAAGACATTTCTAAAATGCCTTCAAACAAATAATACATCTTCCCATTTGAGAACCCACAAGAACTTTTAGATGCAATCATTAGAACATCTGAAGGTCGACCAATACAATCATACATAGCAAGTTGAAAATATATGTGAACACCATTTAGATGGGGGAGTGATAGAAGCCACACTTGCGGTACTGCGCTGGGAGGATAGCTCAAGGGCAATGTGTTTCTCTTGGAAGCAAGACAATGCAGAGCAACACAGGTTTAAATCACAGTGCCGCGCTTAGAGAGTGGTCTCCGGTATTAAGTGTGTTATACAAGATGAATTAATTAATTACTGAGTAAAGTGCATACAGTGTCATTTGACAATAAATGGCAATGACCACAGGTGTTCCAAGAGGCAACTTTCTCAAACTGTTCATCGCTAAAGGTGGGTATCACCAATTAAGTTCTGGGATTTAACCAAGAGCGGCAGGTAACTGTGACTAGCCCTGGTGATTAAAGGCAAATGTGGTTTTACAGTTACAAAGTTTACTTTGCCTTGTATGCAAGTTTCAAACTGGCGTGTCATTTTTGAACGATCCCCTTCATCGTAATGTGTGTTCTTTTTTTATCAAATTTCAACTGACTCTCTATTATGTACAGCCTAAACTCACAATGTTGCTCTATGCTACTCCCTCTTAAAGATAGCACAAGCATTATACTGGCTGCCCCATCTGTTCACTCAGTATAACCCTGCCGAAAAGTTATACACTGCCTAGTTAGGCGCTAACCAGCGTTTTCCATTGTTACCTTGTCCAATTATGTCTTGTGACCTACATGCTATATGATTGTCACCTTGAACCCTGATACCTGCTTTCACTGAATCCGTCCTGCTGCTCTGTTATACCTAGACATAGATGGTTCTAAACTGGATCATCAACCTCTGTTCCATGCGGGACTACTGCATCTAGCCTATGTTGATTTGCCCACGCTGCATTATTGCATTTAGCCTATGTTGATTTGCCCATGCGGGACTACTGCATCTAGCCTATGTTGATTTGCCCACGCTAGATTAGATTATTGCATTTAGCCTATGTTGATTTGCCCACGCTGCATTATTGCATTTAGCCTATGTTGATTTGCCCACGCTGGATTATTGCATCTAGCCTATGTTGATTTTCCCATGCTGGATTATTGCATTTAGCCTATGTTGATTTGCCCATGCGGGACTACTGCATCTAGCCTATGTTGATTTCCCCACGCTGGATTATTGCATTTAGCCTATATTGATTTGCCCATGCTGGATTATTGCAATTAGCCTATGTTGATTTGCCCATGCTGGATTATTGCATCTAGCCTATGCTGATTTGCCCATGCTGGATTATTGCAATTAGCCTATGTTGATTTGCCCATCCTGGATTGTTGCATTTAGCCTATGTTGATTTGCCCATGCGGGACTACTGCATCTAGCCTATTTTGATTTGCCCACACTGGATTATTGCATTTAGCCTATATTGATTTGCCCATGCTGGATTATTGCAATTAGCCTATGTTGATTTGCCCATGCTGGATTATTGCATTTAGCCTATGTTGATTTGCCCATGCGGGATTATTGCATTTAGCCTATGTTGATTTGGCCACGCTGGATTATTGCATTTAGCCTATGTTGATTTGCCCATGCTGGATTATTGCATCTAGCCTATGTTGATTTGCCTATGGTCCAATGCAGCCAGCCCCAGGCGGTCCTATGCCTTACTGCCCAACTATCGTTAAGGGAAGCCCTTACTGGCCCGTCTCCCGCCTACTATACCTGTCACTACAGTCAATGCGCCGACTTTATATGTCTCTATGTGCCTACCCACGCCTGCCTAGCACATACACCTAGTTGTTACCCTATGGCATTTAACCTCAGAGTGTATTCTCCAATCTAGGCATTGCTCCAAGGTAACCTAACCTAAGAGTGCACTGGACCTGCATTGCGCAACCTTACGACTAGACCATGATCACCTCCTGGCTTACCATGTTCCCCTTCTGCATCATGCCAGATAATGTACCCTCTAGCGGCAACAACTTCATAACCTTCAACGATGGCCTAACCACTCTTGGATGCCCTAGGCACTACCCGATCCCTTGCCCCACGCCCTTCCTACCCTCCCAGCCGCCCTTCCCACCTAACCTCCATCCCCACCCCCACCATATCACCTCCACAGACAATAGCCCCCTTGGCAACACTATCTCCAACGAAACTCCTAATTATAGTAGACTCAGTGTCCCATGCCACACTGTACCTCCCACACTGAAATCACCTAATTCCGTATGCTCTGCTAATCCGGATATCACGGCCCGCAACAACAGACTAGGCACCAGGCTCCCCCATACAACTAGCAACCACCCTGAAAAACTCAACACCAAAACTATGAAGAATTTAAAGACCCCCAACAAGCCTGAACCACTCCCCCTAAAAGGAGCCCTACTCAATGTCAGATCCCTGGCCGCACACCCCACAGAAATTGCCGACGCCATTCTAACCCACGATCTCGACTTCCTTGCCCTAACAGTAACATGGCTACATGAGGCATCTGGACCACACCTATCGCTAGATATTCCTATCAACTATTCCATCCTCAGAGCTGGCAGGCCTAATGGCAAGGCAGGAGGCATAGCAATTATCTCCAAATCACTACTAGGCTGTAGACTAGTCTCCACCCTAACACTCAAATCCTGCGAGCTACTCACAGTCAAGATTCAAACCTCTCCCACATGCACGATCACTCTTCACCTTAAATATAGACCCCCAGGCCCTCCTGGAGTCTTCGAAGAAGACATCACTCCGCTCATCACTGAAAATTCCAGACCACTAGCACAAACCATTATCCTCGGTGACTTCAATCTTGGCTACAACGACCCCAAGGACGCCCCAGCCACATCCCTAGCAAACGCCCTAACTGAGCATGGATTCACTCAACTCAGTACCTCACCGACTCACCAGAAAGGTAGAATCATCGACTGGGTTGCAACTCTTAACTGTAACACCACTTGTAGGGACCCCCAACCTCTCACATGGACGGATCATTACCTTATCCCTCTCGAAATTCAAATTAACCATACAGTTCCTAAAAAAGGCCCCATGGCACCAGCCTGCCCAACCAGAAACAAGCGCAACATCACAGCCGAAGCCTTATTACCCTTGATCCTACCTACCCTCAACGCTCTACCGGACAATGCTGACCTTAACCTACTTGTCGACACCTTCAACAACTCTATGGCCACTGCCACTGACACTATTTCCCCTCTGAAACTACGTAAAAGCAAGCCAATAAGCCAATTGAACTCGTGGTACACCCCCAAACTTAAGGCCAAAGCCGAACTCTCATGGAAATCTAACCCATCTTCTGAAAACAAATCCATTCTTAAGAACATCTCCGCGCTATGCAAAAGTGAGATCATTCGTACCAAAAAAGAGGCCTACAACGTTAGGATAGATCAGGCAGGCTCTTCCACTAAAGAACTATTCAAAATACTAAAGGAGCTAGAAAACCCCAATCCACCTCCAGACACGTGTTCAAAAGATAAACCTTGGTGCACCAGCATCCAGAACGCACTTAACAACAAAATCACAGGACTCCAAAACAAAATTGAGGACAAACGTCAACAACTCTCCAGCAATTTGACCACAAACCCAATCCTTACCTCACCAACGCCCATCAAAGTTAACACAGCCTTCACCTTTAAGAGAGTAACTATTCGAGAAGTCCAAAAAATTATCACTTCCTTAAAACCATCTAATTGTAAAGGGGACAGCTGTCCTGCACAGATAATAAAAGACGCAGCCAGAGACCTTTCCCCTTTTATCACTAAGCTAATCAACCTGTCATTTGCTAACAACTCTGTCCCCAGCAACCTAAAACAGTCCTGCCTTCTCCCTCTCCTAAAAAAACAATCACTAGACCCAGCCATACCAACTAATTATAGACCCATCACCACTGTCCCTTTCCTGTTAAAAATCCTGGACAGAGTAGCCTACATCCACATTCAGGAGTACCTAGAATCCAACCAACTGCTAGGTATACGTCAATCTGGCTTCAGACCTCAACACGGAACAGAAACCACTTTGGTTGACCTCAAAAGCCAGATTGATGAAATCAAAGACAAAGGCAATGCTGCAATCCTACTTCTCTTAGACCTCTCAGCAGCCTTCGATTTAGTCGATCACGAAATCCTCTGCAGCCACCTAACTATCGCAGCCCACTTCTCGTCCTCTGCCTCCGCATGGATACAATCCTTCCTGGCGAATAGAACTATGCAAGTTTCCTCCACTACAGCAGCAGTGGACCCTATCCCCATCGGATGCGGAGACCCACAAGGCTCTTGTGTCTCCCCCACTTTGTATAATATATTTACAAAGCCGCTATTCAACAAAGTGGACCGTCTGGGTGTCACCTACACCAACTACGCAGATGACACCCAGATCCTCCTTACCATCTCGGGCAACTACAATGCGGACGTCACCCGGATTAACGAAATCTTCTCCATCATTCAGACATGGATGGCCACTCACGGCCTCTGCCTGAATGATGAGAAGACAGAGCTTCTTCTGGTCGGCTCTGCCAATAACCTGGCAAAACTCAGTCCTTGCTACAATAACATTATCATAGACGGCAATACCATCCCCATTGTCAAAAGTGTGAAAACCCTAGTCTTCCACTTTGATGCCAACACCAACCTCACCAAACAAATTAACTCGACCGCCTCAGCTACTGCCTATACGGGTAAGCTAATTAGGGCTAGCAGACCCTTCCTATCTTCCAATAGCTGCCTTATTCTTGACAGAGCCCTCATCCAGTCCAAACTGGACTACTGCAATAGCCTGTACCTAGGAGCCAACCAATCCATAATAAACAAACTCCAGGTTCTCCAAAACAATGCTCTACGCGCAGCACTCAACATCCCAAGACGAGAGCACATCTCCACAACCAGGAAAGCGTGTAAATGGCTCTCCATACAGCAAACAATTGACCTCAAAACTATCTGCCTCACGTATAAGTCTCTTAACCACCTAGCCTCACCGTATCTCACTAATAAATGTACTTTAAAAACCGCCACCAGAACCACCAGATCATCCAACTCCCTATGCCTGGTAGTGCCTAGATTTACCCTAAAAAGAGCAGGAGGCGCCAGTTTCACAGTACTTGCCGCTCAACTTTGGAACACACTACCACTTAACATTAAAACTATTGAGTCCTTTCCGATCTTTAGGAAACATGTTATCAGCTGGCTACTGAACAAAGAATAGTATACACCTCCACTCTCCTATATGTTAACTCCTTAAGAACGCGACTACTGCCAATACTTTATGTAAATTGCTGTACCATGTAAATTGTTGTAATTTGTAAATGTATATCTCATGCCTGTAACCACATTCTTAAGCGCCCTTCTACCCACGGGTCCGGAGCGCTATACAAGTAAATAAAACAAACAAACAAACTGTGTGGTAAAGTGGTGCTTATCCATGTATGTGTCAAGCACTGTGTTTGCGCTTGTTCGGTTTACTTTTCTTCCTGGTTCCGATTCCTCAGGCTTCGTCCAGCTCGGCCGTTGTGTAATATAGAACAGAGAGGTATCCCCAAAGATCCCTGAGTGGGTGGAAACCCATTTATCCCCCGATACCCCTCCCAGTACCATGCGTCCGGCTTCCCCTAATTTACGTGGTACCAGGACAGTGCAGAGCACTGGCAGGGGAGCTAATATCGGAAACGTAAGGCAAAACACTGGTAGGTGATGTTCAGGCAGCAGTCGGGCTGATACGAGAAGAACATGTCTTACCAAAAGGGGTGGAAGTTCTTCCGGGATAACAGGATAAAAGAATCAGGCTGAACAGCAGACCAAGGCTGAGGAAGGACCGGGACCAGAAGCAGCCAGGGATCAACAAAGGAAAGGAGAGTGTCCAAGGCTGGAATAGGTAAAAAGGAAAAGGACTGGGAAAGAGAAGCAAAAGGGAACAAGGGACTGGGCTGGTGAGAGGGGAACTGAAGGAGTCAAGAGGTCTAGGTACTGACATCAGGAGCATTGAGACGCACTGGGGCCTTATGTAAACTGGCTTGTATGGCTTCCACAGTATGCAGCGTGTGTGTGTCTCAATGGAGACTGAAATGCCAGGCCAGGAGAAGAGAGTGTCAGAAGGATTAGGGTCACCGCTCTGACGTGGCCGAGCAAACATGGGAGGGCACTGCGGCATTGCTGGAAACCTGCCGCCACCGGGGCTGTGGCCAAAGAGCTGCCTGGCCTATTCTGCGGTACAATTGCCACCACGTATACCGACGCCAGCTGAGTGCAGGTAAGCGGACTGCCAGGCGGCGGGCATGACAGTATGGTGTTATGTCATATCCCATGGCCAAACAAACTTCTAACTCAGATAGAATCATGTCAGAAACAATTCTTGATGTAATTTCGAGGGAAACTAGGTCAAGAAATGGAAATAAAAAAATACAAGTTTGATATCTCTGGACGTAACTAATCTTAGATTTGGTATTTCTTATAATAGGGCTAGGACATTAGATCGGTTTAAAATAGGCTTTGCCTACCAAGCAGGATAAATTCCAGAATCACTCTGACAGCCATGTGAGAATTAGTTCACAAGTTGCAGTTTCCTTGTTTAATATTGGAGCTTAGAAGCTCAGAGTGGTTCCTTTTTAAAATTGTAGTAAAAGTCAGCATCAAAGAATTATTATGGTCTTGGATGTTAAATGGATCCATGTCATTGGCAATAATAGTCCTTACATCAGTTGTTTGAATCCCAACCTCTTTTATGGAGTGTAAACATTGGTCAGGCTCATTGTATCTTTGAGTACCACTCTCCATAGTAGTACCCCGCGATACAATGCAATCCACCTCAAGATGTTGAGTAAAAATCATAGAAGGGTGGTCGATATCCTCATATCGAGGTCCTACACAAGTGTCTACTTGAATTTGTTTTGACCTTTTCTTATTGACTTTACTAGTATTGCAGTTAGTGATTTTGGTCTGGACCAGATGCCTTGCAGATAAATTATCTTAAAGGGTCACTTTAAAAAAATATATATTATTACGTGCATTTTGGTTATCAGAAACACCTTTTGCACAAACTCAATATATTTCATTTCAACATACATTATATACAAATGTTGCATTTATATCTATACATCAAAGCACACATTTATCAAATTTTATAAAACAATAGGAAAATAAATTGTTCAAACATACCTCTTTTCCATATATACTATTAAAAACACTATCATAATCTCAAATCCATAAAAATCATGTGCATCATTCAAAATACCATTCAATTCATCGTAATCTAGTATAAATATGTCAGAGACTTCAAATTCATTCTATCATTACTCATCAAAACAGGCTATTATGATAAATATTAGAAACATTATAAATGCAAAGCCACTCTCTTCCAAATATGATAGGCTCCTCCAGTTATGACCAAAGAACTTGAATCTTGGGAGATAGATGTTAATTTTCTCTTACCAGTTTAGTTCAGATTTTTATGTAATATTGTTTGAACTTGGGGCAGCCCGTCAATATATGTCTTGATGTCTCCAGACTAATTTTACAAAATCTACATTTCCTATCCCAAGCACTGGTATACTCATAATGCACTTCCTATATTAAACCCCTGAGTAGCATACTGTCTGTAAAAAATGTGTGTACTCAATACATCCACATTCAATGATTCATCCAATTTCTAGCTTTAATTTTTAATTTAGTATAAACATTGTTTAGCAATTCAGGGTGCTCCAGTGGGGGTTCCAGACAGAGAGTCTTTTCAAATGATGTGAATATATTTTCCATTAATGGATTGCTATTTTTTGTTATGTTATCTCTTTCTATCAAGCACATCATAGAATCTTCTGTCTGGCTCTGCGTTTTAAACTTAATATATCATTTACACTGTTGTATCTGCTGCAGTATGTTTAGGGATGTGAGGCCTAATTCGCACCTAATGGCTTTAAGGGGTACCCACCTAGGTAACCTCAATACCGGCCACCAGACTTTCCCCTCTAATCTGTTAAACCATTGAATGTGGTGATCATTGAGTACCTCAAGCCCATATAAGATAATTGGTATTGTACTTGTCTTGTAGATGTGTAAGTAACTTTCTATTGAGTGGCCACCCTGACTAGCAAGGAACTGTTTGGTAATATTCCATTTCCTTATTACCTTTCTAGTTCTTAACTCTTCATACTGTTTTTAGAGGAATTTGCAAAGATGGTCATACCAAGATATACATAGGTATGTACATCCTTGAATACTGTCCCGTTAATTTCCCAGTTAACTTTGATTTACTATTTTGAGAAGCTCTTATTACCATCACCTTTGTCTTATTTAAATTAATCTCCATGTTATTCTCCAAGTTATTTTCTGTAGCATAGGTGTGCAATGCTTTAATTGATTGTTTCAGATGTATGGGAGTATTGTCCAGGACCATGGTGTCATCTGCAAGTAAGCCATTGTATCTCTTCCATCCTAATCACGGGAGGAAGCCTTGGAGCTCATTAAAGGCTTTATTCATATTTGCCACGTATACATTAAGTGATACTGGTGCCAATACGCAGCCCTTCCAAAGTTGTTAGACTCTCCTGTGAGTCCAATCGGACTGTGACTGTGATCCTGGTATGCATTGCATAACAAAGTGCAGTAAACATGGGCACAGTCCCCAGGTCTGTAGTTTTCACCATAATCTAGATTTGTCGACTCTGTCAAAAGCGGCACAATAATCCACGTAACATAAATATAACTTCTTCCCCTTTCTAGATCTGACTCCCGATATTAATTACTGCAGGACCAGTATATTGTCCAAAGTACCCATACCGGTTTGGAAGCCTTTTTTGCTGTCGTGACATTAGTCTGTTTTGTGCAGCCCAACCTTTTACCTTATTTAATAGCAAAGTCGCAAATATTTTCAAATAGATATCTGTCATGGGCAACATACGATAATGTGCTGGGGCCACCTGTGACCCCTTTATATGCACAGGTATGAATATAGCTTTGTGCCAACTGTCGGGAACCTCCCCTTCTTGCCATATTGATGTAGACAATCTAAATAATATCACAGCGCAGCTAGTTGGAATGTGATTTTTGACCCCGTAGGACAGACCATCCAGACCTGGTGCCCGTGAAGCTTTCAATCTACTAATTACACAAAATGTCATACAGGTCAAATAGAAAATGATATCGGTAGTTATGCCCAATATGTCTTCAATGACATTTAAGGTTGTTTCACTACAATACACTTTGCAATATAACTCGCCCATACTTCACCACTATGGGATGAATCATTTTTGGATCTTTCTCTGAGATATGTTGGCAATATAAGTTCCAGAATATTTTACTATCGTTAGACCTGAAAATAATGAAGAAAATCTCCAATTGCAGTTCCTAACATCTTGCTTATATGATCGCAACCAGTTTTTGTATTTCATTCTTATAGTTGTGATCATCTTATTTGTTTCAGTCCAGCTCAAAGATACAGTCCTTTTTATTCTATGCAACTCTTCTCTATAAAGTTTCTTCTTTTTCATTAAGGTCATATCATATATACATAAGAGTGACTTCCCATTAGAAACCACTACAGTAGATTTCATGGCCTGTACCAAGTCCTCCCCAGTGTAGTAGCTAGTTCCAAATTACCCAAATAAGTTTTAGATCACTAAGGACCATTGGGCACATGCCAGTAACTGGTTGTATTTGCCTATATTTGGATCATACCATCTGATTTAATTCCCCCTAACCTGTAGATGCTGGGCACTTTCTAATAGAAGTTTCTGACCTTAAACTCTAATTTCAGTATTCTATGATCACTTAAGGGCTCCTGGATATGAGTTAACTGATGTATACCATTCCATTTGAAAATATGTAATACAATCTAGTGGAAGCCTTACCATTAGACCAAGTATCCCAGCCATTGCCACCTTCTTGGTTTAAAGGGTTCAAATAATCGAGGCCCATCCCACCTAAACAATCTATTCATTTTCTCCCATTATCTCTTTGGATTTTTCCCCTTATTGAAGTATTACAAGTTTTATACATTTCCCTCGAGCCATCATCACTGTCCACTTCTTCCATAACCACTTGATAACAGTATGAATTCAAGTCTCCTAGTAATAGGATTCCTACGTTTGGGTGATCAACGTTGCTCAATTGTGCATTGATCATATTTCACAATTCGGTTGGTATTCAATCCACCGGATGGGTCATAAACATTAATAACCATTAGCTGTCTCATTGGATCCAAAACAGAGATACATGTACTTAGTGCATATGGGCAGTATGCTGATTTACCATATTCCGAGATCTTATATCTAGACCTCAGCCCTATGCATAACCCTCTAAACGCTTGTGTAGAGGCGCGTTATAAATGCCATATCAAATCATATCATAACCTAGAGGGACGGCATACACCCTTGCCTCATACAAATCGTTGTATAATGGTCTTCCCATCCATAACAACGTTGCTATGTAAGATAATCTTCTGCAAAGCAAATAAATCACAATCTGTAATGATGGCCCTTCCCGCAATACTTGTAAATGACCTTTACCCTCTGGTATTCCATGACAACATAATTATACAATTGGTTACAACAGCATTTCATTCAACATGGTGTCTCAAACTTTCTGTAGTCCACCTTTCCACAGTCTTATTGTAAGAGCTGTTTTTGCCACTTGCCAAGAGGACTCGAATTTGGAGTTGGAACTTTGAATCGGAACAGATACATTGCTGTGGTGAGGTATCTATCTTTCTGCAATCTATTGCAGTTTCCTGCCAGCAGGTTGCTCTGTGCTCTGCCGGGTTACCTGGGCTACGCACACTTAAACATACCGACGTGCATCCGTGCGTGCGCCGGCGAGTGAGTTTGAGTGTGCCTTGGTGCATGTGACTCTGCTGGGAGCTATTTTTGCCACTTGCCAAGAGGACTCGAATTTGGAGATGGAACTTTGAATCATTAATGGATACACTGCTGTGGAAAGGTATCCATCTTTCTGCAATCTAGTGGATTATCCTGCCAACAGGCTACTCTGTGTTCTGCTGGGTTACGTGGGCTACGCACATAAACTTCATATTTATTGTTTTCTTTTTAGCATGGGTTTTAGTTTTCTTGCATCGGGATTCAGTTTCTAGAGTAGGCTCCCCAGTATCTTGAATGATGATCAAGTCGTCTTAATCGACTTTTCCTGTACTCACTCTACATGTATGTTGATTTTCTGCATTAAGCAGATTATCACCCATATTTTGTGAGGCCATGGTACCAACACACTCTGAGACCACTGCCTGTAATTAGGCAGACTGATCAAGATCAGCTAGTGTGGGGGTCGGAGGTGGATGGCCACATAGCTAGGCAGACTTGGATGTTTGAGAAAAGTCCAGTATGAACTTTCACTTCACGCCTGATATTGTCATAGTGGTTGACTACTGATGATAGTACCATATTTAGAGCCTACATGGAAACAGGACCCAAATTGGGGATTGTTCCAGAATCCATATTAATTGGCATGAATTTCATCTTGACGAAGAGTAGATAAAAATGAATAGTCTGTAACACACTCTGTTAAATGCTCCACAAAAATAGAAGGAGACTGTTCCAAGGATCCACTGTACCGGGTAAGAAAGTTGCAACAGCTACCCCATAGTTGGTATCTAGTATTGAGGAGTCCAGTGCCTTAGATGGAAAATAAATCTTGTCAGTAAATAGCAGTTCACGGTCGCAGGTAAGGCCAGTAAGGGGCAATTGTCGGGCTCATTGCAAGTCCCTTTCTTATAGACTGGGATCAGTGTGGCCTTTTTCCAAGAATCAGACAGAAGGTTATTCACCATGATAGTGCTGAATAGCTGATGCATGATAAATCAACGGGACCAAACACCAACTTTGAAGGGGTTAAAACAGCCTACTGGATGGCCACATCATAATATTATAACAAACAAAGGTTTTTTTCAAATGTAGACCCACCAGGGGTAGAAATATGATATTTAATTTAATAAAACATAATTCAAAACAATTTACAAAAAATACAATGCAATACAAATTAACATTCACGAACAAAACACAATACATTAATTTAATAACAAGAAGAAGTGTCCAAAAAGGTTATTCACAAAACCCACACAAGAGGACATGCAAAATTGTTGACTCAACCCTAATGCTAAGGTATGCATGAATTATACGCAGGGACACAACATGTTTCTTTCAACATCACTCGTTTGCTCAACATTCTTCAGGGGTAATCGAATACAAATTATAGCTACGAGGTAGAATCACTTTTCTTTAAATCCTCATCAAGCAGACGCAACCGTCTTCATCTAGTGTGTGGACAGCACCACACAATTCTCCCCATTCACCTGACTACAATATGAAACAAGAAAAAACTAAATCACTATAAAGTAACCCCTAGAAAATTCACCACAACACTATGTATGTGTAGATCTCACTATAGCCCTCAGAATCTATTGTACATTAGGCAGGTAAAAAGTCATGAAGAATCATGAACCACACACTGAATGTGTATTATTTCAAACAGATCACTAGTCATCTTGAAGCTCATACGACCAATATCTGCAAAACAGTAAGAACAACCAGTTCTTCATCTAGGGACCACGCTTCTTGATCCAACCAATAGCCCAAAAACACAACTATTAGCGTGTTGCACCTTGCAACCTTCAGCTGTGTTCCAACAGTATCCAAAATATAGGGCTTACCGTAGTCCTAGCAACTGGGAGGTGTGATGATTAAGTAAAGCCTAATGCAACCCAGAATCCTGAGGCGATTATATCACCTGAAATTATTGCAAACACAAGTCAAGGGTGAGTGCACGGTTTTACAACTAGTTTGCTGCTGGTCACCGTACATATCCTGGGTGTTGTAGGATATTTTTGCATAATGAAGGACTGCTTCTTCTTACTGTTTTGTAGATATTGGCGATATGAGCTTCGAGCCGACTAGTGATCCTTTTGAAATAATACACATTCATTGTGTGGTTCATGATTCATCGTGACTTATTAACTGCCTGATGTACACTAGATACAGGATGGTCTGAGTTATGAGCTCCTGTAGCTCTTGCCCACTACTCATAGGTTTCATTTTTCTGCTGGTATATTGCTTATCTGTATTCTGCACAGTTTTCTAAATGGGTTTCTTAACATAGTTTCTTACAGTCCTTCCTTTGACTTGGACTGTCTCACTCTCTTTTCAGTTGATCTGTCTGGTCTTTGGTATATTCTGATCATGGATGAGACACCACCACTCCGGGAATCTCTCTGCTAGGCTGCTTCTCTGAGTCCTGGGTGCAACATATAACCTTGGCTCACACTGCTTCTCACAGTCTTTCATTACAGGATTCCCCCATTCTGGTTTTCTATTGCAGTCCTTCCTCTGACTTTAAGTATCTCACTTTCTTTCTACTCAATCCTTCTTAGTCTTTTGGATATCTTTATTATGGGTTGAACTCCTGAGGTCTCTCTGCTGGGCTCTTTCTCTGAGCTCCGTGCGTAACATACAACCTTGACTCACATTGCTTCTCACAATCCTTCATTAAGGGATTTTTCCAATCTTGAATCTTTAACTTGATCCATTTCTTCCTTCCTTCAGAGGTTAGTGTTGCAGGCTTTCTCAAAGCCTCATGCTTAATATTGTTATTCATTTTCCTTAGGTTCTTGGGATATATCTCTTTATGCGTTCTCAGTGCCCCAACATCCGTATCATAATTTTCCCAAGTTCCTTTATGTAAGATATACTCCCCGGACGGCCTCCCCCTTCTTAGTTCCACACTGGTACCTTTGCTGCGTACAAATCGTTGGATAATGGGCTTCCCATCTATAACAACGTTGCTATGTAAGATAATCTTCTGCAAAGCAAATAAATCACAATCTGTTATGATGGCCATTCCCGCAATACTTGTAAATGAAGTATACCTTCTGGTATTCCATGACAACATAATTATACAATTGGTTACAACAGCATTTCGTTCAATATGGTGTCTCAAACTTTCTGTAGTCCACCTTTCCACAGTCTTATTCTAAGAGCTGTTTTTGCCACTTGCCAAGAGGACTCGAATTTGGAGTTGGAACTTTGAATCGGAACAGATACACTGCTGTGGTGAGGTATCTATTTTTCTGCAATCTATTGCAGTTTCCTGCCAGCAGGTTGCTCTGTGCTCTGCCGGGTTACCTGGGCTATGCACACTTAAACATACCGACGTGCATCCGTTAGTCGCAGGTGGTATTCTGGGTGTTGGCGCTCGTTCGGGTCTCTTGCTTCGGTTGGTCCTCTCTGGGCTCCAAACCTCCCAGATGTTCCACTCTCGGTACTTACGTGGCTTGTCGCGTTCTGCAAGGGTTTGCTGGTGGGAGGTTTCAGATCTCCCGTCCTTACGGGTGTTGGCCCCAGGCGCACCACAGTGCTTCTATGGTCACGCTACAACGTCGGATGGTCCTTTGCTCTGTGTCCTCCCAGCAGCTCTTCTGCTGTTCTGCCTGCATCTCTGTCTGGCATTCTCCACTTCTTGGATTGCAGCTGAACCTGCGGCACCAGTCTGCTCTGCCCTTCCAACAAGGTATATCTATGTCAGAGGGCTTTGTCTGCGTATGGCTCTCTCTACTTTCTATGTTCCACTCTTCTTGGTTACATACAAGTCCGTTCTTAGAGGAATATTCCCTTCTTCAGGCATCGTGGTTGATCCATCATTGCCTGGAGCCAAACAAAAGGAGGGTATGTTTTCCAATACTGGAAGCAGTCCAATATGTGGGAATGAGAGTCCTTGTCCCCTATGGGGGGGGGTCACTAACAGTGAGGTCTCACTTGCCCAAACCCCTAAGGAGGGTCTTGCGGAGTGGGCTCACCTCCTTAGTCTCAAAGGGGGTGTCTCCCAATTGGGGAGTAGAGACTAATATTCTCGATTCATCACAGACCACAGAATTTCCTGGAATATCCCGGTCTGGGGGTGCTGTCCACCTTTTGCCATTCAACATGGTGATTGGCAAATCTGTATCTCTTCGCCCAGTTCTTGAGGGTGTTTTTTCCTTCCTTACCAGCCGAATTCTCTCGCTGTCAGATAAAGCCATCCTGTTACATCTCCTAATGTGTTGCCTGAGTGCCCCTTTAGCTGTTCGTATGGTACTATTAAAAGACACTGACAATTTAGAATTAACATGAAGGTACCTAACTCTGATCGGGAGGTATGCTGCAGGCAGATTAGTTATCCAGTCTACTATGTGATCCAGGCTATGGGCTCTCAATATCTGTGTCGATTACGGCACACCTTCTAATGTGTTGATTAATAGCTGTAAGATTTTGCGCTGTCCAGCCAATTCTGTTTTCCTCTTGATTTACATCAAGATCACCGGCTGGTTTTCGTTATGTGTATGGTGTCTAGATTAGATGTCAGAAGAACAGGTGCATGGTCACTAAAGTCGTTAAAAGATACACTCAGAACTGTCTCAATTACGACAATGTTAGTAAAGATACAATCTAGCACAGTTTTGCAATTACCCGACTTCCAGGTAAAATTCCCAGGATGGTCGTCCTTTGGTCTACCGTTGAGCATGACAAGGTTCCAGTCGTGCAAAAAGTTAATCCACGGTTTCTCTTGCCTATTCGGTACCATTTGCCTAATTTCGCTTTTGGGATGTACTAAGTCGGTATTAAGCTTGTATCAATCACCTCAATGAACAACCAGTCCTTTCCCAGTGAGTCATAATGTTTTGCCAATAAATCATACAACTCACTCACGATTAACTCTGTCTCCTTGCCGCAGCACTGTGGGGGGTCATATACATTCACAAGTAGCCGTTATGTAGATTTGATAGCGTGGGCTAGCAGCATGTTTAACACTAAGATATGATGACTAAAGGAAGTGTCTATTTTGAAAGTAGTCATATCATTATGAATGACTATTAATAGAACACCAAAAGGCTTCCCCTTATCCACTTCCATTGCATATTCCGGGTAGGTATAGTCCTCATCCAAATGTAGCGGTTCCTGAAGCCAGCACTCTTGAATAATAGATATATGAGTAAAGTGCAGAATCTGCTGTGTTGCCTTGCTACCTGCCAAGTGCCTATGACCCAGAGTATTCCAGGTCATCAAATTACAAGGTCACGGCCTCTGCATTTGCTTGGTGGTAAAACATGAAGATAACCATTGCCAGCTTCCTACATGTTCCCAATCTTCTGGTCTCACTGTGTTGCCATTGTTATGGCCCACCACTGTGCGACCTGTGGAGTTCAAGGTAGTTTTAAGGGCTGAATCGTGGCACTTTTAGATTTAGCAGAGTCTATCGACAAGGTGTTCGGGATATAATCACATAAAGTCACAGCCGAGTTTAAGAAAGCATTGCATATGAGCTCTGATCATATGAACTATTACAGATGATACACAGTGCACCCGTGTAGTAGGAGAGGGTGTAAGCTCCATAAATTCAATACAGTCAGTATCCTTGGAGCAGACTACCCTCAATGGTGGCATATGGGATAACATTTGCATTATACAAACCCTGTTTAGATTCTCATTATTCTTGTCTGAAAATAAACTACAGATAGTAAAAGACAAGGCATCAGAGGATAGCTGATTGGGTAGAATGAGTTGAACATCTATGAGTGTAATTCCAGTAGCAACTGTGATAGATGCCTTCGGGCTTCCTGTCGTCGTCACATTGTTACCTCTCTTATCATGGAACACAAGCTTACTTCCAGGTCAGTATATTGCATTTCAGAGAGTCGGTATTGGTGTCAGTAGCTGAGGCCTTAACAGGTTGGATGGTGTTGGATTATATCAACCAATTTGTAAGATCGCCACGTGTCTGGGAGTTTTTTAGAGGACGTTGTGCCCTATTTGTAGCTTTTTTAGTAGTGTTAGTAGCCACCGGCTAGTCTGGCGGGGCCTCCTCAAGGTTGTGATCCGACTCTGTAGGTTTCGATTTCCAATGAACCCCCTTTTTAGCTTTTGCAATATTAACACGTTTTTGCCTTTTGGTCAATAGAGCACCCTCCTCCAGATGTGCTGATTCCATTGCATGTTCAGTAGGTTTCTTATCAATGAGCTGCATCTGGCCTTCCTTGAATTAGAAGTGTTGTCTTGTGGGATAATGGATTGTGAACTAGTGTCCTCCGGTATGGTTATAACACTCATGCTGTCCTCCAAGCGGCCTAGGACCCGTGCTTGTTCCTGCATGCCCTCGTATGTTAAATTGTAAAGTTGTAGGAGAAGTTTCAGTGCAAATGTCATTGGTTCGTTGCCTGCAACCGTGAGCAAAATGACTATCATGGACGTGCTGGCATTATGATCTGGTGCCCGGAGAGCATTGAACAAGTCCAGCCTAGCCGCAAGCTATCTTTAGGTTGGAGCTTCGATCATGGCCACTCCTGCGAATTGCAAGAGGAGAAGAAGAGGCAGCTGGCGTCTGCATGCCCACCTCGGTTTACCTGCTGTGCAGTGAATAACATACATTGGGCAGGGACTTATTATCCATGCAGATACGTTTAGAAGTGTTTCTCGTCATTCATGTGCTGCTGCTGCCTGCTTGCACAGAATCAGCAGAATCAGCAATATTTTCTGTTTGCAGATTGCAAAAATAGCAGGTAATTTGACCGTTGTCGTGACAAATGGTAAAGTCTTTCCTTTCGCCAGCGTGCAATTCCTGTTTTTTTTTATTAATACCGTGTGTTTCAGTTTACGAGAAACTTTTCACACCATAAAACATGTAACACAAAAATAAAGACAAAGCTTGGCATAAAATACAAAGATAGAAAACCAGTACAACTTAAAATCAGCTTTTGTCCTCAATGGATAGCAGTATTGCAGTATTCTCAAAATAACAGCAACCAAACATGAAATAACATTCTGTTACTAAATCAACACTTAAAATGTCAGAATAGAGTAAAAATAATTTGAAGGCTCATTAGACAATTTGTTAACCCCTTACCTCTTAAGGGCATGTGCGCTTAAAGTCAGCAGCTGCAACGCAAGTCATTTCTTCTAGCAATACAGCTTCAATTTTAAACAAAAAAACGTCCCAATGCACACATACATGATTTGAAGGGATTGTTCATGCATTTTGACCAAAGTAGTTCCCTCGAGAAATTTCTACTGATAACATTCTTTTCCCCCACTAATACAATTCTGTCATTATCAAAATAGCTACAATACATAAGCAAATGCTTAATAGATTCTGGTTATGCTTTCACATTACAAAAACAACATCCCTCTCCAACAGAAGGCATCCAGTGCTTCATTCGTTCTAGTGAGTGCAACTGGTTCATACGAAATCGCATGTATATGTCTCGTATTTGGGCATCCGGGAAACACTCGATATACATTCATCTCGGTAGCCTTTTGTGTGAATGTTGTGCGAATTCCTGATTTGATTGATAAAAACCAATTTCCTCTTGGGACTCCATCCAATCCATTTGATACAAATTTTTTTTTAGCGTAGCCAGCACGTCTAATTACATCTTCCTTAGTAATGTTAATACGTACTAACGCACATTCCATTCGTTTTTTTTAAGAGTAATACTGAGTGTGGATGCTCTAATTGGAGCATCTTTGCAAATTCAGTATAAATTGAATTCCTGGGGGGATCTAGCATTTTGGCAAACGTATTCATCTGACGCCACAAGAAACGTGAGGATAAACTTGATAAACACAGTTCTATACGTAAACATGGATTTGGTACAGATTTTGGTAGACCCAAAGTTTGCTTTCATAAACGAGCTTGCAAAGAGTTAAGAATCTGATCAATATCATGGAGACATAAATCCAATTCCTGTTTATTTTGTTCACTATGCACGGCATTAGCACAGATTCTGAGGTTATATGTGGTTTTCTCATTATTTCCAGACATCTCTGTGCCAATAATGCTATTGTAAATGTATAACTGTATAATCCCGTCACCCTACTGGTGAATCGTGTGCAGCAGACAGGTCTTCATTCGCTTAGGCCAAGACTAAGGGGTATATGATCAAACATCGCCAAAGACATCGTCGAAGACTGCACTCAGCCGCACTCATGTCAGACAGGCGTTTAGTACTGTGGCAGAGTGTCACACGAAAAGGGCTCCTCCCATGCAACAAAAACCAGTAGCTCCAAAGTTCTATGCAGAGGACTGCACTCAGCTGCACTTGTGTCGGATAGACGTCAAACGACAGTAGCTCCAGAATTCTGTGCAGAAGACTGCACTCAGCTGCACTTGCTGCGGAATAACAACAGGAGAATGTTAACAGGAAAAGCTGGCCATCTCTGAGCTTAACCTTCATTCCGATTCTGTTGGCTGTCTCCATGACCACCAGTCTGGCTTCAGAGCCGCCAGAAGCATCGAAAATGCTCTCCAGAACATCTGTGAAGATCTTCTCTCCAACCTTGACTCTAGCATTCCCGCTGTCCTCATCCTACTCGATTTCTCTTCTGCCT
Source organism: Ambystoma mexicanum (assembly GCF_040938575.1). NCBI lineage: Eukaryota > Metazoa > Chordata > Amphibia > Caudata > Ambystomatidae > Ambystoma > Ambystoma mexicanum. The sequence continues at coordinate 115,086,896 of NC_090936.1, read as the reverse complement.
TCGACACGGTCAACCATACCATCCTGCTCAACCGTCTCCGTGACAACCTGGGTATCACTGATCAGGCTATAGCCTGGCTGACCTCTTTCCTCTCTGATCGGCCCTGCCAGGTCCAACTTGAGTCCTTCCTATCATCTATCTCCCTCTCTACCTGTGGTGTTCCCCAGGGGTCTAACCTCTCACCCTGGCTTTTCAACCAATACCTGGCAACTCTCGCCCACTGCATTGCCATTTACTGCTCAAATTTCCAGTGCTAAGCTGATGACACTCAACTCATTTTCAGGCTGCCCTCGGCCACCTCCTCTTCCTCTCTCATCTCTAATTGCTTAACTGCCATTCGAGATTGGTGTGCCGCCAATGATCTTTGAATGTCAGCAAGACTGAGATCCTCCTCATCGGCACACCATCATCCTTTCCCCTCACTCTCTGGCCGGCCTCCCTTGGCTCTACTCCTACCCCCATCTGCGAGGCTAAGAACCTCTGGGTCATCTTTGACTCCACACTTTCCTTCTCCGCCCACATCTCTGATGTCTCTAAAAAGTCAATCTTCCTACTGCACCTCCTCAGAGGTACTCTGCCTTTCCTCTCCGTCCCCCAGAAGCTCATGGTATCCCAAGCTCTGGTTCTCTCTAGATTGGACTTTTGTAACAGCCTCTTTATAAATCTACCTGCCTCTACTCTCGGCCCTCTGCAACTAATCCAGAACAGGATTGCGAGACTTGTCCTTGGCCTCAAGCCCTGGGATCGTATCTCTTCAGCTCTGAAATCTCTCCATTGGCTCCCAGTGGATTCAAGGATTGAATTCAAAACCCTCTGCATTGTCCACAAGGCTTTCTGGTGCCTGGGTCCAAAATACCTTCAGCTATCCCTCCACAAATACCTCTCCTCTCGAGCTCTTCGCTCCTCTACCTCTAACTCCCTCAGGGTCAGTTGTTTTTCAAAGAAACGAGCTGGGGGAATCTCTCTGTCTTCGGCTGGGGCCTCCCTCTGGAACAGCATCCCTGCCACTCTAAAACTTGAGGAGAACCATTTCCGGTTCCGGAAGCACCTCAAGACCTTCCTCTTTTGCTTCTGCCTTTGCTCCCCCCTTTCCCCTGCTGATCTGTTTTCTCTTGGCACAGTGCACCTGGCCACCCTCTGTTCTCCGGGCCCAGGTACCTGCTCACCCTGCCACCCTCCTGCACTGCCTCCGGGCTACCCCTTGCACTGGGGTCTGTATCTGTATCCATACAGACCCCCCCTTTTTCTTCCTGCACTTACAAAACCTACCCTGTCTGCTGCCTTAAACCCAGCACTTGCCACTTGCTGTCTGCACTACCACTGTGTGTTGCCTTTATTATTTATTTATTCATTATTTTTTCTGTTTCTCCTTTGCTCCGCACTTTCCCCTTCTCCCCCTTCCATGCACTTTTCCCCTCCCCCTCTCCCATGCACTTGCACGTTCTCAGTGTCACTGGGCCTAGTAGTGACATCGTTGTTTTGTACTTCCCTGTTCCCCTCCCTTGCCTTGTGCGCTCTGAAACACTTGTGTACGAGCGCGATAGAAATAAAATATCCATTCAATTCAGTGGAACATCCCTATGGTGTGACGCAACACGTCTGGTAGCCAGTCAGACCATCAATGAAGGCGATTGCAGCTCTCGGAAGAGGGCTTCCACTGCGCTAAGAAGTCGTAGACCCGAACATGGCCAGCATTTCTTGAGCAACCAAACGTGCCTGTCTAAAAATGACGTTAATGTGCAGGCACGAGCTTGTCCACAGTTGCCCAGTGCGTATGTTTAAATTGGAATATTTAAACCAAAACAAAAGAATAGTATGTGCCAGTCTGCCAGCACAGGCCTGCCCATATGCGCCACACCTTCTTAAATGTGAAGCACAATGTGAATTGTGTGCCAGCCTGGGCCCGCCAAGCATCTATCCGGCACGCAGGCGTAAATACAACAAAACAATTGAGCATTGTTTGCCAACCCAGGCCTGCCAGGCAGCTCAACGGCATCATGTTTTATGTTTGTTTTCCTTTCCGGAGCAGCAGGCAAGGTTGCAACCTCCCCGGCGTTGCACCTCGGGGGCATTGGCATTGCCACAACCTGCTCAGTGACTCACCTTCGGGGCCTGAAATCCTGCAGCGAGGGCCTGCCCTGCAGCGAGGGCCTGCCCTGCAGTGCGCTGCCACCCTAGTCTGTCTGTCGCTGTGGCTGGCTTGCTGTGCGGGGTGCGGATACTTCTCACACGATATTCGCACACGTGCAAAGTATGCGCCAGCCAGGGCTTGCCAAGCAATTACCCAACCCACATCTCTGTTTTTTAAATAAAGAAAAAATCAGATCCGCTTGGGCGAACGGGCAAATCAAACATTACATGCCTTCAAAAAATACAGAACTGATTCATGGAATTATTTGCGTGAAAAACGCAGATTTGCGCGCCTTTCTGCTCGAAAATCCCCATACTTCAAACAGGGATTTTCGGGCAGAAAGTCGCGCAAATCTGCGTTTTTCACGCAAATAATTCCATGAATCAGCTCTCTGCCATAAGAAATGATTTCATAAAACACTGAAAAGGTGTGTGTGCATGAAGGGATATGAAGCAGTGATCAGGCAGGAATAGCAGATGGCAAACAGCCTTGCGTGATCACATTACGGCATCCACTCCCCAGTAACATACACTCGAGCAGTGAGCACAATTGGATAGTGTATATTTTGACTTGTACACACACCACATAGTCTAGGGCTGGGAGCGCCCCTAACTGGCGGCCTGCATCTCATCTATAGTCTGGTAGTTAAGACCCCCGAAAGCTACCCCTCGGTTTCAGATGGCCGGCCTTTCACTTTCTTTTGCTCAACGCAACGCATTTCTTACTTTCTTGTCTAATCAACAGGCAATGTAATGAATCGCACATGATTTGCAATCTGTTTCACTTTTATCTAGGGGGGTCATCTTAAATTGTTTAACTACTCTGCAGTCTGCAAGCACAATTGCTCAGCTGACCGCACTTCAGTAGCCCATGCGTTTTTTCATGCAACTCCCCTCACCACGAGTGTATTGGCGCCAGCAGGGAAGGAATTGGGCCGGAACGGGACGGAGCGGAGTGCTGGCAAAAATTGTCTTGCCGCAGTGCCGTTCTTTAGAGACCCTAAGACCAATGGGCATTGCACACTCCGAAGGAATGCACGTTTGAATTACTATAATTGATAGTAAATTATTGATAAATTGTGGTCATTCTTAGGTTACCAAAATGCACTTGGTTTTTAAGCAGAGAATTTGATAGAGCGCCCACATTATTCGACGCCTAGCTCCTTCCCCACGTCCCGCCCCTACACCACTGACTACCTGCCTCGCGCACCTGCTTCACCCGCGCGGGAAGTGAGGGGAGGGGGATCTAGGACAGAGGTTTTCTTGATCAATTTCCGTGTTCTGATTTGCCATTAGGCGTAATGAATACATATGAGAAAGCGTCCTTATTTGCAAGGGAAGGGCTGTCCTAAGCACCCTGGCTTTACAGGAACCAAGTGGACCAGTTCATCCTGCTAGGAAACTTTGTCAAATGACCCTTTCCCCTGCTGACGAATTTACAGACGGAACACAATGAGGTAAGAGAGATTTCTGACTATAGGGGTACGAACACTTATAAATACTACAAAATGCCAAGAATCGAGCCACCTTCTTCGACGAATTGGGTTTATGTTGCTGTAACAAGAGGTCAGAGCGAGATACGCCCGTCACACTTCCAGACTACACAAACAAGCATTGGCAATGCCAGTGGGTTTGGCGTTTACTGCTGTTCTTTGCATTTTGCATTTATAGGCACCAGGGTGCAATGGCAGGAGAGCGCAAAGTTTGAAAGGGGGATGCAATGAGGGGTGCAGGTGTGCAATAGAATGAGACGGAGAATAGAGCAAAGGAGAAAGCCATTGACAGAGGGTGCCATCGACGATGAGCAAGAGGAAATATGAGCGATAAAGGGAGAGAGTGAGAGGGTATGAAACACAGCAAGAGGGTGAGAGGAAGGATGAGAGGGGATAGGGAGAGGGGGTGAGATGGGTGGGTGGGGAATAGAGGAGGGAGGATGAGGTAGGATGCGGGAAAAGAGTGCAAGGCAGTGGAGCTGCAACAGTTTTGAGAGTGGGGGTGCTGGGTAATGGTGTCACATCACCAACATCACAGAGACAGCCAAAATCCTGATGCAAGTGATCCAGCAGGTGTCGCAAATATGCAAACGCCCTTCAGCGTAACGGTGTGGTGTGGGGAAATGACTCTGATGTATTTTAGAAAATCGAACCCAGCAGTGCACTGGATGCACATTTTCAAGATGTATAATAAAGACAGGATGTGCCTGGGGTAAGCGCTCTTTCAGGTTTCCGTAAAAGGGCTATGGCAAAGAACGACACTGCTACAGTGACTGGTTGGTCAGGCTTTTGCCGCCCATTTCGATCTATCAGCATACAGGGAGGAGACAGATCAGGAATTAACTTCATTAATGCATAAACTACATGTGCACGACATCTGCAACCCTCCGGCACTATTGTGTCTATGGAAGTGAATAGATTTCACACGCTTTTTGCTTGCACAGAAAAACTGGAGACATGCATTTGGAAAGCAAATGCACATTGCGTGCTTACACAGAGGTCAGTTTCTGACTATATTGAAGGTGACAATGTACTATGCTCTGCATATATAAGGGAAACCTATGAATGTTGTAAAGAATGGATGAAAAGTAATTCTTTGAGGTAAAGGCTAAGGCAATAGAGCAGAGTTAAGGGCTCCCCTTTGTGCAGCATTGACAGTTCATCAGTCATGTATGTGACATATGTACCTATGTTCAATGGCTAATGCAAGAAATGAAATTGTAGTTAAACCTGTGTCCATCTATTAAGTGGTGCTGATCAATGGCATGGTCTCAGTGTTCTGCGATAGAACGTCTGCTAAGTGAAGAGACTTGTGGGCCGATTCATGGAATAATTAGCGCGGCGCAAGTGGCCAAAAACGTGCGATTCGCAGTGGTATAGCGAAAATCGCAGTGCAAGTGCGAAAATCGCACGAAAAGCAGCGCACATCGATTCATGGAAGGCCGTGCGCGAGAAAACCAGCGGATGTGCGATAAAAAAGTGCGCGGCGCACGTTGGCGTACAGGCCATCTAACGGCGTGCGCCAGGTTACAGCGAAAATCGCACAGGCCACAGCGAAAATCGCACATAGCGCGGCGCACGCAACAAAAGTAGGCGGAACACGGGGCGTAACACTCGGAATGGGGAACAACTTGCCAAAATGTGGGCGTCACGGGGGAAGCACAGGGTACAAGTGCGCGGAACGCCCACACGCTCGCCTACAACACGTATTCATGGAATAGAATAGGGCAAAAAAGCGCACGCTCAAACCAGCGCACAGGCACAAACACGACCGCCACAAGAAGCAGGCGGTAGCGTCTCTGCGCCTGTAAGAAATGTGCGCCAAAAGGTGCGCCAACAAATAGCACCTATATACAGCCATGATGAATGCCCAATACTGTGGCCCTCCAGGACAAATGACGTGCAAAGGGGTACCCACAAACACAGACACCCGCTGACAGAAAAAAAACGTGTGCGTGTATACCGGGGTGCGCGGGAAGTCTCACACGCGAATTGGCCGGGTACGTGGATTTCAGGGGTGCGCGGGAAGTTCCACACGCGATTAGTCAGGGTACGTGGATTTCAGGGGTGCGCGGGAAGTTCCACACGCGATTAGTCAGGGTACGTGGATTTCAGGGGTGCGCGGGAAGTTCCACACGCGATTTGGCCGGGTACGTGGATTTCAGGGGTGCGCGGGAAGTTCCACATGCGATTAGTCAGGGTACGTGGATTGCAGGGGTGCGCGGGAAGTTCCACACGCGATTTGGCCGGGTACGTGGATTGCAGGGGTGCGCGGTAAGTTCCACACGCGATTAGTCAGGGTACGTGGATTTCAGGGGTGCGTGGGAAGTTCCACACGCGATTAGTCAGGGTATGTGGATTTCAGGGGTGCGCGGGAAGTTCCACACGCGATTAGTCAGGGTACGTGGATTTCAGGGGTGCGCGGGAAGTTCCACACGCGATTTGGCTGGGCACGTGTATGACAGGGGTACGCGGCAAATTCTACACGCGATTTGGCTGTGTGCTCCCAGGTATTACCTGTACACCCTCCACGGCCCCTGCAGGCAGCACACACCACAGGGGACTACCCTGCACACCTGCTCATGTCACCCACCACCCCCACCCCCCAGCCACCAGGGGCAGCCTCCACCAGGCCCCCACCCATGTCACCCACCACCCCCACCCCCCAGCCACCAGGAGCAGCCTCCACCAGGCCCCCACCCATGTCTCCCACCACCCCCACCCCCCAGCAGTGCAGGGGCAGCCTCCACCAGGCCCCCACCCATGTCTCCCACCACCCCCACCCCCAGCAGTGCAGGGGCAGCCTCCACCAGGCCCCCACCCATGTCTCCCACCACCCCCACCCCCCAGCAGTGCAGGGGCAGCCTCCACCAGGCCCCCACCCATGTCTCCCACCACCCCCACCCCCCAGCCACCAGGGGCACCCTCCACCAGGCCCCCACCCATGTCACCCACCACCCCCACCCCCCAGCCACCAGGGGCAGCACACACCAGGCCCCCACCCATGTCTCCCACCACCCCCACCCCCCAGCAGTGCAGGGGCAGCCTCCACCAGGCCCCCATCCATGTCTCCCACCACCCCCACCCCCCAGCACTGTGGGGCACCTGCCAGCAGGCCCCCACCCATGTCCAACCCATGTCTCCCACCACCCCCACCCCCCAGCCACCAGGGGCACCCTCCACCAGGCCCCCACCCATGTCTCCCACCACCCCCACCCCCCATCAGTGCAGGGGCACCCTCCACCAGGCCCCCACCCATGTCTCCCACCACCCCCACCCCCCAGCAGGGCAGGGGCAGCCTCCACCAGGCCCCCACCCATGTCTCCCACCACCCCCACCCCCCAGCAGTGCAGGGGCAGCCTCCACCAGGCCCCCACCCATGTCTCCCACCACCCCCACCCCCCAGCCACCAGGGGCAGCCTCCACCAGGCCCCCACCCATGTCTCCCACCACCCCCGCCCCCCAGCAGTGCAGGGGCAGCCTCCACCAGGCCCCCACCCATGTCTCCCACCACCCCCACCCCCCAGCAGTGCAGGGGCAGCCTCCACCAGGCCCCCACCCATGTCTCCCACCACCCCCACCCCCCAGCAGTGCAGGGGCAGCCTCCACCAGGCCCCCACCCATGTCTCCCACCACCCCCACCCCCAGCCACCAGGGGCAGCCTCCACCAGGCCCCCACCCATGTCTCCCACCACCCCCACCCCCCAGCAGTGCAGGGGCAGCCTCCACCAGGCCCCCACCCATGTCTCCCACCACCCCCACCCCCCAGCACTGTGGGGCACCTGCCAGCAGGCCCCCACCCATGTCCAACCCATGTCTCCCACCACCCCCACCCCCCAGCAGTGCAGGGGCAGCCTCCACCAGGCCCCCACCCATGTCTCCCACCACCCCCACCCCCCAGCAGTGCAGGGGCAGCCTCCACCAGGCCCCCACCCATGTCTCCCACCACCCCCACCCCCCAGCCACCAGGGGCAGCCTCCACCAGGCCCCCAGCCATGTCTCCCACCACCCCCACCCCCCAGCAGTGCAGGGGCAGCCTCCACCAGGCCCCCACCCATGTCTCCCACCACCCCCACCCCCCAGCAGTGCAGGGGCAGCCTCCACCAGGCCCCCACCCATGTCTCCCACCACCCCCACCCCCCAGCAGTGCAGGGGCAGCCTCCACCAGGCCCCCACACATGTCCCCCTGCCCCCAGGTCCTGACGATACTCAATCATGGCAGTAATGGGCAGCATACCCAGCACAAACACCCAGGCAAGGATTGCATCCACCCACATAGTGAATACAATTACATGATACAACCCCAATGGCAAGTATGTAAATGAACACATGTCCGTCACACACACATACACAATGGGTGCAAGTGAATGTCAAAACCCATATCATGACATGTATGAAACCAATGAGAAAATACCACAAGTGAAAGTAAAAAAAACATGTATTCAAGATGAAAAAGAAGTAAACAAATCAAACATACAACAATGGGGATAACAAAATAAATGGTCCATGTCCGAGAACAAATGTAAAAATCAAAAAAACAAAGGAATCCAAAAACAAATGTTGTCCAAAGCAATATCATGTGGAAGGAAAATAATGAAAAACCATTGCCTCATGGTGAACACAAATATTAATCAAAAAAATGTTTCTTCAAAAAGCAAACTATACACAAGAATATTCCAGGGTCCATGAGCCCAACACCATAAATGAAACCTACTACTACCTAATGAAAAAAATATATACAGAAAAGTGGCCATTGTCCGAGCGGTCCAAAAAAATCTCAATAAATAAAGGAAACCTAACACTAACTAACTAAATAACTATATACAATGGCAGCGGGCAAGTCCTGCGGCTCACTCTGTGATGTTGCCGGCCAGGGCATCATCGAACTCCATGTCGATGTCCTGGAGGCGGGACTCTGTCCTGGCCCTGAGGTCTCGCAGGGATAACCCCATGTTCAGCTCAAACTCCCTGCGAGCCTCCTCGAGGCACTCAGCCCGCCTCAACGCCCGACGCATGGAGAACTCCGCCCTGACCATGGTGAGCCGCTCCTCTTCCGCCCGCTGCCGCTCCGCACCTATCCGCTGGACCAACTGCTCCCACACGGAAGACACTACCGTCCCAGGGTTCCCCTGCCCTCCGGCCGATGCCTGCCCCTCTGATCTTGATGGCCCCGAGTCATGATGCCTCCCACGTCGAGCCCGCTGCTGCCTCCGACGCCACTGCCTCTGCCAGCACGACGGCATCCAGGCTGATGGAAACCACCGACGCCGTCGTGCACGTGCCCTGCCCGATGATGCCGTCACATCTTCCATCTGCTGGGGTCCAGTTGCTGTGTTGTCCACCCCTGCTGGACCTCCGACTCCCGACTGTGGCAGGGATGGGATCCCCACCGAGCTGGCTGCATTGGTCAGGGCAGGTCCACAGGGGGCCCTGGTGGCATCTGGGCCGGAAGACGGCAATGAGAACGACTGGTGTATAGCCTGCACAGAGGAGGAGAGGGCCGCCAGATTGGCCAACACATGCAGGAAACCCCCGAACATGGCCGATCCCAATTGGGCCACGTCGGCACGGTGCACTTCGTGATGACGTGCGTGCTCCTCCCGGGAAGCACGCACGGCATCACGAATCACAGCCGTGCGCATCGCGACCCCAATCAGGACCTTCTCCACACGGCCAGGGGTCCCCTCGTCCGCAGGTGGAGGGGAGTCAGGTGACATGGACATCCCCTCCACCTGCGGACGGGCCTGGGACGGGGCATCCCTGCTGGTGCATGGTGGTGCACTCACAGGGTCAGGGACAGCGACATGCACAGGCCCCTCCACGGTGACCTGTGCTGCCTCCTGCCCCTGGCCCTGGACTGCACCACTTGCACCAGCAGGGATGCCCCCACCAGGCCCCATGTGTGCCCCAGTGGCGGCCTCCTCCTCCTCTGTGCAAACCACCAACCTGGATGGCTCCTCACCGTCTCCCACCGTAGCAGGCCCCTGTGGGGGCTCACCCACCCCTTCCGCTGCAGCCGTGGGGGCATCCCCGCCGCCTTGCTCCACAGCGCCGTCTCCGCCCTCTTCTTCACTAGCCGCTGCGTAGAGGGAGACAAAGAACACAAGCATCAGGGTACTGTACAATGGTCCCCTAGACAGGAAACAATAGCAGATGAGCACCACTGTCAAAGTACACTTCCATCATGTCCCTCCACAACACATGGGTCAGTCCAGGCAAAACACACACAGTAACAGGCATGGTGCATGCCATGGACATTTCCATGCATGTCCAATGGACTCTTGAAACATTCAATGATATGTAACTCACATGCATCATGGGTCATGCCTATCACATGCACACACTTCACCTCAGTCACATCCATCTGGCCCCATACACAGCGGATACAAGGGTAATTTGGCTGCTTCACTGAATCTGTGCATGTCACACACATGTGTCATGCATCCATGGCATGCACAAGTCACAGACACGCAGGTCAGGCACACAGACATGGCTACCATATATGTACCTGGCATCAGCACCCATCCCTCACCCCCACCCATGTCCAGGAACAGAGACTGGCATGCTCTCATGTTTAAAATCTGCATAGGGCTCCCCATGTGGCATTTAAACACATGCAACAACCATGTGGTTCACACATCACTGGTCGCACATGCATTACCATGATGTCCCTGCACACATACATGCATACATGGCCTATGGCACACATACAGGCAAGTATCATAGAACCAGCACACCCCAACATGCCCTGTCTCACACAGTAATGCTTGGACACTTACCGCTCAACTCCAGACGGGTCTCCCTCTCAAGGATCTGGGCGTGGAGCGCTGGGCATACGCGTTCCAGGACCCTCATCTGGATGGAACTCATGCGGCCCCGGCCCCCCTCCACGAGGCACCGGGCCTTCACAAGGGTCCTGGACCTCAAGTCCTCCCAGCGCTTCTTGATCTTCTGGACGTTGCGGGTTGCCACCCCCTCCGCGTTGATGGCAACCACACAGTCGGCCCAGATCCTCTCCCGTCCTTCCTTGCTGGCGCGGGACGATCCAAAGAGGGCATCATACTGCCCCAGGACATGCTCCACCAGGACACCAACTTCGGTGGCAGTGAAGCTGGTGCCCCTCTGCCCCGCAGGCCTGGGGTTGCCACTGGTGCCAGATGTGGAAGTGCCCGACATGGCAACCACAGAGGCAGGTGTGGGTGGGCAACTGGGTCCTGGGGCTGGGCTGTGGAGCGATGGAATCCCAGTCGGGAGTCTTCAGTTCCAGCAGGGGTGGACAAAGCAACTGGACCCCTGCAGATGGCTGATGTGCAGGCACCAAATGGCAGGGCACGGTGGCAGCAGGCAGGCAGGCAGGCAGCAGCAGATGGCACGTGGGAGGCTGCTCGGGGCACTGGGGGGCAGTAACTCGGCCTTCTGGGCAGGAGCGTGGTCTTCCGTGTGTTTTCGCGTGGCCAGCTTGATACGGAGTGATTTGGCACGTGAAAATCCTGCACGTCAGCGTGAAATTCGAGGAAAGGCCCTTAGCGCTTAAGCGCGTCAGCACGCATACGCGATTCTATTGGACCAAAGTCCCTCAGCGCGTAAGCGCGTCTGTGACGTGACCCGCACGGGTGTTCCCCACACAGCACGTGATGACGGAGCACATGTGGAAATACTGCACGTCAGAGTGTCATCGCGTGTAATTGGACAAAAGTGCGCGTACACGCGATTGGCCTATGTACGTGTATTTCAGGGGTGCGCGGGCACTTACACACGCAAATACGTCAGCGCACCTGTATCCCGTGGTGCGTGGGAATTTCCACACGCCATTGGACTGGGAACTGGATTCCAGGGGTGCGCGGGTCACACGCTCGCCTACAACACGACACGCGCAAAGCATAAATTAGCGCACTTACAAAATAACAAGCTCAGACGCCAGGATGAACATACCGTTCCTAGCAGCAGCGGCCGTGGCCTACCAAAGGAGGAGGAGGAGGATAGTCAGGGCCAGAATATTCACACCCAGAACCAGCCTTTTCGGGATGCCTGACGACCAGGTGTATGGGAGGTACAGGTTTCCACCGGACATAATACTGGACCTGGTGAGTGAGTGGGAGGATGACCTCACATCACCCACCCTGTGCTCCCAAGCACTCAGCCCCCTGGAGAAGGTCCTCAATGTACTGCACTTCTTAGCCACTGGATCATTTCAGCGGACAAGTGCCATAGTGGGTGGGGTGTCACAGGCCACCCAGTCACGCTGCCTACACCAGGTCTTGAACATCATCACTGCACGCCCATCAGTCCGCAGGCACATATACCTGCCCAGAACACCTGCAGAAAGGCATGCTGCCGCCCTGGATTTTTACGGTGTGGCACGATTCCCCAAAGTGCTAGGTGCCATCGACTGCACCCATGTGGCTCTACGTCCCCCCAGGGCATCTGAGCACATCTATAGGAACCGCAAGCACTGGCATTCCATCAACGTGCAGGTAGTATGTAATGCCAAGGGAATCATCACCTCAGTATATGCCAACTATCCCGGGTCCACCCACGACAGCTTCATTTACCGAATGTCCACCCTAAGCCGGGACCTAGAAGCTGGGCGGCATGGCGATACATGGCTGCTTGGTGAGTATGAATGCCACTGCACATGCATGCATGTTGGATACTGAGCAAGGTCACAACCCCACCAATGATACCAATCACCACCTCCACAGGGGACAGTGCCTACCCTCTCAGCCCCCACATGATGATGCCAATTCGGAACCCCACCACGCCACCCGAGGTAAGATATAACACAGCCCACATTACAACCCGGGGCATAGTGGAGCGCACATTTGGAGTGCTAAAGTCACGCTTTCGCTCCCTTGACCGTTCTGGCGGGCAGCTGTTATACGCTCCCCCAGTAGTGTGCAGGATCATAGTGGCAGCATGTGTCCTGCACAACGTTGCAACACGCCGGGGCCTGGCCGTGGACATGGTGGTGGCCCCACATCCCCAACCACATGCACAGCCACTGCGCATGGGAGAGGAAAGGGCACGGGGGGAGGCAGCCCGTACACAGCTAGTGGCTAATTACTTCACATAGTAATCACACCCCTGTGGAGTGCACACTGGCCTGGCACATTCCATCTGACAATCAATGATGACTCAACCTGACACTGATCCTGAATGTCTGGAGAATCAACCGTGAAAAGAATATCAGCCTGAGATTGTTCACCTGGAAGTGTTACAATGTGTGCATCCCTACCCACACATACACCACCAATGCAGTTTTGTGAAGGAACACATTCAAGCAGCTAAAATGAATACCCACTTGCTAAATGCAACAAGAGGACAGTGCCATGTCACCCAACCCATCCCCAGCACCGCCACACAACACACCGTGCCATGTCATGCTATGTGCAGGTAAACAAAGTAATCCCCACAACATGACAAGTGTCACAATGTACAGTGTCCCCAATTGAAACTTGCTACACCTGAAATGCTCACAGTAATGCAGGACCAACAACAAACTTGAGCAGGTACTACCATTAACATGACTTCACTAATGTAATTAATCAGTAGTCTCACCACCTGGAAATGCCTGCACTCCCACCACTTCCAACTGTACAGTGTTGGCGCCATGTAGAGTTGTAGGTGCACTGCTGCCAACAAGGACCCCATCTCCAGACTAGAGGGCCTTGTGTAGACATGAGGAAGGGACCTGTAAATTGGGAGGCAGACACAGATGATGAGTTACACATCAATGCAACATGCAGTGTACAACACAACAGCAATATGCACTAGGAATGTATACACAGTATTGACTAGACTACCCACACATGTAGTGGGAGTCCAATGTCACCATGTACGTCAATGTCACTTGGGCACACCCTTTGCAAGCCCATGGAAACGGGAAGCAGGAGGGGTGTGTGTGACTCAAACCCAGGCATCTGAACCAAATACATGACAAGCCTGCATGTGCCCAGCCACAATGCAGCGTATGCCCACAGGAACCACGGAAGCCAACAAATTGTCCCAAAAAATTGGGAAAAATAAGATAAAAATAAAAATAAAAATTAAAAAAAAAAAAAAATGGCCATTGATGGGCCCGGGGGGGTTGGGGAGGCCACCCAGGAGGTCCGAGGACAGGGTGCACACCAAAACCCACCTGTGTGGATCCTGGGAAAAAAAAACACCTCCATGGGCTCATGGCCCACACGGCTACCCTATTGTGGGAGTATCACTGCTGTCGCTATTATCACCCTGTGCAGCTGCATCCGGAGGTGGTTGCACTATGGGAGGCAGCCCACGCAAGCCCCTACTCTGTTCCTCCATGGCTGCAAGCATGCGGGTGTGGTAGGTCTCGTTCTGGAGGATGAGTGTGCGGAGGTCCCCATGCAACAACTCACGGGATGCCCGGACCTCCGTCCTCGTTGCCTGCATCTCAGCTGAGAGCGTACGGGTGAGACGCTCCAGCTGCTGTTCTGTCCTTTGGTGTGTTGAAGCCTCAAGCTCAACAAGAGTCGTCCTGAGGTGATGGAGCTCCTGCCTCAGGGCTTCCCTGTGGCCCTGGGACTCTATGGAGATGGCCTCCTGCAGAGTCGCCAGTGCCGCCCGCCTGTCCCTGTTGGACGCCAACATGTCCTCCCTGTGTGACTGGCAGATGGAGTCGGTTGCCTGCTCTAGTCGCTCCATCAGCCTTTCAGGGGGGACAATGGAAGTGGCCACCCTATCCATGGCCTGAGCCATCATCTCGGATGATGCTGCCTGTTGGGTAGCCATACCGTAAATGGATTGCTCCCATGCGGTATTGCCAGGTGGCGTACGGCCACCACGTCGGCGGGCACCACACCTGTCTGGGGCAAGGCGGACTGCACCTTGCTGTGCCGGCACTGCCTGAGGCTGCAGGACTGCATTCCCCCTCTGATCTGCTGGCCCAGGAACAGGATCAGATGTCGCGGAGTGTGACCCTGCATCCGTAACCACCAAAGGCGTAGCTGCCAACACTGACATCCCCATTGAGGGTACTGACCCTGGTGCAGGTGGGTGGGACAGAACAGAATCCCTCCATGGAACACTCACCTGCGACGGCACGTAGGTCTCATCATCCGAATCAACAGCTGAGTACAGCTCGGGGGAGGTGCAGCCAGAGACACCCCTTGAGAGCACGACCTGCAGCACTTGTGGGTTCTCACCCACCAGCACACCACGTCCCTCACTGGTGGTTGGTCGGCCCTCGGACCCCTCCTGGCTCTGCACCATCTCCACAACCCCAGCAGTATCAGGTGCGTCTTCCCCTGCAAAGACATAATAACAAAGAAATGGAAACAGGCATTAGCACCATGGCACACAATGAGGGCTGAGAAGCAAGAGAACCAGTACTTGATTGACACATGTCCCACATGACTAAGACCCTCCCATGCATGCACCCTCACTGCGTATGAAGGGCAGGCAAATGGCACACACTGATGACACAAAGATGGAAGATGAACACATTTTCTGCATGCTGCCTGGCAGTGGCATCACACATTGGCCTGTGATTGCCAGGTGACACACACATGCCATCACACAGATGCCATGTACCATTGCTATTGAGGCAAGATGGAGAGGAGGGCAGCACTTATTCATTCAGTCCAGTTCCCGCATGTAATAGCTTTTCTAATTCAAACAGGTCTGATTTTTCACCTGGAGCTGCCAGTCCTAAATGGTCCAATTGCACAGGGACATGTGTGAACATATGATATCCAGGTAACAAAGTCACTCCACTTTACCATAGCCATGCCAGACATGTGACTAGAGGACTGAGAAATGCCTAGTATAAGTGGTGGAATGCAAACAATCTGTCTGAATGAACAGAGAAAAATAAGCAACAATGTTGTGGCAAGGTGACACTTCAAGGGCAACTGGCGTGCTGTTGGGCTAGATGTCTACTGTTGGCAGAAGGGATACTGCAATGGCCAAATGCAGCTGCGCAGGATGTATTGCATGAAGCACATGGCTGACCCATACGACTCAGGCGCACACACTCTCACCTGGCACACAAACAGAAGCCCTCACACACACACCATGCACATGGATGACACACACATGCATGTGCACTCACCGGACAATGCCTCGTAATCAGGCAGATCTCCCACGCCTTGGGTCTGTTCCTCCGTGACGTAGGTCCCAGCGACTGACTCATGTGGAGTGAGTTCCATGTCTACTACTGGAGACCCACCTCCAGTCACTAGAGTTGCGGCATGACTTGAGGCCAGCTTCTTCTTTGCCCTGCGCTTTAGGTCATTCCAGCGCTTATAGCAATCATTGGCTGTGCGCCTCACGATTCCAAGGGCACTTACGATGTCCGCAACGGTCTGCCAGTGTGCCTGGCGTTGTGCAGGTGTGGTCTTGGATCCTGCAACAATGACCATCTCGTTATCATGTCCGGACACATACTCGACAAGTGCATTCAGTTCGTCATCCGTGAAGCTGGGCTTCCTCGACGGGCCCGACTGTGTAGCCGTGTCTGGGGCATCAGCCTGTGCCGGAAGAGCACTCTTCCTCTTCCGCTTGGAAGGTGGTGGTGATCCTGAGTGTCCTGCGCCGCTCTGGACACTAGGGGCAGGAGCCCTGGTGGGCTCTGTATCAGGAGTGTGGGATTGCACACTCAGCATGGGAGTTGGTGCAGGCATTGGCTCAAGTGTAATGGTGTCAGGGGGAATGTCAGCAGGATGGACTAGGACCGACACTGTCCTGGCTGGGTGTGTGAGAGCTGGGGTGGATGGAGCCGCAGCTGCCCCTGCAGCCTCTCCGCCCTGCCTACTTGGGGCAGCAGATGACCTTGCTGCCCCAGATCCACGTGGCATGATAACATCAACGTGCACCAGCGCACGTGTCGTAGCCCTGCTGACCTGGAAGTCAGCCATGGAGTCAGCCAGGTCTGGTGCCACAATGGGCTGGTCCAACAAGGGCTGAGCATGGATGGTGTCAGCCACATCAACCTCAACGGGAGCGGGGGGGGATTATGGGTGCCCTTGACTGGTCCTCCACACATGGGGGGACAGGCTCACCCTGCAAGTTACGACCACGTCCCCTACCGGATCCACCACGGCCACCACTTGTGGCTCTTCCACCTTTGCCACCCTTACGGAATCCTCGCCTCCCAGCCATGGCACTGATGTTAATGTGCGTATGGGAGTGGCTGTAAACTATAGTCCTGGGCAATTGGGGGTCAAAGGGGTTGGGTACCAGATGGTAATTGTACCCTAGTGCTCTAGCAAGGCTGAATGTAACCCCTGGGGAAAGATGACGGGTCACGCAACACACAGGAGGCCCAAAAAAGGGAGATGACGTGCACGCAACCCCTCCTAGACCACGTGTGCAGAAAGAAAAACCTGCACTACGCTGTGGCACCCAGTAACACAAGAATGAACGTATGCGTGTCACACGCAGCCTAGAATGACCTCTGAAGGGGTAGGCTACACACGGGGCTAGCACAGATGTTAGATACGTGCGTGACTCACCGTCTGCCAGGTAAAAGAGCGTGAAAAATGAGCGCGTTTGGTTGGCAACACCCCCGCCAAAAGAAGATATGTACGCTGTCTGAGGAGACAGGACAACAGTAGAAGGGAACACTGTTTGAGGGAACAGGCCCAGGTAAACCAGTACAATTGAAAAAAGAGAAAAAGCTGTCAGAGGTAACAGGGAGTACGAACTTGAAACGCTGTGAAGTAAATCGCGTGTGAAACGACAAGAAGTACAGAATTCACCCACTCGCTCTCCACGAAAAGCACGTACAAGGAAATAGTGTTCTACACGCACCTTATATGCAGGCCCACACGTACAGCGTCACTTACGCGGCGTGTACGTGCTAGGCCCATTCCCACCAATTACACGCTTTGACACTTCTGCATGTAGGTCCATTATCACAAATTACACGCTTTGTAACTTCTGCGTGTAGGGCTATTTCCACCAATAACACGCTTTGACACTCGGACGTGTCACGCAACATTTTCCTACACGTGCACGTGACTTCATAGACGCGCATACGCTGGTGACGCGTTTACGCGCTAAGGGCCTTTCATCGATTTACACGCAGACGTGTTGGATTTTCACGTGCCAAATCACTCCGTATCAAGCTGTCCACGCGTTCACACACGAAAGACCACGCTCCTGCCCAGGAGGCCAAATTACTGCCCCCCAGAGCCCTGAGCACGCTCCCACCTGCCATCTGCTGCTGCCTGACTGCCTGCTGCCCACGTGCCCTGCCATTTGCTGCCTGCACATCAGCCAGGGGTGCTGTTGCTGTGACCACCCCTGCTGGAACCAAAGGCTCCCGACTGCTTTTCCGTCGCCCCACAGCCCAGCCCCAGGACCCAGTTGCCCACCCACTCCTGCCTCTGGGGTTGCCATGTCGGGCACTACAACATCTGGCACCAGTGGCAACCCCCGGCCAAGGAGGCAGAGAGGCACCAGCTTCAGTGCCAGGGAAGTTGGTGTCCTGGTGGAGCATGTCCTGGGGCAGTATGATGCCCTCTTCGGAAGGTTGCGCGCCGACAAGGAAGGACGGACTCGGATCTGGATGGACATCGTGACTGCCATCAACGCGGAGGAGGTGGCAGTCCGCGACTACGAACGTGTCAGGAAGCGCTGGGAGGACTTCAGGTCCAGGACCCTCAACAAGGCCCGGCGCCTCATGATGGCAGCGGATGCTAAGGGGCGGCGGGGCCACTTGTCGGAAGATCAGATGAGGGTCCTGGAACGCATATCCCCAGCGCTCCACATCCAGGTCCTTGAGAAGCAGACCCGTCTGGAGTCGAGCGGTAAGTGTACATGCATACTGATTGTAAGCTGTGCGTGTGGTGGTGTGCCAGGAGTGTGCAGGTTGAACATGTATTTTTATGTGGCCAAGTAGGGGGGGTGTACAGGGCTGTGAGGGTGACACATGCGAGGGGTCTCATGTGTGACACATGGATGGTGCTTGTGTGTGTGGGCTTGCATGGCACAGGATGTGGAGGAATGATTGTCAGGTGTGACATGGATGTCGATCGAGACACTGCGACAGTTGGCGGAGGTGTACACATGCATGCAGGTTTGGTGTTGTGTGTGCATGTGTAGTGTACTCCCTATGTTGCATGTGATGTGTGGATGACCTTTGGCTGCTCATGCTGTTGTATGTGAATGGATGGTGCTGGCTGTTGCATTATGGCTGTGGTATGGCTCATGTGTGCAAGTTGAAATGACATGTGTGTTGGGGATTGTGATGCCATGTGTGAGGTTTAACAATGCCACTCATGTATAACTGTCATGTGTGTATGAGTCCATTTTACAGTGCCCTGATGCCTGTGTTTTCTTTCTCCCTGTCTGCAGCGTCAACTGATGAAGAGGGCGGAGAAGGTGCTGTGGAGCACAGCGGCAGGGGTCGCACCACCAGCCGGAGACGCAAGGCCCGGTTCCCCTCCCAAGTTGTGATCTCGTCGGGGAGTGAGGAGTCTGGTGCCGCGTCCCAGGCCGCAGCTGCCGAGGGGAGGTCCAAGAGGCGGAGGTCGGTGTTGGACTCCTCGGCAGCAGAAGGGGAAGCTGGGACCCCACAGGGCCCAACGGGGGAAGATGGCACGGAGTCATCCAGGTTGGTGGGGGGTTTGGTGGAGGGTGCCCCACAGTGCTGGGGGGTGGGGGTGGTGGGAGACATGGGTGGGGGCCTGGTGGAGGCTGCCCCTGCACTGCTGGGGGGTGGGGGTGGTGGGAGACATGGGTGGGGGCCTGGTGGAGGCTGCCCCTGCACTGCTGGGGGGTGGGGGTGGTGGGAGACATGGGTGGGGGCCTGGTGGAGGCTGCCCCTGCACTGCTGGGGGGTGGGGGTGGTGGGAGACATGGGTGGGGGCCTGGTGGAGGCTGCCCCTGCACTGCTGGGGGGTGGGGGTGGTGGGAGACATGGGTTGGACATGGGTGGGGGCCTGCTGGCAGGTGCCCCACAGTGCTGGGGGGTGGGGGTGGGGGGAGACATGGGTGGGGGCCTGGTGGAGGCTGCCCCTGCACTGCTGGGGGGTGGGGGTGGTGGGAGACATGGGTGGGGGCCTGGTGGAGGCTGCCCCTGGTGGCTGGGGGGTGGGGGTGGTGGGAGACATGGGTGGGGGCCTGGTGGAGGGTGCCCCTGGTGGCTGGGGGGTGGGGGTGGTGGGAGACATGGGTGGGGGCCTGGTGGAGGGTGCCCCACAGTGCTGGGGGGTGGGGGTGGTGGGAGACATGGGTGGGGGCCTGGTGGAGGCTGCCCCTGGTGGCTGGGGGGTGGGGGTGGTGGGAGACATGGGTGGGGGCCTGGTGGAGGCTGCCCCTGCACTGCTGGGGGGTGGGGGCGGTGGGAGACATGGGTTGGACATGGGTGGGGGCCTGCTGGCAGGTGCCCCACAGTGCTGGGGGGTGGGGGTGGTGGGAGACATGGGTGGGGGCCTGGTGGAGGCTGCCCCTGCACTGCTGGGGGGTGGGGGTGGTGGGAGACATGGGTGGGGGCCTGGTGGAGGCTGCCCCTGCACTGCTGGGGGGTGGGGGTGGTGGGAGACATGGGTGGGGGCCTGGTGGAGGGTGCCCCACAGTGCTGGGGGGTGGGGGTGGTGGGAGACATGGGTGGGGGCCTGGTGGAGGCTGCCCCTGCACTGCTGGGGGGTGGGGGTGGTGGGAGACATGGGTGGGGGCCTGGTGGAGGGTGCCCCACAGTGCTGGGGGGTGGGGGTGGTGGGAGACATGGGTGGGGGCCTGGTGGAGGCTGCCCCTGCACTGCTGGGGGGTGGGGGTGGTGGGAGACATGGGTGGGGGCCTGGTGGAGGGTGCCCCACAGTGCTGGGGGGTGGGGGGGTGGGGGTGGTGGGAGACATGGGTGGGGGCCTGGTGGAGGCTGCCCCTGCACTGCTGGGGGGTGGGGGTGGTGAGAGACATGGGTGGGGGCCTGGTGGAGGCTGCCCCTGCACTGCTGGGGGGTGGGGGTAGTGGGAGACATGGGTTGGACATGGGTGGGGGCCTGCTGGCAGGTGCCCCACAGTGCTGGGGGGTGGGGGTGGTGGGAGACATGGGTGGGGGCCTGGTGGAGGCTGCCCCTGCACTGCTGGGGGGTGGGGGTGGTGGGAGACATGGGTGGGGGCCTGGTGGAGGCTGCCCCTGCACTGCTGGGGGGTGGGGGTGGTGGGAGACATGGGTGGGGGCCTGGTGGAGGCTGCCCCACAGTGCTGGGGGGTGGGGGTGGTGGGAGACATGGGTGGGGGCCTGGTGGAGGCTGCCCCTGCACTGCTGGGGGGTGGGGGTGGTGGGAGACATGGGTGGGGGCCTGGTGGAGGCTGCCCCTGCACTGCTGGGGGGTGGGGGTGGTGGGAGACATGGGTTGGACATGGGTGGGGACCTGCTGGCAGGTGCCCCACAGTGCTGGGGGGTGGGGGTGGTGGGAGACATGTGTGGGGGCCTGGTGGAGGCTGCCCCTGCACTGCTGGGGGGTGGGGGTGGTGGGAGACATGGGTGGGGGCCTGGTGGAGGCTGCCCCTGGTGGCTGGGGGGTGGGGGTGGTGGGAGACATGGGTGGGGGCCTGGTGGAGGGTGCCCCTGGTGGCTGGGGGGTGGGGGTGGTGGGAGACATGGGTGGGGGCCTTGTGGAGGGTGCCCCACAGTGCTGGGGGGTGGGGGTGGTGGGAGACATGGGCGGGGGCCTGGTGGAGGCTGCCCCTGGTGGCTGGGGGGTGGGGGTGGTGGGAGACATGGGTGGGGGCCTGGTGGAGGCTGCCCCTGCACTGCTGGGGGGTGGGGGTGGTGGGAGACATGGGTGGGGTCCTGGTGGAGGCTGCCCCTGCACTGCTGGGGGGTGGGGGTGGTGGGAGACATGGGTGGGGGCCTGGTGGAGGGTGCCCCACAGTGCTGGGGGGTGGGGGTGGTGGGAGACATGGGAGGGGGCCTGGTGGAGGCTGCCCCTGGTGGCTGGGGGGTGGGGGTGGTGGGAGACATGGGTGGGGGCCTGGTGGAGGCTGCCCCTGCACTGCTGGGGGGTGGGGGTGGTGGGAGACATGGGTGGGGGCCTGGTGGAGGCTGCCCCTGGTGGCTGGGGGGTGGGGGTGTTGGTAGACATGGGTGGGGGCCTGGTGGAGGCTGCCCCTGGTGGCTGGGGGGTGGGGGTGCAGGGGGACATGAGCAGGTGTGCAGGGTAGTCCCCTGTTTTGTGGGCTGCCTGCAGGGGCCGTGGAGGGTGTACAGGGTACACCTGTGAGGACCCACCCAGCCTAATCGCGTGTGATCATTCCCACGCACCCCTGTAATACACGTACTCAGCCAAATCGCGTGTGATGATTCCCACGCACCCCTGTAATACACGTACCCTGCCAAATCGCGTGTGATGATTCCCACGCACCCCTGTAATACACGTACCCTGCCAAATCGCGTGTGATAATTCCCGCGTACCCCTGTAATACACGTGCCCTGGCTAATCGCATGTAAGATTTCACGCGTACCCCTGTAATACACGTACCCTGGCTAGTCGCGTGTGAAACTTCCCGCGTACTCCTGATATGAAGGTTGCCCGCTTTGCGTTCCTTGTTTGGCAGCCCTGTAAACTGGTCCAGGGTTAGCGCAGCCCTTTGCGATGATTTAGCGATTTTGATGGCTTTTCCTTGCGCGAGGGCGTTCTTGGGGGCGTTACTGGCGCTGCTGCAGGCTCGCTGCGATACTCTGCGCCACGGCTGGTTTGGGAGCATGGAATCCATGAATACGCTGTGCGCGGAAATCGGTTTTAGCGCACGTGCCTGGCGCAGGCAATCGCACGCGGACACTCTGCGCCGGCCGCTTGCGACACTTTTCTGCGAAATTCTATGAATTACCCTGTTGGCTGGAATGTTTATCCAGCAAGGTGGGAGAATATGTTTTGCTCTCAGTACAGGCCCATGAAACCAAAAACAACAACTGTGTTATGCTGTAACATAAGATATATTTCTTAAAGAGCTGTGCAGCGTCAGCCAATGCCAAGTATGAAAGAGAGTGCGAAAGTGTAATTAATCAGACTAGCTGGGACACCTGGATTACCACTTAGTCAAAATATCCTACAGATGGTGACAGTGATCAATACATTTGGCTCAAACAGCCATTGCCATGTGGAAGCAAATACAAAAAGTGTTGTTTTCCATTCTGGAATGATGGGGGAAAAAGGGGATGTCGAGTGCTATGTGCTGACAGCATGGGCTGTACAACCCTATTGCATTAAGAAGAACATTGTGGTCATGCTAATATGTGTCAGTACTATCTGATTTAAAGTATAGCCATTTGATTAGAGGCATGGTCTAGTAAACATTTTTATTGTCCCTACGGGTCGGCCATGTTTTTTTAAGCCTAAGTGGCTCGATTTTAGAAAACTTTCCTATGGACCTTACCCGAGTTTTCATCCATTAAAGGCATGCGAAAACAGGCACCAGGGAGCTGCCATTTTTTCATAATCCTATCACTTGCCGCATCGCCCTGGCTGACCTGCTTCTGCGGCACTAAATCAATTCCCCCGCCCCTGAGCCTGACATTATCCAAACATTCATATTCCCCGCCTCTCTCCGTGACGTTACTGTGCTGATTAGGCAAACGCGCCCAGTCGTCTTCTACGCGACTCCACACAGAACCCGGAAACCAACACAGACCATCTCACAACACAGCGCGCCACAATTCGGAATATGAAACTGTACTTTAAAATCAAACAGCAACACGGTACATTTGGTAAAGTACATTTATTTGACATTAAATGTTTAGAGAATATTCAGCAATTGCCATATAAACTCCGAAAGCCATTTATTTTCTTTTATCTGTATCCGCAATGGTAAACAGGGTGTTGCTTTTCGTTAAAAGAAGCACTTTGGAAGCACGGTGAACCGCAAGGCTGTTCCATCATCTAGGCACTAGTCCATCGTAAAGGTTGATATGTTGCTTCTAGCCACTAGTACAGCGTAAGGGCATGTGGGCCCTTGGCAATCGTCCCATAAAATTGTCAGTGTGCTCCAGTTGTTCACACGAAGCTGCAGGTGACTCACGAAGAAACCGTCTGCTGGTGTCTCAAACCGATGGCAGTAGCAGAAGGGGAGCAAATACCTGTTATGAAAACAAAAAAATTATAATTAGTCTCGCCAGCCGATCTTCATTAATATTACTCATTTTATTTATTACAGCCGATAGAAACTATTTGCTTGCAAGGATAGTTCAATGGAGTATGTTCGGCTCTAAAATCAATGCGAAAAGTAACAAAATAAATCGAGGCCAACACACAATGATAAATGACAGTTAGTCTAAATGTGTGAGGAATGATATAATATATGATATGGCATTTGTAACGCGCCTCTACTCAAGTGTTTCAAGGCGCGACGAGGCAGGTGGGGAACGAGGGCAGACAGACAACAATCCTACTAGGCCAGGTGTCTTTCTGATCGCGCATGGGGAAGTGGGGAGGGGGGATAAAAGTGCTGTACATGGTTAGTTGAATACAAATTAAATAATAGGGCCAGCTGGTGGCAAGTGCAAGGTAAATGCCGGGAGAAGGGGCTGAAGGATACAGAGACAGTCCCGTAGTGCAGGTAGGCAGTGCAGGGTAAAGTGGCTGAGCCAAGGACCGAGATCGGTGAGACCAGTGGACCTGCATGCCCATGTGCCCACTACGAACACGTTTTCCTTGCTTTTCCTAGCTCTTCATTCATTCATTTATTCATGCATCCATTCATTAAATCTTCATTCTGGTATAAAAGCGTGTAAAGATTTACTCACATTATATTTGAAATTTCCATTGTGTCTCTTCGTAATGCAGTCTGTAAAACGGACCGTGCTCTTGACAACGATTTTTCGTATACTGAACTAAAATGAAACTCGGTCTAGTTTCTGAATTTTCTGCCTTATCGTCTCTTACGTTATTGCGCACCCCCTTCAAATGTAGTTCTTTCGGCATGGTCCCTGTCTCAAGGTCAAAAAACAATAGACCCTTATACTTCCAGTGCGACTTGTGGGCCTCATCTGGGCGCGAGCTGAAAATCAAAGCCGCTGTCCTTCGCATTCTTTATTTGCAACATCACGTAGTAAAGGCATCTGTGAGAACTTGAAGTTTAGAATCCCTCTATGTAGTGCGCCTCAATGTGCAAATGCGAACTGGCTTCTCTCCCAAATGCCACGGCCCGCTTGGCGCGTTCTAAGTGCCCCAATTTTGTCCCCGTTGTCTGCGAGCTTTGCAGCCCAAATTGAGACATTTAATTTTTGGCGGAAGGTCAGGGAAAGTATAAAGTACCACAGGAGTTGAGTTAAAAGTGAGATTTATTGTTTGTTTGTTTGTTTTATTATTTGTAATACGCAAGCCTCCCCTCCGTTAACAGTGCGCAACAGTGCGCAGCATTTACATTTACATGAGATGAGACATGAGAAAAATATATACATACACATATATGAGGTGAATAGAGAGAATTCAAAGATGACACCCAGCTTGTTCGCCACCCATGATGGTGAAGGTAGGGGTTAGGGTTACAGGTACACTGTACAATAACATTTATTTACAAAAAGACAATCGTATTGCAATTATTTAAACCGGGATTTGTACTTCATAACCAGCTGTGTTTCGGGTGGGCATGGCACAGTCGCAATGTTCGGTGGCAATGGATCACTGCTCTGCACAGAAACGTCCAAAATTCCATATCTGTGCTTCTCTAACACAGCAACAATAAGGCCTTTCACAAAGTCGAACTGCATTTCATCATAGACTGGTTTGATCACCCATTGCTTACTTCATTTTGAAAACACCTTAGTGTAGCGAGGCATCCTTACTTTACCCCTAGCCCTAGATTGTTCACGTCCGACATTGCTGTTATGGGCCAAGACCGCTAGTAGAGTGCGATGTTTCATGCCCCGAAAGCTAAAATGCAAGCGCGTTGGCCTGTACGTTAGGCACATATTGTCGAACACCTCCAAATCTCCTGTGGGACAGAATTCTGTCAGTCCTCTCAAATCTCTTGATAGAGTTTTGTCGAAAACAATCTTCTCAATGGCTTTGTGTGTCGGTGAAGATGGAATCAACCACTTCTTCTTCCGTGCCTCCTCTGGGGACAAAGGGCCATGTTCACATTAGTGGAAATGTTGATTTGCTGTCCAGCGGTGAACGTTGGTACAGTGGTGCATCAGTGACTGCCATTTTTCAAATAGTATTTACACTGGCCCTTCACAAGTTTTTGAGCTCCACCAAAGATGGTTGGTGATAGAATGGGACCACTGCAAAATACTTTCAAAACCTTTTTTTTTCCTGCAGCCGAGATTTTCTTACTGATTGATTTAGCAAGATGCCATACGTCAAATTGATGATTAATATGTGGGAACTGCTCTCTCATTGTCTTGGCAATTGAAACGTGTCTGTCCGTGGCTATGAGGTCGATGTGCATTCCCCTTGATTGTAGATATTCCACTTATTTTATAAATCCTAGTTTCTCCATGGCCACTGACGATGTACATTGTGTTACCTGCACGACCACCGAACTCACAATTTTCTTACTATCCATGTCCTATAAAGTGGTAGGTGCAGTACTTGGTAGAAAATCCAGGGCTGTCGCACTGTCCATCGCCGGCTAGCCTGAATTGTTTGCCTTCGAAGGTACTTGCTAGAGACAATTGTTCAATTTTCCAAGCATCACTAATGGCCGGAAACAGATAATCACGTTGGTATATGTAGTACAGCGATTTAGAAATGAAATGGAGTCCCACAAACTGAAAGAAAGCCTCTAACTTTCTAAAACTGGAGCCACTAAAAAGTGATGCAGCTGCACACAGTAGATTGCCTGCTGGCATTTTCCCCAGCATCGTTTGTGCAGACCATGAGAACCTATGATTTAATCTACAGGCGGCATTTATTTTGACGTTACTGCCTTTTATTTGACGAGTCACATTAATCAATGGCTTCCCACATACTTTCCCTCTAACGGAATGCACACATTTCAGCATACTTATAATTTCCATCAAACAACTGTCGAATACAATGTATTTGCTCTCTTTCATTAGACTGTCATCCTGCGTCAACGTTGTTTTGGCCTGTGACGTTGTGGAGATTTCAACACATTGGAAAGTAATATCACTGATATCAAGTTCTGATGCGTCTATGGATGCTGCGGCTGGTTCATTCTCTGTCATTTCGACATCTATTACTTCAACATTGATGGGAGAACACAACAATCTTGACAGGTGTTTGGGTGGCAAATTTTTGGCGGGTGTAGATTGTGTGAATTGATCTGCAACTACTTCAGAGTTATCTTCAACACATTCAATAACATCTTCTTGTGGTGGTGCGGTCGCACTGTAGCAATGGTCCAATGCAACTTTGCTGTATTCTCCAAACACAGTTAATTCATGTTCTGGCCATTGGACATGAGCATCTCGAGCCTGAACACGCCTCGCCTCAATTAATAGTTCCTCCATAGTGTACATGGTCTGGCAAGCAACATCTCTCATTGGCTTCACTGTCTGTGTATGTATAGTTCTGACACCCACGGGTCATTGGAGGAGAGATTGGAAAAGGGATGTTCAGTTTAAACACAAGATAAAGTGTAGTCCAATTGACTGGAAAAAAACATAAAATAATCCCCAGCACAAACATTTTTTTAAAATTATGAACTGTTTGTAACTAACCTTTTTTTGTTTTTTTTTTCGCGACTTTTTTGACTCGACCTTCAACATCTGCACTCTGTAGCTCTGATTCGTTTCCGCATGTCCTCCCTTCCTCTTGCGCTGCAACGACTATATTTTCTGTATCCGCATAGACAGCACGGAATGAGGCTCCATCGTCTCCCTGAAACATAGTACTTTCATTACTATGTATCAAAATATTGTTAGCATAAAACACACGTGAGGACGAACACACAGGTACATCTCAATAGCCAAACACGATTTAAACATTGTGTGCAACAATCAAACGACAAGTATTCGACCAGTGATGATCTATTTCGATGGAGCTGTCAGTATCCATACCTCTGGTTCTGCATGGACTGCCATGAATGGTTGTATTGGAGAGGAGGCATCCGCATCTCCCTGAAACACAGTACTTGCATTAGTATGGTTTTCAATATTGGAAACATAACACACACTTGGGGTCGAACGCACAGGTACATATAAAGAGATAACCACAAATGATGCATTGTCTAAAACAAT
The DNA here is from genome assembly GCF_040938575.1 of Ambystoma mexicanum. Taxonomy (NCBI): domain Eukaryota; kingdom Metazoa; phylum Chordata; class Amphibia; order Caudata; family Ambystomatidae; genus Ambystoma; species Ambystoma mexicanum. The sequence goes on along the minus strand of NC_090936.1, from coordinate 115,059,156 downwards.
CAAGGAAAATATAAGTATGCAGATTTCATCTACTTATTTCTCCGATTTATTTACATCTGCATCATCTAAATTGGATGTTGTGATTGTAGTGGAAGCTTCGTCGTCTCCCTGAAACACAGCACTTGCGTTAATAGGGAAGAAAGTATAGCAAATGGAATCACGTTATATGATCACGCATGATGGAGCTGTCAGTATCCATACCTCCTGCTGGTGAAGAACATCTAGAAATGTTGTAGATGTGGCGGACGCTTCAGCATCTCCCTGAAAGACAGTACTTGCATTAGTATGGATAACACTAATTATAACTGAAAACAAACACCAGTGGACGATAACTAAGGTGTATATCAATTGGAAAGCACTAACCAAACATTCGGTAAAATAATTACACGATAGAATAAAACTATTACTTGACATGCATAAAACAAGTATGTAGTGGATTAGCCTACTAAGATTACCTGATACGCGCTAGAAGTGGTTGATAACTGCGACCACGTCAAGGATGTAGAATGTTCTTGCTTCACATTCAAGGGATAGTCAAGAAGTTGTAAAGGTAAATTAATGATTGATAATGAAATGCCAATATTAAAAATAGCCATGTAAGGCGACAGAATACTTGAAAAATGCTCAATACAGCACAGTTCCCTGTTCCTATATATATATACATTGCGTTTATGGGTTATGAAATCGAAAAAGAATATATGATAAATGTCATTATTCAAAAAACTATACACTCATGTTAATATCGAAATTATTACAAGGGATAGAACACCTACAATATCAATTAATCCATTCGGCTACCTACACACTACCGCAAGGCCTAAAGCTAAATCCGGACACTTGACTCACCAGTGGCGGAATGTGGACGAATAGAGTGGGAATAGCGTTTTCGATCAATTTCCGTGTCGTTCGCCGTTTATTCTTCTTTGTTACCCAAGATGTTGTGTACATGTCCAAGGAAAAGTGCCGGCTGCAGATGCGGTATCGATCACGCCTCTTGTCCTGTAAGACTTGTTGGACTCTACTTTCCAGCTCATCCAGTGGATATCCGCAATGTCTGACCATTCTCTTATTCGATCAACAGTTTTTGGGAATACATGCATTGTAGTGCCTTCAGATTTCGCATGGGTCTTCGAAGGGCAACCGCTAATCGAACAGGCAGGCATTGTTGATAAATCTGAAAAGTAAATATCGACATTATTATACAATCTTCATGAATAAAGATTTGATACAAAAGTAAATGAATCATACAATGATCAATGCAAGGTTTGTTTTGGTCGCAGGAACTATACCAGTTCATTATGTGCGGCTAAGTATTTGCATAAGTTGCAGAAATGTATAAATGATGTGACTAAAATCTGAACATGTGACTCGTCCCTTGGATGTTCTGTCTTGCACGAGAAGGAAACATGCTTACATTATAGACTGGACCCCCGAAGGATGCAATTCGATGACAATAGACAAAGATGAAAATAAATAGATCTATTGATAGCATAGCAATGGAAACTCAAGTCAATAGCAATGAGACCAATGAACATAGCACTATTGTGTACCCTACTCGCAAATAGATAGAAATTTAAAAATCTGCGAAATATGACTAGGATATATGGCCTTACCTTGACCAACAAACAGTTGGATTCAGCAAGCAGAGCAGTATGTTGCAGGAGAATAGGTGGGTGGCCACAGGTAGCACACTGATGGGTTTGCTCTAAGCGGTCACAGAAGTTCACGGATAGCACGACGACGAGTAGATTAGCGTAGATCTCAGTGGTTGCCAGGTAGCACGTTCAGGTGTTGACTTGCAAAGCACAAAGATGTTCTCATGAGACATATCAAGTGGTTTATAAAGTATTAGAAACAGGGGTGTGTTTGTGAATGAATGACGTATGTATGTCGTGGGATTAGGGGGGGCGGCCTGCTTCAAGGGGAGGCCTGGCTGGAGACAGAGGGTCTGAGGAGGCCACGTGACCGATGGCCCCTTGGCGTGGGATACCTTTTGAAGTGTAAATGTAGTTTGGCACCTTGGCCTTTCGCGCCCCTGACAGCGAGCATCCACTGGCGCGAACCGCCTTTGATAGAGGGGGGTGGGCTGGATGGGACTGGGGCATGCAGATAAGGCACAGGAAGACTGCTCAATGGAGACACACTTATGTGGATTGCAGGGGGGCGGCCTACCTCGGGGGAGGCCTGCCTGGAGACACAGGGTCTGAGGAGACCATGTGAACGATGACCCCTTGGCGTGGGATACCTTTTGAAGTGTACATGTAGTTTGGCACCTTGGCCTTTCGCGCCCCTGACAGCGCGCATCGACTGGCGCGAACCGCCTTTGATAGAGGGGGGTGGGCTGGATGAGCCTGGGGCGTGCAGATAAGGCACAGGAAGACTGCTGAATGGAGACACACTTATGTGGATTGCAGGGGGGGGGCCTGCCTCAGGGGAGGCATGCATGGAGACACGGGGTCTGAGGAGACCATGTGAACGATGGCCCCTGGGCGTAAGATACCTTTTGAAGTATACATGTTGTTTGGCACCTTGGCCTTTCGCGCCCCTGACAGCGCGCATCCACTGGCGCGAACCGCCTTTGATAGAGGGGGGTGGGCTGGATGGGCCTGGGGCGTGCAGATAAGGCACAGGAAGACTGCTGAATGGAGACACACTTATGTGGATTGCAGGGCGGCGGCTTACCTCGGGGGAGGCCTGCCTGGAGACACGGGGTCTGAGGAGACCATGTGAACGATGGCCCCTTGGCGTGGGATACCTTTTGAAATGTACATGTAGTTTGGCACCTTGGCCTTTCGCGCCCCTGACAGCGCGCATCCACTGGTGCGAACCGCCTTTGATAGAGGGGGGTGGGCTGGATGGGCCTGGGGCGTGCAGATAAGGCACAGGAAGACTGCTGAATGGAGACACACTTATGTGGATTGCAGGGGGGCGGCCTACCTCGGGGGAGGCCTGCCTGGAGACACGGGGTCTGAGGAGACCATGTGAACGATGACCCCTTGGCGTGGGATACCTTTTGAAGTGTACATGTAGTTTGGCACCTTGGCCTTTTGTGCCCCTGACAGCCCGCATCCACTGGCGCGAACCGCCTTTGATAGAGGGGGGTGGGCTGGATGGGCCTAGGGCGTGCAGATAAGGCACAGGAAGACTGCTGAATGGTGACACACTTATGTGGATTGCAGGGGGGCGGCCTGCCTCAGGGGAGGCACGCATGGAGACACGGGGTCTGAGGAAACCATGTGAGCGATGGCCCCTGGGCATAAGATACCTTTTGAAGTGTACATGTTGTTTGGCACCTTGGCCTTTCGCGCCCCTGACAGCGCGCATCCACTGGCGCGAACCGCCTTTGATAGAGGGGGGTGGGCTGGATGGGCCTGGGGCGTGCAGATAAGGCACAGGAAGACTGCTGAATGGAGACACACTTATGTGGATTGCAGGGGGGCGGCCTACCTCGGGGGAGGCCTGCCTGGAGACACGAGGTCTGAGGAGCCCATGTTAACGATGGCCCCTTGGCGTGGGATACCTTTTGAAGTGTACATGTAGTTTGGCACCTTGGCCTTTCGCGCCCCTGACAGCGCGCATCCACTGGCGCGAACCGCCTTTGATAGAGGGGGGTGGGCTGGATGGGCCTGGGGCGTGCAGATAAGGCACAGGAAGACTGCTGAATGGAGACACACTTATGTGGATTGCAGGGGGGCGGCCTACCTCGGGGGAGGCCTGCCTGGAGACACGGGGTCTGAGGAGACCATGTGAACGATGGCCCCTTGGCGTGGGATACCTTTTGAAGTGTACATGTAGTATGGCACCTTGGCCTTTCGCGCCCCTGACAGCACGCATCCACTGGCGCAAACCGCCTTTGATAGAGGGGGGTGGGCTGGATGGGCCTGGGGCGTGCAGATAAGGCACAGGAAGACTGCTGAATGGAGACACACTTATGTGGATTGCAGGGGGGCGGCCTACCTCGGGGGAGGCATGCATGAAGACACGGGTCTAAGGAGATGTGAACGATGGCCCCTGGGCGTAGGATACCTTTTGAAGTGTACATGTTGTTTGGCACCTTGGCCTTTCGCGCCCCTGACAGCTCCACATGCCAGCGCTCATCCACGGGTGCGAACTGCCTTTGATGGGGCGGGGGTGGATGGATGGGCCGGTGGGCGTGCAGATAAGTGTGTGGGAACGAGGGGCCATCAGGCCCCTCTCGATGGCCCCTCTCATGCTTTACTTCTCAGTAGAAACTCGGACCAAGTGCCTCCAGTAGTGGGTTCACCCCTTGCCCTTATGTGATAACTTTGGTTGACAATCGCGTAGATGGGACCACTGAGCATGACTCTTCCTCTGAGATCACTGTCCTGCATGTGAACCAGCCTGAACTAAGCACATCACTTGTTCATCTCCATAAACCTGTCCTTGCCCACTCACCCTCGCCAGTGGAAACTTACTGCCATTGTGACCCTGTGTACCTGCATGGTATTCTCTTCAAGTGCCAGACCACTGACCACAACATGATGCCCACCTAGCAGATCCCCAATTAACATTAGACCCCTACTGCAGTATATCGTTGCTTATCAATAACAAATGCCACATACCAGAGATTCTTGTGAGCACAGACCCACACTTCAACCGGTGTATTACAGTGGTCAAGACCCTTAACCTAAGGCCTGTATAATCCAATGTTAATTGTTAGTATAGATATATGTGTGACTTTTATAGAGACATAACCTACTGAAAGACTTTGAACAAGTGTTATTTAGTGCATGCATTATCGAGAATATGTTATGTTAGCTTAGATAGATAGTGACCACCCTGCTTCACAGCAACCAGACCTTCACCCATTCGGAGCACAGATGTCTGACGTCCATCCTTGAATGGAGACACACTTGATTCATTTAAAAAAATCGAAACAACCGTTGTTAAAATATATGTGGTGTTTTATTTTGTATCTTATTTTCATGACACAAAAATACAAGACTTTAAAGATTATACAGGTCAGGTTGCAGCACAGCGAGAGAAAATCCCATGTACTGACCGCTGTCACTCGGGAACGTTTCTCTTATGGCACGAACGGCACAGGCGGGTATCACTCTTCGAACGCGGTGTCCAAGCCTCCCGTGAAGCCACCATGTAAAGGAACGATAGGCCACCAGCCTGTACCACCTGTGAAAAGGAATGAAACAAACTGTTTTTAAATTACCAAGATAAGTTTAATAAACGTTTGTTGTCAATGACAATTCTTGTAACTAATGGCATTCTGCACGGACAAATGCTATCTAGACAATGCACACTATTGAACGACTTACATGCGTTACAATGATATGTAGATGTAATTTTGGATATAGTAGAAGAACATGAAATAGGAGTGGCATGACAAGGAGAGTATACTTACTCGTTACTCGGATTACGAGGACGAACAGTTGCGCGAAGTTTGTGCATAAGCACCATCATTATTCTCAACACGGCCCGTGTGAGGCAGGCTGCCCTGAAGTCTGGCAACTCGGTGATGCATTGCGGTCGTGGCTCGCCTTCCGAAATGTAGGCCAGGCATCCCGAGTTTTCTCGGCAGCAGCAGTTCCCCTCCTCGGTTGGCATTAGCTCGCACCGATTGCATGTGCACCAGGTGGAGACGCCGTCCATGCGACTAGGCCCAGGCTCTTCATCTGTTGATTCGTCCTGCCAACTGCCGTCCGAATCCCCATCGTTTTCGCGTGCTTCCCTTTCCAGTAGTTCCTCCTCGGTATACTCGGGCTCGTACATGTAGGGCATTATTGTAGCCATTGTGTGGTAAACAAAGTAAAATAATTTACCGAGATGGTACAGGTGTTCACACGGGCTACAAGCGGCGAAGGTAGCTGACCAGAGCACAGAAACGAGTCACAAAATACTTTAAGTAACACAGAGAGAGGAATGGAATCGAAAATCTGCTGCTGTGTGGTGTGAAACTGTCTGTTTATACTTATTGAGGAACGAGGCGTCCTGCCATTTCCATGGCGACACGTCATTAGCTGAAGCGCAGCGAATGTTGACACAAGACGTGCTTTGGCATTGGGAAATGGGCGGTACGAGTCAGCTGATGACAGGCTCAGGGGCGGGGGAATTGATTTAGTGCCGCAGAAGCAGGTCAGCCAGGGCGATGCGGCAAGTGATAGGATTATCACAAAATGGCGGCTCCCTGGTGCCTGTTTTCGCGTGCGTTTAATGGACGAAAACTCGGGTAAGGTCCATAGGAAAGTTTTCTAAAATCGAAACACTTAGGCTTAAAAAAAACATGGCCGACCCGTAGGGACAATAGCATTTTTTACTAGACCATGCCTTTAAACCCCTTGCAAATCAATCCATTGTATTTGTATAACAGTCCTGAAGAAAACGACAATATTGTTCCATTAAAGCTATAGCAGCCCGGCAGGGAAGTGTGGCCCTGCTGTATTAGAGAGCTAGCTGTATAGTTGATCAATGTAAGGCTTAGTCAATTCAGCTGCATTTTGGACATGTATTTGTGCAGCAGACACATTTGGCCTCATTCCAAGTGTGGTGGCCCGGAAACATGGGTGCCGGTAAGCTTACTGGCCCCCTTGTTTCCAGGCAGCCATACTACGAGTCTGCCTGCAGGGCACGTTGCGTCCGGCAGGGTCAAACCTGCCGGGCGCAATGGCCCCTGCAGGCAGACTTTTCATGGAAGCACTGGCACCGTTAGCAACGGTGCTGGTGCTTCCGTCTCACCACTCCTATGGGACTCCACGGGAATGAGGAGTTAGCAAACCCACCACCTGACTTCCCGTGCCGCCAGGATATCCTGGTGGCACCGGGAAGTCAGGCGGCAGACTCGGGTTACGGCCGACCACGGAATGAGGCCCACTAACTCACAAAGCAATCTCTCTCCAGGATGGCAACCTTGGAACTACAGGTTATGTCTGGATCTCACAGCAGGAGCATTAACTGATTGAGATATGCTTCATAGCAGGCTGGAGACCAAAAAGCCTGTGCAGTGTAGTAACATGTAACACTTGCCTACTTTGTGACTGGCATTGCTTGAGCCCTATAAGATCATTAAAGGCCTGTCCTCTGTGCAAATAAGGAGATTTTTCAGCTAGTTGGAGCCTTTAGGTCTGGCACACCTTTTGTTGTATTTCAGTCATTTAAGGTGCAGAGGCTATGAAAGATGCCGCATTAAACCCACTATGCAGTACGTCTCCTACAGCAATTCAAGCCTATCACTTTGCATGCAGTTCATAACACTTGCTTATGAAGAGGGAGAGATGAGTTCAAACATTGTTTCTATTCAGTCCTTTGACTATGCTCTGAGACAGCCAACAAGGGCCAGTATGAGGTTCTGGGTGGGGTTGCAAAACCTTGTTAGTTGCTGGCACTGGCAGGGAGTTGGTGCTCCAGTACTATCAGTAGATAATCACACTTCAGTCTTGAGTTTCAGTTGTGTGTTGATATTTAATAATTCAGGTGCAAAAAGCTAATTCCTATGGCCCTTTACACCCAGTATCAACCCCGCCCTTTCCAAAACACACCCTCCTGAGATATCTTTATCAAACTATAACATCAAACTTTGGCCTGCCCGTATTGTTTCTAAGCTGTCTGATGAGAGGTAATGGCATATGGCAGCTGTAAAATGCGCTAGTGGTGTAATAGAATGTCTTAACCAAGTGCACCTGCAGCCCCTTAATTTATATCTGGTCCTTGCAGTGAAGTACTGATAAAAACAAGCAGTGACAAAACCAACAGTTTTAGCTGACTTTTTCATGCAACTAACTCTTGACATGGAGTAGTATCACAACCGTAAAGTAATGTGATTTAATTGGACTATTATACAAGGCATATTCCACGCTTTAAAATGTGCATGTTTTCTGGTTACAATAACATGTTTTTGATTTGTGACCGCTCGTGTGTGAATTTAAACCTGTGGTGATCACTGCACACCATTGTTGCATTTTATTGAGGCAACGTATTCTTTACATCTGTCCATTTATTAAGTTAGTATCCATCGCCTTGTTTCTCAATAAATAATATATATCCAGTACATGTCAAAGCATCTCATTCACGCCTGACCTTCATTACCAGGATATTATTGGTCCAAACATTTAGTGGACAATGGGTAAGACAAGCCACACTATTGATTTTCGAAAGATAAATATTCATCAGAATCAGTGTTGTTTCTGTGCTGACTGGGCCTTTGCACAGTGGAAGTTTTCAAAGGGGATACACTTCCACCTCCTTCATTGCTTTATAGTTTAATGCGTGATGCTTGCTCCACTCCTAGTTTAAGCACACATTTCTCTGTGACTGCTTTTTGAGTGGCCAAGTGACAAATCCTTGCATTTCCCATAATCTTTCCTGGATTATGTACAGCAACACTTTATTTTCAGTTTGCCCTGTTTTAGAGACTTGAATGGGGGGTAGGGAGGATGGCTATGGGCAAATCACAATATACCACCCTTACCATTGGTTTGCAGATGATGGCAAATCAAAATGTTTTCTTTAAGTGTGTTTGAGCTCACTGATACTGCAGTCCAATCTCAGATGTGTAACTCTTAAAGTGGCATGGAGGCCAGAATCACAGCGTTTTCATGGTTCCCATGGCCATGTGAGGTGTGAGAAGGCCACCCAGTCCTGTTTTTGCTTGGAATTCTGGGACTTCTCGTTTTTCTGAATATCAGATGGGTAAGAAAAAAACTACAAGTCCCAGGTTCCAAAGGGGGAAACAACAGGACTAGATGGCCTTCTCACACATGACCCCTTGAAATCTGAGAGGTCTGGAATCAAAGTTGCCATTTAAGTGGCACGTTAAGCACTGACTATAAGTTGCAAATATTGACAGAGGAAGTGAAGCTAGGAGAGCTATGGGATGTGAGGGGCGCACACATACAGTGAGTATTGCTTGGATATTTATCCACCCATTGACCACTCATGGCCATGCTAGTCCCTATAGCCATTTTCAACAACTTCCTGTCTCGCCCATCTAAAATAATGTCTTCCCCAGGGTTCCCTTTCAGCTAGCTCTAGGCTTCTTTTAAGGGGTAGCCTATACCATGTTTAGCAGTCTTCTGTAAGCTAATGGCATATGTGCAATTATAGACCATCTCCTGGTGCAATACAAATATATCAACCAAGTGTGCCTTCAGCAACTTGATTTATAATCAATATGTGTGTCCGTCCATTTGTTCTGTGCACGGAATACCTGTTATTAACAAGCATTGGCAAAGTCAATCGTTTTAGCTCTTCATTATGCATTAGATTGGCATTGTTCCCAGGGATCCCCCTATTGGTCTGTTTGTACAATGTAGAGCTCTTTCCCCTTATTGACCTGTCCCTTATTGTCAATTCTAAGCCTCCTGGATTCCTGCAACCAGCTCGAATCACTTCCCTATTAGATATCCAGTGCCCCTATTGTAAACCCCTCTTTACATTCTACAAACATCAGCGGTCTTCCCTCTGCATACATATCAGGCGGTGTATCATAATAATTCTTGATCATCCCTGGGGTGCATTCTGGATTTTCAGCTATTGGTGATGACTGTCCAAGACCCAATTTAATGCCCTCTAGTCTCAGCCCCCTGACCCAGTAATACAATGCACATTTCATTGAGGGCAGTAGGTATTCTCCTCTGTCCTTCATCCCACCACCAATAAACGGAATCTTCATTGGAGGGATGGATTTTGCTTGATGCTCTACATCCTTCCAACCGTTACATCCAGGGTTCAATGCCCACTCCATAATGGATTCAATTTGTGATGATAGTAGATATTTCCCTACATCTGGGAATCCCGTCCGCCCAAAATTGGGGGGGTCATATTAGTAGGGCTTGCTGTAGCAGAGGCTGCTTTTTATTCCATATGAACGAGAAGATCTCCCCCTGCATCAGTTTAAAATAGGGACGATCCCCAGTCCCCCACATATAACTCTAATTTTCGTTATTGCCCAGTGCAAGTCCCCCTTTATCCTATCGTCATTCCGTATTAGGCAGGTCAGGGGTTCTACAGCTAGGGCAAATACAAGGGGGGACGGTGGGCAGCCCTGCCTCATTCCTCTCTAAATCTGAATAGGTTCTGCCACTACCCTATTAACATTAATAGTCATGGTTCAGCTTTTGTAATTCGCAAATATCATTTTGATAAACTTCGGTCCAAAGCCATAGGCTGCTAAGGTCAGATCTGTATAGGTCCGATCTGAGCTATCAAATGCCCGTTGGATGTCTAATGCCAGCAATGCACATTTCAGGCTGGTTCCCCTCCCCCATTAATCACGTTTATGACCCTTCCAATATTGTCAGTCGTACTATGCACCATGGTGAAACCTGTTTGATCAGGGTGAACTATTCCAGGGAACATGCACATCTGACGGGTGGCTAAAATGTTTGCATATATTTAAGCATCACCATTGAGAAGAGATCTAGGTTGATAAGCTGCGCATTCCGATAGGCCCTTCCCTGACTTTAATAATAGCATGGTAGTTGACATTTGAATAGTTTGTGAACCACTCCTAAAAAGCTAATTGTGTTGAATAGCAGGGTTAGAAATGTCCAGACCATGGGTGGTATTTAGCCCCTGCTTCTAAGTTAGTAGAGTCGGATTGGCTTCACACTTACAGCTCCCAGGAGCTCATTGTGACCCTTCATGCCAACTGGTGCCATACACACATAACTATGTGATGTTAAGTGTGTGTTTGGGAATGAGTATGAAGGTGCATTAGGATACGTGTACAAAACATTGAAAGCAGAACAAGTCATATATAGTGGACAAGAGGTTGCACTGTGCATCGTAGCTGAAAGCTAGAATGCATTGCAAATCACTATGTACTAGCTCTGTGTTACCCTGCAGTAGCTAATGCTTAATGGGGGATGTGTGAAGCCCAGGAGCTACTTTTAGCTCCTGCTCATCAAATCCTTATTTCGATCCCCGAATTGCTTGGCTAACCGGTTCATCAGTGCTGTTTTATAGACCTTGTAGTTGCCATTCATAAGACCATCTGGGCAAGGGGCCTTATTCTTTGGTAAGGCATCAATCGCCCTCCCTACCTCTTCAGGAGAAATAGCTTGTTCTAGCAATTCTCTATCTACCTTCGGAACATGCGGTAGCACCACTCTACCCAAGAAATATTTTTGTTTTCTGGGTCCAGTGGCCTCCTTTTTATGACTTCTTATAGTATGATGCTATTAAGCTTATTCTGTTCTCCCCTCGCAGCCTTCCCAACTCATTCTTCAGTTCCATGATAAAGTTTTGAGCCCTTAGCTTTCAATGTTTAGCAGTAATACCATTATTTAGTGTGCAGAAGACTACCTTGCCTATTTTATAAGACCCTCTTTATATTGCAGCATTGAATCCCAAATTTTGCAAAAAGAGAAAAGAAATATTGTGGTGCAAATATATACATTTTGAAGCCTTTATGCTTAATTAAAATAGGTATACGGATTGCCATTTCTATTCTTACTGTGCCTCTAGATTTAAAACTATCTGCCACTAAGCAAGTGTGTGGGGCTTGGAGCCATTGGGGCTGTGGGCACTGGAGATGTGCATTTCCAAAATGCATTCCTAGCAGCATATAAAGAAGAGCAAATATGCTGAAGTCCAAGGATAATAATAACACACAGTCTATTAAAATAAGACATATATGTAATGCTAGAAATTCAATCGAACTAACTCATGCAGGATTTTGAAAATTCCATTGGTTAGAAAGGTTTTGTGCCCAGCAGTTACTCTCTCCCAAAAATCATTGGTATGCAGGGATTCCTCCCTATGCACAAAACATTTCAATAATCTAACTCTTAACTCTTCTGTGTCAGGGCACTCCACCATGACATGTTTGGTAAAACGGGCTTTTCGCAGAAGACGCAAGAGATGTTATCAGGAGGTGTCTGTATCCAAATCAATTTTATTTCTCTGGTAGGGAGGAGATTCCAGAGGAACCTCAGGGAATGAAGTCTACCTATAGGGTTGGGAAACTTCCTGAGGTACCTTCGCAAGATTGCCCCTAGGTCTGTCTAAATCAGACAGTGGTTTTGCGACTCTAGAGTTTTGCACTTGTGCTATTGTGGTTATCTAACCATATTTGAGCATGGATATTCAGATTTTTTGTGGATGAAGCATTAGGGCATCCTCTGTGCAATTGATGCATGTGAACATATCCTTAGCATTGCCCACAAGATCATTTAGAAAACTGTTATAGAGTTGTTGCTTAGTACTCTATGGATATTTTTAGTTGAAGAGCCCGGCTGGACAAGCTGCACTGTCCTAAACAAAGTTAGGGTCTTCCAGTCTACTTGGGTCTGCATGGAGCACAGACTGAGCTCATATCTGAGACAGTAGAATGGAAGGCTCAAAGGCAGACCAAGGGCTTTTTTCCAAATACGGCCCCCCAGCCGTGTCCAGTTTACATTCTTGGTCATGGGGTTGATTTCAACGCCATACAAGAGGGAAGGACTGACCTTTATTTTGTAAAACCTTACCAGCGGGAGGAGAGAGAAACAACAAAAAGAGGCCAGCAGTTTCTTTATTTGACATGTGAGCTGGTCGGCCTTTGCATTTCAGACAGGATCAAATGTAGGAAACGCTCTCATTTAAAAACCTAGCTATGTGGTCTCATTGATAATTGGTAGTGTTTGTTTATTCAGTTTCCATGTGAAACGCAGGGAGTGGTTGCAGGGCCTTTTACATTGAATTGTTTGTGATTTTGCAGGATTGATAACCAAGTCATTGATATTGGCATAGATCTCTAGGGCATTTAGCATCCTTTGAGGACCAATCAGTGCATGGTCGTCTGCATAAGCAATGCAATTAACTCTTTCTCATCCAATTCTCTGGCTATTTAGTGCGGACGGACTCAGAGCCTTTCCCAAATCCGCCAAGTATAATAAATTGAAAACGAGGGACACTATTATACACCCCTGGCGGCCCCCTCTTTCTGTGCTTATATCATTAGTTAAATGCCCTTCCAAATTCAATCTGACCTGGGGCTTGGAGGTGTCATGAAGTGACACTGTAATTGTTAGAAGGGACATGGGAATTCCCCAGGCCTTAAGTTTCACCACAGGCGTTCTGGATTTATGGTGTCGAACACCTGTAAGAGGTCCACCCAGGCTCCATGGAGGATCGGCCCTCCCTTTGTCCAGGATGTTTCACAGGCCATCGTTATAAGAAGCCCATTCATGGATGTACTTATACCCTTCCGGAAGCCCAATTGATGATTGGACAGAATTCCCTTGCTTTCAACACACGCTTCCAAGTCCTTGAGTTTGGGCTCTGAGAAGATCTTGCTGTCGACGTCCAGCAGGGAGTTCGGGCAATATTTCTTGATATCTGCAATTGACATGGATGTGTTGCTCATTTATTTAATTTGTTTATTCATTTATAAAGCGCACTAAGCCCGAAGGCATCAAAGCGCCGGTTACATTTACATTAGCAGAGCACACAAGTAAGGTAATTCAGTGGAAAGTGTCAGTTACATTCAATCAGGAGCAACGCAGCGTCGAGTCTTGGTCAAACAGTAAAGCCTTAGGGTGCTTGCAGAAGACCCAATGTGATTGTTCCGAGCTTAAGGTCATAGTCATCACATTAAGTGTGAGAGTGGCAAATTACAATGCTTAGCGCCTGTTCAGCGATATTTCACACATTTTGATTTCAAATTTACCAAAAGTCTACTTTTTGTTGTGCACACAACGTAGCTATGAACTGGATGGTAGTTTTATTGCTACAATCTGGCCCTGATTACGAAGCCCAGGAAACTCATGCCGTGGAAGGCCTTCATTACAGGCAACTAGATTAAGAGAAAGGGGAGCAAAAATGCACCGCCAGCCAAAGACGACTCATTTTTACAAAATACTACCTAAGTCTCACACATTAAATTCTATACCAAAAAAATGCTTGCAAATATTCTCTAATGTTAGAAAATAATGTTAACACAATTGTGCGGAATCACCTGCTGTGATGGAAATGAAGTGAAAGCTTGAGTTTCTGAAAACAGAATTAATACATCTTTTAAAAACGTCCATCATTAAAGCTAGCCTCTTAAAGGACCCAACAGAAGACACAGAACAAAGTTTTCTGGAATACCTCCTTCACGGATGAAAAAAAAAACATGTCTGCCACCTGCTAGCCACTGCCTGCATCCTTTCTAAAGTAAAAAACTAACAAACTGATGTGCTGTAATGTTTGCATTCCATGCTGTCACCAGTAAGATTTCTTGAAGATTTATGGGGGTGCTGCAGCTCCTCCAGCACCCCTACTTGCAGTGCCATTGGTGTAAGGTGGTTGTTGGGGGAAAAGAGAGAGGTGGTTGAGTTGAGTAAGGAAAGAAGGGATAGGATGGGTGGTGGTAGAGGGGGTAGGGAGGGTGGGATATATATATAGAGAGAGAGAGAGGGAGTAGCACGTGTGGATTGGGTAGAGAGGGTGACGGTAGGGTGGGTGGGGTAGAGGGAGTTGTTAGCGAGGGTGGGGGTATAGAGTTGGTAGGCTGGGTGGATGGGGTTGTGAGAATTGGTAGGGTGGGTGGTGGTAGAGAGAGTTGGGTGACATGGGGGTAAAGAGTGGTTGTATGGGCGGGGTAAAGAGTGGGTAGGGTGGGTGGGGTAGAGAGTGGGGTAGGGTGTAGTGTAGAGAGAGTGGGGTTAGTGTTGGTGGGTGGGGGCTCTAGAGAGAGTGGGGGTAGGGTGGGTGGGGGTAGAGAGAGCGTGGGTAGGGTGGGTGGGGGTAGAAGGAGTGGGGATTGGGTGGGTGGGTTGGGGTAGAGAGTGGGGGTAGGGTGGGTGGGGTAGAGAGTGGGGTAGGATGTAGAGAGAGTGGGGTTAGTGTTGGTGGGTGTGGGCTCTAGAGAGAGTGGGGGTAGGGTGGGAGGGTAGAGAGAGTGGGAGTAGGGTGGGTGGGGGGTAGAGAGAGCGTGGGAGGGTGGGTGGGGGTAGAGGGAGTGGGGATTGGGTAGGTGGGTTGGGGTAGAGAGTGGGGGTAGGGTGGGTGGGGGTAGAGAGAGCGTGGGTAGGGTGGGTGGGGGTAGAGGGAGTGGGGATTGGGTGGGAGGGGTCGAGAGAGCGTGGGTAGGGTGGGTGGGGGTAGAGGGAGTGGGGATTGGGTGGGTGGGTTGGGGTAGAGAGTGGGGGTAGGGTGGGTGGGGGTAGAGGTAGTGGGGATTGGGTGGGTGGGGTCGAGAGAGCGTGGGTAGGGTGGGTGGGGGTAGAGGGAGTGGGGATTGGGTGGGTGGGTTGGGGTAGAGAGGGCGGCTAGGGTGGGTGGGGGTAGAGGGAGTGGGGATTGGGTGGGTGGGTTGGGGTAGAGAGTGGGTAGGGTGGGTGGGGTTAGAGAGAGTGGTGTAGGCTGGGTGGGTGTAGAAAGAGCAGGGGTAGGGTGGGTGGGTAGGGGTAGATAGAGTGGGGGTGTGGGTGAGGGTAGGGTAGTGAGCATGGGGTAGGGTCGAGAGTGCTGCAGGTGGCTGACAAAGTCTCCCTCCATGGTTTTAGAATGCACTAGGTGCTGCTTAAAGTAACAATGGTTGGATAGTTGAAGCCGCGCATAAAGAGAGAGAAAGAGAAAGCGAGCAACATTTCTATCTCAGTCCTGGTGCCCCTCCATTTTTACACCGGACTTGATAGTACAGCGAGTAGAGCGCTGGCCTTAGCACCTGTGCAGAGCCTGGGACGCAGGTTCAAATCTCGGCAGTGCCTATCTCAGCTTTTCATTCTTCTGAGGTTCATAAATGAGTAATGAGTAATACGCAGCGCTCAGATGCCTGAGGGTTCGTAGCGCTATATAAATACTGAATTATTATTATTCCACAAAAGAGTGGTGCTGTGCATGCCTGCACGCCACATTGCATAGTTCTTTTAAAAATAATGCTACTCTTCATTTTGGAGCTGCCTCTAAAGCCATTCATCTTCATAAATATCTAGAAAGGCCCTGAAAAGTTGGCAGCTATTTCAAAGTAGGATTTGTATTCATGTATTGGGGTAGGAGTGATCAGGTCAAATGGTAAGGGGCTTGCTTCTGCAGACACTGCATGAACGCCACAGGCACTGCTTTCAAACGTGCCGATAGCCTGCAGATATTTGCACCCACCCATTGCTGCACTTTGGGGGCAACGGGCAGGTTTCAGATGGCAAGACGGGCAGCAAAGGGCTAATGAGGCGTGCCCCGCCACTAACACGGCTCTGAGAGGAATTGCAGACTCTCTTGCACATTTTAACAAAAGGTGGCATTTTAGCAAAAGGTAGCTGTCCTCCCCTCTGAGTAGAAATACAGACTCTCTTGCACATTTTAGCAACAGGTGGCTGTCCACCCTCTGAGTGGAATTGCAATCTCTATTGCACATTTTAGCTTTTTTTGGTTAGTGGGTTAAATGTCTTGCAGCTGATCACCGTGGGCTGAATGCCTGGGTTTTGGGCGTCTTGCCTGGTGTGAAAACAGCTAGACTCGGGAGACCCGCATAAGAGTAAGAGTGGAGGAGAGGCCCACGCCCGACTCAGCAACTGGATATAGTAATTGACTTCGCTGTGATTAAGGAATAATTGAATAATTCAGTGCAGTCTTAAAACGCCGCTAGAATCGAGAGTCCTGCGAGGGGAGAGAGGGGCTTACACCTGACAGAGATTCGGTTTTGGCACGACGCAGGAGTTGGGGGTCTCCTCTTACCCTACCATCTAAGTGAATTTGTCTGCTTGGAAACATTCGGTGTTGGACGGCCATGATGTTGTGGATGAGTCGAGTAGGTGGTTTCGTCTTGGACTGACTATGTGTCCAGTCTGTAATGTCCTCCTCTTGTGACTATCTCTCGAGACGCTTGTGGACTGTCGTGGGGTGTATTCTGATTGAGTTTGGTTGTTTGGTGGGGGACGATGTCGGTCTCTTTATTCTTTGTTGAGAAGGGGTCTGGGTGTTCTTGTGGGTGGTCTTCTGGTTATGCTGTGAAGAGCCAGGATTTGAGCAGTTTTCTGACTGCTAGGTGATTTCTTGTGTTCCGTATGTTCTTCGGTAGGTCATTCCATGTTCTCAGTGACTGGTGAGAAAACGAGGATCCAAGTTTTGTGAAGTAGTTCCGATGATACGGCGACTGCTCCATGTCCAAAACCAGCTTCCCCCTTTTCCCACCAACGTCACAGTAGGCACAACACCCCAACCCTTCGTGTCTGAGCCCCGCCGGCCCTTGCAGGTGTTCCAGGGCTGGGAGAGTGCTGTTTATTCGGGGGAAGCTGAGCCCTCATTGCTACCACCAGATGCCCCCGACGTTTAGGCCTTCAAGAGGCGCTGGTCCCGAGAAGGGCGAAGACCCTTCCGGCTTACACAGTGAAGAGCCAGGATTTGAATGCTAGGTGGTTTCTTGTGTTCAGTATGTCCCTCGGTAGGTCATTCCATGTTCTCAGTGCCTGGTGAGAAAACGAGGATCTTCCAAGTTTTCTATTGTTGTAGGGTTTCGGTTCTAGGCGTATGTCGTCGTTTGATCTGAGCGTTCTTGTCGGCTGGTGTAGGCGTAATTTATCTCTCAGGAATTCTGCACCTTGGTTGTGTATAGCTCTGTGCGTGATGCACATGGATGCCAGGCCATGCTGAAGAAGGCACCGTCTCGCACTACATACCCGTTAGGCACTTAATTCCCACAAGAGCGCCTGGGATAGTCTAGCCTTTTTTCCATATATTTCCCAATTCCGTATTTGCTGCATTTACATTTTGAGAAAAGCCTGGATTTCCCCACTTTGTTTCCATTGGGGCCCTGGGGGAACCATGGCGTCTGTCCGTGTTTCAGGCTCCTGATTCCTCAGTATGAGGGCTCGACTTCTAAGCAGAAGGCCTGACTATGTTTAGCTTGGGTATGAGGCGCATACCAATGTCTGCAGCTTTCATATACGAGTTATCGTCTGCAACATGCACCCACCTCTGTGGCCTGCTGTTTCCCCCGTCAAAGAGCAATGGTGGGACCACACTTGGAAAACAGGTTGCCTTGCATTGTAAACATTGATGCAAATAGTTAAAGGCCAAAGGATAGTAGGACACCCTTAAAGACCATTATTGTCGATGACGTTGAGTTATATGCATTCAGTACTTTGGGAAAAGACAGAAACTATGCAAGTACAATTGGGGTTAACTGAAAAAAACTACGTACCATAACCGCCTGAAAATATATTCATTTGTATTCCACTGTGCCACCTTGCTGGCACAAGCCTGAAGGGTGGCGTGAACTATGTGTCCTGTTATTGGTAGACAATCGCTCTAACCATTGAGCTATCAGGGACATATTGGATATTATGAAGGAAACATGAAATTAAATGACAGGAGGTGCCTCCTCCAGGGACCATCACCAAATTATTAACTGGAGCCAGCTTGCATTCCGCGTTAAGCCCCAAAACAACCAACCGATGCTATACAAATTTATAGACGGTCCCAAACCCAGGGAGCGTCATGGAGGCCCAGAATTTCCTCTGCAAAGACGGGCCGGCAACGGGAAAGAAAGAGATCAGTCCACCGCTTAAACATAGTCCGTCAGGATTTGTACCAAAAAAACATTGATGCATACAAATGAAAATTGAATGGGCATATAGCTAAATATATTCATTTAGCTTTTACTTTGGTAGCGCGCATATCCCCAGCAATAGCAGCGGGCCAGCAGACATGGGTGAGAGGGTGAAGGCCCAGATGGTGCTTTTGCCATTTCATAACCAACCTTTTCTGTGCTAGTAACAATAATGCCATACAAAACATTTTCATGAGCTCTTACACTGCACTACATACAGTAATTACTGAGATTAAAATAAATTAATTTACCTTCACCCATTCTTCAGTTATGTGCCCAATTGGACTTTTATCTCACACCAGAGACGGTATAATGCAATCTGTACTGACTAGTCTGCATATGTATTTAGACAGTAATTCCAGAAAACCTCAGTTTTTAGTCATACTGACTTATGAATTTGCCCAATAGGCACATATACCTTGTTCTCATTTTTACACATTGGTCCAAGACATGTCTAGCAGTCTCTGGTTTATCTGGATCTTGGCACATACGACAAATGTGTTGGTCAATTGGCATTTGGGTATAAACACCCTGTATTGTAAGCAGGGGGAGCTGATTTATCCCGAGTCGCATCCTGAAACTGTATACCAGGGGACTGGGATTGTTGATGAGGTAATGCGTGACTCCCAACACCAGCTTGTAGTTTCGGAATTTTTTCCAGGGCAACATAGTTACTGGTACAGTCCCACTTTTCCATCTTATTTACAAAAATGCCTTTAGGTTTTCCCGTACTGGGTGCCCTTTTGAAAGTTCGGAAACCAATCGATTTGTTGAAAACACTCCTCATTTAGTCTCCGGTACCATTTGTTTTTAGGTACCCCGTGGACAACTTTGTAACTTTTCCCCAATAGGTCCAACAAGGGACACTTTGAGTTACTCCTCGATTTTAAGTAAAGCAGACCTTGGCGGGTTTGCGCCTGGGCCTTCAAGGAAACCAGGCCTAATTGCAATCTCAGAAAAGCCATAGAGGTAGCCAGAGGAAAGCTTAGTATTTTCCTCCCGAAAGGCCCCTCCAGTACCCCCAACCAGGGCAGGTCCACCATTGCTAACGCTTTGAATTTATAGAGCTTCAATATACCCTCCATTGTGTATCCTGCTGATTCTCTGGCAAATCTATTAATAACATGCGTCAGTTGTCTCATTTTACGTCTCTTCCCTTCTATGATCATATCATAAGTACCTCTGGCTGACAGTTCTATCCCCAAGTATGGGTAGTTGCTCACATATTCCAGTGTGCCCACTTCAAAACCCATTTTTACCCGATTTATCTTCCCACAGCTGTGACAATCCTTTTAGTCTTGTTCATATTTACCTTAAGGTCATTTTTTTTCCCGAATTTCAGGAGTGCCCTAAATGTCCTTCTCACCCCGGTGATCATTCTGTCTATTAGTGTCAAATCGTCAGCATAGTTGGCACTGGTGACTAAGCCAGTACCCACCTTTACTGAGCAGCCGGTATCGGTTCGAACTGACTCTGGAAGGTCCGATATATATATAGGTTATACAGCAGGGGCGCCAACACACAGCCCTGTTTGACCCCCCCCCGTCGGTAAGCACTTCGTCTGACAAAGATCCTGGGTCATCTAGCAGCACTTGCATGCTCGCATTTGTGTGTAGGTGACTATTTATGGCCAGGAGCCAGTCCAGCTTTCTTAGTTTTTCCCACAGCTTGCCCCGATTTACAGAGTCGAAACCAGTTACAAAACATGTGAGCCCTTCTAGAGGGTTCCGCAATCAGAGAATCCAGCAACCTGATGTTGCGCGTGGTGCCCGATCTGGTTCCGATGCCTGCCTGGGTAGTGTGTAATTTGTTGCGGTCCACAGGCCACCTCTACATTTCTGCCAGAATGCATGATGCAAATAGCTTCCCTGTCACATCTAGGAGTGAGAGCAGCCGGGAATTTTCAGGCTGCTCTCTGTCTCCCTTTTTGTGAACTGGTAGCATAATAGCACTTTGCCATGAAGGTGATACCTCCCTCTGTTTACACTCATGTCATATAGGATTTTCAAAATGCCTGCCCATTCATCTGGGTTTGCCTATAGGACTGCATTTGACAGTCCGTTTGGCCCTGAGGCACGGGAGCCCTTTAGTTATGATATGGCCGAGTAAATATCTTCAGCTGAAATGCTCAAGGGCCAGTGGACAATAGTCTTATGTTCAAAGGCCATAGAGTTGGGTTCTACGTATTTAGCTTTAAGGCAGTCTATCCAATTCCATGCCGGTACTGGATTGACTAACTTCTGTTGCCCAGCCCCATTTGCCTTGGACAGTATTTGCCAGCGGTCCCGAGGGTTTTTACTGCACAAGGCGGTTAGCATCTGCTGCCTCTGCACCTTTATTTTGGAAAATGTCTGTCTAGATAGCCACTTTTTATATACACTTGTATATAGCCTTATCTGGCCCTCCTTTTGACCTGGGTGCCCCAACGACTGAGTCACTTTTCTGATATTTCTACGTAGTCATAGTTTTTCCCCTTGCACCTCTGGATCAAACGGGTTCTTGTGCTTATTGTGTGGAATCATTAAATTCCTTTGTCCAAAAGACCCGGCTTCGGAAGCGAGCAGCTCACGCGGTCGCCCATCTCAACCAGACTGTACATAGCAAACTAGTCCAACTTGTGTCTAAATAGTTGCAGTGTCGCACTAGTGGCCCTTCCAATGTTCCTTTGTGTCCACCCTATCCGATTTCCGGCTTGATTTCCGGCTTGATTTCTGGCTTGATTTCCGGCTTGATTCAGAATCTGCCAAGTATATACATTTTGAGGGCCCATATAAAATGACCCTATTGCATCTTATTATTATTTTATTATTATCGCCAATGGTAAGTCCTACTATAAAAACCCTGGACAACCCCAGCATTTTGGACCATCTTATTTTGAGTGAAGTGGAGATAGCTTTACTTGCTCAGAAATCTAATCAACCACCTGGGCCCGACCAGATTCCAGGTGACTGATTTAAAAGCAAACTTAATATTTGAGTCCCTTTTTTGACAAAGTTATCTAATAATATTAATGATCGGCATGGATTCCCTTAAAGTTGGCTTAGTGCTAACATAATTACAATTTTTAATCAGGGAGGTCGATTAGATCCAGCAAATCATGATCCAATTTCCTTTATAAACTCCTCAGAAAAAATAGATGGTAAAGTTGTTTTGGCATATGGAGTAATGGGCAGTTCACAATAGTATTTTAATAAAAGTGGAGGCTGGGTTTAGAAAGGTTTTTCTACAATTGATCACAGAGTGTTTTCTTGTACCACAGGGGGTCAGACAGGGGTGTGTCTTGGCCCCATTCTTGTTTTTATTATTGTATATAATCTCCCTAGCTCAAGACATGAAAAGTTTAGAGGCTGATCCGCCATCCTTGGGAGGTAGGGAAATAGGTAGAGCATTATTTGCCGCCAATGATGCCATTTTGCAACTCTATTTGGGCTCCATGAACAGCTGGGTTTAGTAAAAAATTGCCGTGGGGAGAAGGGATAAATGAATGCAAAGAACACTAAATACACGAGCTGCGGAATTATGAAAATACAACATAACTTTTCTGTTGCTTGCTCCACAAGTACAAGTAGCATTCTTGGATTACCTGGGAGTCCGGATATCCCAAAATGGTAGCTGGCGCTGACAGTCTGGAAGAGGGCTTTATCTCTGGCCAAGCAGGGGTGGCGACAATGAGATTCTTAAAAAGATTATTGCTGCCTCCCTACTAGTTTATCAACGTAAAGCCATGTCTGTACAGGGCAGTGATCTAGTTTGCTTGCCGCCTACATTTGCTTGAAAGAGTAGATAATATATTAAAATATATTATTAACGTCCTTGCTATCCCTTTCCTCAAGCACACATAGTGTAGCAATGAGTGTGGAACTGCGTACTAGAGGGATGGGGTTTAAGATAGATTAAAACCTCTTTTATGTTGGTCGAAAGTACAATGTTCCCCATCTTTAGGCTCTCAAAAGGATGCTACGGCATTAATAAACATAGCAATGCAGCGACCAAGCAACAGTATAATGAAAACATCATATTCCTAACATTATAAAGAAATCTGTGACAGGTGAACTATTGCAACTGTAGCTCACAAAGAAAAGTACTATAGGATTAGAAAAATATTTAGATGATATGGACAATATTTCTGCCACTAATCTCTATTTATGGTTAGTTTGGGGATCCTGCTGCTGGCCGAAATGACTACCAAACGCAAAAAAACGGATAATAGAGATATTCACTGCAAGTTATGTCCAGATGTCAAAGAAAACCTGACCTACTTTTAAAAATGTTGTCCAAGGTACAATTCCTTTGGAGAATTGGAGAATCTTTCTTGTTCTTCGGTTCTGCAGCAGTAACAGTACAGCCAAAGAGGCAATTGTTGTCTGCTGCAGGGGCTATTCGACCACAGCCCTTACAAATAACACCCAGTATTTATTCAGGGCCTGTCCTATCCGAGTTAAGCAGGACAGTGGTTGGTTTTACCATTGTTTAATGATGCAGTATGATTTAGCACTAAAGCTGAGAAGGGCCTTAACCCGCATCCTAGACAGTAAAGTGTAATGTCTGTGTAGCACTTGATTTGGGACAGCCTGTACATCTAGATAGTGAATGCAGGGTTTTTAATAATGTATATATCTTTATGTTTTATGTATTTAGTTTAATTCTCCTTACAATGTGAATCGTAGGAAACTGCACAGGCGTTTTATATTTGTGATCAGTTGGGTAGATACGTCATAATATGAATATTTTAATGAAAATGTAAAAGTAGTTTTATATAGGATTTTTAATCGATATTTATCATTATATTTATTTACGTGTTTTGTATGGGCTGTTTGATATTTGCATCCTTTGTGCTTTTATAGCGGTTGCGGAAATTAAACGGTTTTTCGACTGACTAAAGGAACCAAAACAAGACTCTTAATTATGGGCCTATTGTATATGTCTCAAACAACCGGTACTTTTAGCTATTGCCTCTTGGCCTATAATCATGAACTATGTTAACCACGTGTACAGCTGCCACGTTTCCCAGTTCAATATGTGACACCTCGAGCCAGTCCTGGTTCTTCCCATTGCATGCTGGGACTTGTTGGTCCGCAGGTCTCAAGTCGAGTGTACACAAGGGTGGATGGAGTCAAAACACTTTTCTCAGAGGGTGGCCGGCGTCCTCTTGAGTATTTTAGAGGACATGTGTCCAACTTTTTTTAAACTTCTGAATTTACCGGGGTTGCAAGGTGTGCAGTCCAAGCACCTCACTGCTGCAACAGATAAGCTGATGAAAAATAGCAAACAACTAAAGGTGAAATGTCACATTTGGGGACTGCATTTTCCAGGGAAAGCATTTCTATTGATTCTTGGAGTTTAAAGCATGCACACCTTTTAACGTTTTCAAAACACTATTAGGAAAACATCCTCTCTTGGTTTTTTGTGTGTGGAGAGTTTATGAAAGGTAAATGCCACTCGTCCTGTACCATTTGTAAGGGTTTGCAAAGCCAATTGAAGGTTAATATGCTAATCTCTGGCGACGTCACATCCCATTGCTTATGTTAATGAGTTCCCCCACTTTTATTTTCTTTTTTTTAAGGATTTGTCCTCTGGTTGGCCCCCTACTTACAGTGGGAAAAACAAAACTCTTAAGTGCCAGCATGCAAAGGGAAAAATCAGGACTAGCTCACAGTGTCACGCACAGAACTGGGAGACTTGCCAGTTATGCATGTGTTATGTACATGTTTTTCTCCCCTTCTGTGGTCCTTTATTTTCATCATTTATACATACATCACCTTACTTTGAGCCCTAGTACTTTAAGCCTTGACAAAGTATTGCTGTAGCGCAAATTGCCAACACTAACTATATGTTGCTCACTTGATATACACAGTGCACCCATGGCTATAGCACACGAGCAGTAACACAGATTTGGGTATTTCGATTGGGATTTTCCTAACCAGTACCACTATCCTATCATTAGGTATATGTAGCCCGTTATATATTATAACCAAACCTGGGTTTAACGGCGTGTCTCCCCTTTATGGATGAATGAACGAGTGAACAGCAACCTGTATGAGACCTGAGCTGGGAAACTTACACCCTACTGCACACATGTGCAAATGAAGCCTGGGGGTGAATTGGGAACCATCTCGTACAGGCCTAACAGCAGACCTCAGTGTATGAAGGCTTCAATGAGGTGGATTTGGCCCTCCCCTGGGGTAGGTCAGCCCTGATGACAGACAGTTATACCTGAGGACTTGGTTAAACAGCCACAGCAGTATTTCATTTGCAATGCTGAAACAGCCATTTTATGTAACTGAATGGATAAATCAGGTTTTACTTAGAACATTAACACCTTTACAACTCTGTCCCCTTGTGGGGGCGCTCTCAATTCGTACGTGAAATAAAGAAATAATTAATTGACCTCATAATGAATACTTAAATAGCACCAATACAGTTACCTGGCAGAGGGGTGTTTGGATGGGGATATTTCATAAATAGATAAATACATGACTAGGCAGCATGAGTTCATTGACATCGGAAAATAAATAATCAATAGCATCAATTCAGTCACCTGGGCAGAGGAGTGTTTGTTTGGGGATATCAAATAAATAAATAAATGACATCGGATAATAAATAATTAAGTAGCATCAACCTCCCACTGTCCATCAACTCTCAGGAAGTCTCTCCTAACCCTGAAGTGTGGTACCTATGTACCAACTTTCACGCATGAAGCTTGCAGGACAGCGGATGCACTATGGAGCTAAATACATGAAGGGTGGCCCGATTCTTTATGTTTCCCTTTTTTTTTTTAATTCCCCCAAGCACCAGCGTGATGCTGGGTCCTGAACCCTGCCCCTCAGCTACTGCCTGCGCTTGTAAAACAAGCACAAACCAAACCCCAGGTGGCAACTCACCGACTGGATCGCCCAGAGAGAGTAAGAGAGTGTAATACCACTTTATTTTGTTCAGTTCTGTTTCCAAATAAAGAGTTGGGCCAACACTCCCTTTAGAGAAAAGGGAGTATCACCCTCCTACCTTGCTTTCGGAAAGAACTCTCCCCCATCGAACGCAGGAGAACGTCAAGGCTATGCTCATGGGAGCGGGCGTGACAGGAGCCGTTCTGGGCCCAAACACGGCCTGCCGCACACCGCCTCACACCTTCCACCTCAGGCTACGAGACCGCGTCGGAGGCTTCGTGGAGCACAGCCCAGAGAGGCCTGGGGCATGAGGTACAAATGGGCCTATTGAGACAGGCAGAATAGCCTGCCCTGATCCCTGTCCCCCGCACTTCTCTCTCACTCAGCACTTGTTCGTCTTCTTGCTGATAGATTTTTATCCATCAGCGGTGATTTTTTGGATACCGAGGCTTGAGCCTCATTACTCCATCTTCTCGGCTTGTGGGTTTGTATTCTTCTTGGTCTGTGTGGTCTTGTCACAGTATGGCTGGTTTCACAGGGTCTTCGCAGGCTCTCACTGAATGCACCATGTTTCTTTTTATTACACTCCCCGGACGTACCCACGTCGGACTCCATGGGGGTGACCTTAAACTCCTCAGAGATGTCCTGGATCCCCCCTGTGGGTTGGGAGGGACCAAAAGCCTAATGTTGGTCTCGCACGCCATAATGAAAACTACGGATGCCTGCATGTGACAGAAATGACAAGAAACATGCGGAAAACGCCCACTGAGTGTGCACAATACCAAACATACGAAAGGCCTAAATTACGTTCCGGGCATGTAAGCACATAAAACACCCCCCACGCACCACAATACCTCACAGGTAATGCAAAAACAGGTATTTGTTTCATTTTTTCTTTCTTGCTCTCTCTTTTTTTTAGGCATATTGCCTAATACCACTTACCTATTCTTTCCATTTCTGCTTAAGGGTCTATATAAAACCCCAAATTAAATACGGGTTTACACTCACCCCCCATCCTTCAAAACCCTTGTCCAAAGGGTTTATTTTATTCAAGGGGCACAGACAACAAATCTGAAAATTCTCATTCCATATCAATGGTACATTCCACCATGGGGGAGCATAACAGGTGAATCTTTATATGTAGTATCATGAACAGGAATTCCCCTTCTGATGGCAGGTTGGGCTCCGGGAGCGTCATAGCTCAGCATTATAACTGGCTTGACCTCGCTTTGAGAATGCGGGAGTTCACAAAGTGCCTCTGAATGATCTTCAGACGCTACTTCTTGATGGTCTACTGATGCAGGATGCCTGCCCGTAGTCATAGAGTCTGACTTCGGTATGTGATCCTCTTGTGGTGGGAAGAAAATGTTTGTGTCCCCAAAGCCGATATTTCTCTCCTGATCTCAGACTGTTCTGAGATACGCGGAGTTGTACCCTCACATTTATTCCAGTAGGCTATGTTTAAGCTCTCAGAATTTCCATCTCCTTCCTCTTCTTCTTGCCTGGCCTGAGTGTCTGAGGGCCTCTGGATTACTTCTGGGTTTGGAGGCTCTTCATCCTCATCATTTTCCTTTTCTTTTGAGCTGGAGACTACAGACGGTACAGTACTTGGCCCTGCAGGGTGTAAGACTTCCCTGTGGAGTGACTCTGCTTGATGAGTTCTGAGGATCCTCGTACTGGGTGAAATAGTAACTTCGGCAACAGTCGGATCCAGTTCCACACCATCCCCTATGGGTAGAAGGTTATCCCGTTGGAGGGTCTTCACATCCCTCGGGGTGCCTTCCCTCCGCAGTCTGAACACAGGCAACCCTGTCAACTGTCACTCAATAAGGTATGGCTGAGATCCCCAACGGTCTCCCAACTTGTTTCGTCCTCTTTTCCCTAAACTCCTGATCAGCACCCGATCACCGAGTTGTAGACTATGGAATCTCACTTTATCATCATATTTCTTCTTGTTTTGCTGCGCATTTTGTTCAGCAGCTGCTTGCGCCATTTGGAAGGCTTGAGACAATTGGTCTTGGAGGTCTCTCACATACGTGCGGTAGTGCGGTAGTGCTTCACAGCAGTTCCATCAGAGGAGACCCCAAAACTCACATGTATGGGTAGCCTAGCATCTCTCCCAAACATCAGCTGATACAGTGTAAACCCAATGCTGTAATTCCTCTTACAATTGTATGCGTGAACTAGTATGGAAACATGCTGACTCCATTTGAGTTTTTCTTTGGCACCCAGCATGCCCAGCATACCCAACAATGTGCGATTTCTTTACCCCAATCAACTGCATGAGTTCTTTGATGAGCTTGGATTCAAAGTCTCGCACTTGATCAGAATATAGGCGAGCGGGCCTGCCATAATGCACAAAGAATGTGTCCCAAAGTACCTTGGCTATAGTGGTAGTCTTCTGATCTTTAGTGGGATATGCTTGGGCATATCGGGTCAAATGATCTGTCACTACCAAAATGTTCTGAGTTCTGCTGTTGTCTAGTTCAAGGCTCATGAAGTCAACACAGACTAAATCCATGGGCCCAGAGCTCTGTAGATGTTGAAGTGCTGCGGGTGATGCATCTGGCACAGGTGTGGCAATACTCTTCCACTTCTGGGCCCAAGCGAGGTCAGTAAAATCGGCTTCGGATTAACTCCATTGTTCGTTCACTTCCCGAAGGCCTATAGCCTAAGGCCCTGTTTACCCCAGTGAGCCTCATTCCTTCATCGGGGCTGGAGCCCAGCACAGGTGCTCCCCTTAGCAGCCACCCGGACACGAGTGGATGAGCCCATCCAGCAATCTGCATCCAGCGACTGGGTAACGCATCCTGCGTACGCCTACCCTGCCACCTTGATTGCCATCTCGGGCATGCATCCGGTCTGCATCGGCCCCCTGCCCACCATCTCACAATAGCTGAATCCTGTGGAGCTGCGAATCCGCCATCAACCACGCGACAGCCGAAAACAGCTGATCGAGAGAACATAGCTGCCGCATCCCGACATGCTTTTGTTTACAGGGGTTACTAGGCAACTTTCAGGCTCATTATCCAATAGGAGCCGCCGGCAGGCGGACGCCGACCCTTCCGCCGAAGGCCCGTAGCCTAAGGCCCTGTTTACCCCTGTTCGCCCCGGGGCACCCTGGCGAACTGCACCCGAACATTGAACCTGTCGCCTGTCGATACACAGCTTCTGCGTAGTACTGAACATGAGTAACCTGACCCTACCACCGACTCCGCCACGCCATACACACTTGTGCGAACACTCCCGCTCTAGACTATTCTACAAGCACAACGGAACTCCCGCACTAGTTCCTGTGCCTCAATATATTGATCCCCCATATCAAATACCATTGATATTGCCTAGATCCTATCTATTGTAACTTTGCATACGGTGCCACGCTTGCCTAGCTCTCTAGACTTACTATGCTATAGACTCCTAGTTATTGCTGTTGTTTCATGCAGAGTTACACCGCAGCAGCCAGTCCTGGCTGTTGACTTAGACCCACTACCTGTGCTGTATCTAAATCACCCTGCATTACTCCTGGGATTTGTACCTCATTCCCACGTGACCTGTTATGCTCTTGCCCTGTTCATAAGCATTATATTCTGTTTCGGTTGTTCTAGCTAAATGCACGTGTTACCTTTGCATATCCTGCTTACCATGCCAATGGCTACTGTGCTGTAATATCTGAACAATTGCTGCGCACATGTGCTCCCCTACCTGGCATACCACATCGCCGTGCTCACTTAATTCTTACTGTCTGTGGTTTCCCTACACACACGCTATGCTGCCTAAAGCTACTAGCAAGATTCTTCACAAGATCTCCAGCCTTCGCCCCAACACTATCACCACAGTTTTCGCCCTTGTACTCACTCTATCCACACTCTAGCCTATTAAGACACACCAACGTCGCCTGCATGCTTCCACCACCGCACCACATCACTCCTGCTCTCCCCCTATTCTCAACCATTCCCATCCACACTCCCACTCAAAAGCCCGTCCATTCACACACAGCTACCTCGTGCTCACTGCCTTGCAGACGCACTAGACTCAGAGCCCGCACTCAACCACTTGAAATCAGCTGCCACCCCACAGCTACGGCATCCCGAAATCTTCGCCTAGGCTTCCGCTCCACCCACAATGGCACCATACACATTGAACGAACACCCACACCTAAACCCACACCTACGCCACCGCGTTCAGCCCTCATCTCTATGCCACCCACTACCCCAGACACAGCCAATATTCATAGCATCACTAAGACAAAAACTAACTATACCTACACCACACATGAAATGTGCCCTTTTAAACGTTCACTCACTCCCCGCACATGCCCTAGAAATATACGATCTCCTAGACAGTCACAACCTTGACCTATTGGCCATCACAGAAACCTGGCTACATGAAGCATCTGGTCCTACCATTGCTCTTGCACTCCCACGAGGTTATACCATCTTCAGACAAGACAGACCAGCACTCATAGGAGGCGGAGTAGCTCTCACTTTCAAAGAAGCACTCTCCCTCAGACCCATCACTCACCTTTGGGCCAGCAACTCAGACATACTATCTATTCAGCTTGCACTGTCCCCTAATAGCACCATTAACATTCACGTACTATATCGCCCCCCTGGCCACCCATCAGATTTCCAGGGACACCTCCTCCATCTACTTAGCGATAACATCAAAGGGCCTACCAAGATTCTACTTCTTGGAGACCTAAACCTAGGATTCAATGACTCTAAAGATAAAGCTGCCACTACCCTCGCCAAGGAACTTAATGATTTAGGATTCACACAAAAAGTCTCATGCCCCACACACACCACAGGCTGCACCCTTGATTGGGTTGCTAACCATAATTGCCACACCTCCATCATCACTAACTCAGCGCTGCCTTGGACTGATCACAATTGTATCTAATTCACCCTACCTACCACCTCGAGCCCCAAAATCCACACTCCAGTCCCCCCAGCACAAGTGAGAAGCTCCAAAAAACTCAAAGAGGACAACCTTCGCTCATACCTTAACATCCCAGCATTAGCCCCCCCTTTGTCCAACGATCCAAACACCTTAGCAGACATCTACAAAGATGCTCTATCTAAAGCCATCAATTCCATAGTGCCACTTGAATGCAAAAAAGGAAAATAAATCTTTACACACCAACTCTTGGTTCACTGAAGAACTACATTCCCTAAGCTATCGCAAAAGGGAGGCACTAAAGAACTGGCTAGCAAACCCTAGCGATAATAGTAAAAACTGCTTTAACCTAGTCTCCCGCCCTTCATTAATGCCTCTTTCAGAACTGGTATCATCCCAGATAGCCTCAAAGAAGCGTGGGTACGCCCCGTCTAAAAAAAAACACCCTGGACCCTGCACAGCCCAACAACTACCGACCTATAACCACTGTGCCGTTCCTCCTCAAGATCCTGGATAAAGCTGCTCACTGCCAAATCCAACACTTCCTTGAAACCCACTCTATTCTCGAATAAGGCAATCTGGTTTTCGCAAAGGACATGGCACGGAAACAGCATTGGTGGACCTAAAAAAACAGATTACCCAAATCATGGATAACGGCAAGCCAACGCTCCTGCTACTCCTAGACCTCTCGGCTGCTTTCGATCTGGTGGATCACAAGACACTCACCTCACACCTCACCCTCTCAGCCAACTTCTCCAAAAAAGCAGCTCTTTGGGTCACCTTCTTGGAAGGCTGGGCAATGAAGGTATTTTCAGACAAAGCCAATGCTTCACCCACCACCATCCACTGTGGAGTCCCACAGGGCTCCTGCACTGCACCCACTTTGAACAACTTGTTCACAAAGCCTCTCTTCGAAAAGCTTTATGCCCTAGGTATCGCATATACCAACTACGCTGATGATACTCAGGTACTCATACTACTCACCGGCTCCCAAATTAGAGACGCTGAAGCACACCATACAATATACCCCACCATCTAGGCTTGGATGGCAGCTAATGGCCTCTGCCTCAATGGGGAGAAGACCGAAATCATCATATTAGGTCAAAAAACGACATTAGCCAAATTAAACTAATTGTCCTCTAACTTCACCATTGATAACACTATCATCCCTGTCTCCACATTGGTAAAGACCCTAGGCGTCTGCATAGACTCCACGCAATCCATGGTCAGGCAGGTTAACGCCATCACTTCTGCCTCAGCACACACCACTAAACTCATAAATGCGGTAAAACCATACCTATCCAAGCCTAACTATCTAACAATAGCTAGAGCAACTATTGGTGCTAAACTAGACTATTGCAATGCCCTCCCAGCAGGTACATCTGAAAAAATCTAAACAGACCCCAAATTAGGCAAAATAATGCGTTCAGGGCAGTATTAAGCCTTCCCAAAAGGGAACACATCTCCAATGCCAGACAGGCAGCTCACTGGCTCCCAGTTAAAGAGCGCATCAGTTTCAAAATCCACACCCACAAATGCCTCACCTTCACAGCGCCCTCATATCTTGCACAGACAATAACTAAACCTACCCACACAAGACCTATCAGGACACACTACACTAACCAACTTCACCCCCCCCCACATCAACAGGTCCAAAGCTGGCGGTTTAGGTTTCCCCTACATAGCCGCTAAGTTATGGAACACCCTACCCACAGACGTCAGGGCTGAAAAATCTCTCCTTGCCTTCCGAAAAAAACTCAAAACCTACCTCTTCATCTAACCCACTATATGTTATGCTCTCTCTTCATGCTTGTATATATCAATGCAATTGTTCACCCTATCTGTAACTAAGTAAACTGTCAGTAACAAGCGCCACGATGCCTCTGGGCTGTTGCGCGCTTAACAAATGCAAATAAATAAAATAAATACATTCCCAGGTGCTATGTTGATCATGACGGGCGTGCAGTGCCATTGGACGGAATGAGTATGGGAGCACAAGCTGGTGTATAAGTCGCCATTGGATTTGACTCTCTTTGTACAGCACTCCTCCTTCATCACTAGAGATTTCCATTGTTTACAATAGCTCTGGTGATTGGCCAGGTTTCTGCGGTCCGGTGGCCCGTCAGCATCATTTTCTTTGTCGTGCAGCACTTTGCGTAGTTCCAAGTCTTTCAACTGCGTTTGTCTCAGTTCAGCCTGGGTCATGCGCATCAGTTCAGGAGCCATTAGACTGGTTGCATCACAATAGCTCACGGGGACACGCTTAGCTGCCCCCCCAGACAGTCTATACGTTGTGCTGGCTCAGCTTGCGGGGAGGTTGCATTCCTACAAATAGCTTTCATAGTTGCAACAGAAGCCATCTCGATGTGGATAGATTCTAAGCTGTCTTCAGCGGGAGGTCTTCTAGACAGAGCGTCAGAGTCAGTACTATTAACTCCAGGGTGATACTCCAACTGTAAATTGTAAATGGACAAAGCTGATAACCAGCAATGTCCCGTAGCAACAAACTTGGCTTACTTCAGGATATAGGTCAATGGATTGTTGTCCGTTCTTACAGTGAAAGTTACTTCGTAAAGATAGTCATGCAGTTTTACAGCCACTGCCCACTTTAGGGCCAAGAATTCTAACTTGTGGGTGGGATAGTGCATCTCGGAGGGGCTCAACCGTCGGCTGGTGAAAGCCACAGGTCTGATTGCACCCTGCTGTTCTTGATAAAGTAATGCACCCAGCCCGTTTTAGCTGGCATCTACATGTAGGATATAAGCCAGTTTTGGATCGGCATACGCCAGGACAGGCGCTTCACAGAGAGTCTTTTTTAGCCAGGCAAAGGCATGCTCACACTCGTCACTCCATTGCAGATTAAAATTCTCTTTGGGATGGTACACGGCCTTGGAATGCGTTCCCCCACTAGCTGCAGTCTTCTGTGGGGCTGGATAACCCTTGGTCAATTCAATGAGTGGCCGGGCTACTTTGGCGAAGTCTGGCACGAATCTTCGGTAATACTTGCAGAACCCCAGGAAACTTCTCATCTCTTGCAAATCCTGTGGTCGGGCCATGTTTCTAGAGCTTGCATCTTGGCGGGATCCACACTTACTCCTTCGGCTGACACCACATGGCCAATATACTTTACACTGGTTCGGCAAAGCTGGCACTTTTCTAAGGACACCTTCAGCCCCTGCTGCTGGAGTCGATTCAAAACCTTCAATAACCTTTGGTGATGTTCTTCCAGAGTCCTCCCAAACACGATCACATCATCTAGGTACACCAGCACCTCAAGGAAGTTCATGTTCCCTACAGTTCTTGCTGTCATGAACTACAGAACACGTCCTTTTTGGACTTCCTGGTCCTTGTCACAACGGGGCTTGCACTCCATAATACTCCCAACATGGTAGTCCAGCGTGAAACCCCTTTCTCGCTCCACGCGCTGGACGTAACGTATTCTATTAATAGACCACACCTTCAGAGGCTCTGCGCGTCTCAATGCTATTGCAAAGTAGCGATCTGACGTGTGTCCCATAGCTCGCGGTATTGTTTCTTTGTACCTGTCTATCAACCCGTTCCTTGCCCCTTCCTTTCCTCCTATTTCCTGGACTCGTGTGCTAGTTACACCTTTCCTAGTTCCCCGGATTCCTGGACCCACGTCCCGGAAACTGAACGCACTCTGGAGTCGGAAGAGACTCGGGCAGCCTTGTTCAAAACCAGGTCCGTCCGCAAGAAAGCAGCGACCAAGGACTCCAGCAAAGAACGGACCCAGGTGAGAAGGGGGGAACTCCTTGACAGTTTGAGACGCCACCCGACCGAACTCGATAGCGACATGGAAGCTGCTGTTCAGGACCTGATGCGTGGCATGCAAGAACTATCAACGAGGTCCAAAATTTAAAGGCGGAAAACGCTGCACTCAAACAATTGGTCCTATCCCGGGATTCGGCCACAAAAGAAAGCGTCTTGTTGGGCGGCATTGTTGACAAATACGATGGGTCGGCAAAAACCCTTTGTGGATTCCTGGATTCATGTTTGGTCCACTTTACATTTAAGCCTTATTACTTTTCGATTCTCCCAGGGCTAAGGTGGGGTTCATAATTTCCCATCTTTCCGGCAATGCCTTAACCTGGGCTACACCCCTCGTTAACTCCGGCAATGCCCTCCTAGATGACTATGATGGGTTCATACAGGCCCTTAAAAACATGTTTGATCGCCCTGAGCAGGTCTTTAGTGCCCAGGAACGTCTGTTAGACTTTCAGCAGGGTTCCCAGGATATGCTCACTTATGTGACCCGATTCAAACAATTGGCCAAGGAAGCTGATTGATCCTCTGAGGCGAGTTTCACCCTGTTCAGGAGAGGACTGAATGATGAGATTAAGGATGAGTTGGCCAGAGTGGCTCGACCAAACTCATTCCAGGCACTAATGTACCTTGCCATGCAAACAGACTTCCGTATCCAGGAAAGAAAGGCTGAAAAAAGGAAATCCAGGGGAAATCCTTTCAAGGTGTCCTTTGAGAGCACCGTCAGAATGGACACAAACCCAGGCTCAGTCACAGAACTAGAACCCATGCAGGTAGGAGCCTTCCGTGGACCCATATCCCTGCATGAAAGGATGAGAAGGATTCATACGGGGTTGTGTATGTATTGTGCTTCGGACAAACATTTGGTTAGGGAATGTCTTCTAGCCCCCTCTCGGCGTTCGGGAAACGCCAGCTCCCGATCCTAGATGGAGCAGAGCTTCGGGAGAGACATGTTTGCTCCACATCAATTCCATCCTTGAACTCTCCTGGACAAAACAAATTGGTCATACTACAGGCATTTCCTATCACCCTCCAAGAGCAAGACCTATCCCATTTTGGCCTTGGTAGACTGCGGAGCAATGGGGATCTTCATTGATCATGATTGGGTTGCTAGTCACCAGATTCCGTACGAGACACGAAGTACCTTGCAGCCTGTGGAAGCCATCGACGTAAGACCCCTCACTAAAGGGCCCATAAACCTGCAGACCAAGGAGATCCAGCTCTCAATAAATCACCATCAAGAGCTGATTAGGTTCGACATCATTAAATCAGCTCACTACCCCATGGTATTGGGCATGCCCTGGTTACAAAAACATAATCCGTATAGCAACTGGACAGAAGGATCACTATTCCTAGGCTCAAAGTTTTGTATGTCTCACTACCTATTCCTGGAACCTTCATTAACACCCCCTAAGGAACATCATAAAGACCAAGAAAGAACCACTCGTGGTTTCCAATATCATACAAGTCCCTGAGGCCTACCAAGGTTACGCTGATGTGTTTTCGACTGCCATAGTCCAGGCCTTACCCCCACACAGGCCTGAAGACTGCGCAATAGAAACAGAACCCTCAGCAATGATTCCCTTCGGCAGGATGTTCATCCTTTCTGAACCAGAGAAAAAGGCCCTCAAAGAATACCTGGATACCAACCTTGAAAATGGCACCATAAGACCTTCAAAATCTCCAGCAGGTGCTTCGTTATTCTTTGTTCCCAAAATGGATACCCAGGAACTCAGACCCTGCCTCGATTATCGTGGACTAAATCAATGCACCCTCAAAGACCAATACCCACTACCATTGATTCCAGATATCCTGGAAGCCGTAAGAGGCGTGGTAATATTCACCAAGTTGGATCTCCGGGGTGCCTATCATTTGATCCGTATCCGGGAAGGAGACGAGTGGAAAACCGCCTTTAGAACACCCTTTGGCCATTACGAATACCTGGTCATGCCCTTTGGACTAGCTAATGCCCCGGCAGTCTTCCAACGTTTTATGGATAGGGTGTTCTCTGTCATGTTGTTCCTCTTCGTCATTGTATATCTGGATGACATATTGATCTTTTCCAAAGACCCTCAAAAGCATGAAGAACACGTAAAGGCAGTACTACAAAGACTCCGTGAACACCAACTCTTGGCCAAACCCGAAAAATGCTTGTTTCATGTTACCTCTGTTCACTACATAAGATTTATCCTTAGCCCAGAGGGAAATGGTATGGACCCTTCAAAGGGAAAGGCCTTTCTGGCATGGCCTGCTCCAACGTGCGTGAAACAAGTTCAATCCTTCCTGGGACATGCCAATTTCTACCGAAAGTTCATATCCACCTTTTCCGAGATTGTTCAACCGATCGTTGCTCTCTTAAAGCTCCTATCTTAGCCCAACCCGACATAAGCCGACCATTTTTAGTGGAAACGGATGCCTCTAATTACGCCATAGGAGCAGAGTTGAAACAGAAATTAGAAGATAAGCTGGAACACCCCATTGCTTATCTTTCACGAACCATGACTCCGAGTGAAACACACTACTCTGTCCTGGAAAAGGAACTGTTAGCCATTCGCCAAGCCTTCACTGAATGGCGGCATCTACTTCTGGGAGCTAGACATCCAGTCCAAGTCTGTACGGACCATCAGAATCATCAGATTCTACAGTCATTGGAGTGTAGAAATAGTGGTCAGGCGCATTGGGCCTACTTTTTTGCCCAGTACCAGTTCCACAACACTCATGTCCCTGGATCACAAAATCTGATTGCTGACGCCTTGTCTCGACGTCCTGACTACGTAACCAATGAAGATAAGGCATATCCTAAGATGTTTTCCCCCACGATCTTCGTAGCTCAAGCAGTCAACCTCCTGGAAGAAATCCGAGCACAAACCCAATCCTCTGAGTTATGGAAGGATATGTCAAGGAAAAATCAATGGAATCTAAGAGCCAAGGAAGGATATTTATTCAAGGACAATGCACTGCTCATTCCTACACAGAAATTACAACAGAAAATAACAAACCTCTGTCATGACACACTTCACTCCGGGCATCGTGGCATCACCAATACCCTCTGTCTTATACAGAGACAGTTCTGGTGGACTAACAATACAGACTGACATACAGCACTATGTCCAAGCTTACGTTGTCTGTGCTCAAAATAAGCATGATAACAAGAGACCGGCGGGTCTTCTACTGCAACCAACACTGCCAACTAGGCCATGGGAATTCATTGCTACAGACTTCATTGTGGAACTACCACCATCTCGAGGATACAATACTATCATGGTTACCATAGACTTGTTCACTCATATGGCTCATTTTACTCCCCTCAGTAAACTACCATCCTCCTCCGAACTAGCTGGAATCTTTCTGGAACACATATTCCGCCTGCACGGACTTCCTTCCAAGATCATATCTGATAGAGGACCTCAATACAGCTCACAATTCTGGAAACATCTCTGTCGAATTCTGGGAATTCAATGGGCCCTCTCTTCAGGGTATCACCCCCAAACCAACGGAGCCACAGAACGTGCGAATCAGACCCTGGAACAGTATCTTCGATGTTTCGCCACCAAGGTCCAGGATGACTGGTCACTGCTGATACCCGTTGCTGAATTCGCCTACAACAACTCCGAACATTCAGCGCTCAAAACCAGTCCTTTTTATTGTAGTCAAGGGTTCCATCCATCGGTTTTACCCTCTGTTCTTCCTCATTCTACACCGGTACCTACTGTTGACTCCTGGATCGAAACTCTCATCAACATACACCAGGAGGCCAAGGAATTCTTAGAGAAGGCCAGATCGCAGACCAAGAGATATGCGGATTCCAAAAGAAGACCAGGCCCCTCTTATGCAGTCTGTGACCAATTATGGTTGTCATCAAAATTACTACCCCGACATCTAAGACCAAACAAATTGGCCCCCCGTTACTATGGTCCATTTCCCATCAAGGAAATGATTAACCCCGTCTCATACCGGATCAAACTACCAGACTCCTGGAAGAAAATTCATCCAGTTTTTCATACCTCTTTATTGAAACCCTACATTCCATCCTCCCAGAAATCCTGTAGACCTCCTCCTCTGCTGTTCGACAACCAACTGGAATATGAGGTATCTCGGATTTGTGATTCCAGGTATAAATGGGGCCAGCTTCAATACCTGGTTGAATGGAAAGGATACCCTCCTAGTGAAAGAACCTGGGAACCTATTCCTAATATCAAGGCCCCTTGGTTGCTAAGAAGATTTCACCTCATACACCCGGGCAAACCTGGAGGAAAGGGTCTTCGGAGGAGGCATGCTGTCATGAACTACAGAACACAT
This sequence comes from Ambystoma mexicanum, assembly GCF_040938575.1. Lineage (NCBI taxonomy): Eukaryota > Metazoa > Chordata > Amphibia > Caudata > Ambystomatidae > Ambystoma > Ambystoma mexicanum. The sequence continues at coordinate 115,020,807 of NC_090936.1, read as the reverse complement.
CCCTTTTGGACTTCCTAGTCCTTGTCACAATGGGGCTTGCACTCCATAATACTCCCAACATGGTCGTCCAGCGTGAAACCCCTTTCTCGCTCCACGCGCTGAACGTAACGTATTCTATTAATAGACCACGCCTTCCGCGGCTCCGCGCATCTCAATGCTATTGCAAAGTAGTGATCTGACGTGTGTCCCGTAGCTCACGGTATTGTTTCCTTGTACCAGTCTATCTACCCGTTCCTTGCCCCTTACTTTCCTCCTATTTCCTGGACTCATGTGCTAGTTGCACCTTTCCTAGTTCCCCGGATTCCTAGACCCGCGTCCCGGAAACTGAACGCACTCTGGAGTCGGAAGAGACTCGGGCAGTCTTGTTCAAAACCAGGTCCGTCCGCAAGAAGGCAGCGACCAAGGACTCCAGCAAAGAACGGACCCAGGTGAGAAGGGGGGAACTCCTTGACACTTTCCATCAGGTGTTGAAACGTGGCTGGCGCTCCCAATATTCCCTGTGGCATTTGAGTGAACTGGTAAAAACCAAAGGGCAGATGAATGCAGTCTTCTCTTTGTCTTCCGGTAACATGGGAATCTGATTGTATCCACTCCGTAGGTCTAAGACTGAGAACCACTTGGTCTGAACCAGGCAGTCAAAAGCCTCATCCACTCAGGGGGAGGTGTGATGTTTTGGTCGGGCACCGTTCTGCTGTTTAGACACCGGTAATCAATGCAAAGCCGCACATCATTGTTCTTCTTTCGTGCCACCATGATGGGTGAAGCATAAGGGCTTTGGGATTCCTGGATTATACCTGCCTACAGCAGTTCTTCAAGATGTCGCGGCACATCCTCCACTTCAGCCGGCGCAAGCCTCTGTGACCTTTCTCGAAAGGGGGTGACATTGATCAAACTGATGTGATGCTTCACTCCTTATGCTTCACCCAAGTCCCAGTCACTGGTTGAAAACACATCTGCCTGCATGGAGAGCTGGTCTTGTAGATGATCTTTTTCGTGTTCCGACAATGATGAGTCCCCAAAGTTTATCTTTCCCACATCCAAGGAAGGATATATGCTTCTGGTACCAGCTGCCTGGGCCACTTAGTCAGCAAGGTGAAACAGTGCAAGTGTTAGACCTCCGGTTAGGTGCACTCTGTTGTCTGTAATATTAGTGATAGGCAGTCTAATGTTTTTCACTCTTTGGCCAGGGTCACTGATCACAGTGCGTTGGACATCAGACCTGCAGGCAGTTCTTCACGCTCAGGAGCCTCCATCACTAATCTCCTGTAACGTTTTTGTCCTTGAAGGTGCACATGTCCAGGCACCATCACTGTATGGCCGGGTGGTATGGCAACTTGACCGTGGTTGGTGGTGATAACATCTCTCACTGGCCCGTCAGGTTGTTCTGCCTTCTCTATGCCTTTCCTGGGGTAGTCCTGTTGGCAAGTCGGGTGCAACTTCAGCGATTGTGCAAAATGTAGACCTGCAAGCTCCATACACATCTTGGCTAACTTACCGAATAGGGCAGAGTTGGTGCACATGAGTAGGGGTACCTTTGGAATCTTGAATTAGATGATCTTCACACAGGTATATCCCAGATATCGACAGGCAGCACCGCCTACTCCCATCAGATGTAGCCCCTCCAGAGGTTTTAAGGGCAGATGCAACATATGTTGGTGACAGTAGGGCTCATATCCAATGGTGACCTGTGAGCCACTGTCCAGTAATGCAGTAGTCCTTCGCCCTTCCAGATCAACTGGTATGGTCATGGTGGGCTCAATGAAGCCAGCAGGAATGCCTCAGGGGACACAGGCTTGAGTCCGTAGTCTGTTACAGTTAGCTGGTCCCACATTCTGGGTGTTACAGAGCTCATGAACTAGCCGGAGATGGTCAACCGTGGGACCCTCCTGAGCCTTAATTTGCTACTTGGCAGTTTTTAGTCCTGAATTCAGTGACATTATTGAGCTGCAGGTGTTTGTTGCAGTGGAGCTCACTCCTGTAGTCGCGGTTCTAGCTGCTCCTCCGCTACAACCTCCTGTGCGTTTTTCGACAATGCCTGGGCTGGAGTGGATTTAAGTGCATTAAAGCGTGCAGCTACTCGGCATAATCTGGGACTTGCATTTGGGCTTTCCTTGATCAGCAACTGGGTCTGTAGTTTCCTAACTAGCTGTTGTAGCTCCTCAAACTGCTTCTGCTGAGAAATGTAATTGTTGGGTGCTGGGATCCCGCCTTGTACTGGGTTTCTCTGGACATTGATATTGCCTGTTTCTTCTTCCAGTGCCCTTATCAACCTTAGTAGCTCTTCATAGGATGGAGGTGTGTCCAGTTTCTCCCACAGCCTCAGTTGTAGAATGGGTATAGTGGCTTCCTTGGCTCCCCTACGTATTTACTTCAAATGACACTGGTTCAATTGGGAAGTCTCTACTCCTCCTCTATGGTGTGCCAGATGTAAATTTTTCTCAATCCTCACCAGGTAATCAGACAACGTTTCCCCCAGTTTCAAAGAGGTGGCATGAAACCGCATCATTAGGTCCTCTCCCGGCTCGGTAGTGCCAAAAGCTCCATCCAGTGCGCCGATCACTTGCAGGGAAGTTGGATCAGGAATCAATGCTCAAACGGACTGTACTGTCTTCAGTGCGGGCCCTCTCAGTGCCTCTATTACTCATCGTCTTTTCTCTTGGTCAGACACTTTGCAGTAGTGTAGCATATGCTGAGTGAGATCTGCACATAGTTCATAGCCCTCTTCTCCTTTAGGCACAGGTTTTTCACCTGAAAAGGGTTGTAAGCAGATGTAAGTTTCATGTTCACTAACCAAAGGCGATGGGGATTGCCGCTCCATAGTTACTCTAACATTCTCAGCCACTGCAGCAGCAATGACTATGGTATCTTAGGTGGGCGTAGTAGCTTCTGGGCGTGGAGGTATTCTGGGCCAAGCGTCTACGATCCAAACGGGGCGGGTAATCAATGGCTCCCCACCTTGGATCTCAGTGGGCAAGGTTTTACCTGTAAAAGAACCTCCACCATAACATAGCATATAACATTTGGGATCTTGACCAGGTATGTGCCCCACACTTTTCACTTTCCAAGTGATGGGTTCCAAGGGACCAGTCATGGCTAGTACTTCATCAGTTGTGATATGTAAGGGCACCTCGCCCACTATGAAGCTGGCCTCTGGACTAAGCTTTTCGGCTCATACCCAGTGTATCACATATTCATGCACCATTTTGACTATGTGTAATAGACCACAAATGTATGGGAAAGTGCTCCTGTTGGTAAACAGGAGATCCTGAGTTCGAATCTCAGCAGTGCCTCCAAAGTGTAACAGTGTGTCTCCCCTTTATGGATGAATGAATGAGTGAAAAGCAACCTGTATGGGACCTGAGCTGGGAAACTTACACATGTGCAAATAAAACCCAGCTGGATGCATTGGGAACCATCTCGTACAGGCCTAATAGCAGACATCAGTATATGAAGGCTGCCCTGAGGAAGATTTGGCCCTCCCTTAGGGTAGGTAGGTCAACCATGATGATTGATAGTTGTACCCGAGGACTTGGTTAAATAAACAGCCACAGACTTATTTCATTTGCAATGCTGGAAGAGCCTTTTTATATAACTGAATGGATAAATCAGGTTTTGTTTATAACATTAACACCTTTACAACTCTGTGCCCTTAGAGTGGGGGTGCTCTCAATTCATCCGTGAAATACAGAAATCCTTAATTGATCTCATAATGAATACTTAAATAACATCAATTCAGTCACCTGGGCAGAGGGGTGTTTGGATGGGGATATTTCATAAATAGATAAATACATGGCTAGGCAGCATGAGTTAATTGACATCATATAATAAATCATTAAATAGCATCAATTCAGTCACCTGGGCAGAGGGGTGTTTGGATGGGGATGTTTCATAAATAGATGAATACATGGCTAGGCAGCATGAGTTCATTGACATCTGATAATAAACAATTACTCCTTTACATTTGATGACTGGAGGTACTTACGCTGGGATTTCAGAACTAGACCCTCTGCGTACTTAGATAACCTCAAACAGTTTGCATTTGGTGGGTACTGATTTGATTCCCACTAGCACGACCCTACACTACTGGTAGCTGCAGTCTACCAGTAAGACCACTCACTTAACACAGGATAAATATTACACACACACACAACTAAGCCCCAATAGTCGAAATTGACCTGGAAAGGGCGATAAAATACGTTAAACTCAGAGTGAGGCTTTAACTCCAACCTCAACCTTCCTTCTGCTCAGTTAAGCCAACGTGTCTGGGTTAACACTGTGCGCAGGGGAACAGCCACTTTGATGACCCCTGTGTCCCGAACCTCCCACCGTCTATCAACTCTCAAGAGGTCTCTCCTAACATGAAGTGGGGTAATGATGTGCCCACTTCCACACACGAAGCTCGCACGACAGCGGATGCCCTATGGAGCTAAATACATGAGGAGCATTCAGGAGGGGCAGCCTGATTCTTTTTTTCCCTTTCTTTTTTTATTTCCCCCAAGCACCAGTGTGATGCTGGGTCCTGAACCCTGCCCCTCAGATACTATGCCTGCACTTGTAAAACAAGCACAAACCAAACCCCAGGTGGCAACTCGCTAACTGGATCGCCCAGAGAGAGTGAGAGAGTGTAATACCTCGTTATTGTGTTCAGTACTGTTTCCAAATAAAGAGTTGGGCCAACAATCCCTTTAGAGAAAAGGGAGTATCACCCTCTTACCTCCCTTTATGTCAACCCCAGAAAGAACTCTCCCTCACCGAACATGCGTGAACGGCAAGGCTATGCTCGTCGCAGCAGGCATGACAGGAGCCGGTGTGGGCCCAAACACGGCCTGCTGCACATCGCCTTACAGCTTCCACCTCAGGCTACGAGACCGTGTGGGAGGCCTTGTAGAACACAGCCCGGAGAGGCCTGTGGTATGAGGTACAAATGGGCCTATCAGAGAGGCAGGACAGCCTGCCCTGATCCCTGTCCCTCACACTTCTCTCTCACCGAACGCGCTGAGTTTCTTTTTATTACACTCCATGGACGTACCAACGTCAGACTCTACGGGGGCACGCTGACAGAGAAATCACCCTAATCTCCTCACAGACTTTCCGGCTCCCCCCTGCGGGTTGGAGAGACCAAAAGCCTAATGTTGGTCACGCTCGCCATAATGAAAACTACGATGCCTGCCTGTGACAGAAATGACAAGAAGCATGTGCAAAATGCCTATTGAGTGCGCACAACTATACCAAACACATGATTTGATAAGGGAGACGGGGAAGAGTCAAGAAGAGAGAACCAGAAGCACAGGGTGCAGGACCTGGTGTAGTGCTCCTAACAGGGTCACAAGTGGGCCTACCCAGCATGTGAGCTTTGCTCCAACTCCGTTCTGGAGTTGTCCCCTTCTGGGTGTGGCGCACAGAGTGAGGAGCGCACTTAGAGATCGTAAAGCTGCAGGTGCCGGAGTCGGCAGTTTGGTCAGAGCTTTATTTATTGGGCATATGTAAGGCAGTTATACATCAAGAAAATGGTGTTTCAAAGCGTGATGCATAACCCCGGCATCCGTCCATTTGTACCCATCACATACCAATAACTCATTCCCTTTTTCCCCCCAGAAAAGTGTAGAATGAGACTTGTTTGTTTTTTGGCATAAAAAGGCCGCAGATTTATTTCCACAATATCATAAAAACCACACTGCACACATTAGTGGAAAACACTCAGAAGATGCAGCGACTGCTCCGTGTCCAAAATAACCTGCTTCCCCCTTTCCTTCCCCAAGAGTCCAGAATAGGCCCAACTCTCCCAACCTTTGCATCCGAGCCTCTTCTGCCCCTGCAGGCACTCCTGGCCGGGGAGAGTGCCGTTTCCTTGGGGGAAGCTGAGCCCTAGTTGTTCCCCCCATACGCCCCTACCGCTTAAGCTCCCAAGGGGTGCTGGTCTGAGAAGAGCGAAGACCCTTCCGGCTTTCTCCTGTGTTTGTTCGGCCAAACACCGCCACGCCACAGGTGGGTTACCGTCCACCGTGGCTCTCCCCTTGTTCCTCTCCCTACATTTCCAAGAATTTCGTGCAGAGATTCCAGAAAAACAGATCCATTCCCAATGGTGATAGGTGCACCCCATCCTGAAGAAAATATTCAGAAAATTTCAAATTAATCAGGCCATGCCTGATCTGCTCAAAACCGCTGCCCCTGCAGAATTTTGCCATTGTGCAGTTTAGCTTCCGCCTGGACTTCTCCACTGCTGTGTGATTATCCGCACCTCTCCATTCTGGCCTCAGGATTATCTCTGACCAGACGATCTCTGTTTCCCCCAGTTGTCCTGCCAGCTCCTGTAATGAGAACATCATTTCCCGCATCAAAGCCCCCCTCCCCAGACTTGTCAAATCGTTACCCCCCAAGTGAATAACCAATATATCCGGTTTTGGCTTGTTGCCCAGCAATCTGCGCACCTGCCCATGCAGTTGCGCCCATTTCATACCTGGCACCCCGTGCCACCCAATCCTGAACTCGCCCGCTGTCAGTTTTTCCTGCTCAGCCGTCCAGCTTGCCCCTGCCCTAGACACAAATGACTGTCCTATTATCCACACTGATCTCTTCCTCCTTCGGGCTGGTGCTGGTGGGGAGAGAAGGAGGCATGTCAACCTTACAGTTTTTCTGGCCTGATATATCTCCTGAAACAACCTGATTTCCATCTCCCAATCTGTTTGATTGCCACCTCCCCCATGCCCACAGCTGCAGCCGATGTAGCGGCCCCAATCCGGAATGAGTGTGTCCCAAAGATCCCTTTTGTCTCCCCTATTCCTTCCAGAGCCAGCTCCATCACCCTCCTGAATTGAAAGCGACTCAGCGCTGACCCATCCTGGTGAATGAGCACCGGAGCCCCCCCTACCGAGGGAGGTCTTAGTTTGAGGAAGCCTGACAACGCCTTGACTGGGCATACAATGCTTCCTGGGATGGGATGTAGTGACACAGTGCATCCTTTGCCCTCCTGGTCCGTCTTTGATCTTTTTAACCACAATGTCACCTGTTCCTCTGAACAGTGCACATCCTGTACTTGTAGGAATCTCGTACCTTTCGCCCCCTTGTTCTCTGGTACCAGTTCACTCACCCTGAATGCTACGAAGAATGCTAACGTAAAAGCTGCCTTGAATAATGACACTTCAAATCCCCCGTGGCAAATTTGCTCCAAGCAAGCCACTATCGTCTGCAGCTTCACTACGTCTATGGGCCTCCTTTCATCACTTTTAGGCATTCCTTGCTTGGCCCAACCCTTCATGGCCATAATGATGTAATGTTCCTTAGTAGGGTCCCCCCTCCCTTCTAGTTTAGAAAAATGAGCTATGGCTGCCAGGTGGTATGCCATCCATGACCTAGTTTTCCCTTCATGACAGCCCCAGCCCACAAAGGCCCTCACCGGCATTCCCTGCTGGCCTTCCCCAATACCTCTCGTTTGAAATCCAGGTACCGTTCCCAGCATGCCTTGTATCTCCTTGCCGTGCCTGGTGCCAATGCCGTCTGAATCAGGGTACTCAGATTGGCCCAATCATGCCTCACCACTGTGTTTCAAACGAGGACATCACTTTTTCCGCTCCCGGGCAACTCCCTCGAAATTTCTCCCACTGCAAACGAGAGAGTGCATCAGCTGCCGTGTTCTGAACCCCAGGTATGTGTTTTGCTCGTACTTCGATATTACCCTCCAGCATGCATCTGTGAAGCTCCCTTAGCAACCGCAAAACCCTTGTGCTGCTGGCAGAACCTTGGTTTATGATTTGGACTACTGCTTGGTTGGCCAACCCAAGCATGACTTTGCTGTTTTTCAGCTGTCCCCCCCCACAGTTTAAAAGCTACCACAATGGGGAACAGTTCCAACAGCGTGACATCCCTGGTGACCCCTTGCTGATGCCATTCCTCTGGCCATGCCATGCCGCACCTCTTGGTGTCAAGGATTGCCCCAAACCCCAGGGCCCCAGATAAGTCTGTAAACAACTTGCACCTGTCTTTGTTGTTCCTTTCGCTTCTCCACATTAGTACACCATTAAAGCTGTCCAAGAATGTGTCCCACATGGCCAAGTCCTCCCGCACTTCGGACCCTAGCCTGACATGTTGGCCTGCATACTGCAGCCCTATTGTTTTCAGCTCGACGCTCCTTGCGAATGCCTTACCCACCGAAAGGACTTTCCCTGCAAAATTGAGGTTGCCCGCCAAGACCTGGAGTTCCCTCAGGGTTGCCTTCTTTTTACACCTTAACCCCTTGATGATCTCCTTCAGTTTTGCTTCCTTGTCCTGGGGAAGCCTGCATTCTCCCTTCATTGTGTCAATTTCAATCCCCAGGAAGGTCAGACAGGTCACTGGACCTACTGTTTTCTCACAGGCTAGAGGAACCCCCATTATCTTCATCAGCCTCTGAAAAGTACCCATGAGGGCCTCACACTCTTTGGACCCCTTTTCCCCGATAACCAGAAAGTCATCCAGGTAATGTACCACTGCCCCTTCCTGACACTCTTGTTTTACCGTAAACTCTAGAAAGGTGCTAAACGCTTCAAAATAAGCACAGGAGATGGCGCACCCCATCGGTAAACATTTATCATAATAGTATAGCTCCTGCACCATAAAACCCAACAAATGTTGACTTTTTACATGAATGGGTAACAACTGGAATGCCGATTCGATGTCAGCCTTTCCCAGAAGGGCTCCCCTCCCGGCTGCTCTCACCACATCCACTGCCTCCTCAAAGGATGAATAATGCACTCTGCATATTTCTTCGCTAATCCCATCATTAACTGACTCCCCTTCTGGAAAAGAGAGGTGGTGGATCAGCCGGTATTGCCCCTCCTCCTTCTTAGGGACCCGCTCTAGCGGTGATACTACCAGGTTTGGCATTGGCCGTTGCGTGAATGGTCCCGCCACCCTGCCCAAGTTCTCCTCAAGGCTCTGTTCCCACATGTGCCCCACTCGCCTTTCCATACTACCATATTCAGGTTCCTTGCCCTGCGCACCCTTGTTGCTGCTATTGAACCTCCTCCTTCACTGGATCCGGCCTTCCTGCAGCTTCTCCTGGAACGAAAAACAACATCCGAACAAGTCACACGAACCAGGAGCAGACGAAATCCTCTTCTCCGTATAGACGGGTGGGCGTCCTTCTGCAGCGGCTGGATGCTGCCTGCAGTAAGGAGCCCACCCGTTATAAAGGGGAAGCCCTTCCCCTTTCTTTTGTTGCCCTTCGCGGGCTTTCCCCAGATTTCGCTGCGCTTTCTTCTTCACGGGCTTTCCCCTTCCTTTGCAGCGCTTTGGTCAGCGCCTCCCCTTCTTCCCAGGGCGGGGGAGGTCAGGAGGAGGACACTGCCCGGATTATCGGGGTGCCTCCTCCATTTTGCTTTGCCTTTTGTTCGTCGTCACTGGCATACTTACAGTTTTCACTTCACTTGAGACTACAGGGAGGTAAGAGGGGGGTAAAGCTGTGTTTTGGGATAGAGACTGTTCTTACCGCCCAGTTTCATTTCATCCTGTTCCTATGTTGCTGCTGGCTCAAGGCCATGTTTCGGCAAAATATTTTTGTCAGGTATTTGAGCTCCTATTTTAAAAGCGGCTGTTGCTGGCTGCGCAGGGTTTTTTTTCATTGTGAAGCCCTGTTTCTAGTTTCGGAAGGTACTGGGAGGATGGAATATGCCGTGTTCCCCGTGCTCAAGTAGGAAAACTCAGACAGGCCTGTGTCGTCCTGTTGTTGTTTCGCTCTGCCCTTTATACTCTTTCTCAGAGTTACTGGAGACATGAACAGGGTCCCGTGAGCTGTTCCACGGTTGGTTGGCAACCGAGAACGAGTGGCTTACTCCTGTGACGGGATTTCTGTAACGAGTTGAGGGCGCATATGGGCTAGCAACATCCGAGAGGTAGGAGAAGGGCATGCCATCCAGGGTCGGACTGAGACAAGAAATAAGCCCGGTCACCCAAAAAAAAGTGGCCCACCCCTCGCCTCAAAAAAGTGGCCCACCCGTCGTCTCACGACCCTTGACCTCTGATGACATCACCGGAAGTGATGTCATTTGACCCCACCCCAAAGTGACATCCCAGGAATCGATGAAACACGACCTTTCACCCCTTGACAAAACAGGAAAGTACACTACGAAACATGTGGTTACAATATCACTGTAAAGTGATATATATTTCATACAAGAATGGATCATATGTATCATTAATATCTGTGTGTATAGGCCCATGTTACCAAATTACTGTGAATGCAAGCAGACGTCCAAGGCCAAATGATAATATGTTATTGTGTAGCATTTACGCTTAAGCTCTTTTTTTTATAGAACAAATATGCATACAATATCACCCAACCTGTGTTGGTACTCATTTATCGACCTAAGAAGGATGAAAGGCTTTTTTCAGAAAAAAACAAAATAAAATTGGAAACACATTTGTTTTTCTATTTTATTTTACAAACCGGCCCGGGCATGGCCAGAAACCGGCCCCCACTCCCCACGGACGATTTCGGCCCGGCCACAGGCCGAAAGGCCGAGGGGCCAATCTGACCCTGATGCCATCAGGATTGTGATGTTTGATTTACGGTCCTGTGGTTTGTTCAAGTTTTTATGGGAGACAGTCTTGTTTAGTTCAGGATGGGCAATCTCTGCTTAGACCCACATTCCTGCCAGTTTTAGAGTATCTTAACCTCCATTTAGTTTCTTTTCAGGGCCAGCCAGCCATAGAGGCCCGGGGTATTACAGCTGTCTGTCCTGTGCAGAAAACAATTGCATACATGCCAACATTCCGATAGGGAGATTTCAACATAGAAATCGGGAGATGGACATTTTCCTAAAGGAATGCATTGGTGCTAGAAGTATTTTAGGCGGGAGAGTGTGAAAAATTGCAATATGTTTCAAGGAAAAGTCGGGAGTCTCCCATCTAAATAGGGAGGGTTGGCATGGATCTAAGTGTAGTGTTTTAGCTCTCAAAACACATCCCGGCATAGGGTTGCTAGAGGGTGTACCTCCTACGCATGCATTTGTCTGTTGAGTCTGTATCCCCCTTGTTTTGTTTTGTATTGTTATGTGGTGTAGTATTGTTTAACTGCCTTTGTCGTAGTCTGCAGCTACCATAGGAAGGGGATTGGATTGACTCTCCAGCAGAAGCCGCTAAGTCCCATTTCATTTCATTTTGAGGCTGCTAATTTTGATGATCATTGTGGTATACAGTGACATTGTCTCTCAGGCTTATATTTTGACTGCATGTGCTGGTTTTATTCAAGGCAGCTGTTACAAGAGCCACCCCAAGCTAATGTATGCAAAGCACAAATATGTATCTGTTTAATCTCTAGACGTCTGTTGCATTGGTCATTTACTAGTGTATGTAAGCAATATTTTTATATATTTTATATATGGTATTTATCAAGCACCTAAGGACCTTGTCATGCAGCAATGTATGAACTAATATGTTGTTGATGTTTGCATTGGTGTATTTCTCATTCTTCCACTGTGCAAAGTATTGCTTAGGAAGTGTTGCTACATTTTTATTTATTTATATCTATGGTATAGACAACACCCGGTTCCGGGCTGCAAAGACATTAGATGTGCCTTGCCTTTATTCATTCTACAGAGACTAAATAAGGTTTGTCCAGTCTAAATAGGGCTCACAGCCATAGTCTCCTCCCAGAGGTAAAGGGGTTCTGGGAGCTAGCCGTACTGCTCGCTCCTGGTGGAGGCACTACTACACACTCATAGGGCCCAGGTTGGTATTCATGGTCAAGAATAATATACCCGGATTTGCAACTCGCGCGTGGTAAGGTGCATGCCCCTTCTTCCATTCTATTACCAGAAGGCATATCCACTTCACAAATCCCTTACTTCCACCAAAGACCAACTGAGTAACCCCCATACAGCATCACCAATCTCTGCCCTGGGTCTCTGACAATAAACAAAAGAGGCACGGATATGGGTAGTCAGCCTCCTTAGCCTTCAATGAATATTTTATTATGTAGGGTGAGGAATAAGGCAACATAGCATTCAACAAAATGGCAACAGGGTCTGAATCAAATATTGTTAGGGAGAATTCTCATAAATGTGCTAATTCCCTTCACCTTAGAGACCCCCAGCAACTTTGCTGGATTTTGAGGACTTAATTTTTTTTCCTGGAAAGATTGTGAGCCTTTTTTTTCCCACTCGTTCATGTATTTTCATGTGTGTTTTACATTTGTGTTCTTTGATTATGGAGTTTTAGATAACTCCATAGGCATCATCTTTTCATATGTGTTACACAGCACCTTCAGTGTAGTGACACAGGGGTGTCTTTTAGACTTCTTACATCTTTAAATACCTCTCTGGGATAAACCACTGTTTCCCAGAGAATGTAAAGTGAAATTGACTTTACTAGTCTTTTCAAATTCATAGACCTAGCACACACCATCTTCCAATGGAGTGCTGGAGGGGTTACATAGTATCCCCTGTATTTAAATACTCATGTAGCAGTCAACTGCTACCCTTTCCTATTGAAAAGGCTGCTGGCAGTGGTTTTACAACAAACTACCATGATTTTTACCGACGGCGAACACCGGTAGCTAAAAATCACGGGAGCCATGTTTTCAAGATGGCGTCTTCAGCCCCTTTGTTTAAACAGGTAACTGTCTTCTTTTCTCACCATTTCTTTTTGGAAAGGTCCTTCTAGTGTTTGTCTCTGCGTGCCAAACCAGGTTTGGTCCCGTTGTTGGTGTGCCTTTGGCGGGCTTCAGGACTGAAGACTGCCTCTGGCGTCGGAGTGTCTGGGGTGTACAGGAAGTGAGGGAGGTGCCCAAAACTCTCTGTGCTCAGTCTCCTAGGAGACCCAAATGCACTATGTCGTGATTGGCTGGCTGCCTGTCCAGCAATGACAGCCACCCTGCTGGGTGAGTGACAGCTAGGCTGGAATGAAAGGGAGAAAACTGTTTAAAAGGGGAATCTCCAGGACTGGAAGGCAGAGTCGACCACTGGAACGAAAGAACCGAAGATGAGCTGGAAGAGGGCAGCTGCTGCAACTCCTGGACCGTTGGTTTGCCCGGTGAAGCCCTGCTGCAGGTCCGAATTGCCAAACTCCATTCGACAGAGAAGCTCCTTCAATGACGGCTTCTTCCTTTGAGTTGGTGGGACCAATCAATTCATAAGACACCTGTATACCATTCTCAAGGCTAGTTAGGATTAACCAGGAAGAGGGACACCAGTTTGTGTTCTTGAATCTACAGCTACTGGAACTGAAGTGACTTCATCTTGTTTGCTTTCTTCAACGATCCGGTGCAGTGCAGGAGCCTCCAATGTCCTCCCTCTCGTCCCCACGACTGAGGCTCAAGAACAGCGAGATCTGCAGGACCTGCCAGGAACCACGACTTCAGCAGCATTTGTTTCTTCATACAAAAGGTACTCTGCCAACCCGATTGGGAGAATGCCACTCTCGCTGTGAAAGTTCGTGAAACTTTCCCAACTTGCAGGCCTAATCAGCTTGTGACCCGCACTATGATTCTTTTTCACCTAAACTACTTCTAAGAACTTTCGCAAAGACTTTACCGTTTGATACCAGAACTGCTCTTTCCTATCCAGAACACTAGCCCATTGACTTTGGCCTGGCCTATTGACTTGAATTGAACTCTTCTGGTGAACTGAAATTATTTGCACTGCCTAGAAAGTATATGTAATCTATTCTACTTACTTTTGTCCTTTTTGTTCACTGCTAGATAACTTGACTGCCATTTTGCTTCTATTTCAGGGGAGCTCAAACTGTCTCAAAAGCTTACAGTTTTGTATTGATGTGTATTGTTTTCTAAATGATTGTCTAATACATTACTAAGTGTTTTTACCAAGAAACCTTGAGTATAAGTGTTTACTTGAACTACTGTGATTGAAAGTCCTCTGTGTAACTACTTCTACTGCTCACATTCACTCTTGAGATAAGCCTGGCTGCTCAGCTCGCTACCAAAAACTGTGTGGTACAGACTTATACCAAAGGTTGGTTTAGCTAACACCTGTAGTCCTAATTGTGTGTAGTGGTCCCAGGGGGTACTGCATGCAATTCTGTCTAACACATATCAACACAGGTGTACAGGGGGTCCTTCCCCCACACACCCCACTCCTCCATCAGCCATTCATAGATTCTTGTGCTCTGATTTATCAGGCAGAGATAGGTAAAAACAGATGCCTGGGAGTCGAAATGTGTCTTTATTTGTCAAGGAAAAAGAACACACTCTCTCAATGTCTGTCTGCATCCAACCTATCTTTATAGATTGTCCAAGGTTAAGCAACATGTGTATGCAAATTAGAACCTTGTGAATGGTAGGCTCTTGATAGGCCAATTTAATTAAAGGGCAAACAACCCTTCATTACCATTGGATAAGTTATCTCACATGCACAATAATTCCATATTAGCATAACTGGCATCCACAGCATTTCTCTGGTACACAAAATGAATGTGCCTATTTTAGATTTGGCTGGACACAACTAAAAGTCCTGCCAAGAAAATTCTTCAGGCGTCAATGTCTGCCCCTTATCTCCTTCCTGAGGTTATGCCAAGTTTTCTGGTACTCAACACTGTTATAATATATATATATATATATCCTCATTTTATGGTGCCAAATATTACAGCTGTGATTTGAAACTGATTTAGATGACACACTTTGCACACGCTCTCCACAAGAACTCAAGAACATAGATAAATGTGTCAGAAGTTTCTATTAATTGCTTAACCTTATCTCATTCTTCCATTTTTAACCTACAAACATCTTATCTTGCTACAAGATGCAATATGTGCGTCAGTCCTTCTTGCTTATCTCAAAACCCTTGGCATGGTTTATCATTTTCCACACCTGGCTTTTATAGGCCTGGAACCCATTTGCATCAGAGTATCCATTTTTTAAAATGTTTTTTATAATAAATTTTCATTGAATTTTCAACAAGTTTGACATAATACATGTTGTCTTCACAGTACTGGTCAAGGGCGTGTCGGTACAACAACTACAATGTGAATATCGAAAAGAGAAACAAAGCGTAACTTGACATAAATGCCTCCCCCTCCGTCCCTACCCACCACCCTCCCTCCACCCTCACTCATCGTGATTAAATAGATCACTTACACTGAAATGGTCAGAACTTCACATAGCATCACTCATTAAACTTATTTTAGAATGCACAGAGTACATTACAGGTTAATTCTCATAAAAAAGAGAGTCAGTGGGTGACTTGAGGCATTTCTAGTGGCATAGCTTAGTAATTTCGGCGTGGGTACTAGTCAGTTGGTCTTCCAGATTCCCAGTATGCTGTGGAATATTCTACAAAGGGTAGCCATATCATGTCTATGTTCCTACGAGATTCCATGACGGCGGCTGTCAGACTTTCCGTTTCATAAATGGCGTGAGCTTTGGTCAGCCACTCTTTTTGTGGGGAGGCAGGCTGCCTTCCATTTGGCTGTTAAACATACCCTTGCTGCCAACAGTAGGCCACGTTGCATATGCAAGAGTGACTCACAAGTGTCTTCGTCATCTGATTCAATGCCAAACAAGATTAGCACTGGTGTGAGAACTCTGGGTATCCCATCTATGGCCTGAATCCACCCCAGGACTTCCTTCCAATACATTTGCACTTCCCGGCATTCCCACCACTGGTGCCAATAGTCACACCTCTCGCCACAACCTCTCCTACAGTAGGGAGAAGTGCCTAGAAACATTTTTGACAATGTTAGGGGAGTGTAGTGCCACCTGACAAGTAGGCGCGCATTATGCATCTTATACTGAACAGAAATTGATGATGCCGAAACCGCCCTGTGTATAGCGTTCCATACCTCTGGCTTGTCTTCCAGCCCTAGCTCCGCTTGCCTTTTAACCTCAGACAATGGGTGGTTGAGGTGACCTCTAGTAAGCAGTGACTTGTATTTTCGTGCAATAAGACCCTTTGTCATTTGGGGGACGCTCAGGGTGTGTTTAAAAGGGGTGAGGGGGTGTTTCAATGTGCTGCCCCAGTGGGATTCATTCAGGAAACTCTGTAGCTCGAGGAATTGCATGGGGGAGACTTCAGTGTTCTGCAGGGCTTCCCTTAACTCCGCAAGGAGGATGAAGGTTCCCTTTTTTCACATCTGACCCGCTCGCACAAGCCCAGCCTCATACTAGGATTGAAAGCTATGAATCTCACTTATCAGGTATTGAATGGGGGGGACCAAATGCAGTTGAGGGGTGAAGGCTGTCGTTACTCCCTGTATGACTCGGGAGGGGTGCCAAAGAGTCGACAGCACATTTAAAACAGGATGCTCCCGAATCTGCCGCGTCATTGCTGATAAAGGGGCACACAGCCATTCCCCTAACGTGACTGGTGTAAAAATGTCATTCTCTATCGCTACCCATTGTTTCTCTGGATTCTTACATAGCTGATCTGGCAGTACCTGGAGCTGGGAAGCCCTACAATATTCCTCAAAGTCTGGGTGCCCCATGCCCCCCAATTCTTTGGGTCGAATTAAAGTGGAGTAAGGAGTTCTGGGTTTTTTACCGGCCCATAGATAATTCAGTAAAATGCATTTCACTTCCGCCAAGAATGGTTTAGGGATAGCCACCGGAAGGGATTGAAACAAAAATAAAAACCGTGGCAGGATATTCATTTTTATGAATGTGAAGTGTGCTGCCCAAGATAAGGGCAATTCGGACCATCTATTGATGTCCTCTTGGATAATTTTCCGTAGGGGGACATAATTAGCCTCAAAGAGGTCTGAGAAAGAGACTGTGATGTTCACTCCCAGGTACCTTATAGAGCGGGGTTGTAACTGGAAGCCCAATTTGTTTTTAACTGCTCCAATGGTTCTACATTCATTTGTAAGGGGACCGCAAAAGTTTTTTGGAGGTTGGCTCGGAAGCCTGATAGGGCTCCATACCGCTCGATTTCCTGGAAGAGGGCAGGAATGGAATCTAGTGGTTGGGTGAGATAGAGTAAAATATCATCGGCACACATGGCTAATTTATACTCTTTGCCCCCCCGGGGGATGCCGTGAATCAGGGGATTGGATCGAATGGCTTCCGCGAAAGGTTCAATGATTAGTGCATAAATTAAGGGGGAGAGCGGGCAGCCTTGTCTTGTGCCCCGCTTGAGGCGCTGTTGACGAAGACCCTGGCTTGGGCTGTATGGTATTGCGCTCTGGCTCCCTGAGTCCACGCTGCTCCCAACCCTACCCACTGCAGTACTGCACGTAGAAAAGGCCATTCTGCCCGATCAAACGCCTTCTCGGCGTCCACTGATAGCAGGAGGGGGCTGTCTCCAGCTTTCCGAAGAGTGGCCATTAGATCTAAAGTTTTTCTGATGTTGTCCGCTCCTTGCCTAACTCTTACGTACCCTACTTGGTCGGTGTGAACCTGCTGGGGAGGACTAGTGCCAAGCCGGCGGCTAGGATGCTGGAGTAGATTTTAGCATCCACATTAATGAGGGAGATTGGGCGAAACGATGCACATTCCATGGGATCCTTGCCTTCTTTGGGGATAACAATGATTATGGATTCGGTGAATAATTTAGGGGCCTGCCCCGTTGCTAGAATTGAATTAAAGAGTTTGGTGAGGAATGGGGTGAGGGCGTTGCTGTTCGATTTGTAGAAGGCTGGAGTATAGCCATCCTGCCCTGGTGCTTAGCCCGCCTTTAGATTGGATATGGTGCATTGCACTTCTAGAGTAGTAATCAGGGCATTCAACATGTCTAGATGTTCACTAACAATCGGCGGGTGAGGGAGGGCAGCCAGGTATCCCTCAAATGCCGAGGGGGCGTCGTCCCCCTCCGCCGTGTATAGCTACGAGTAGAATCTTGAAAAGCGATTGACAATTTCTCGCAGGCAGGTGAAGGGGTGCAAGATTCATTGTTGATTTTATACACTGCCCTGTCAGCTTGTTGCTTTCGTAGCGGTTGGCAAGCATCGTGTGGGCTTTGTCACCCTTCTCAAAGAATTTCTGCTTAATGAACTTAAGTTGTGTTAGCGCTTTGCCGATCCTTATACCCCTTAACTCATCTCTCAGCCCCTTAATTTGACTCATCATATCTTCTTCCTGGTTAGGGTGGCTCCTAAGGCTTTGTTCTAAACGGGAAATGTCTGCTCTTAATTTCACTTCTCTAAGTTGCCTAAGCCTCTTTTTTGGCTGCACCTTCCGCTATCAGGAGTCCCCTTATTGTGGCTTTCCCTGCTTCCCACACTGTATTCAGTGACATCCTGTCAACGTCATTCCTCTCAAAGTAACTTGTAATGGCGTTGGCGAGCATTTCCCTGAACACGGGGTCCCTGCACAAGAAGTCATTACAGACCCATCTTCGCTCCGGCCTGGGAAAGGGGCCCAGGTCGAGTTCTAAAGTAGATAGGTCATGGTCAGTCCAGGCCACCACATCTATCGTGGATCCCAGCATGTCCATTCATTTTCTGCCCCTAGTAGAAGGTGATCTATTCTTGAGTAAGTTTGGTGGGGGGGGAGAATGTATAGGCCCTTTTGTCCGGGTGAGCTGTGCACCTCGTATCAATTAAATGGTGTTCCGTCAACTGGCTCAAGAATCTATTCCCCTGGAGGGTGCTAGGTGGATGTATGTTTTGTCTCACAGGGTACAAATCACGTACTCGTTCCGCCACAACATTAAAATCCCCCCGCAAACCAAGGTTCCCTCTCTCCAGTTATCCAAGAAGCTGAATAGTGGTTCAAAAAAAGTCGACTGTCCCTGGTTGGGGGCATAGACAGAGCAAAGAGTGACAATACGTGTTCTAATCCGTCCTTTGAGTGCAATGTATCTACCTTGAGGGTCCCTGTGTATATGGATTATCTGGAGCCCTAGAGATTTCTATACACGATCCCCACCCCACCCCTCTTCTGGGGTCCAGAGGCCTATAGTGATTCTCCAATAATGTTACCTATAATCTTACGTTCTTCGCCTTGGGCGTACTTCGATTCTTGTACAAACAGGACGTCTAATTTGGACCGTGTGAATTGTCATACCAACATAGACCTTTTTTGTGGTGAAATGAGGCCCTTCACATTTAGGGATCCGAAGACTATTCCATTAACTTAATTCAACCTTCGATTTGTCTAAATATTCATCCATTTATATGGTGCACCTGGGGCATAATCAGCCAGCCCAAAAGGAACCATGCTAGGAAATAACAATGAACAAGAGCACAGTACACTTTCCTCAGGGTGTGTTTAGTCGTTTCTATTTCCACTTCTGTTGCGCCCGGTCTCGTTTTAGGGTTTTCGGTGCTGAATTCCGTTGTGGGCCTTTGGGCCCTCTCCGAGAGTCAGAGTCCGAGCCGGCAGCTGGGCCGTGGAGATGTCGGAGGGCTTGCTCTGCTTCTCCCATTGAAGTTAAGCTGTACTCCTCCCCGCTGAATTCGAACAACAAGGAAAAGGAATGCCCCCAACGGTAATGCACCCCCTTGTCTTGCAACCATGCCGTGAGGGGACGACAACCTCTTCGTTTCGCCAGAGTCATAGCTGAGAGGTCCTGGTACAGTTTTATGTTTGAGCCCTTGAAGTCTATTGTGTTCTTTTCTCTCGCCCTCTGTAAAATATCCTCTCTCTGCGCATAGTAGTGACACTTTATGAGGACCGATCGGGGTCATCCTGGCGATCCGCCAGCCCTGTGCACCCTGTCAAATTCTAGCCTGGGGGGGGTTTGTTTCATTGTACAGGGACAGGATTAGGGCTTTGACCTTGCTTTCAAGACCAGCCAAAGGTTTCTCCCTGTTCTTCCTCCAGGCCAATGATTTGAATATTAGAGCGGCGCTCCCTGTTTTCCAGGTCGTCAATCTTAGACTCCATGTCCCGTTCCTTTTGTTCCAAGTCTAAGAGCCGGGCCTCATATTGCATTGTTGCTATGTCTCCAGATTGCTGGTTACCCCCGATTGCTTCGAAGCGATCCTCCACTTTAGCCATCTTTGTCTGCAAATCGGAGACGGTTTCCGTTAGGTCGGATTTGATTGACCTAATTTTGCCCAGTAGGAGCGTATATCAGATTTTGTGGCGTAGTAAAGATCATTCCATGGGATCTCGGAAGAGCTCTGGACCTCATCTGACTCCATGACTACGCCTGTCCGATAGAACTTACGCAGTGTTGCTAGGGTACATGGATCCAGCCTTCCCTTTTGCTGAGTTGCTAATTCACCACCACCTAGTGCGTGGCCTTTTGAGCTACCTCAGATGGAGGGGATAATTCCACTCTCTGTGGCTGACTCGACTCCAATGAGATGCTTTGCCTTGTTTCTGAAGTTACTCTTTTAGCGCCTCGATGTTTGGTTGAGGATACAGTGAGTGGTGCAGCCACCTATTGTCCCTATGAGACCCTTTGCCGTTTGAAGGGGACTTTCCTAGGCTGTATGTATCAAACTTATGCAGGGCTCTTTTGCTGATGCAGAGGACCGTGTTCAGCCACTCAGACAGATGCAACCGTCATGGCTTGGAGGGAGTCGGGGGAATTACCTTTTCCAGATGTTTTCTAAGGCTCACTCGTGTTGAAGGACTAGAAAGAAAGTGGACCTTCTACTGTACGTGGTTGTTGTTCACGTGTCTGCACTCTTAGCTGTAAATCATTTTGTTAATGTGTTTATTGCAGCCTTTGTACGCTCCTCTTTTTGCTATGCGCCCTGCACGGGGCCCAGAAGATTGAAAGCTCCCGGAAGTGCTGTCCGCGGGGAGCCGCGACTGCCCAGCACCAGGGGGGCCACTCAACATTCAGCGATCGGGCTGTTATACGTCAGCGAGGGGGGCAGAGGGGGAGAGGCCTCGCTCACCTCTGGTGCGATGCAGTTCTGTATGCTGCCGAGTGGGACTGGTCCATATTTATTTATTATTTTCTTTTTTTCTCCCCCTTCTTTTTTCCTTTGCTGGAAGCCCCTCGGTGGTGAAAGGGCCTGCTTCGCCGGCCCCTCCCGCTTACCTCCTTTACGAGGTTCGTGTGGGTGCACTTCTCCTCTGCCAGATATGGACACTCTCGATGGGGGCAGGGGTGGAGAGTCGCGGCCGGCTCCTGACTTGTAACGTGCCTTCGGGTAAAGTCGCTGTAGCGGATCGTGTTGTGAGGCACCTCCGAGAGCCAATTCCTCGGGTAGTCTGCCGGCTGCCTGGGCTGCGTTAGACAAAGCCTCACTCTCTTCCCATCGGGCCTGAGGTCTCAGTTAAGATGCCATCTTTCTTCCCATGTTCACTCGGCTGGGGGGAGCGGTCTTACGGCAGAGATTTTATTGTCAAAGCCTCCGCGGTTTTGGATGCCACTTCTCCCAGAATTGCTCCTTTGGTTCATGGTGCTGTGTGATGAATTGTTAGGACAGATTTCTTCTTCTGTCTGCGGATTTTCAGGCCAGATTCAAGTCCGGAGAGGGAAACGATGGTTTAAGCGACCATCACGTCTGCGCCCCCTGGTGGTCTCCCGGAGTGTGCATTTTAAAATAAATTTTTATCTGACATTGTGCTTTTCTTCAGGGAGCTATATTCTGCATTTAAGCATATTCATTTTGTAGAAACATTGTTCATAATATATCCCTGTAGCACCTTTGGAGTGTGTGTAATATAAGCACACCATTCATTTCCGTGCCACCTCAAACCAAGTGTGTGCAGTGTCTAATGTACTTTTTACTTTTATAAAGGCAATCTAATCCTGATTTCTACAATGATGGGCAGGAGAGTGATCTATTTGACCTACCTACCATTTTAACTACATATCAGTTGAGAGGGCAGGGGTTTTCACCCCCTGCACAGAGGCATACTTGCCAACCTTACCGATTCAGGTGGCTGGCTACTGCTTTTTAAGCAGTCCTTCCACCTACAGATTTTGCTGTTGAAACCTACTGATTTATGGCTGCACGCCTGGTTGCCTGAGGCCCAGCCAGCCCTATGAGCAAGGAGCAGCATCCTCCAATGTACTGAAGGTGGGCGTTTTAAATGGCCCATGAATTTGATTAATTACATAATGACTGACCACCTGTGAAAGAGACACACACTCAAGTGTCAGCCCTGTGCAGGCAGGAGGGGGGATGGAGTGCAGCACTCCTGGGTCTGAGGCTGGCAGTAACAGCAGATTTTCAGTAGCTAAGAAATTTAAACGCAGAAAGTTCTCACCTGCGCTTTGTAGAGTTAGAAAAAGGATTTGGGTTAATAGTGCAAGAAATGCCCCACACTTGTGCAGAAGCTGCAAATTCATGAACGGAGGCACCTGGATGCTTGAATAGCAAAGCTTCTAGTGGTCGGGGTGGTGGGCAGGGGGCCATGTCCGAATGTCCCATGCCCTGTCATCTGAGGGCAGGAGGGATGGAATCACGCCAGTGCCGCCTTCCCTACAGGGCCCAAACCAGTCCCATTAGTGCCATGATGCAGATTGACACTGAAAGAATCCCTGAGCACTTTTCCAGAAGGAAAAGCTCAACTGAAGGAGCAGAGCAGCCCGATCTGGAGAAGGTAAGGACACATGGGATAGAGTGAGAATGGGGGAAGGGCAAGAGAAAGGTAAAGAGGGCGTTGATAGGAAGTCAGTGTCAGCGAGAGAGGGGACAAGAGAAGCCTTGAGACAGGGGGAAGAGAAGACATCTGGAAGTCAGGCAAAGCAATGGGAAAAATGAAAAGAGGGAAGGAGGCAGCGAGGGGAGAGGAGATGAGACAGGGAGGTGGATGAGAAAAATGAAAGACAGGCAGGAGACACCGAGGGGAGAGGAGAAAAAACAGGCAGATGAATGACAAAGATGAAAGGAGGACAGGATGCACCAAGGGGACATGAGAAATACAGCCAAAAAGCCAAGCAGCGATTGAGGGAGGATCCCAGAAACTGCCCTATGTTGCCAGTCAGCAGTTTTATAAAACAACAATATATTTTGTCTATATTACTTTTGTTTGGAGGCTTGCTTTACACGCTGCATTTGTGGGAGCCCTTGCGGCTGTCACTTCCCTTGGGGTACACAGAAGTGTTATCACCTTGCTGCCTTTTCGCACAGGTTCCTCCACAGCAGGCACTTGTTGAAATAGAAGGATTTATAGCTTTTCAGTGGATATTTCGTCTTTCAAGGAGACTTCAT
Organism: Ambystoma mexicanum; assembly: GCF_040938575.1. NCBI lineage: Eukaryota > Metazoa > Chordata > Amphibia > Caudata > Ambystomatidae > Ambystoma > Ambystoma mexicanum. The sequence goes on along the minus strand of NC_090936.1, from coordinate 114,997,818 downwards.
CACCTTGGGTTCCAATTCTCTCTCTACCATCAGGATACCTCTCTTTTATGGGGGACAAATCACCGCCACTCTTGGGTTGCTAACTGTCCCCAGCTGTTAGGCGATCCTCAGCACATCAGGCCTCCCCACATCAGAACACTGCTCACATTCCCCCAACATCTCCACCCGAGCTTCGAGGCTCAAGGGATTCGGTGAACCCACAGAACCGAAAACACCGTACCTTCTTTGGTGTACGGGCTCGATTACAACCTTTCCTGCATTGGCAACTGCCTTGGAGGATATATCGCAGAAAGGGCGGCGTTACGTCATCACGTCGGTCACGTGATACAGTGTGGCGTTCCTCACGTGATCTTGGTGGACGTCACATGGCCCAGAGACGTCACATGACCCAGGGACACACAGTATAAAGAACTGAGAGGCAGGACGATCATTGCTTCTCAGCTGGCTTCGGACCCTGTTTGGCGTTACTACTTGCTCCTTGCTACCTCGACCACGGAACTCTATCTTGGACTCTCTTGGACACCCCTTTGTACCTTTGCTTGGAACTGTTTACCTGTTGCCGGATTTTTGGACTGCACATCGACTTGTCTTTGGATCATCCCTGAGTATCTTGCTGTACTTCTATGCCCAAGTCAAGCCCTATCTTACAGGTGGCCTACCCGTATCCACGCTTACCTGCGGTTCTACCACTCCAGGGACTGCTGTATCTTTTTGAGCCTCGAACCTCCCTACTAGGTTACCTGGGTCTCCCTTACACCAGATAGGTAAGACACTTTAGATTCTTTTGTTTACCTGCCTGTATTGTGATTGCCTGGTGCTTAACCTCATTCCTTCTTGACAGCAGCATCGGTGTTCCAGAGGCTCCGTGGATCTGGGAAGACATCTCTCACCTGTGGCCTCAAGGGTCGCACAGCGGGTTTCTATTTGTTCCCCTGTGCGTCACTTGGGGACGGAGGTCTCATCGGTCTACACGACACTCAAGTCAGAACAGACTGAGAAGCCGTATAGTCGTGTTAGACGATGCAGGGATCCACGGACGAACCCATAACTGCTTTAGTTCAGGCAATTACAATATTAAGGGCAGATATGGCCGCCGCGAACACAGTGATCCATCAAAGGTTGGATACCATACAGAGCGTTCAGCATTCCCTTCCTGCAGAACCTGAGTTTGGAGATGGCAGCTCCTCCACTACACCCCCTCCCTTGGCTACTTCTACAGTCCCGACTCCAATAATCCTCCCAACTCCTTCCCCCCTGGCTGCTCCTGAACGCTACCAAGGCGATCCCAAGAAATTCAGAACCTTTGTTAACCAGTGCAAGTTACATTTCTTATGCAGGCCTTTGGCTTTTCCCACGTCCACTGCTAAGGCCGCCTTCGCCCTTTCCCATTTAGCTGGAGCAGCTGCCGCTTGGGCTAATCCCCTGTTAGAGAACAATAGCCCAGTTCTTTATGACTTTGATTTGTTGGTCCTAGAAATGTCCCGAGTATTCGATACCCGACACAAGGCACAGTCTAGGGATTTGGAGTTGTTGGAATTGACTCAGGGCAAAAGGACTCTGATAGATTACATCACCCGGTTCAATCAGCTAGTTGCGGAAACATCATGGCCAGAAAACAAGCGGGCGGTGGTCTTTTATAGGGGGTTGAGTAACACCATGAAAGACGCTTTAGCAGTGATCCCTTCTATGCCTACTCAGTATCAGGAATTGGTTGATCTCGTCCTGCAGGTAGATGCACGACGATCGGAGCGTAGAGCTGAATTGGGGGCCTCTTCCTCTCCTACTCTTGTTAGTACTCCCGCTTCCAGTACTGAAGAACCTATGCAAGTGGGAGGGTTACGCAGTCCTATTACAACATCTGAGAGGGAACGTAGAAGGGTAGATAATGCATGCTTTTATTGTGGCACCACTGGACATTTCGTGAAAGAGTGTCCTCGACGTCCCAAGAAGAGTCGGGTTTTTCGGATGGCTCGACCTTAGAACCGGAGAACAGGTCGAGTGTCCCATCATCTTCTCCGGGTACCCCTCTTGCCTTTGCTCGTGTTCAACCCATCTCCGTAAAGGCTACTCTATGTCCCTCTACTGGCCTTCTTCATGCAGTCAATATCATTATTGATTCCGGTGCCACTGGTAATTACATAGATATTGATTTGGCCCATTCCCTCAATCTACCCTTAGTGGTAAAAACACGACCGGAACATGTCCAAGCTGTAGACGGCTCCGCATTGGTTTCTGGTCCTGTTAAACATCAAACTGCACCCCTCTTGTTGAACATACAAGACATAAACACAGAAACCTTAAGTTTTGATTTGATCACCGCACCTCAATTCGGTATCATACTAGGGATTCCCTGGTTACGTGAACATAATCCACTGATCAATTGGCAAGCAGGCACTGTACTCTTTGAGTCCGATATTTGTCAGAATTATTGTCTTCCGGTCCATCAAGCCCCTGACACACCCTCTCGGTTCTTGGGAGCCTTAGCACAACTCACACTGACCGTTGACGATCCAGAAGTCATACAGTCCCATACTGTTGGGGGGTTGATGTCTGGGATTCCGCCAGAATATCGGGCTTTCGAATCAGTTTTCAATCGAGGCTCGTCTGAGGTACTTCCTCCACATAGAACTTATGACTGCCCAATCGAATTGCTTCCTGATTCCCCTGTTCCTTCGGGCAGGATCTACTCTTTGTCTCCTTCGGAGGAACTGGTGTTAAAAGAATATGTACAGAACGCCCTGCGTTTAGGACACATCCGCCCCTCCACTTCACCAGCGGCAAGTCCTATCTTCTTTGTACCCAAGAAGGAGGGGGATTTACGTCCTTGTGTGGATTATCGGCATCTTAACGCGATCACCAAGAAGGATAGATATCCCATCCCGTTAATTACTCCACTCTTAGATCATTTAACACATGCTTCCATTTTTACCAAACTTGATCTACGCGGCGCATACAATTTAGTACGGGTTCGCGAGGGAGACGAGTGGAAAACTGCTTTCTGTACTCGTTACGGCTTGTACGAATATCTTGTCATGCCCTTTGGCTTATGTAACGCCCCGGCCACGTTCCAACGATTCATGAATGACATTTTCAGGGATATTCTGGATGTGTACATGGTTGTGTATTTGGACGACATCCTGATCTTCTCTCGTGATCTTGATGACCATGTAAAACACGTCCGAGAAGTATTAACCCGTTTAAGAAAACATTCCTTGTTTGCCAAACCTGAGAAATGTCAGTTCCATAAGACCTCTGTTGAGTTTTTGGGTTTCCACATCACCCCTGGGGCGTTATCCATGAACGAGTCTAAGGTCAAAGCAGTCTTAGATTGGCCAGTACCTCAAACACTCAAATCCTTGCAGGCCTTTTTAGGATTCGCCAACTTTTATAGGCGTTTCATTTCTTCCTTTTCTACAATTGTAGCCCCACTCACGGCCCTGACTAGTCCTCGGGTACCATATCAGTGGCAGAGAGAACAGCAGGAGGCTTTTGAGGCTTTGAAAACCGCCTTTACTACCGCACCGGTACTCCAACATCCCAATCCTGATCTTCCGTTCATAGTCGAGGCAGATGCCTCTTCCTTTGCCCTCGGGGCGGTACTGTCACAAACATGTCCTAATACAGGCAAATTACATCCAGTCGCATACCACTCCCGTAAGTTTTCCAGTACTGAGTCTCATTATACCGTTACGGAGAAAGAACTCTTGGCTGTCATGGACGCTTTCCGTGTTTGGCGTCATCATCTTCTGGGGGCTAAACATCCCATCACAGTATACTCCGATCATCGGAATCTACAGGATTTGGCCTCTCTGAAATGCATTAATAGCAGACAGGTCCGATGGCATCTTTTCTTTTCCTCTTTTGACTTCCGTATGATGCACCGTCCTGGAACGGCACATGGGAAGGCGGATGCCTTGTCACGTTCCCCGGGGGGGGTCCAATTGCCTACATTCCCCGACACTGTTCTCGGAAAGAGTCATGTGATTTGTCTCTGTACTCCCTCATTGTCACTGATAGACTCGGTTTGATCCTGGACTAGCAATCATTCTGACCAGTTGCGAGAATGGGACCCAGTGTATACTGATGGATTACCGTTCGTACATGAACGCCTGTTCCTTCCCACACCTGTCACACGTAATCTGGCCCTTGAGTGGTCTCATGACGCTCCCTTTAACGCTCACCCCGGACAAGAGCGCACTTTGGATCTTCTCAAGCGTTGGTGTTGGTGGCCTTCTATGAAGCGCGATGTAGAATGTTATGTTAGATCATGCGCAGTATGTGCTCAGGCTAGACATCAAAGGGGTCGACCGATTGGGTTGTTGCTTCCGCTTCCGGTACCTCCCAGGCCCTGGCATACGTTGACGATGGATTTCGTTACTGATCTCCCCAAGTCGAAGGGCTTTGACTCCATCTGGGTGGTGGTGGACACGTTCACTAAAATGGCCCGTTTTGTTCCTTGCAAAGGTATCCCTTCGGCTCCTGTATTAGCGGATTTGTTTTTTGAACATGTGTTCATGCTATTCGGCCTTCCTTCGGTCATTATATCTGATCGAGGGTCACAGTTCACCTCTCGGTTTTGGAGATCCCTGACGAAGCTATTGGGCATTGATACCAGGTATTCTTCGGCCTATCATCCTGAGACCGATGGACAGACCGAAAGGACGAATCAATCTATGGAACAATACCTTCGTTGCCTTATATTGCAACATCAGACCTCTTGGTTGGCCGCTTTACGGCTTGCGGAGTTCGCATATAATAATGCGGCTCATTCAGCCACTGGTTATTCTCCTTTTTACGCCCTCTATGGCCAACATCCCAAGGTCTTGCCGGTCCCTGATGCTTCTGGTTCTGCGAACCCTGCGGCCACGACATGTCTTAGAGATCTTTCTGCCTTACACGCTAGTACAGTGGTTCATCTCACTGAAGCAAAGGCTGCTATGAAGGCTCGTGTGGACGGCAAACGTCGGGCTGCTCCCCCTCTGGTGGTGGGTTCCAGGGTCTGGTTGTCTTCACGTCATCTTCGCCTAGTGGGTTGTCGGAAGTTGCTACCTCGCTTTGTCGGTCCTTATGTGATATCAAAGGTTGTGAATCCGGTGGCTTTCCGTCTAGTGCTTCCCAGCTCTTGGCGCATCCTTCCTGTGTTTCATGTCTCACTCCTCAAACCTTGTCCCGACTCTGTCCGTCTTCGTACCCCTGTTGCGCCGGTGTCCTTGACCTCTCCTGATGTTTTCGAGGTGTCGGCCATTTTGGGCTCCAGATGGTTTAGGGGTAGGATCCAGTATCTGGTGGATTGGAAGGGTTACGGCCCGGAGGAACGTTCATGGGTTTCCGCCTCTGACCTGAACGCCCCTCGCTTGGTAGCCCGTTTCCATTTAGACCATCCATCCTGCCCAAGGGGTCGTGGGCCGTTGGGGAGGGGCTATGTTAGGCGATCCTCAGCACATCAGGCCTCCCCACATCAGAACACTGCTCACATTCCCCCAACATCTCCACCCCAGCTTCGAGGCTCAAGGGATTCGGTGAACCCACAGAACCGAAAACACTGTACCTTCTTTGGTGTACGGGCTTGATTACAACCTTTCCTGCATTGGCAACTACCTTGGAGGATATATCGCAGAAAGGGCGGCGTTACGTCATCACGTCGGTCACGTGATACAGTGTGGCGTTCCTCACGTGATCTTGGTGGACGTCACATGGCCCAGAGACGTCACATGACCCAGGGACACACAGTATAAAGAACTGAGAGGCAGGACGATCATTGCTTCTCAGCTGGCTTCGGACCCTGTTTGGCGTTACTACTTGCTCCTTGCTACCTCGACCACGGAACTCTATCTTGGACTCTCTTGGACACCCCTTTGTACCTTTGCTTGGAACTGTTTACCTGTTGCCGGATTTTTGGACTGCACATCGACTTGTCTTTGGATCATCCCTGAGTATCTTGCTGTACTTCTACTCCCAAGTCAAGCCCTATCTTACAGGTGGCCTACCCGTATCCACGCTTACCTGCGGTTCTACCACTCCAGGGACCGCTGTATCTTTTTGAGCCTCGAACCTCCCTACTAGGTTACCTGGGTCTCCCTTACACCAGATAGGTAAGACACTTTAGATTCTTTTGTTTACCTGCCTGTATTGTGATTGCCTGGTGCTTAACCTCATTCCTTCTTGACAGCAGCATCGGTGTTCCAGAGGCTCCGTGGATCTGGGAAGACATCTCTCACCTGTGGCCTCAAGGGTCGCACAGCGGGTTTCTCTTTGTTCCCCTGTGCGTCACTTGGGGACGGAGGTCTCATCGGTCTACACGACACTCAAGTCAGAACACCAGCCAAAGGACACACAGCAAGCATGGGAGGCAAAGAGCAGAAAAATCCAGCTAGTAGTGAAAAAACTCTGCTTGCCTCCCGCATGCTCTTTCCCAGCACCCCTTTTTCAATGCACATGTACATTTCTGATTCCCTTCTCGGCTTATAAATTGAGCGAACAATACAACAACTATCATTCATAGTGAGCTCCTCTGTTTCATAATACAATATTGCAACCACTGCAAAATTCATGTCTGCCTTCTAACTGAGCTCACAGAAATGTAGACTTTCATTGCGGTTTGGAAGTGAATGTCCAAAATGGCTGCACACCGGCGCCATGTTTTGGCTCCTTTTTGCACAGACATTACAGTTTGTCTAAGGCCGCTATGGTCATTCTATGTAGCCTTGGGAGAGTTGCTTGATCAAGCACTTTAGCAATATCGTCCTCATTATGGGAAGCTGTGCTTCTGTACAGCTGTGTATAGAATTCTTGGAAGATCCCATTGATGCCTTTCTGTGTCATAGCCAACAAGCCATCCTTATGCTGTATTTGTGTAATGATGCCCTGAGGTTTCTCCCTCCTCAGGAGCCAAGCCAGCAGGCATTCTGAGTTGTCCCCCTCACCATGGATTTGTACTAATGTGTATAGTTATGATTCCCCAGTCGTTCCTATGATTGCTGTTAAAGTAAACATTCCCTAATCAATTCAGCACCACACAAGTTACCCATTGATATGTCATCCTCAAATTTCATGATGGTTTCTTGTTTGATTCATGTATACTGTTATTGCTTCTATTGTTCCATGTTTGATGTATTTTGTTAAACTGTAAAGCGCTTTGGATTAAAGCGATATATAAAAACAATAAATACAAATACAAATGTTGCTTTCAGTTGCTTTAGGTGTATTTTGAAGTGTGGCCGAACCCAAGCATTTCCCTCTAATTGTAATCTTAAATGCTTCCCACACAACTCCTACATGCTCCACAGACCCTCACTAAACTCAAAGTATTTGTCAATGTCTTCTTTAATGGTCTCCTTATAGGCCACATCTAACAAGGATTCAGCGCATAGTTTCCATGTGTGTATGGCCCTTTTTTGCTTCCCCAAAGTCAGTGTAGCCCTCATAGGGGAGTGATCAGAGATAGTCTTTCTGGCAATGGGGAACTGATCGTTCCCCACTACAATGTAGTCAATTTGCAAATGTGTCCCATGTCGGTGTGATTAAAAATAGTATCCCCTTGTCTCCCCCTACTGTTCCCACCAAAACTCGACTAGGTATAGGTCACACACAATTCGGTTCAGGGAGTTGAACGCCAGGGTCTTGTATGCAGCATTGGTACCAGATCTATCCATGTACGGGTCAAGTAAGTGTGAAGGGCCAGAAATGAGAGGCAGACACAAAGCTATAGTTTACTCGGTTTCAGACATGTTTATTCATCAGAAATGGGTTGGAGTAAGTCTTTCTATCCATATCCAAAGAAGAGTTTCCCTGCCTAGGAAACTAAACCTAAAGATCAGTCTGTATCAAGTAATTAAACTTATAAAACTGTCCTTGTGTCTAAAACATTCTAATCTGACCCTCATTCTAGAAATGAACAACTAAGAGAATAAGGAAATGTCTCTGACTTAGAGTCAGCAAAAAGAAATTCATAATCAAAAGTAAATGGGGAAATCCAACATAAAAGTATTTTCCAAGGATAAACCCTTGGATCCGGAGGGTGGTTCCTTCCCCTGGATATTTAGGCAGAATGGCAAAAGTGCCTCTTTCAAATGACAGTTTCTTTAGCTTTTTAAATTAGGTTCAGAATGTTCTTGTGCAAACAATACTTCCATAACATTTTTTTTGTTCGTACATTTTTATTGGTTTTCAACAAAAAGGAACATTTAACAACTTGCTCCCCCCTTTCATGTACTCCCCCCCATACAGTTCGGCCGTGGTCCGGTCACCTGTCCTTTTCGCTCCTGACAAGGTAGCCAAGTCCTCCCGATCCCTTGTAATGTTACGAGCTGCAGGTCTCCAACTATAGCCACATTACCTCCTATATTAAGTTCAGTAGTCTCATTCTCCTCGGGCACCAGGCCATTCTTGCACCTTGTTGGAGGTGACCCAGCACCTTTGACCAATATACAAGAAACCCGGCTGCTTTGTAAAGAGTAAGTCATGAGTGAGGGTCTGATCAGGTATACCAATACCCCATTCTCTCAGGATAGTCGTCTCTAGTCCCATAGGGGGATCCCTCCCACTGAGTAGCACTCCCAGGAGGACTATTGGGCAGTGGCCTCACCTCCCTGGCTTCATTAGAAGGGCCCCCGTAGGGGAGAAGGGAGGAGATCCGAAGATTCATCACATTATTAAGTATGAACTGGGGTTGTGTGTCTTGTTAATTGACTGGGCCCCAGGCCCCTTTGAGTTTGTACTTGGGTCGAAAGTGCCCCAATATGACCTGGTTGTCTTCCTGCCTCCTGTCAATAAGCACTGTTTTTTTGAGACACTAGGATCAGATCATCAGCAAGAGTGACTCTGATGAGCATGTGTTTTGCAAGGTATGAGAGGGCTACAGAGGTTCCTTCTCTCTATGATGTTGGTGTGGGTACCAGAGGATTTGGGGTTGTAAACAGTCTCAACCCATAGCAATCACATATGGTTTGGGTATCATTAGGTCCTTGTTATGTTATGTTATGAAGACTTATACCGTGCAATGTTACCATGTGCATGGTCTCCAGGCACTCGCGTGGCTCTGTGAGAAAGTGGGTGTGGTTGGTTAGTGAGGGAAGAGGATAGAGGTTGTGCTCTTCTCTTGATGATTGCAGAACCAGGAGAAACTGGTATCTGAGCGTGTGAGCTTACTGGGTGGGGTGTGTTGTGTGCACTGGGTTTGTTGTTAGTTGCTACAATTGGGCTTGGGGCACATGGAGGTGCTTTGGGAAATACTCAGTTTATCTCCTTCAGCACAAGATAGGTAGACATCATTGGTCCGCAGAGCCCCCCAGCATCCAAAAAAAGGATCATATAAAGTGGCTTTGCCTCGCATAATTCAATGAAATCAGATAATTATATATGTAAGGATCTCCAGATATGCTGTTAAATTGTATCTGGAATACTTGGAGTATGTAGGAAGGGTTTCCGCTTGTATTATTCAATATTCACCATTTCATTACTGATTTGGGTGCGTCTTCCCATGAAATAGTTTCAGGTGAGAAATACTAGAAATAATGTGTCTTTATTCTTAGCTGTACGTACTTCATTTTGCAACAAATTAATCCTGCTTTTAATGGCCTGAGCTGCTTTAGAATGATCTATCTAAAGCCACTATGATAGGCTAGTGTGTTTTTGGTCTTTTTGTAGAGGGATGCTAGATTAGTTTAAAATATTTTAGGTCTGTCCTTTATTTGTAAGGGATTGCCCCTAAATAAAGGGATCCCCAGCAGGAACCTGGGAGTTAAACCTATACAAATGATTTTCCCAGGGGCAGATAATGCAGACATTGAGATAAATAAAGCACACTAAAGCGCAATAATGTAAATACAAAAGGTACATAGAGAATGGAGCAATGGCCATATTGTAGGGTTAAACAAACACATATATTGAAATCAATCCGTATGTATATATTTAAAAACTGTTAATGTTACTGAGCGTGGCATGTAACATACATCAAAAAAGGAAATTAACAAAACTTCAATAGAGAATAAAAGCATGACATTAACACATGAAAAGTGCAGCTAATCGGGCAGAATTCAGCCTAACCTGCACTTTAAGCCTTAGATACGTACATTAAACATAAGTAGAAGCGATTTGGAACCCAATTTCATCAGCCGATATTTAGTCAATGGATTTCTGCTAAGGTCAACTTAAGTATGGGCTATCCTGACTCTAGAATTAAACCTCCTTCAGGAACAGATTTCAAATGGGCGATGGCACAAACTAAAGGAAATGTCTATCTGTGGGAAGCAAAGACAACAATATAGAGTGGTGTCCTTTCTGTTCGTAGTCTAGAAGAGAATGTGTTGGTGTATATGCACCTGCCAGTGTGGACAGGGTGGAAGAATGTGTAAAACTTTCAAAGGCCACCTTGCTTCATCACCATTTTGCAGATAAATATCCCTACATTTGAATTTACCATTGACTCTGGAACAACTGTTAATCTCATGGCAGAGGATGAATGCAGTGTCTGACAGGTGTGACAAATCACAGGAATCTGGCCCTTCTCCCCAAGGGGAGCCGCTCACCCCTCATGCGGCTAGGGAGGTGAGCCCGCTCCACAATACCCTCCTTAGGGGTAGAGGCAAGTGGGAACTCACCAGAAGAGACAGGCACTCACATTCGTGTGAGGAACTCCTTAGAGTACATTGTAAAATATCCTCTTCAAACCTTTCCCGTGAAAATGTATATGAAGAAAAAAACAGTATGTGTTGTCCACAGAAAATGGTAAATCTTCCTTTAAATACAAATGTCCATTCAACTGGGACAAAGTAGATGACATGCAGAGGAGAAGAGAAGCTGCTGGAAACAGAGAAAGAGACAAGGTGGTGCTTCCAGGAAGCCCCAAGGCTACGTACGCCCTGAAAGGGGATGAGCCTGGAGACACGAGGGAAGAACCCAAGAATTACAAAAAGGCTCGAAGACTGGCTCGAGGGAGAGGCTGGACGTGCAGAGTCCTGTAGCTGTAAGAGTGCGAGAAGTGGCGACAGAATTTCTAAAACCTGCAGCAAGGAGATGGAGAGAAATTAAGTCAAGGAGATGGAGAAATTAAGTCAGACGTGTGGCGTCTTAGACCTGAGAGAGATGGAGAGTGGTGGTGGGACCACGGGTGCTTGCGGTGGGCTGAGGGTCCCAAAAACAATGCTGAAAACACTCTGCACTGGAAAAGTCGGAACGAGCCAGTACACGAAATACTGAACGGCCATGCAACAAATTGAGGCGGAGGAAAAGACGCTGAAGGCACACAAGAGACCAAGCTGGAGAGAGAACCAACCCTGAATGACAAGAAAACCTGGTGACATCATCCATAAGAGCATCAGGTAATAGGGAAAACGGGAGACCTGGGAGGGGGACGGACAATCATTATTGGCGAGCTCATACTCGTCCCAGTCGAGGAAAAGATTTAACATTGTGCCAAAGAAGAGTGAATGAGAATTATTATAGGAGTGATCAAACTCGTATCAGTCAAGGCAAAGAAAGCCTAATCATATAAGAACGCCAAATTATCAAAGAGAAGCCAGAGAATAAGGTTGGAATAGGATATATGTCCAAAGACAAAGATGAGCGAGAAATCAAAGATTGTGAACTGTGTAAAAAGAAAGGAAATACTAAAGCAGAAAGACATAACAATTGGATAGCTTTACCATGTAAAGAGAAAAGAACAACTCTTTGTAGAGGGAACCAAGAGGAGAAACCAATGTCCAATAAAGTATGGAATTAACTTTATGAACTGATAAAAACAGTTACCAGAGACTATTTAAAGATCAAATATTTAATACAAGTTAGTGGGAAACCAAAACTCTGGGCTGGGAGAAGGGAGACATTCTCCGGGCTTTTCATTATGAAGTTAGTGGTAGGGTCAGGAAAGGGTTAGTTTGGACAGTGGACTGTTTATTTTCAAGAAATTGACTGATGACTGACGCGCACATTAGCTACTTTTGTTCGGTAGGGATGCAGCATAGCATGGGAAAGATGGGCATTATTCGTTTCTTTCATAAAAACAACAGTGAAATGGCTAATAAGAATCCATGTACTTCATCTGACCCTCCACACAGAATGCTCATTGCTTGCTCCTCATGACAGGAACACGCGCTACCATACCTTGGCACGTTTAAGGTGTCTATTCACTACAAAGGACCATTGGGAACAGTAGATACACACATGATCAAAGCTGAGAGCGGTTGCCTTCTTAGTTTTAAGTTTGAGCTATGCATGGGTCATTTACATGCTAATGAGTGAAAACATCTGGTATGATATGTGAGATAGATAGGTCAGGATAAGGAGATACTATAGCAAATACATCACTGGGTATGATTACCTTTTCTGCATCACTAAATACAAATGGACAATTGTGCCCCAGATTTTCCAAACATTATGCACCGTTTCTGCTTTGCAGGTGACATCCCAGTTCCCTAATTGTGCAGGATGAGCTCCCAGTTCCCTAATTGCACAGAAGGAGCAGTGATACAGTTAGCGCAGAAGTGGCCAGTATTATTATCCAATAATGGTAAAAGACAGCTCTTCGATAAATTGTGGGATGGAGCAAATAAAGTGTTGAGTGTGTATATGGACTAGTCACTTAGTGACAGTTTAGGTCAGATCGAAAAGGCCAAAGAGCTTATTACTGGGGTGTGTGAGGGGTGGAAATGAGAACAGGACACAAGTAGGTCATGTTTTAACCAGAAGAGATGTATTGAAAGAAAATGGGTTGGACAAATACCTCTCTTGCCCAATGCTTAAAAGGGGTTTCCCTGCCTGTGAACAAAAAACTAAGGATCTCTCTGTGTCAGGAAGTCGATAACAAAAACTGATCTTGTGTCCAAAAGGTCCTAACTTGACTATCACACTACAAACCAAACACAAAGGGTGCAAGGAAATACCTCTAACTTGATGTTGGCAAAAAGTGTTCAAAACCAAAAGTATAAGAATAACTCCAACACAAATGTACACCAAGGTAAAGCCCCTTGGGTCCAAAGTTTGGTCCTCTTGCCCTGGATTCTTACATAGGATGGCAAAAATGTCTCTTAGATACCAGTTCCTTTGGGTCTTCACTGTACTCCCAAAATACTTGTTTAAATTATTAGTTCTGCAACAGTCTTTCTTTACCATTTCTAATCATCTTTCTAATCATCGTTCCAGATCACCTGGTATACTCAGGACTTTTTATTTTGCCTTGTCCGCATTCAAACATTATTCTTATTGCGTGTAGAGTTTGTACTTTGCCTTGCCTGCTGTGGTGAATCCTATGGATCCCTCACCATATCCCTCCCTAAAGTCTCTTCTCAGGTGGCCAGTGAAAGGCGGCTGCTTCCTGATCCTAACCTTGGGGGTGGTGCTCTGCGGTACGATGACCTGGGAGGACAGAAATCTCAGGGTGGTGAGAGGAATCCATGGGGTCTGACACAGTATTTATCTTCCCCTAAGGAAGAAGTATTACAAATGGCAAAATACCTAATCGCTTTTTGTCATAATAATCTAACTGCTCTGTTGGGGAAAACCTAAATGTGGGTAGAATCAGCCAAATCTCCTGTGGTATAAAAGGTGAATAAAACACAATCTCAAACCCATAGAGCTACGTATTTCTCTAACTCAAAAGAAAGAAATGGACAGAAGTCAGTAAATAATAATCATCAAAAGTTAGAACACCGTATTCTTCTTTTCAAAACAAACTGGTAACGGAATAATATAATGGTCCTTCAAAGAATGTTATAAAAAATAGAAAGGTGATTAGCAAAGCACAACAAGTTTTTAAAAACTAACTTTGTTGCCAAGGAATTCAAGTCCCACAATCCCCTCAGTATTGGGACGAGGAGGAGGGAAACAGAGGAACACTACTGTTGGAGTGATCTCTTAATTGGTGCAAATGGCCTACACCTGAAGGGGACTGTTAGGCTTAAAAAGCCCCCCAGGTGCAGACATTAGAAGGAGGTGAAGAAAAAGCAAGAGGGAGAGAGAGAGAGAGAGAGAGAGAGAGAGAGAATGAGAAGCAGAACTGCGGAAGAAGAAGAAACAATGAGAGCCGTGGTTGCAGCTCAAAAGGAACCTTGAGGCGAGAGAAGACACAAGGAGATGTACGTGATTGTTTCGGAAATGAAAATGTCGAATTCGAAATGCACGTTACGAAATAATAATACACATCACCCCCCACCAACTGTTCCCCACCCTCCACCCCCTACCATCCATACTTACCTCTGTGGCCGACTTACATGCTGCTCCTCTGCACGGCTCTATGCCTGCAAGGGAAGTCACTCCCCATGAGGTTTTCCCACATTATACCACCCCCAGGGGGACTATCGTGTAGTGGCCTCACCACCCTAGCCTCATGGGAAGGGGCTTCCCCTTTGGAGAAGTGACGATACCTTTTGAACGTTGGTGAACAAGGTTTTCCAGAACATAATTCACGAAATCATAGCTCACCTTCCAGGGGTAATCAACCTCATGATGAGAAATACCTCTTTGTTGTCAAGGAAACGCAGCATCAAAAGTTGCATGAAACAAACAGGTAAGCTGGAATCGTTTAGGACACACAATCTCCATTCTTTTGCCCGCAATCTTTTGATTATGGGCTAAAGAGAATGCCTACTTTAAATCGCTGAGGCCACTGCCGGCCCCCACCACACATGAGTGCACACAGATGTTGTCCTCAGTGGCCTGGAAGAGGGAAGTCGTGGGCGCAGAGCACATGTAAGTGTGCTTGTGTGGGGGTTGGGGGGTGGAGCGAAAGGAGAGTTTGGTTCTATGAAATTAAAACTTTATCAGCGCAGGAGAAGGTGTGGCAGACAGCGGTTTGGGGGTAAAAGCACCCAAATGTGCATTTCCCGCCCCTTGAAGGTCACTCCAAAGCAGCCTAAAAAAGCAGCTTTTTTTGGATACGGCCTTCAATGGGAAGATTTTAGGCATAGAACCGAAGGAATAAAAAGTTCAAGACTTCAAGTCTGCCTCGATACCCACAACGGTGTCAGAAGAATGCAGCTTCTCAGGAATGGTAACCTGATCAGTCGATAAGGACACAACCACTCAGGGAACTTCCAAAAGAATCCTGTGAATGGCTCTGGGGTGCTGCTCAAGAACACACCTGTGCTCACAAAAGTGATGGCTTATGTGACAAACATTCCTGCACTTGGGCAGGTGACTGTCACAGGAGCATGTATACCCCCAACATTGCTACAGAAGCTCATGGACATTGGGGAGAGAACGCACCCAAGGACCCTTGGGGATGCCCTTTCCCATCAGGGTGGCCGCCTTTGAGAGTCATTCCAGCCTCATAGATAGACTCAAACAATCACCATAGGAAGCAGGACTATTCTCTTTAATTTAAATAAACTTGCAAGAGGAGATCCATTTTCATATTGGACGCCAAGGCATACGCTCATGCATTATGAGGCATAATTGCACGAGCGAGGAGGTCCTATAGATATGAAATTACACGCGCAAAGTGAAACTGATTTGAACGCTCCTGCAACGAAGAGGTTATATAACAGACATCTTCACAGGCTTACCAGACCATTCACTGACTTGTAATCACATGCTGGGCAGCCAGCCATGAGGGCCCAGGGTAAAGCAGACAGTGTACACCGGTGCTCACTGAAGGAGGGAAAGATTCCTCAGCTATGCCCACGGCCGTCCAAATAATCAAAATGGTGGCAGGGCTTGAAATAGGCTTCGTCCAACCCCCCTTTGAGCACACATAACTCTAATCATGTTACCAAATCACAGAGCATCCCAGCCCACGCAGACCCAGTGAAACTTAAGTCCCTAATCACCACCTAAGGGGAGAGACCGGAATTCAAAAGCTAGCCAGCCCAGTGATCAGGGGCGAAGCCCTCTGGAGAGCCCGAGGTTCAGGCTAAACATGCTACTTTGGGGCATTCTTTTCATCAAAGTGGACCCGTTGTTTGGCCATAGCGGCCAGTTTGATGAGTTACTTCACTATGCCACTAGTAGTTTGACCAGTGTTACTGAACAAATATTCTTTAAATTCCACAATTTGCAATACATATTTCCAAATAACTACCCCTTTGGTACTACTCAAACAGCCTGCCACAAAGGGAATTAATTGCTGTTTGAGAATATGGGCCACATTTTCGTCGCGCCTGAGCCTATTGTATGCCCTAGTCTGACCCTTCTGGTAAATTATACTAGACCCTGTGGTTTGGGTGGAGTCTAGTAAAAAAAAAGTCCAGCCACTTGCATGCACAAGCTGAGCTTGCACCACCCCAATTCAAACCTGTGTTGCGTTGCTTGTCTTGCTTCCAAGACAAAGTTGCTCCTGAGCTATCCCTCCTCACTAGCTTGGCTCAGAGATCACCTCTAAGAATAGAAAAAGGGGTCTTCAGCCGCAGGAGTATTCCTTCAAGATAGAATGCTGTCCTGCAGCTATCAATCCAGCAAACTATCTATAACAACAGGCTTTTTCCGCAATGAAGAAAGAGAGCAGGGGGTAAGTGCACTGAAGTGCACTGTCTGGCTACTGGCAGATTGCGCTATCACTAGAGGAGATTCGAGGGGTGATTCAAAAAGATGAGTGCCTTCAAACAGGTATTCAGGCTCATCTGACCAGTAGATGGAAGAATGTGCTGGCTGAGAATTGCCTTGGAATCCCTGAGGCAAGGAAGATGATCTAGGCACCGGTGAACATTAAGCAAATTGCCAGTAACTCATGAAGGGCGGTTGCTAAGGTTGGCCATGAGCGCTTTGCTCCTCGCACGCAATGAACATCAAGGTGTCGTCAAAACAAAGGCTAGGATTCGGGGGAAAAACATGGTTTCTCAGTATCAATGCCAGTGTCGAAGCAGAAGTAGATCAATTAATCCTGTACCAAAGTAATAGGCAGCCACCCATCCTCAAGGAAGACTTAAACAATATACCCTGGCAGAAAATCAATGCAGAATTGTGGGTAATGGCCCACGGCAGACACCTCCATGTGACTGTGGATGAATACTCTCCTTGACCATAGCGTAGGGCATTTGGCTCCCGCTCCCTAACACCCACAATCTCCCTTCACTCCCACCCACTTGCCCGCGGTTGAGTGGGTAGCAGGGCTTTAAATGGGCCGGGACTAGCTGGGGGAAACCTGGCAGTCTCTGAAAAATTGTTCTGAGGCGGGGCACAGTCAGGACTCCCTAAAGTTCCCTGGCAGCCTAAGCCAATGAGGCATCTAGAGGCCAAGGCCTTTTTTCTAAAGCTTGAAGCTCTCAGTCATGGTGGCGCAACACCTCATAGGGATCCCTTTAACCAAGCTATGTGTGGGGTCAGGTTCCACCATTTTGGAAGAAAGGGCGAGGCTGCTAGAAACAAGGACTTTTTTCTAAAGCCTGGAGCGCTCGCTCATTCGCGAGAGCTTCAGGCTTTAGGGAACAAGGCCTCAGCTTGTAGTGGCAGAACTGTTTCATCCTTAAAAGTGGCGCTGACCCACACATGCATTCCTTTATGTAAAAGATGCAGGGATCATCGCCCTCGCACCTAGGATTGCCAACTTTCTGAAATAATTTTGCGGGACACTTGCACACAAGTCACGGCATCATTTACCTTTGGCCTGCCCCCAATTATTATTTAAATAGTTGGTGAATGTCTGTTAACGCTCCAACACCTGGTTATTTGTAATGCTAATGGCTTGTCCTTGGGAGGTGATGTCATGTTTTTTAACTGTAAACGTGACCATCACAACCCACGAACAACGCATTTTAATTAAGCCGGGTGCCAGAGCCCAAGCCTCGGTGGCAGCAGCTTGATCTGCAGGCACGAAAAGAGGCCTACGTCGGGATTGCTAAATTAATGGGGTGGGACTTTTCCCCATCTAGCACAGGACAGAGTCACCCAGCACGGGACAGTCCCGTAAAAGAGGGGACGGTTGGCCGCTCACGGTGAGACAGTGATGATCGGTGCAAACGGATGCCAGGCAGCAGGGGGGGAGCTGCCACTTAAGAGCCGCCCGTATGGCCCGCCCCCTTTAAGATACAGCCTTTTACAGTGCGCCCCCCCATACTTCCATACTTGATTGAAATGAATGGCTGGGGAGGAGGCTTGACAGGTAAATGAATTAATTCCAAGGTGACACCCATCTAAAGCTTGTGAGTTAGGAGGGAGTGGTGGGTGTTAGGGATCAGCCTGCTACAGGCCTTTTAACCCCCTTTCATACCACTGCACTTTTGGGGGTCCTGCAACCTCTGCTGAGGGACCACCAATTTAAAAAATGTATTTGTGGTAGCTGCTGGTTCCTGTTGTGACTTCAGCATACCACCAGAGGGTGCGTGCTGAGTCACCTGTAAATGATCCTGTGTCTCTATCAATAAATGGGGCACACAGTTTACTGCTTGCAAATTGCCTCCCAAATCTCTGTCTGAGAGTGGTTATTGCGGCCCTGAGGTGCAGCATGCGCAATGGCCCAGACAGGCCGCCCTGCCTCCCAGGGCACACTCATCACAGTGGGTCTGGAATGGCCAGCCCCATAACAGCTGGTGACGAGTTTTGTGGGGCACTCGCCGGCCCTGCGATCACCCGTGAGCCCCCTCACTCCACAGATGCACACAGGACAGGTCTGCTCCGTTTGGCCTCCCCGGTCGCTCTGCACGGTCGGGAGGCGCCTCATTTATTTAAGTGGCACGCGGCAGAGTGCAACGTCACTCCGCCACGTGCTAAGCCCTTAAAGGGGCAGCACCACACTCCTTCTTTTTCATGAGGACAATCAATAACAACAGAACAACACTATTTCTAAACAACAACATACACAGCAAATGAAACCCCTAACAGACCCCTTTAATAACAGCCGCCCGGATCCTCATGACACTTTAACGCAGTGGCCGGTTTGGGCCAGACTCACTGCTCCAGCATAAAGTCATTGAGGCGGACAGGTTTCCCTCGCCCTGTCCTCAGGGGGTACCTCCTGCCCACCTCTCGGAGAGGGGATCCCTCGGCAGCTGCCACACTAACGGAAGAGCAGGGAAGAGGGGCCACTCCCCCACACTCATCTGGGACCTCCATCATGTCCTTGTCCGGGGACACCTCCGCCCAAAATTCCCCTCGTCTTTTAAAGAAGCTTACATTTCAGGTTACAGATGCCTTGCCATCAGAGGCGGTTACCATGGATCCCTTGACGGCCATCACGTCCAGGGGTTCAGGCTCGTAAGTGACAGTTTCCCATGGGGGTGTCTGTTCTTGACGAGCACCTCATCCCTGGCACAAGTTGCTGAGGTCGGAGACCTCTCCTCTGATTCTCTTGCTCAGTCCATAGCCACCAGTCCCGTTCTACTTGTTGGTCATCAATGACCGCCGGCTCCTTTTCCCCTGCCTCGGGAAGCAACCCTCTCGGGCACTGTTTGAAGAGAGTTTCCGCTGGTGCCACCCCCGTGGATGTGTGTGGGGCGGTCCAGTAAACACGCAGAAACTGGTACAGAGCCCTCTGCAAACACTGGCCCTGTCCCTGCGCGATGCAGAACACTTTATTGAGAGTCCTCATCATTCTCTCCACCTCCCCATTTGCCCTCGGCCACAGCGAGTGACTTTCTGGTGATGACCACCATACCCCTACATCAATGCAGCAAAGCTCTCGCCCTGGAATGGCGCCCCATTGTCCGAGCACAGCACCCTGGGGAGTCCATGAGCAGCAAAAATCTTCTCCATGGCCACCACCACGTTCTCAAAAGCAACTGATTTAATGAATTCGACCTCAGGGTCCCTGGACCATTCGTCCACCACCACCAGGAAGTGGGTTCCCCGGGTTCTTGAGCCAAAGTCCAAATGCACCACCTTCCATGGCTGCGTGCCGCGAGGCATGGTTTCAATGGTCGGCTGCCTCTGTGCCGGAGATGCCACCTGGCACCATACACAGGACGCCACAAATTCCTCCACTCGTCTCTCCAGCTCAGGAAACCACACCTTGAGGCGCAGCCAGGCTTTTTTTTTGGCCGCTCCTTGATGACCTTGGTGGGCCAAGCCAATGACCTCCTGAATTTTTGACTGAGGGACAACAATCCGGTCACCCCTGAGCAGGAGGCCGATTGCGGAAAATGACAGCTCGTCCCTTACTTTCCAGAGCTATTCACGAGTGAGCTTTGCCTCCTGTGTCCACAGCGCCAGAGAGTCCAGCACCGCCTTCCAGGCCGCAGCCACCTCCAGGTCCTCCAGCTGCACAGAGTTGGGGGTTGCCGCCTTCACCACCAAACGGATGTGGGCATCCACTTCGGCACAGTCATCCGCACCACCCTCCGGGTCACCTACGGGATGGCGAGACAGGTAATCAGCCCCATTATTGTTTCCAGGCCGATACACCAGTGAGACTCCATACTCGAACAGCGCCAACCTCCACTGTTCAATCCTCGCAGGTGGTTTCGAGGATGAGCCGGCCAAGATTGGAGCAGTGGTTTGTAGTCGGTCACGACCGTCGCGGGTCGTCCCAGGTCGTCCCAGGACAAATAGCCGAAAGTGCCTGCAGCCCCACAGAACAGCCTGGGCCTCCCGTTCAATTTGGGAGTATCTCTGTTCCATCTCAGACAGAGCCTTGCGGGCATACGCCACTGGCCGGACCCCAGAGTCGGCGTTAACCTGCGTCAACACTGCCCTGAGGCCAAACGGGCTGGCGTCCACCACGATCTCCGACTGGACGGCCGGATCGAAAAACGCCATGGTGTTCTCGGCTGTGAGAGCATTCTGGATGTCCTCGAATGCCACCTGTTCTAGCGGCCGCCCCCACTGCCACGTAATCTCCTTTTTGGTAAGGGCTCGCAGAGGCTCTGATCGAGATGCTAAGTTCTTAATGAAGCGGCCACAGTATGTCACCATGCCCAAAAAGCTCTGCACCTCTGACACGTTCTCTGGTGGTCGTGCATCCTTAAAGTCTTTAACCTTACTGGGTCAGGTGACACTCCCCCCTCCTTAAACACGAACCCAAAGAATTTGATCTTGGACTTAAGGAATTAACGCTTTTCGCTGTGTAATGTCAAACCAAGGGACTGAAGCTGTTCAAATTTCTTGGCTAGCTTGTGCAAATGTTCTGTTTCTGTTTTAGCAAACACTAGCAGGCCACCCCCCCCCAGCACCTCACCTAAACTCGATGAAAATGCACTTCATGGCCGACGAGCCGCATGGGCCACTCCCTCTCCGCGGCATAGAACGAAGTGAAATATCACCTCGTTTGTGAAAAAAATTCTCTTCACATCACCGCCGGGCCTGGGTGTGGCTCCGATCTCGTTGCCACTGTTGTGGGACACTCGCCGGCCCTGTGATCACCCTGAGCCCCCTCACTCCACAGACGCACACAGGACACGTCTGCTCCGTTCGGGCACCCCGGTTGCTCTGCGCAGCCCAGAAACGCCTCGTTTATTTAAGTGGCACGCTGTGGAGTGCAATGTCACTCTGGCGCGTGCTAAGCCCTTAAAGGGGCAGCACCACAACGAGGATGAGACCCGGTCTCCGCATTCGATCCTGGATCAGGGGCACACCCTGCTCCGGCCCCGCTGCTGTAGAGCAGCAAAGCTTGCTCCCACATGGGGCAGTTAGAGCACGACTCAGGGCAGTAATGCCCTCCCGCTGAGCCAGCCTTTCCCGCCCAGCCCTGATCTGCTCCCACATGGGGAGCCAGGTCATCACACGGCGTGGGTGCTGTGACATAGAAAACAAAGTAAGCTAAACTCCTGTATGGGAGAGCCCGGTAATGATGGCACGGTCCTGACACACTGCCGTCATGACCTCTCGCCTGGGGGGGGGAGGGCGCAGCATCCATCGTCACCTTGATTGGATGATCCCCTCCTGAGTGGTGGAGAGGAAAGATTGAGCGGCCGGTCTCTGCTACCGCATTCCTTTGAATACTTCCTGACTGGGGGAAAGGAAGGGTTGTGCTGGCTCTGCTGCTGCAACAATATCACCATATGTAAATTGAGCTCCAGCCTGGGGAAGAGAGAAGACACAGCATCTATCAGTGCCGCAGTGTTTTAAACTAAACCCCCCCTTTGCAAAGATAAAGCTTGCTGGACCTCTGCCAGACAAGGTCCTGGCTGGGGGAAGTCTGCATGTGGTACGGGGAAGACCGCTGTCCATAATATGATTGAGTGAGGCAGGGAGTTGGCAACATGTCCCACTGCCTCTCCTACACCCCATCCACCACCACTGATGACCTCCCGCCTGGGGGAGTGAGGTAAGGTGTGGCCCCTCCGCTGCATTGATTGTAATTACTCCTGCCTGGAGGGGAGAAGAAGCAGGGCAAACCGATGCTGCCACCGCACTAATGGAAATCACTGGTGTGGGGCGGCCCAGGCACATTGCCATTAGTTCCCCACCTGATGGGGGGAGCCATTATCAACTGGACAGAGATGCCACAGGATCAGCCTTCTTGCCCACGGGCATTCACAGCACCTGAACCGCTGCCTGCCCAATACTACCACGTGCTACAGCAGATGTGGCCATTGGTGTACCCAGGTGCAGCTTTGCCTGCCAGTGGATGAGGCGCCCTCCACCATGGGATAATGAACTCATAAAGTTCCCGAACAAGTATATGTGTATTCTACTCTTCAAAAGTACCCATGAACAATGATGTATGCTTCAAACTGGTATCCAGCATGGCACTTGGTACTTGAACAGGACCCAGTAATAATGTGTGTCATTGTTTTGTTTGCACCCTTGGCATGGGATGGTGTGACTTCAGCACGCCACCAGAGGATGCATACTGAGGCACCTGTGAATGATCTTGTGTCTCTGTTAATAAAAGGGGCAGGCGTTTTCCCGCTCGCCAGTTGCATCCCAACTCCCTATCTGAGAGTGGTTATTGCGGACCTGAGAAGCCACCTAGCCATGCTATAAGTTCACCTCCAGTTCTGAGCCTTGCTGTTGTAGCTCAGAACTGGAGGTGAACTTACTGTGATGGCTACTAGGTGCCGTTGTGAAATGTATGTGTGACTTGGCTCAAATGGACCTATATGTATATATATATATAGTCTGGCGGCTGGCAGCTCCCTCCCTCCCCTAAAAGTGATTGTCCTATTTTCTTAGTGTTTTAACATAAATGCCAACCCACTCGATTCAGGCGGGAGACTCCTGATGTTTTAAACAAAAATGCTGCTATTTTTTACTTTCCCCTTCACAAATTAATTCGTATCCCAATATACTCCAGTGGGAACATTTAAATCTCCTGCTTTCTGTTAGAAAATCTCCCTCCCAGGTGCTGAAACAGAGAACCTTGAAATATTACATAACCAAGCCATTTTTTTTATTTAGGGAGGGTATCAGCATAAAATGTTTGGTTTAAAAGCCGGCACTAATAAAGCTGCGCTTTCTAGCATGTTCTTACTTCCTCGCGCAAACGCATTATAGTTTTCTTTCTGGTTCCCTGTCTTGGGTGGTCTAGTCTCTTTTCTCTTTCTATCCTCTATTTTCAGCCCGAGTCCTTCCTCTGTTTGCGTGCCCGAAGGCTTTGGTAGTCTGAGGTATACCGCCGCTGTCAGGAGAGCGCTGCGTTAACATGGGGGAACCAGAGAACCCTCGGAGCCCGGAGCTGGAGTTCAGCGAGTTCGTGGTTCTGCATGGACCAGCGCTGCGCTCTGCGTGCGTTCCGTCCCTTTATTGGGAGAGCCTGCACCACAAGCTCGCCAACGAGGTGAGTCGGTGCACTTTTTTCATGTATCGGCGGAAAGACGAGAGTGCCATGCGATTGGCGGCTTCCTTGTGCTAAGGTGACAGTTCCATTAAAAAAAGCATATGTTTCTGAACAGTGTTTTTTTTTTTCTTTTTTTTTTTTTTTCTTTCTGGTATTTACTGACCGGCACGTGGCGCTTCTTTCACTGTGGACCGACCCAGCTATTCAGAGCTGTCCGCAACCCTATCTAGCACTAGCAGCCTTTTCACGTGGTCGCTGAGGGCTTCTATTACCATGCATGATTATGTGGAATATCGCACGCCTCTGGTCAGTTTACGAACATAGTCGATAGCATGTTCCTTTCCCAAACCCGCCAAAGTTCTGATTGAAGGGAGAAGCTTGCTTCAGCGTCGCCCTCCTTTGCGTCTTATCGTGTTCTGGGTGTGATGGTTTATAAAATGGCAAGTTATGCAATCGGCTTTTAAGAGGGACAGACCTTTTATTGTAGATGATTTACTTAGTTGCAAAATATTCTTTATATTGTGTCATCTTGAGCTCGTCTTTGGGGTTTCCACCTTTTTTGTTGTAAGAAAAAAACATATTTGAAGCCACGCCCCTTTGAACAGATACAAATAAAAAATAAAAACCTGTAGTAGATTATAAATTCATTATGTAAGTTTTGAAAATGAAATTTCAAAAAATTATTTAGCATACTTTTGTTGACCTAGGAAAGATAAAAAGCTGGGCTGGTTCTCACAAAATTGGTTCTAGTGACTACAAAGCTGTTTAGGTTTTAGTTAAATATGCATTAACCCTCTTGCCAAATTAACTGACAATAATTTAATTTCTGAACATTCTTTTTTTAGTAGTTTTAAAAACATTCCTATATGCTTTCTTTTAAGCTTTGAAAGCCAGTGAATCCTTGGAATAGCTCAGTGGGTTAGTAACTTGCCGCTGCTCTCTAGCTTCAGGTTTCACATAATTCACTGTGGGGTACATTCAAAGGCCCCAAGTCCATTTCACTTTAAAAGCAGGATTTTTGAACACTGACACAAAAACGGCGTTACAGTTTAAATGTGAAAATGTACCACTGCTAACAGAAGTCGGGGGGGGGGGGGGAGGGGGCTTGGTGCGTGTTTGAAAAAAAGTAATGTGTATTATGATTGGCATACAAAATACCAGTGACATTTGAAAAGCCACTTTGTTTTTCATGGAAAAATTTCACCCCAAGGCAAACCCTTTTGGTTTGTGGGTGGGCAAACTTCACAAATGAACCCCCCCTCCCCCACTGCCAGTCTGGATGTCACATTCCCCATCTAATAACAACTGCAATAAAGTGTGTCCTGTTAACGTTGTGGAAACCCCAGTGTTCGCCAGACTTGCTCGCTCTGACGGCAGTGATAGTAGGATAATTTCCCTTTCCCAAAATGTGTGACAATTGGGGATACGAGCAAGTATGCTGAAACTCCAACTTCAAAGAGAATAATAAAAACTGGTTAGAGGCGAGCCCGGTTTGACCATATGGCCTGGAGGCAGGAGAATTGCCATTTGTCCCACATGAAGATCTACTATTAATTTAAAAGACCTATTATCATTTAGGCCTTTTTCGCAGCAGCCATAAGGTGCATTTGTTCATTTTATGTACATTTTTTTATTTTTAGGTAATTTCCAGGCGTTTTTGGAGATATAAAATGCATGCGCCTACGAGTTGGGGAGCTATAATGGCCATCTGAGTTGTGTTTATGGCTGATCTGAAATTGTTCCAAATGTGAGAGTTTGTGAATGGGCAAAGGATAACATTAGTAACATGGGTAACAAATTACATATTCGTAACTGTTATGCTTTTTATGGAACCAGCAGAAAATTGCAACATGTTGCGGACCTGGCCGTCGTCTTATTTAATTCCCCATGATTAGGTGAATCAGAAAATGTGTATTGTGGCATTTATTAGTAAAATTATGCACTTTTGCCATATAACTAGTTTTTGCCTAAAATTTGAGATGAGAACAAACAGGGCTTGTAAATTAAACTGCCATATGTCTGCTCCACACTCTCAAACCAGTCTGTAGAGGTGGTCTGAAGTGGGGAGGAGAGAGAAGGCTAACTGCCCAATCCTATTGTGTGACCTATTTTAGGCCCCCACCCCAAGATTGTAAAATTGGTGGTGTCATCTCTGCTAAATAGGGGGGACTGCACTAGGAGGAAGGGACAGAGTTGCTGAAATTTACCATTGAACAGCGCTGATGAAACTTGCTGCAAGTAAACGCCAGAGGAGAATGCTGAGAGTGCATCCGGGTGGAGCTGTCTATTCCTAGGAAGGCCTAAGAGCTGACTGGGTCCTATGGTGGCGAGCGGGAGGCTATCCTTGATGGTGGAGTGACCAGACGCCTGCCCTATCTTTCCAGAGGGTCCTGGCATGTAGCTGGTGGTCCTGAACTTTAAACGGAGGCTTTCTATGTAAGTAGAACTGAGCCCTGGGAAACCAAAAGGGGGAGTCTGCTTGCCTTAAATCTTTTTCCCTTTATAGTGGGCGGGGGTGGGGGGGCAAAACTGTGTAGATCCTTACATTTCATGAATTCCCCACTTAATGGAACACTACTGGGAGATTTTTGTTAAAATTTTAAATTAACAAAGCTCGCTTCCTAGTGTGTGCTGAAAAACAATAGCTTATAATTGAATTGGGTAATCCTTTTTGTTAGGCAGAGGAATGTCTTTGTTCTTAAGTCAGTCCAATCTTTGTGTCCAACTTTTCCCCTAGTTGGCCTTTAAGTGGGAGGTTGGGGGTGGGGGGGTGTTAACTCATCCTAATTTTTACCTCCAGTTTCCCCAACACAGGCCTTTCAGTGGTGGGAGGGAGGGGGGGTCTCAAATCCCAAATTCCCTAATTATTTCAATTTTTCTGTCAGACTTCCCTAACAGACGATAGTAAGGGGGTAGGGGGGGGTCTGAAAAACAAACTGCTAAATCACCCTGCGTATATATATATATTTTTTTTGTAAATGTATTTTATTAGCGTTTGTTAATGTAACAGAACCATAAAACAAGCTGGAACAGTACGGGTGCATGCCCCTTCTCAATTCAACTGACAATTCCCTGGTTTTTAGGAAGCCCTCCCTCCCTCCTTTTGTCATATTTACAGACTCGAGTTCAGCAGACCTGGGTTCATATAGCACACCTCTATACAAGGACCTGGTGGGCTAGGTGGATACAATTTGCGTCCTCTACCACATGCTGCCCTTTTCACCTAAGTCCATATACTGCGGGCCAGGTCTGGATCCCCCTTTTTCGGGACCTATCTCTTTCCTGAGACTCAGAAACTGTGAAACTGCAGCCATTCAGTCTCTATTAGGGCGCTGCTTCCATGAATCGCTGCAGAGATCTTTTCCATAAGGTATATATCCCTGGCTATTGCAGCCCATTCCTGTACAGAGGGGAGGAGCCTCCTTGTCCAGTGCCTGGCTCGGCAGGCCGTTGCCGCTAGCAGCAGGAAATGTACCAGTGGTGGCGGCGTGTACCAGTGGTGGCAGTGTGTCCCTGTGCTCGCCGCATTTCTCTAAGCCAAACAAGACGAGGAAGGGGTCCATTTGATATAATCCACTTCCTGCCTCCCTGATCCAGTACACCTGGACCCTGGGGCACACCCACCGCATATGCCAAAAATATGCTCTAATTCCGCACCCATGCCAACAGTGGGAGTCTACTGTGGGAAACATTTTGGAGAGTGATACAGGATCATATTGCCACCAGTGTAATAGCTTTATTGCATGTAAATTGTACTGGCAGGATATTGAGGTTTTAAAAGCCCTTCTGCATAACCTTCCCCAGTGGTCGTCCCCCAATTCAGAGCCCAGGTCCCTCACCCATCTTGCTCGGAGGCCTCTGGTCACCTCTTCTCTGGGTTCTAGTAAGGCTTTGTATAGGAGGGAAATGAGGCCTCTCATGTCTGCGTGCCCATCTAGGACCCTTTCAACTGGGGTCCGGTCTCTCTGAATGTGTGACCGCCATCTCTGACATGAATATCCCCTTTAACCTCAAGTAGAGGAGCACCGACAATTTACCAATTCCCAGCGTCTACTTCAGTTTCTGAATGCTTACGAAAGTTCCCTTCTGTACCAACTGGCCCACCCTACAGAGACCAGTCTCAAACCAGGACTGATGTTGCCCAACTACTGGTATTCGAACCCTGGCCAGTGGGGCCCAAATGTGACTCATCGGCGAGGGCCATGTGGGTGCCCCCTTTCCCCTGCCTCCCATGGCCAAGATCTCCCACATGGTCCCCAATATCGGGTGCTCCCTGATACGCTTCAGGAGTCTAGTTCTCGGGACCCAGAGCCACTCTCCAACCGTTGCCGGGAGCAGGTATTTGTTCTCGAGGTAGACCCACTGTTTATCTGTGTCTTCCCGTAGATGGGGAGCCAATGCCCTAAATTGGGCTGCCCTGTAGTATATCTGCAGATCTGGGAGGCCCACCCCTCCTTTCTCCTTGGGGAGGGTCAGTGTCTCATACCGCACCCTGGGTTTCCTGCCCTGACATATGAATCTTGTAATCTGCTGCTTGGCTTCTCTCAAGAATTCCTCTGGGTCCTTGATTGGTAACATCTGAAACATATAAAACCCTTGGGAGGAAGTTCATTTTCATCGCATTGAGCCTTCCCATCCACGATAGCAGGCCCCTATCCCAAGCCTCCATTTCCGAAAATAAGCTATTAAACGGGGGATAATTGGCACCGCCCAGGTCCATGTCTGGTCTGACAATATTAATCCCAAGATATTTCACCCCCTCTGTCTGAATTCAGAGTCCATGGGTTCCAGTTCTGCCACATCCCTGGATGGACCAAGGGCGAAGGGAAAATCACAGATTTGCCAATGTTTACCTTCAAACCTGAGAACCTCCCAAACTCTTCAATTACCCACATTGCTGCCGGGATAGATTGGGTTGGGTGTTAAAATGCAACACGACGTCGTCGGCATACAGACTCAGTTTAAACTCTCTATCGTCAACCCTAATGCCCTTCACATGGGTGGAGCCCCTCAGATACTCTGCGAGTACCTCCATTGTTAAGGCAAACAGCAGTGGCGATAGGGGGCATCCCTGCCTTGTCCCCCGTTGCAGCCGAAAAGTCCAGGACCATCGTTCATTGCCTGTGACTCTGGCAGATGGGCGCTCATAGAGTGCCTGAATGGCCTGCTGGATTCCTTTACCAAACCCACATTTCTGGAGTACCCCCCTGAGGAATTCCCAGTCCACTCGATCAAACGCGTTTTCCGCGTCAATCTACCAGGACCGGGTTTCCCTTCTCTGCCATCTCTTCCCTCGTAAGATGTAGTGTTTTACGCATGGCGTCCGCTCCTTGCCTGCTCCGGATGGAACCCACCTGGTCCGAGTGGATGAGTATTGGCATAATTCCCTCCGTTCTCGTGGCTAGAATTCTGGTGAGAATTTTAGCATCTACGTTCAGCAGGGAGATGGGTCTGTAGGAGTTGCAGTCCTCCGGATCCCAGCCTGCCTTGGGGATGACCACAATCGATGCCTTCCCAAATGATGAGGGAGCCCTTCCCGAGGCCATGATGTTGAATAGGCCTGCCAAGAACCCAGAAAGCTGTCCCGCGAAGGCTTTATAGAAGCCTGCCCTATATCCGTACTTCCCCGGTGCCTTCATCAATTTTAAGCCAGCTGTCGCCTTCAACACCTCTTCCTGTGTAATGGGCGTATCCAGGGCGGAGGACTCTGCAGTCTGGAGCGTCGGAAGGGACACCTTTTGAGATCACATATGAAGCCTGTATGTCTGTTCTGATCGCTTTGATCTACTGGATTATGTCTAGGAGGTAATTTCTGGTGTGAGTCGGTGCGGGGGCAGTGGGGTCCTCTACCGGTGCCAAAGGGGGGCATCTCCTTGGTGCTTTGTTTTGACCTCCGGAAGCGTTGGGAGTGGTTAGATTCCCTGGGTGGGCGTCCTGCCGGTGGGCGGGCCAATGTTTGCCCTCGTCAATGTAGCTCTGTTGCCTCCTTCTGGCTATGGGTGTCGGCTTAGGGCCCCACTTTGGGCCGGGTTCTTTGTGCTTTTGATGTCTGACTCACCGTGGAGTCCGGAGCCAGGGCGTGGGCCACTCGGGTGTGACGTTGCTGTGGTCGTGCAGCGGCAGGGGGGGCTTCTCTTCCAACCTCTGGGAGGCCAATATAGGCCTCTCCTTGGGCTGGGTGGGGACGAACCTCCCTCCTTGCATTGGTTTGCCGTCACTGGGACTGGCCTCTGTCCCGCGTTGGATTCTCGCTGCTCTGAAGGGGGGGGTCAGTGCCCCTCGGAGTTGGCTCTGAATGCTGGTCTCCGGCTTCAAGCTGGTGAGTCTCCTGGTCTGTGAATCCCCTTGTCTCCTCCTTTGCCACTCAAATCACACATTGTGGTTGTACCTCTGTGGGTCCGAGGCATGCTCGCTCTGGACCAGTGTCCTTTATCCCATTGGGGGGGGTGTCATGGCACTCCAGACTTCTCTTATGCTGCCTGCCTCTCTGACTGGGGTGGGCTCAGACAGTGGGTCCGTTGTTGGTGTTGTCTTAGGTCCCCGGGTGGCAGCCTTCACAATGACGCCTTGTTCCCTTAAGCTTGGGCGGGGCCAATCTCTCCCAGGCTCCTCACCCCCCCTGGCTGGGCCTTCGATCTGGCCCTCTCTCCGCAAGTCTGGTGGATGCTCCCCTTTTCTGTTGTCGGTGGGGGGGCAAGTCCAAGCCCCCCCCAGATGGGCCCCTGGCCTCGGCGCTCCTCTAACCTGTTGCCCAATGTCGATCATTGTGGGCAGGCCTGTGTGCTTTCCGGATGTGTCTTGTGGGCTCCCAGCGGGGTGAGGCCCCTCTCTCTTCCTGGGATTACCTTTTACTTGTGGCTTCCCCTTCGTGGGTCCAGGTGCTCTGTGTGGGTCCCAATTGTATCAGGGTTTCGTCCGGCAGCACGGGATCGTCCCCACACCAACCCGGGACTCTCACCTTATCTGAGAGACTGTGCCGTGGTGGGATGTCCGCGGGAGTCGTGGTGGGGCCCGGGGCCCTGCCGCGCTCCCGCAGCAGCCACCCGGGGAATTCGAGTGCCGGCTACCTGTTGGTCCTCCGGTGTGCGTGGTGGCAGGGGGTTACCAGGCCCAGCCCTGGGCGCTGTTTGTCTTTGCTGCTCCTCTTCTATTATGTGGGCTCGCCCGCCTCCTCAGGTGCCCCCGCGGTCTCCGTCACCCCAGGCCTGCCCGCCTCCTCGGAAGCGGGTTCCACGGTGATCGTGCTGCGCTGGGCCCCCTGGCTCGCCAAGTCTCTCCAGGCACTGGTACCAGTCAAAGCCAGGGGGGGCACCTCATACTGCTCTGCTGCTGTCCTGGGGGTCAGATGTTCGACCCCGGGCACTCTCACTCCGCCGGGGGGTGAGGCGGTGACCTCTGCAGGACCAACGGCTTGGTGAAGAGCATGATCCTCAAGCGTCCATGCTGGCCACGCGCCCCCTAGCGGTCTCCCCCCTGTGTTTTTTTTTAAACCAAAAGTGTGTGTAAAATCATAACGTATTTTGTACCAATCTTGAACCCCTTCTGGTAACCTTTAAAGTCTGCAGGATAATCAAAATTGCACAACACTACAAGTGAAATGTGTAGAAGTAAAGAATTGTGATTTGTGTTGAAAAAAAATAATTGTGTAATTGATTTGAGTAACAAAGTTAATGGTGAGCCATGAAGGTGGTACGTGTGATTTCTATTACTTTTAATTTAAATAAATACAAATATATTTCCTGTACGCCTGCCTGGTTTTTGGCTCATTGTTAGTTCAGGGGGGAGCCATTGAAGGGGCATAATATGCGTCAGAAGTAGGGCTGAATAAAAGAAGTTGTTAAACCGTTTGTTACGTTACACCTTGAGTGGGGAGGTTATGAACTCCCCGTGTTAAGCGTGGCCACTCAATAAACCATTACATCACTGCACATTAACCCACCAAGTGTATGTATATATATATATCTCACAGCTGTGTGTATTCTCAAATAGGAATTTGTGATGGCTAATTTTTGAGTGTAAGAGTTGATGGGGTGGGGGGAGAACACAGAGGGGGATAATTACACCCTTACAACTGTTAATGGTTAATTTTAATTTATTTATTACATTTATGTAGCACACATAACCCTCATGCATCTGGGAGCTTGAACTTAAGAATAAAGATTGCCCACGCTAATAGCTCAGGAAAGTCTTCATTCTATTAAAGACAAGGAGGCGAGCATTATGCTTTTGCTTTCTTTAATATTGCCAACTCAGAATTTTAAAAGTTCAACTTTAACTTTTTCGATTTAGTTTTTCTTACATATCCTTAGGAAAACAAATGTAAAAGTTTCAAGTTTCTTAAATTTCACCAAGTCTCTTAGGACCACTGCTCCCATGAT
Source organism: Ambystoma mexicanum (assembly GCF_040938575.1). NCBI lineage: Eukaryota > Metazoa > Chordata > Amphibia > Caudata > Ambystomatidae > Ambystoma > Ambystoma mexicanum. The sequence continues at coordinate 114,965,859 of NC_090936.1, read as the reverse complement.
CCTGAGGTCCTTTGTAGTCCTGACTTCCTCCTTCCCACCAATCCGGGCATAGGTCATGGTATAAACACTCTCTCCCCTCCCCCCTCAGGCCCATTCCTCTTTCTTTGCAATCTGAGACTAACTCCATAACACTTGAACTATTCAACTCGTATCACCGGAACTGTCTCGGTCCGAAGCTGGCGTCTTCAAACGGTCCAGTGGGGACAACTTGCTCAAATGAAAACAGCTCATTGATGCACAAGCTCACGAAGTCTTCTGGTCTTCTCCTACGAGAGTAGAGAATATTCACATGAGAGTGGGAATGCATTCAAATGTTACACATATTCTCATCTTGAAACATTCGGATGTCATTTTTTCATTATTCATTTTAAACATTCCTTTCGTCAAACTGGGTGGGATATAATGCTCGCCTCCTTGTCTTTAATAGAATGAAGACTTTCCTGAGCTATTAGCGTGGGCAATCTTTATTCTATGACAAGACAGGAGGCTCGCATTATGCTTGTTCAAAGCTTGCTAACACTCTATTCGAAATATCAGATACTGGTTTAAAATAGTACGTCTTAAAGGTAGACTCGGAGGACCAATCGGCTGATTTCATAATATCTTGTAATGGCACTTCTGATGCAAATGCTCTAGAAGCCATCGCCCCTCTCGCCGAATGCGCACCAAATAAGGATAAATCTATTCCTGCCCAGTGCATCACTTCTCTTACCCACCTCGCAATGGTTGCTGAGGCTACCGCATGATGGGGCTTCCTATGCGCTATAAGCAATTGTGTTACGCCGCGTGGTCTAATCTGTGCAGATGCTGCTTCGTAATCCTTAATGCATTGCGCTACACATAGTTTTTTATTTTCAGTAAAATACGGATAGGAAATCATTCTTGAGTCGGTCTTTGTCCTTTTAACGATATTAAAAGCTACTCCTTCTGGATAAAATATCTTCCTATCAATCTCCAATGCCTTAACATCCGATACCCTCCGGCAGGCTACGAGGCACAGAAGCTTGGCTAGTTTGCCTGACAACTGCGACCGTGATAATGCGTCATTCTCAGGCCACCTCTGAAATAACTGAAACACGTCTCTGACGTCCCAAAGAACCGCATATTTGGGCTCTGGCGGTCTCCACAATTTCATGCCTTTGAGGAGATGCAGAACTGCCGGATGTTCTCCTGCTGGCCTATTCTCCACCTTGTCGTGGCCCGCTGAAATTGCTGATCTGTACACCCCTATATTTCTATAGACGCAGTTATCCTGAAATTTTGAAGCTAAGAAATTTAGAATGTGTACTAAAGGGGCTGAAATGGGATCCAGACCGTGCTGTGAACACCATCGTACCCAGCCGTTCCAAGCTGTTATAGCTTCTAACGGTGGAAGGCTCCCAGGAATCTCGGATACAGTCTGCAGCGAGTTCTGAAATTCCTGGCAAGTTCCATCTTTTCCTGAAACCCGGCATGCCATGAGCTGTAGAGACCCCGCCACTATCAGCGGGTGGGTCCGACCGGTCGGATCGAGCAGAAGGCGCTGCATGCTCGGAACTATCCTCGGAAAATCCGTAGAAAGTTCCATCGCTACTGGAAACCAGGCTTGAGTCCTCCAGTAAGGCAACACCATTACTAGCTCTCCTTGGTCTCTGCGGACTTTCGCTAGCGCTCTCGTGATCATCACGAACGGGGGAAAGGCGTCATGCACTGCTCCGTTCCATGACTGCAGGAAGGCGTCTGTACCCGCTGCACCCAGGTCTATTCTCCAGCTGCAATACTGTGGCGTTTGCGAATTCAGCCTGGAGGAAAATAGGTCTATCTCTCCCCCCCCCCCCCGTCTGAACTTGTGCACACGTGTCTCCCCAGCCGGCCCTGCTCGCATCGGACTCTATGGTCAACTGTGGCACGTCACCGAAAATCGCTCTCCCGTTCCAGGCTTCCATGTTCTCGAGCCACCATTGTAGTTCTGCTATGGCTTCCTGATCTAGATCCACTACCTGATGGTATTTCAAGCCTCCGCGGAGGTGTTTTATCTTCAATCTCTGTAACGCTGGGTAATGCAATGGACCCGGGAAAATGGCTTGAATGGATGCTGCGAGCAGCCCCACTACTCTGGCCAGATTTCGGAGAGAAATGGATTGCTTCGCTATAACAGCTCTGAGCTCCTTCTTTATCGCCCTCACTTTGTGGCTCGGGAGCTAAGATTGCTTTCACTGTGTCTATGGTGAAGCCTAAAAATTCCAGTCTCTGGACTGGCGCTAATTGTAATTTCTCTAAATTCACCAAGAACCCTAGAGAGGATAGGAAATTGAAAATCCATCGTACGTCTTTCGTGATCGTCTCCTTGTTGCATCCCATTACTAGGATATCGTCCAAGTAGATGATCATCCGTATTCCTCTCTCTCTGATAGCAGCGACTACCGGCTTCATCACTTTCGTGAAGGCCCATAGGGCTCACGGTAGTCCGAATGGAAGACATGTAAAGCGCCAGATCTCTTTCCCCCAACGGCATCTCAGATATTTTCGAACGGCCGGAGCTATCGGAATCGTCAGGTACGCGTCCTTGAGGTCTAGACGCGCTAACCAATCTCCTGAACGCAATAGATCTCGAAGGACTTTCAGGTTTATGACGGGACGGATCTTGTCCCCCCCTCCCCCTGTGCACTAAAAACATGTTGCTGAGAAACCCTTCTTGTCTGCCAATTTTGCCAATTCGCTGTGTAACAGCGCTAGCTCTTCTTGAGCCATATGAATGGGAAATGGCTTCTTGTCTTGCACGGGGGTGTCTGTGAAATCTAGATGCATCCCCGCTACCGTTTTTAAGACCCAAGCATCGATTGATAAAGCTTGCCACTGCTTTAGAAGGAGGAGAGTCCTCCCCGCGATAGGAGTAAATGGTGTACTCACCGCCTGCGGCACCGGGTTGGCAAAAGGAGCCCCGTCCTCTGCGACCTCTCGGATGTCTTCCTCTTGCCGGGATGAAGGTGTCTTGTTGGCGCCCCTCCCAATATTGGGCACGCGGACCTTGAGGCCATCTCTGATAGTTGAAGCGACCGGACGAGCGAACTCTGGAACGCCCGGTCCCGGCAAAAACACGCCCTGGGAAGATTTTTCTTAACGAGCCCTGGGCTCTTTCGAGGGCCCTGTATGTACCCACAAACTGGGACATTTTCCTTTGCGAAGGCTTCTCCAAAAAGAAGACCTTTGGCGCCTTTGCTGGCTTTGTATTTGGCTAGGTCGCTAAGTTTTTTTTAATCAATCTTTAAGAGAACTCCTCTCCTCCTTTCCGATGATAACGCGCAGTTGGCGTTGCCTAGTAGGCACACAGCCCTCTGGGCCCAGTTGCCTAACGCTTGGACATCTACCGGGGTGCCTGTGTCCTTTTGCTTTCTCTACCAGATCCATAATTTTGGCAAGCGGTCCTGTCAGATCCAGGAGCTTGTCTTGGCAACCCTTCCAAGCACGATCCACACCTTTTCGAATGTCCTGCGCGGATTTAGTAACGAAGGTGACCATCTCAGGATCTAAGTCTGGTGTATCCGTTAATCTTCCCGGCAGCTCCGGTCTCGGGCATTCCGATCGCATGCAGGATCGGACCTCTCTTTCCAGCGGTTTCCTGATGTGCTGAGAAATGTACACCACCACTCTGGGCGAGGGCACCCATTCAGACGATTTAGGGTGTCTAATAGCTTCCGGGTCGAACATATCAATGATATTGTCTTCCTCTTCATGGGCACTTTGTGCTTTAGGTTCAACCGTCTCCTCCTCCTCACCACCCTCATCATCGGCGGCGTAGCCTTCTTCGTAATCCCTTGAATTGTACACCCCCTAGGGCAGGGGGGGGGGGTCTATCATGGCTCTCGGCCATTTTAGCTAGAAAAGCGTCTTTTGATCTGGCGACAGGGTCGCTCTGACTGAGGGGAACAGTGTTGTCCCTTTCCTCCATGCCCGCAGGGGTCAAAGAGTCTAAGCTCTCTCTGGCTTTCTTACACCCCTCCTTGTCAACCCTTTTACGAGGGTGTCCAGCTGACGTTCCCTCCCCAGGGCTATCCGCCCGTCTTTTCCTGGCTGCTAATTGCTCTCGTTGTTCAGCCAAGTTTGCTTCAAGCATCTCTAACCTCTGCGTCAAAGGTTGCACTCCTTGAGAAACTGCTTGAATGAGGGAATCGCCCAGTACCTTTTTAAAACTGAGGGACAAATCGTCCTCTTGCCATGCGTGGTCTTCTTCCCATTCTTGCTTGCTCCATTCAGGTGTGGTGGAATGGGAGTCTCCTGAGTGAGATGAATGAGCCATAATCAAATGTTAGCAGGGCTAACTGCTTGGGAGTCAGCTTACAATAAGGCTCTTAATCAGAGTTTGTTTTAACACACTCTTTTTCAGCTACGTGTCCCCTCTGTTTGTGTTTTTTTTTTATATGAAGCCAAAAATCTTGAACACACGCTCCACTACTCTCCCAATCCATCCGCGGTATTCCTCTGTGAAAACGAAAGTTCGGGAGCCGTGAGGAATGCTGGGAAGATTGTTAAGGAAGGTTGCTGCTGGGTCCTAAAACCCTTGTACGCAGCGGTGCGAGCCGGCTGCAAACTTACGCGCGTAGGCTGACCCTCGCGCCTCTGGGTCCTACTGCCCTGTTCGTTCGGTGCAGCCGCCTCTATATCCCTCACGGAGAGCGGGGTGGCTGCCAGAGACGAGCGGCTTTGCTCGCGGCTCCACCTTGCCTCTCCTCCCCAGACGTCGAGCGAGTACCCGGCGTTCGGAAAATTACACGCTCTGACTGAAATACTGCGCGCGCCTAAATATATAAACACACGTCCAGTCTACACGACTTACAGTATGAATCAAAAGGCTATAATACAGAATGGAACTCTAGTATAATGTCTAAATCATTATTAAAACTACACTGCAAATACCATAATAGCATCAAGGAAACACTTATCTCTCTGAGTCAGCAAAAGAAAGAGGAATGGACCTCAGGGGGGAGAGTGTTTATACCATGACCTATGCCCAGATTGGTGGGAAGGAGGAGGTCAGGACTACAAAGGACCTCCGGATCATGGGAGTAGTGGTCCTAAGAGACTTAGTGAAATTTTGTTCTATTAAGAAACTTGAAACTTTTACATTTGTTTTCGTAAGAAAAACTAAATCGAAAAAGTTAAAGTTGAACTTTTAAAATGCTGAGTTGGCAATATTAAAGAAAGTAAAAGCATAATGCGAGCCTCCTGACTTGTCATAGAATACGGTTACATTGGAGGTACTTAGTTGTTGGTTATACCATTTGAAATGCATATTTTTTCTTAAATAATTTTTATTAACTTTAATAACAACCAATCAACATAAAAACAAACCCAACAGTTCATGTCCTACAAGTTCAAGCAGCATATGCAATATCATGAAATGTCCATCGTCTCCCCATTAGCCCCCCCTCCAACTCGAGCCTACTCCACTTCACCATCTGCCGTTGTTTAAACTCGGGGTACCTCTCCCCTCTGTACTCCCGGAGGAATCCTATTCACTTAGGCAGGCCTGGGTGGACCCAGACAGTGTGGCCACTAGGTGTCTCGAGGCCATCAGAATTTCTGCTTCCTCATCTCCCCCTCTACTGACCGCTTCGCTCCATACCGCTGTTTCCGTTCTGCACTTTCGGAGGTTGTGCCACCAAACATCTACCCTTGGTCTATTGCTTGCTTTCCAACCCATGGCAATTCTGCGCTTGGAAAGTATGTAGGCCACGTCCTTGAGTTAACTCGCGTGTTTCAGTTTGTGCAGTCTAGAAACCCCCCACACTCCTACCATGCATGCCCACACACATTCCACATCTGATATGATCCCTTTCTCGGTTAAACGGTGGGCTACTTCTTCCCAGAATTTTCCAATTTCCGGGCATACTCGGAACATATGTATCATCCCTGCATTCACTTTCCCACATTTGGGACATGTTTGTATTCCTGCGTTCTTGAATCGAGCAATCCTCTTGGGGGGGTCATATACGCCTTGTGAGTAAAGTAATATATAGCTGGATCTGTTTCAGCATTGTATTCCTGGACACTTTTTTTTTGGTATCTCTGAACCCTCACCCACAACCCATCATTCACCTCCTTTCCTACGCTGGACATCAACGGTTCATAAATCCGCAAGACCTTGTTACCCCCCCCCCCCCCTCTGAGATATCGTAAATTGTCTATGGCTGTGTTGTCTTGACCTTCTAGCACTGTTTCTGACCATGTCTCATTCACCCGCTGCACCATCTGGTGGAAGTAATATTCTGTCCTGAGTGTAGACCAGTTTCGGTGTCCAGTCGTTTGATCGAATACAAAGGATCGAATGACAAAAAGTTTGAGTCAAAAGGATCGAAATTTCGAATGCATTTTTTTTGTCTAGTTTTAAAAAAAAAAAAAATGAATAGTTAAAAAAAAATTTTGGAAAGAAAATAGAGGTTTGGGGGGAACCCGCCATAAAAAAAAATGCATTCAAACTTTTTTTTTTTCCTTTCTTTTCCCGGTTCTTTTGACTCGATCCTTTTGTATTTCGACCCTTTAACCTATAACCCCAGTTTCTTCTTCTACCAGTGTGTTAAATTCCATTACCTTACCATCTTGCCATACATCTCCCAGCGTTGCAGTGCCCATCGGTTCCCAATGCTTACGAATTATCTTCCTCAATTGCTCGTCCATTCCGGTCAGTGCCACTAGCAGCACTTGCGGAGAACGCAGGGTCGGGTTCTCAATGACCTGGCAAGCCTTGCGCCACATCTTCCACCCCAGTTCTAACATCCTCGTGCACCCTTTTAGCTCTGATTTTGGCAGCCATATCCATTCTTAAAAATGAATACATTCAGACCTCGACAATCTGGACTTTAATGTCGAGTCTTCCGTTAACCACTTAGCCACGTATTGTAGTTGACTGGCCAAATGTATACCCTCTTGAGATTACCTTTTCTGCAGTTTCCACAGGGCTATTCTATTCCTGGTGTTGAGCCATATGAACCCTCTGCATATGCTCTGAAGTTTAACACAAAATCGCTTGGGGGGGATCATGTATGGTGTATTGTGAAAAAAGTGTAACAACCTAGGTAATACAACCATCTTCGACATTGCCACCATCCCTACCATGGCCAAAGGGAGCTTAGCCCAGAATCTCATGCTATTCTCAATGTTTGCCACTGCCTTCTCCTTGTTATGTTTATATTCAGCCTCCTCTGTGTAATAAATATCAATCCCCAGGTATCTAAAGGTTCTAGTCTCCCAATCTATTTGTAATACTGGTAGATTTTCTCGTGGAATCCCCATATATCTCCCCAAGGGGAATATGCACGATTTCTTAGAATTGACTGTAATGCCAGAGAGCAACGCATATCGCTCCATTACTCATAAGAAATATTGCAGGTTTTCCTCAGGATACTTAAACTATAACAGCATATCATCAGCATACATTGATATTAGATATGGCCCTCCTTTCGTGCAGATCCCCACCTCCTTGTATTGTTGCCTCAGATATACCGCTAAGGGTTCCAGTGCTAGGATAAACAGCATCGGGACCAAGGGCATCCCTGTCTAGTGTCCCTACTGAGTTACCACCTCTCTTAAATGATTGCTCCCGTCTTGACTCTAGCTAGTGGCATACTATACACTAGTTTCACCCACTTCAGGTACCCGGGCCCAATTCCGTATTCTTTTAGGGCCACCATCAGCCAAGGCCATTTGACAGAGTCGAAGGCCTTGTCTGCATCTAGTGAAATAATTTGGACTTCGTGCGAGTCCCTTTCTGTATGCTCTGACATGGTGGAGCCTTCTGAGATTGTCGGATATGCTTCTGTGCGGAACATATAAGGTTTGGTCTGGATGTATGAGTTTGTTAATAACCTGTCTCAGCCTATTTGCCAACACAGCCGTGAGTAGCTTGCTGTCCTGGTTCAGCATGGATAGCGGTCTGTACAACCCGCAGTCCATGCTCGGCTTGTTAGGTTTAAGAAGCAGAATAATGATTGCCTTTCTCTGGGATTCCGGAGGTATCGCTATTTCTAACGCTTCATTCAACATTGCCAGTAACAAGGGGAGCACCTGTGTCTTAGGTTTTGTAGAACTCACTGGGGAGTCCGTCCGCTCCCGGGGCCTTGTTAGTGAGCAATAGCTTGATCACTGCTTCTAGTTCCTCCAACGTGATTGGGGCCTCTAGGTTCTCCCTCTCTTCAGTCCCCAATTTAGGTAAGCCAATATCCTCCAGCGTTTCATCCATCTCACACAATACACCCCCTTCAGCGTCTCAATACGGTAGAACAACGGTAAAGTTGTTGGTAGAACTCAATAAACCCACCATTCACACCCTCTTGGATATCAAGTATTTGTCCATTCTGCCCCTTAATTGCACTGATTGTTGGTCTGGTTGTCTCATTTTTATACAACCATGCTAGAAACCTCCCCGGCTTGTCCTCTCCAGCATGCTGCCTCTCCATTTATTTCTTATAGTTCAAGTTACATAATCTCTTCCAGTGCACTTCACGCTCTTGCTGCAATTGACTTATGGTTTTGGCATCCTCAGGGGAGTTGTCTCCTCTGCCCATAATTGCCTCCAGTTTCGCCTCTACCTTTTGCAACTCCTGCGTTATACCTCCTAGGAGACCTTTGTATTTGGATATAGCTGCTCCCCTCACCACCACCTTAAATGCCTCCCATAGAGTGCCGGACGATTCTACGCTTCCAGTGTTATTTTCAAAGTATTCTACAATTTCTTTTCTCAAGTCCCCCCCCCCCCCCCCTAAACACTCTTTCCATGCTTGGGATCCTAGCTCTAGGAAGCAAGTATTGCCATGTTAAGATCAGTGACGAGTGGTCTGAGAGGACCCTCACTTTGTATTCCGACCGCACTAGCTCTCCCGTCAACTCCGGAGTAGCAAACATATAGTTTAGCCGTGTGTATAGGTTTTGTGGGGCCGAGTAAGGAGAATAATGCCTTTCATGTGGCTGGTGTAGCCTCCATACATCAGACGATTCTCTCACCAGGGTCCTCAAGGTTTTGGCTGCAAGAGTAGGTTTATCTATCTTCCGGTCAGATCTAGCCACCCTGGGGTCCAGAGTGCAATTAAAATATCCCCCCCCCACCATATAACTGCACCCCCGAGGTACAGGCTAACTTTGCTGTATAAGGTCTTGAAATAAGCCACAGTATCCTGGTTATGATATGATATGGCATTTGTAACGCGCCTATACACCAGTGTTTCAAGGCGCGAAAGGTTCGCGGCGTATGTGCTAATGATGCACAACTCTCTCTTTTCTATCAATCCCCGTATTGCCACCATCCTCCCATCTGACTCAACGGTGTACTGTAGTAACTGAAAGGGGACCTGTGGTGCTATCCAAGTAATTACCCCTCTGGCGTATGCCGACTACGTTGCCCCTATGGTGGTCCCTCTCCTTTTCTTCCTCATCACATCCTGTTTTTCTTTCGTGAGGAGAGTTTCTTGTAATAGGGCGATATCTATTCTCTGCCTCCTTAGATACATCGTGATCTTATTCCTCTTCAAGTAACTATTGAGCCCCCTGACATTCCAGGTTGCTATCTTAAGGTGTCCCATCTCTCTCATCTGTACCCAGTCCCGCCTTTATCCTCCCTTTTCTTCCGCTCCATGCGCAGTAGCGCGTGGGTGTAAGCTCATTCCTTAACTAATTTCACTACAAACTCCCCACCCCGCGCATTCCCCAACTGTCGTGCAGCTCCATCCCTGGATCTTGGGCTACCCTGCGTCTAGCTCTTTCCTGTACCTCCAGTATTCGGAGCTTAGCAGGAAGATACCGTACTAATAGTATCTCAACTAAACTACCTATGAGGAGTGATCGTGTCTTCTGGTGCTGCCTATCTAATGCAGTACCTGTGTCTCCTGCATTAAGTTAACATTTTACGCTCAGTTTAATTCCCTTCTATTCTCAGCATGACTCCCCTGCCCAATCGCGATGTGCGCCATCTTATATTCAAGTCCCAGAGTCACATATGAGACCTCAGCCCCTGGAACTGCAGCTTCATTTATCCGTTTTACCCTTCATCTGGTCATCCGCTCCCGCTGGACAGTTCTGTGCATCCAACCACTCTGCCGGAGTCTCAAAAAATAGGGCCTTGTTTTTGAAAAACACCTTCAGTTTCGCCGGGTACATAAACATGTACCTTTTTAGCCCACCTCACGCAGCATTCTCTTAATCGCTCCGTAGTTCTGTCGTTGTCTTTGCACCAGGAATTTATAGTCTGGGTATGCCGTGATGGACGCAGATTCTCACTGTATCGTACCCCCTTTCCGGAAGTGTTCCCAGATTTTCTCCCCATCTCTGTAATTCAATATTTTGGCGATGATCGGCCTTGGGGGAGCTCCTGGCGGTGGCTTCCTCATCTGGGCCCTGTACGTGCTCTCCACTGCAAAACCCTGCGTGAGCGCTCCCCCACTTTGATTTCCTGCAGCAGCATGTTCTCAACATAATTTGTTGGGTCCGGTCCTTCCTCTCCTTCTGGAAGCCCTAAAAGATGAATGTTATTTCTGCATGTATGCCCTACGGCCTGTTTTCCAGGTTGCTCACCTGCTGTCGCAGTGTGTGCACTTCTGTGGCGTTCGTCATGCAGGTGGCTGTATTAGCCTTCACCTCCTGTCCTGTCTCCAGCCCACTTGTGCGTTCCGCCAGCGCCCTCACATCCTGCCGCAGTAAATTGACACCTGCACCGCATCTATCTTCGAGCTTAGCCTCTCATGTTGCTTTTAAGTCCGCAATCACCTCCAGGATCTGCTGGTCTTTTCGTGCTGGTGACACTTCAGCCTGCAGGGTCTGCCCCTTATTCCTGATCTCTTCCGCTTGTGGAGTCTTAGTAAATTCCTCCATCGTTGGCTGCTTTCCCTTAGTTTCTGGCAGCCTACAGGCCATGTCGGTCCCACTGGGTATCTCTGCCCAAGATGGCCAGAGTCAGTTTGTCCAGGTGTCTCACTACACATGTGCTTGCCCGACAGCCATATCTATTCGGGGACTGCCAGTTGTGGGATGTGCAGTATGGGAGTCTCGCTTCGTACCCACGGTTTTCTCTTCCTTATTTATGTATCTGTGTTTTCCATTTATTGGTCATAATCTCCCACTTCTGTTTGTCTTCGGTGTCTGAGATGCTGGTCTTGCCCTCTGGTTATAGGCTCTGCCTCTGCGCACTCTTGAACCTGCGGCACCCCCTTTCTTTTCCTTATTGTTCATATGCTCCTCTGCTTGAGTGAGACATTTCCCATGTCCATGCATGTACTCCAGGTACCATTGCGCTCCATTTCATGTGATGCTCATGATTTGCCAACCTCTGTGCTCGTGGTTATTGTCCTGTTGTCGTTCAGCAGCCTCCTGCATACATTTCTGTCCTGTGCCTCCTCGTAGCTTAAGCTGCCAGCTCTCTAAGATCACGCCTCCCTGGTCCTGCACAAGCTTGCGCCTGCTCTGCTTCAAAGGGGTTAATTCGGGCCTCTTCCCTCCCCTGCTCCAACGATGTAGCAGTGTCAGTGCCCAGGAAACAATGTAGCTCCCTGGCGTGTACACTTTAGAATGTGCAGCCCGTTGAAATTTCGGGCTTCTCTGTTATGTCCTACAGGGGTCTGCTACAATATTACACCATGTGTTATACCTCACTCCACGGCCCGTCAGGCAGCCCTTCGTGTCCCCATGCACGGCTCCAGCGCTTAACAAGGCTGCCTTTTATTTTTTTATTTTTTAGTCTGCCGCCAAATAGGAAGCGATCTGGTCAGGATCTGGACCTCATGCAACCGCAGACACGGCCCGAGAGGACCGCATCCTGTATGCTGCCTGTGCCCGCATGGAAACACTATTCTGCATACCTTGCAGGCGGCCTCTGGGGTAGCTCCTCCGCAGCGCGGCAACGCAGTCCGCTTCAAAGCAGTTTTCACTCTGCGGCCTCCTTGTGCTACACATTACGGGGGCTGGCTCACTCCACGTCCCAGCAATTGCAGCACCCCCGCACCTCCCCACCTTGCAGAGGCAGCCTCACTGTCTCTTTGGATGTTGTGCAGGCGCTCCAGATCCGCCGCCTCGCAGACCCGGTGTCCTTTGTTTCCCAGTTCCTTTGTTATAGTGCAGCCATTTTGCTTCAACGTTCTCGGAATCCCGTCACACTCTTGCAGATATCTGGTTTCATATGGCTCGATTCCAGCTCTCGTGTGGTGCGTTGCATGCAGCGCCCTTTCTTACAGCTGCAGATTCGTTTGGGCAGTGTGCACGCTACTTTCACAAACCAAGCATTCTAAAGATTATTTTGGATCCGCGGGAGCTCCGGAAAGACGCAGCCTCTCACATGGCCAGTTAGCCACACCCCCTTTTAAGTGTTAATAATATAAAATATGCACCCACAATGAAACCATAAACTAGAGCAAAATAAACACTTTGTCAAGCCAGAGCCATCTGGGCCTCTTATTAAATTGATAGCAGAAACCACATACAGAAGAGGCAAGCAATGACAATCTCTCTTTTACGGCCTCTTTCTAGCAACCTGGCTCTCTTACTCCATGGCTCTTACATCCCCCAGTCAATAAAATACATGATTGTATCACAAAATGTGCTTTTTCATGCTGCAAAATGTTAAATTTCCTGGAGTGTCTGAGTAATGAAAGTTGATGTTGGCATGGAGGCCATGAATGGTGTAACTCACTTAAAATTGGTTAGCGAGATCTAAACTCAGGGACTAGGTTACAACAAAGCTTTACTTGTTAAGAATGATACAGTATTTCTAACATGCCTGCACACAAGTGTTTCTAGGTGTGACAAGACTATGGGGTGCGAGGGGGGGGGGGGGGGAGGACAGAGGGAAGACAAGCCAGCGATCTTACTAGGCCTTGTGACATTCAGATCGTGCAAGTGCGACAACGAGAAGTGCAGGGGGAAGGGAGAGGGGAAATGTGCATGGAGAAGGGAGAAGTGCGATCAGGGCAGCAATGCTCTGAAACATGCAGCCAGTGCAACATGGCAGGCACTGGTAGTGCAAAGAGGCAGGGTGGTGTAGGGGCAAAGATAAAGCCCCCAAGTGCGCGACAGGCCAGGAGGCAGTGCAAGGAGGACTGGTCCTGGGGAAGCCTGGTACCCAGTGAGACTCCGAGGGAACCAAGTCAACACAGCAGACATGTAGCTTCCGTAACTTTAGCTGGTCTGGCTCAAGACTGAGAGGGGCAGGGAGGTACATGCAGTGGGGAGAGATCTACCCCCATTCTCTGCTTGAAGTGCCTGTCCCTCGGAGTTGGAGGTTGCTGAGCAAAGGACTCAAGAAGGAAGGTATTTAGGCAGAGGGAGTTGGATATAGTGAGGGCCCTAGCCCCAGAAGGCCTTGTGGACAATCCAGAGGGTCTTGAACTTGATCCTTGCTACGTGGAGCCAGTGAAGGGATTTCAATGCTGTAGAGATGCGGTTCCTGGGGTTGAGGCCAAGGATAAGTCTCCCAGTCCTGTTCTGGATATGTTACAGGGGGCGAAGAGTAGAGTTAGGCAGATTGAGAAAGAAGCTGTTGCAGGAGTCCATCCTGGAGAGAACCAGGGCTCTGGAGACAGTAAGTGTCTGTGGGAAGTTGAGAAAAGGTAGAATACCTCTGCGGTGCAGCTGGAAGTGGGCTTTCTGGCAAGGTCCGAGATGCGCAGAGAGAAGGAGAGAGTTGGGTCGAAGATGACGCCAAGGTTTTTTGCCTCCACAGGAAGGCAAGGGTAGAGGGCCCAAGGAGGGCAGCCAGAGTGGGATAGGGAAAGCAGGAGCAGGGGTCCCAATGAGGAGGATCTCAGTCTTACTTGCATTAAGGCAGAGATCGTTGGAGGTGCACCAATCCTGATTCGCGAATAGACAGTCTGGAATGAATGAGGAAGGAAAGGAGGCTGAAAGTGAGCTGAGTGTCATCCACCTAACACTATAAATTGGAATAGAAGATGGAGATCAGGTAGGCCAGAAGGGCCAGGTAGACCTTGAAAACCCAGAGCGAAAGGATAGAACCCAGAGGGACACCACATGTGGAGGAGAGAAAGGACCCAAGTTGGACCTGCTAGTGTCGGTCAACAGATTCAGTGTGGAGAGTAAGCTGGGAGATGGCCAGCTTTTCTAGGAATTTGCCCAGGAAAGGAGTGAAAGAAATCGGACGATAGTTTGCCAGACGGGTATGATGGGCGGAATGCTTTTTTAGGAGGGGGGTGAACAAGGAGTAATTGAGGAGAGAGGGGAAAGATTGTGGCGAAAGAATGATTACAGAGTTTGGCCAAGGCTGGAGCGAAGGTGGAAATGTGGTCCTTAATAGTTCTGGAAGAGCATGGGAGCACCTGTTTGGATGAAACTTTCATAGATGGAACTTGTCGACAGGGTTTGAATTTGAGATTTGATGAACTGGAGCTAAAATCGGCTCCTGGGTGTCGGCATCAACCTGTAGGCAGGAGCTAGCGCAGGGGAACCCGGAGCTACCAAATATGCTCCTTTAAATTTTATTTTATTGTTTTTATTTTTTTATGAACCCTTGTGTTTAAATGTGTATTAGAATTGTTCTTGAACATTCTCAAATACTCAAAGTTAATGTCACATATACATGTTTGGAAGGCACCAGTTGGCCCTATGAGCCAAATGTAGCTCCTGGTAGCTGTTGGTATCAAGCTAACCAGGCTCTACTATGCTAGAAGGAGCAGCTAAATAGCTCCCAGCTCCCCTCAATTTCAAACCCTGTGTCTAGAAACATCATTGGGTGTTGTCGGAGAAAAGGAGGAGAGGCAGAGTGAGAAAGCAAGGACAGGATGTCCTGGGTTTTAGTGATGAAGTGAGTAGCGAAGGCTGTGCACAGGGCCTAAGGTGGGAACAGGAGAGGTGGAGACTGCAGTAGGATTGGCCAGCTTCTTGCAGATTTTAAGAGTTTGGCGTGTTAGCTGAGATGTGGGCTTGAATATGGACCCTCTTCCTGTGGAAGACAGTCTGTATTGCCTTTGGAGCAGGTGGCAGGCCAGTTTGTCATGATGTGCCCGAAGCCCTCTACTTCTCTCAGCCGCCGTGCTTGTTTCAGGGTGGCGAGGTCGGAGTCCTACCAAGAGTTGCACTTGGAGGTAGGCTTCAGACAGATTCTCGAGGAGGGGAAGGTGGGGGGGGAGCAAGGGTGCAGGTTAGAGAGGGCTTTGTCAGAGTGGGAGTCAGCCGCAGGAGTAGGAGCAGAGCATGTTGAGTCAAAGGCGGCCACTGCACCTCGCTTAATGATTGAAGAGAAGGGTGGCTGTGCTGGGGAGGGTTTTGCCTGGGGGACAAGAAGTTTCAGATGGGAGGAGAGTATAAAGTGGTCAGTCCAAGAGATGAGGGGTGAGGTGGTAAGAAGGGGATGCCAGAGGAGATGAGAAAATCCAAGGTGTTCGGCAGAGTGTGTCGGCCCAGAGGGTAGAATGGAAAGGGGGAGAGGGAGTCGCAATGGTTGCAGAAGATCATGGAGGGATGGACTCAAAGTAGGAATGACAGAAGCAGGGACCCACTCAGGAAAGATCTGGGCCAGTTTGTTCTGAGCTTGGAGAGGATCTTATAGCCCTCAGGGAGGAGAGTGCCAAAACTTGTGGAGCTGGCCGTGAACCATGTCTCCGTGAGAGCGAGGACATCCAGGTCAAGGAGCCAGATTGTCCGGGTCATGACCTTATACCATGACCCGGACAATCTGGCCACAGGCTATACCTCAGTCACCAAAGGTATATCACTATTTTCTGTACCTACATTATGACACTTGTCAAAAAAATGAACGCGGGCACATTTACAAAACCATGCTTTAATGTCCTTGCCAGTGCTCCTTGCACACGTTTCCTTGAAATTGGCCCATGTTTTATTTGTTCAAAAGTGTTAAAATGTATGTATATACTATAACTTAGCCCCCACTTAACAAAATCCATTCAGACTTTACACAAACATTGAAGGTTAGGTCTATAATCTTTCTGAAAACTTTTGTCCGCATTTGTCAAACGGCAACAAAGCCGTCTAAAAATGTTGAGACCTCCCCTTCTAATTCAGCCCCCTCCTGACAAAATCCCACCAAACTTTAAAAAAATAGTTATATCTAGATCTAAAATCTTTTTGCAAACTTTTGTGTAGATTTGTCAAATGGCACCACATTTATAAAGCTTTACAATATTTTGGGACCCCCCTCTAAATGTGTTCCCTCTTGACAAAAGTGCTCCACACTTTCCAAAACCATTTAGAATGAAGTCTAGAGTAACATTCAAAAATTTCATGCAGTTTCATTGAGTGGAGCCAAAGTATTAAGCCATCCAAGAACAGGTTTTCACCAACCCTGTAATGCAGAAATAGACATAGATGTGTCCGAACATCTGAAGTGTCTGTGAACTTCCGGAATGTTCGCAGAGTTTTGGAGTGAAAAACAGTTCTTTTGGCTTCTTATGGCCATATCCCATCCCATGCCATTCTCATCACCCTTCACCCCCACAGAGATTGTTTGGTAAGTTTGACAATTGCAATGTTGTGTACGCAAATCCAACATGGTGGCGTTTCCAACAATCTGATGCACTTCATGCTTTTCACCATCCAATCAGTGGGCGCGTCCAGTGTCCGTGGACATCACGTCGTCCTCTAGGCCAATCGGATGCCCGTCCGCGGACTGAACAGGGAAGCGGGTCTACAGAGCCAGATATTGATTTACCAAAGACCTGGGAAGCCCTGACTCTGTCCGTCCCTTCCCCTGACTGGCTGTTGGGTGGAAGTTCCATATATGATATTGTGGGGGGGAGGTCCAGGCCAGACTGGCTGCAGCCTTCCCAGTGACTGTATGTTGTGGGTACACCCTTGGGGTGGGACCTGGGTGAATGGAGTGTGTGACCAATATACATTTCATGTTATGGGGGTCTGGTTTCTAGTGTGTAACACAATGAATGAGACAGCCCTGCCCGAAACTGGTATGAATGAAGTGTGGAGTGCTGTATGGCTGGGTGCTTGTCCCAATCCACGTTCCTTGTTGAGTGTCTGGAGGGAGAAAAATGGCCTGAATCCACTGTGAGCCAGATTGGCTGCCTGCCTGCTGAATGCCCTTCTGAATGATTGGCTGCCTGAGCCTTGCTCAGCAGTGTGAATGAGAGACAGAACAGTATATCTGGGGCCCTCTCACTTACCAGAATTGTTCAGAAGCTGAAGTCGAAACTTGATGCTTAACTTTGAAGTCCAGCTGGAAGAAGGCTTTGCTGCTGCTTTCCTTCAATGCAATCAGAAAGCTATCATGTCTCCAAGAACTGATTGAAGAGAGGACCTGGCTAGGAGACCTCTTCCCGAGCTACGAGGGAACATCGTGCACAATCTAACCATCACCAAGGCTCCCTGGAAGTCAGTCATTGAAAGGCTGCTGACCGGAGATTGGGACCGCCGAGGAATCTGAAGTGAGGCGCCAGAACGTCGAGGCCGTTGACAACCATCCCTGTCGACCGTGGTTCATAGGACCGCTGTAACCACGTGGACCAGAGCCACAACACTCCATTGCCTAAGACAATTTGAAATCAAGGACTCCCTTGCTCCTTACCATTGACCACTTTGTCCCGCCAGAGAAAGTCAAGGTCGCCAACGAACCAAGGAGAATCCGCCGGTGGGTTTCCTGCCACCCGAAGTCCACAAAGACACTGACGAAGATCCAAAAGCCAGCCGTGGTCGAGTCCCGATTGCCAACGCCAAACGCTGACGATCAAACGCCCTTGCTGGGCCTACGTTCTTCATTGACTTTGTGGCAACACATTCTCGTCATTTAGGTGCACTGCATGCCTCATCTTCGCAGGACGTCCACGACCGATCATCGTTGAGCACTGCAAAGACTGAAGCTGCTGCCTCAACGACATTGTTCACCTTTTCTTCAAGGAATCTTAACGATTTGTGCCGCCTGCCTTTTAAAGGGAGTTCACTCGAGAAGGATCCATCGACAACCCGACGTCAAACTCTGTTTAGCCAGGTACATGGGGTAGTAGTTCCTTTTTTAGAAGGAACCAAGACTATATTAAACACTATATGGACTGGGCTTGTTGATGCACTTTATTTACAGGTTGCCCAGGTGGGAGGGAGGGGGATCCTTGCACAGAACTGTCAAGTGGTGGGGACCCAGTATTCTGCCAGTTGTTTAACCCAACATGTCTTCCCTCTTGTGTCTGTTGATTCACTTTACTATTTGATTTGTATGTCATTGAGCCTGTCAGCAGTTGGTGCCTTTTTAACGGCATCAAGAGTTAACTGTGGTACCATATAGATATTGTACATATTTACCATGATAGTATTGCCTGAGCACAAAGTGTTTGTGTGTTTGTGTGTGTGTGTGTGTGTGTGTGTATGTATATAACTTGAACCTTATTTATATAAAGAACTGTGTTATCACTAACCTAGTGTGTGGAAATTCCTTTTTGGGGGTTTCGGGACTACATGGTGCTTAAGAACCAGCCTGCCATCACCTCCTGAGAGCTAATCCTTGATTGCTCGAACTTCGTTTGACAATGCCTATAAAAGGTATACAGTATTTGTAATGCAAAATAAATAACGAATGACATTTATGATATAACTAAAATATTGAATTTTTTAAGGAAAATATGTGGGGGTGGGGTAAAGGCTTTAATCTATTGGGGAGGAGTTTGGGGCTGGTTTTTAGCAAAGGGAAACCAGGGTTTGGGGGCATCCTCCCCAAAACATTTTTTGTTATTTATATTTGGTTATAATTTAATTTGTTATTAATTTGGTCATTTTTATGACATGAACCCTATAAAAGTACAGTTGACCTTTTCTTTCACAACTACACATTTTGCTCAAACGTATTGGAGTCGGCCCCAGAGGCTGCCCTTCAAATATAAAACGTCAACCGTCAACCTTTGAACTTGTGCCGGGGATGTCCTTTTGCTGTTGTAAACTTACCCTAAATCACCAGAGGAGAAACAACACTGGAGGACTGATGGGACAAGGAGATGGCGCGTCTCGCCCGCAGCCCTACCCGTCCCCCTAACCACCTACTCCTAGTGGAGACAGGTTGCAGGCCCAGGTCTATTTCCGCCAAAGGTGACTGAGATTGTCAGCTTTCCTGGAGTCACCGGAAAAATCTAAATGGATAAGGACTGTTCTCCTTGCATCAAGATGATTGCTGCTGATTTTCCTCCTTCGAGACTGGATCAGGGAAGAAGGCATGAAGAACCACTTCCTGAGACCTATGAATCTTTGACACAACTTTGGGGCGGAAGGAAGGGTCACAGCAGAGTGATAATGCATGCTCCTGAACCAGCAATTACGGGGTCTGCAGGTAAGAGCACATAATGTCTCCTGGCTGAAGTAATCGCCACCAGGATAGCCGTCTTAATGGTTTCTTAATTGAAGATTCGGATCTTCAGGTTAAGTTCCCCCAGAGGTTCAGAAAGAGTAGCGTGCAGGCCCTTAAAGACATGGGGAAGATCCCACAGAGGCAACCCGGAAGGCAGAACAGGATGTTCCGGGTAGAAACTCAATAACCGAGCCACCAAAGAGGATTCTGCCAGTGAAAACCCACATGGGCCTCTGAAGGCTCTAACAGCCGCCCACTGAGCTCGCAAGGTGAAAACCGACAACCCCATATCAAATCCATCCTGAACAGCTGGAGCAGGGCAGCTGGTAGCAAGAAACTCATGCTGCAAACACCAGCCCTGAAATTTAGCATGGACAGCTTCTATCTCTGGATAGCCTCGGCTAATTTAAAAGAATTTCTTCACCTGAGGCCTTTCCCTTTAAACATCCAAATAATCAGGATGCGGAGATCCAATACACATCACTTTTGTGTCTGTTTATTATGTAATCACACAGGAAGTAGTTAGTGGCTCAACAATTTACTTTACATTTCTTCCGATAAGCACGAAAGATGGTTGAAACAAACGAACGGACAAAGTTAGTTATACAGTAGTAACAAAAATAGGTGTCAGCCTCTGGAGTGCAGAGGTCAAAACTACATTGGGATACATGTTTACTTACAGATCGAGGGGGTACAAGAACCCGCTGGTACAGGAAAAACATGAGCCTGAGACTGGGGATGGTCTGAGGCGTGGTAAACAAAAAGTGAACACAACAATCTTTGAATATGACAAATACAAGGTAGTGATACAGTTGTGTCACGTAGTTCGACACAGGGTGTGACCAGGGTGTGTTTCGGCCAAAGAAAGTGGCTTAGTTAGAGCCCGTCTTTATGCTGGCCTTCGTCAGGAAAAGGCACCGGTGGAGGTGCTGTCCGTGATGTCTGTGGGTGAAACAGAACTGTTAGGATCTCGAGTGGTTGTTCATTAAGTACTAAAGGTATTTAATACAGGCCAATTGGTGCCCAGGTGATACATCACATGGTGTATCCAAAGGACAGCTTTCCTACTGCTGAGGTAGCAGAGGGATGCTGTCGGGAAATCCAAAATGAATGCAGGATAACCGGTGCAATACTGGCACTGGGTGGGTCGGCTGTAGTTTCCTAGAGGCCGACGTGGTTCAGAGTCTCACGGTACCGGAGTGGGCCGATATTGGACCCAGGTCTGGAAGGAGAGTAGAAAAACAGGTGTGTAGTAACCCATAATAGTGGGGTTTCGAGAGTGCTGGATGGTGTTCGTGACCGGCATTAAGTCGGAGGCAATTGGTGGCTATTTTGTCAACCGTGTCGAAATACCCTGTGCGCTCACAGTTCATGAGGAAGATCAAAGGTGACCCTGGGTATGGTGGACAAGCGAGGAGGTGCTGTTATTGCTCTAAAGACACTGAGTACTAATGTGAGCTCAGTGGTGGTGCCTGGAGTACAGCATTGGTGGTGTAAATAATAACTCGAGTGTGGTGCACAAGTTGTGCATCTCGAAGGCTTAACTTGTAGTGCATCTCGAAAAAGCTTACCCAGCGTGGGGGTAAGTGCAAAGGTTACCGAGCTGAGAGGAACACCACTGGCTCCTTTCAGCAACAGGCAGTGTTTTAGACAGACAACCACGTCTTCCTCAGCCACCGACTAACACGGCTCTCAGCAGTCCCCGCGCATCACGGCAGCTTATCACGACCGCGGCAAGTTTTCCTTGACTCGAACGCCATGCAGCACGCACCGGGTCATATCACTAGCACGTCCTGCCCACTCGTAACGCAGTGATCAGTCTCACTTGAGGCACCCATCCACCAGCTCACCGGGGCTTCGCTCCTGTTTTAAGTAGCCACCATTATCTGGTCCTTCAAAAGGGCAAACTGTATTTACGTTTGGAACACTGTGTGTCCCAGGAGCCAGTGGCGTTCCTCTCAGCTCGGTAACCTTTGCACTTACCCCCGCGCTGGGTAAGCTTTTTCGAGATGCACTACAAGTTAAGCCTTCGAGATGCACAACTTGTGCACCACACTCGAGTTATTATTTACACCACCAACGCTGTACTCCAGGCACCACCACTGAGCTCACATTAGTACTCCGTGTCTTTAGAGCAATAACAGCACCTCCTCGCTTGTCCACCATACCCAGGGTCACCTTTGATCTTCCTCATGACCCGTGAGCGCACAGGGTATTTCGACACGGTTGACAAAATAGCCACCAATTGCCTCCGCCGGTCACGAACACCATCCAGCACTCTCGAATCCCCACTATTATGGGTTACTACACACCTGTTTTTCTACTCTCCTTCCAGACCTGGGTCCAATATCGGCCCACTCCGGTACCGTGAGACTCTGAACCATGTCGGCCTCTAGGAAACTACAGCCGACCCACCCAGTGCCAGTATTGCACCGGTTATCCTGCATTCATTTTGGATTTCCCGACAGCATCCCTCTGCTACCTCAGCAGTCAGTAAGCTGTCCTTTGGATACACCATGCAATGTGTATCACCTGGGCACCAATTGGCCTGTATTAAATACCTTTAGTACTTAATGAACAACCACTCGAAATCCTAACAGTTCTGTTTCATCCACAGACATCACGGACAGCACCGCCACCGGTGCCTTTTCCTGACGAAGGCCAGCATAAAGACAGGCTCTAACTAAGCCACTTTCTTTGGCCGAAACACACCCTGTGTCGCACCCTGTGTCGAACTACGTGACACAACTGTATCACTACCTTGTATTTGTCATATTCAAAGATTGTTGTGTGCACTTTTTGTTTACCACGCCTCAGACCATCCCCAGTCTCAGGCTCGTGTTTTTCCTGTACCAGCGGGTTCTTGTACCCCCTCGATCTGTAAGGAAACATGTATCTCAATGTAGTTTTGACCTCTACACTCCAGAGGCCGACACCTATTTGTGTTACTACTGTATAACTAACTTTGTCCGTTCGTTTGTTTCAACCATCTTTCGTGCTTATCGGAAGAAATGTAAAGTAAATTGTTGAGCCACTAACTACTTCCTGTGTGATTACATAATAAACACACACAGCACTTTTGTGTCTATGTATTGGATCTCCTCATCCTGATTATTTGTTTATGATACGTATACCCACCTGGGTAAATCAGGACCCCGCCAGGTGCCCTATGATTTATAGTACCTTTAAACATCCAGACCTCCCCGACCGGACCAGCCCCAAACCTGATGAATCTGGATTGGAGGTGCGGAAAGATAGAAACTGGGAAGACTGCGAACTCCAAGAGAATAGGAAACCAACTCTTCTGAGGCCAAAACGGAGCAACCAGAAGTACCACCACTGCACACACCCTGACTTATTTTTTTTTTTTTTTAATTTTTTTACCAAAACCCTTGGGCGCAAGGGGAGAGGAAGGACCGCATACAGGAGGCCCGACGGCCAGGGGAGAAAATCGCATCCGATACCTCTGCCTCTGAGCAAGGGAACTGGCAACAGAGTTTTGTTTTTCTGGTGGAAGTGGATGGGTCCAGCCGCGGGGTCCCAAACTTTTTGCAAAGACACAAAGCACCCCCAGCACCCAGTTCTTGTGCGGGAGGGAATACCCTGAGCCACGAGCCTTTTTTTTTTTTTTCTGTCTAAATTCCCACCCATGCCTCAAACGGGCGCAAGGCAGTGGACTGAAACCCCTTTGACCCCCCCCCTCCCATGTCTATTGATGTAGGCCACTGCCGTGGTGGTGTTCGACTGCAACAGGACTGCCTTCCATCTCAGGGCTGGTGCAAAGGCTTGAAGTGCCCGAAAAGGCTGCCACCAACTCCCTTTAGTTGGAGGATCTCAAAGCCTCCTTGGCCGACCACTCTACTTGCAGTGACTGGTTCCTGTTGGGGTTGGCATGGGAGCACCCGGCAAGGGAACATACTCACTATAGACATGCATGCAACAGAGGTGCCCAAGTGCAGTACATGAAAGAACAGGATCCATAGGTGCAGGAGCTACCCAGGCTGACATATCCAGAACAGAATTCTAAGCATGCTGGTTTGGCAAAAACTAATTTTCCTTTTAGGTCAGCCTAATCTGTTTCCAGGCTCGTGCATGAACTGAGCGTAAAAGGGGTTAGGAACGACAACTCCCAGCAACGCCTGTAGTTCTACTGAAAGAAGCACCAAATCTCGGGGGCCATGTTAAGGGCTGGAACTATTAATAACCATACCCACCTTTCACTTGTGCTTGCTGTTACTCTACAGCTGATGCTTAACTGCCTATCCTCGGAGCCGTAACACAGCCTGCTTTCTTCCCACATTAACCCCCCTTCCTGGAATGGGCATCCTGGAATCCAGCACCTAAAATGAAATGCGGAACAGACCGGACAGTGTGTCGCGGTGCAGCCATTTTGTTTGCATGTTTTGGAGATTATACTAACCCGGTTCAGTCTTTCCCTGCTGAGCTTGCTTGGCCTGTGACCGCATGCATTCCACAGATTTAACCAAAGCTCCTGCATGCCTGCAAACAATATGGAGACGTAAGACTTGCATGCCAAAAAATCCTAGAATTAATCCAGGACAAACTTTCTAATCGCAACGCGGCTGGCAACAATAAACCCTAACCTTCTCCTACAACCCACGTCTGGGATGCCAGAAATGAATCGACTTCTGGAACCACGGCTGCTTTGAGCTCCCTTAAAGGCACAGGAGGAGTGATTTTTGGAGGGGAGGGGGGCATTTGGTACAAAGGAGGGAAAGCTGGATAAGGGTTTGGTGCGATTTGGGAGGGTCTTCTGTTATGACAACCTTAAATGCTAATTGCTGTCTGTCACATAGCAGTCCAGGCGACAGAAGAATTGTGGATGGTACATTTAACCCCACTCGTATGGGAGATTGCCTGCCATGCCATTACCAGAGTGTGGGTGTAGCTCCACAGAAGGTTTGGGTACTGCTCTTTGAGTACGGACCATCTTAATTAAATCTCGCTGTGTCCCCTGGTTGGAGTCTAACGACTTACACTTGCTGTGGTTCTGGTTGAAGTTCCCTAGCCCCTCATGCTGACATTGGTGTTAATGGGGGTCTGCTAAAGCTGTGAGAGCGGAAATCTTTTCAGCAATTTTGGGAGATGATAACCACTGGAAGTCCTTGCTTTGCAGATGCTGGAATCGGGATCTGATGTCCAAAATCCGGACTGTCTTCCCTCCAGAATCTGTGTAAGTGTAACAGCAACTGTCTTGGGTAGAGGCGAGCCCATAGCACCAGGAATATGCATGAGGGCATATGCCACACAGACCTGACGAACTCCAGTGCTGGGCCCTGAGGAGTGGGTAGAAGAGACTGAATCAACGCCTTTAGGTTCTCACCGCCAGAAGAAGGACCAACCACTGCTGAGTCCAGAACTGCCCCTGGTGAACTAGAGATCCTGAGACAGGACCAAATGTGATGTGCGCCAATTGATCAGGAGCCCCATCTCTTCCAAGGTTCCGCTAGTCAGCTTGAGGAAACCGTGAGCAATCAGTTGTCCCAGTAGGGGAAAACCTGGTCTCCCTGAAGGGGAAGATTCACCACCACCAATCCCTGGATCTTCGTAATTACTCTTGGGGCAAACTTGAACCTGTACGGGAGAGCTGTGAACTGGTAGCGCTTTTCCACCAAATTGCTGGTGACCTTTCCATATGGGTGCCTGGAAATATGCATCATGGAAGGCCAGGAAATCCCCCTCCTGTTAAAATCCCCCTCCCACTCCCCTTGTGAACCAGTGGAATTTCTCCTATTATACTTTCCATCTAGAAGCACTGAGTAACGATGGAGAGGTTTTTAAGAAAGTTACTGCTGGAGAGCTTTTTTGTTGTGGCCAAACGCATGGCACAGACGACCGACTAGGATTCTTCAGATTCCCTGGTGGAGAGTTTTGATTCCCTTTTAACTCCGTCCTAAATAGAATTGCTCCTCTCGCGCATAAAGTGGTTTAGAGATCGCCCAAATCATCATGACTGGTTTACGGCTGAGCTGATCTCGTTAAAATGGTCGAAAAAGGCGAGCAAGGTTGGCAAAAAGATAAATCGCAGTCAAAGAAGCATGGAAACAGATTGAGAAACATTATGAACTCAGGATCCTACAGACTAAAACATTTTTTCAATAGGTTAATCACAGACGTGGGAAATGGCACTAAAGCATTGTTCAAGCTATTTAAAAGCTGGGACTAGCCCAACGGCCTTAGTAGATCATTTGTGCCCTGTGGCGACAATTGTGTTTGGGCTCAGGATAGTTTTGCATGTAAAATTGTTATGGCACGAATAAAGACCAACTTAGATCAGGTGTCTCAAAGTCTTCCGAGACCCTTTCTATCCAGGAAGTTGGAATCAGCCGATACTCAGCCTTGTTTTAATTTCAACTATGTATCCAATCTTGATGTTGTGGGACTACTAAAAGATATGTACCCTACAAATTGTCCAGGCGATCTCTTGCCCTCTAAGATTATATTGGCAAATAAGGAGATCTTTGCACCGGTCCTTAGGTTTATAAATCCTTCATTTAAACAGGGGGTTATTCTGTCCAGTCTTAAGCAGGTGGTAGTGACTCTATCTTGAGAAAACCTGGTCTGGACCCTAAAGATCCTGTGTATCTTAGATCGATCACCAACACTAATTCATGGAGAATACAGGTGCCCTCCATAAAAAGCAGTCAGATATGCTGGGTGCGCTGGAAAAGATTGGGAGAATATATATATATATATATATATATATATATATATATATATATATATATTCTATCCAATCAAATATTGGATGTCTACAAATTGGCTTTGTTTAAACGCATCTAAAACTGAGTTTATTTGGTCTACAAGTCACCACATGCTAGGGCTGAGCCTAGTGTATGGAAGCTTCAATGTTGAAGGGGAACCTATCATTGTCGTGGAAGGAGTTAAAACACTGAGAATTTACATGGAAGCTTCTTTGAATGCAAATGCCCATGTAAACTATGTGGTTAAAAACTCAACGTGTTACTTGAAGGTATTGAGACCGATCTGTCCATTTAATGTTTTTAAAAAAAACAGCGAAATGCTTGTAAGGGCATTGTCCTTCCACAATGAACATGCATAGAATTTGTACAATCTCATCCAGAGCAGCGATCTTGAGATCCTTTGTATCACGGAAATCTGGATCCAAGATATAAGAAGTCCTTCTATTTCCTTGGTGCCCCCACCCTTCCAGGCACACTTTTTTCAATTCAAAGGAAGTAGTAGATCTAGAATCCATTCTATCAGGCCTATTAACATCATGAAACTAGTCTCGGGTCATCATTTTAAAAAGGTGCATCCTTTTGACCTCCAGTTCTGCTTGGAGTCCATTATGTTAACTCTTCCCCCACCGATCAAGTACAACAGTAGTGTCCTCCTTCGCCAACACTTTTACCATAATGCTAGTGTTGGGGAGAAGCTGGACCCCCACCAGGGCTGTGGGGGGGGCCAGCAGCCATACCCTCACCAGCTATGGGAGACCCCAACACCTCCCATATGGCCCACAGAAATGCAACAGAGACCCCAGCAGGCAGCCACATGTTCCAAACTGCGTTTATTCCTGGGCAGCAAAAAAGAAAAAAAACACGCAGAGCATCGTGCACATCGAGAGTTCTGGCGCTGTCTCCCCCGGGGCTGGCTTGCAAGCCAGCTTTGTAATCACACTGCAGGCTGACCTCACAGAATTGGATCAGCTCCCAGAAACTTATCTCCTCCTGCTATTGGCTGCTAAGTGATAGGGTACCTATGTAGCCCTTAAAGAGAGCCTGACAATTGGATGTAAGCCTTTTGCGTCAGTGGGTTGGTTTAGCGGTGCCAGCCCCCCATTACCTAATTCTAACTTGTTGCATTATGACTTTGTTCCCATAACTTTTTAGCTGAAGCAAGCAGTTCGCACCTGAGCTCTGAGCGCTCATTGGCTGGGCTGAGCCATTCTTGTTACAGTTATGTTTCAAATGTTGTGCGAGTCTTTGCGAAAATGTCTTTCTTTCCCAGAAAGAAAAGAAAGAAAACACACTGGGTTGCCGTGGCTTATTCGCATTTGTGGAGAATTAAAAATGTTTGTCTGCAGAAAGCAATCTTATCTTGAATGCGCGACCTTGGCTGCTTGTGGGTTTTGCGAGGAGCATTGCTGAAGGCTTCTGCAGCCAGTGTTCAGTGCGAGAAATGAACTTGGCTGTAATTTTCCTGAAACATGGCTTTACACTGTGCAATTAGACCATGTTAATTCATATAGGCATTTGCAAGCCTTTAAACAGGGATTTTTGTGTTTGTAGATTCTGATATTGCAGCATTGATTCTAATGTAGCATGGAAGTTGCACTGTTGGTGAAGTGGGTGTGTTTCAGCATATTTGTCACCCATGGGTGCGCTGGGGCCTGGTTCAAATGATAAGTGCGCTCCTTGTTCTTCCTCCTGTTCTTCTATATATGCGCCTGGGGTGAGGGGGCATGGGTTTGATCTCGATTTTCCCTCTTCACTAGATATTACTCAATTCTAGACAATTCAAGGCACCAAATTGGTATACGCCCGAGTTGGGGTACTTGAAAAAGAAAAAACGTGCACTGGAACTTCATTGGATAAAACACCCGCTGCCTCTAGGACAGAGTGGAAACATCTCACAAAACCCTAGTTTTAGACCTAAAGGATAACTTCTTCAATTCCCAAATTCCACTGCTAAGCTTTTTGAAATACTGAAGTCCTTGGAAAAACCCAAAGCTTCTCGATCTTCGCACCTAACAACCTAGATTGCACTCGGACGTCTGCCGCTTTTAAGGAGAACATTTCCAGCACAAGCGACGGGATAATACTAGCCCAGGGCCATTCCACTCCTACTGGAGCTCTAACCGACATGGCAGAGAAAGGCATGATGCCTCCTAGTTTCTCCATTTCTCAGAGCTCCCTTCTAGCCATGACTACAATGCTTTCCTCTATGCATGCAACGTCCTGTCACTACAATCATCTGCCCCCTAAACCCATTTTGGAGCATCAAGATCTATTTGCCCCTTTTCTTACTCATTTTGTAAATGCCTAGTTTAGAGATTAAGTCCCCACGGAAATCAAGAAAGTTACCATTACCCCATTCCAAAAAAAAAAAAATTGATCTCACGGTCCCTAGCAGCCTATGGCCGATTACCAACAGCCAATTCCCCTTCAAAATTCTGGATAAGTTTGCAACCTCACAACTTCAAACTTTCGCTGAACTTAATGACAATCTTCATAGCAGTCAGGTTTCCGCCCTTCTTTCAGCATGGAGATCACTCTCGTGGATCTCCAGTCCCATCGCGAAGAAAGGGAAAGCCGGGATGTTGATACTATTAGACCTGTCCGCGGCTTTCGACCACAAGCATCTCATTCCGTGTCTGCTGAATCAAGGCAACTGTTCCAAAGATGCAGTGGACTGGGTACAGTCCTTTTTGGCTAATCGTGAGTCGAACATTTTATGGGGTTTGTCTTCCTCTCTTGCCTCTCCCATTGTTTGTGGTGTCCACCAGGGCGCCACCATCTTGCCCTTGCTTTTCAACCTTTATCTGTGATCCTTCTGCTCGCTCTTGGAGGAACTGGGAGTATTATTTTGTTTACCAATTATGCTAACGATACACAGCTGGTCATCGCGCTGAGTGGGGTCCACTCTAGGATTCCATGCCTTAACATCTACAATTCCATCAAGGGCTGGATGGCGAGAATTGGCTGTCTCTTAATGGCAGCAAAACAAAGCTCCTTATCTTCGGCTTGCCCGAGGCCCATTCTAAACTCGGCCCTTCATATGTTAACTTATTTCTACAAGATAACAAAATTTGACCCACTTTTAGGGGTTTACTTGGAGGCCTCCTTTAACTCAGATGCCCAAGTGCACCACCTTTGCTGGAACTGTAACTACTATCTAAGGCTTCTCCGGAGCAGTCGCCCTTATCTTTATGAAAAGAATTCAGTGACAATAGCTCATGCCACAGGTTTGACCAGATTGAAGCTCCACATAACAGGACGTTACAATAGTCCAAAGTCCAACATCCAGGCTTGTCAAATTATACAGAATGCCTCTGTTCACGTGGCTCTGAATGTTCCTAGAAGATCCCATATTTCCAATGTTAAGCGATCTTCATTGGCTCCCCGTGCAGGAGCGAATCCGTTTCGAAATAGGCACCTTAGTGCACCACTGCCCTTATGGCAACTCTCAGGAATATCTTCAAGCCTTTGTACCTACCTTATCAACCTTCAAGAAACTTACGATCTTACACCGTTGCTCAACTGCAGGGACTTAAATTCACACGATGGAAGGGTCTTGGAAGATATTTCCCAGTCATTGTGTTGTTCTTCTGGAACGCCTTACCACCCACTATTGGATCCATGCCCAACATGAAACTTTTCAGGAAAACCCTGAAAACGCACATTTTCAGGTAATTTCCTAGACATTGATAGATATGCTTTCCTGTGACTTTTGACTATCTCTTCGGATGACCATTGTCCCGTCTTTTTGTTGTACTTTCGTGTTTCTGTTGCACCCCGATGGCTGTGGGCACATTATAAACCTATAAATAACATGTTTTAAAAATGCCATACCAAAAGTGCAAACCTTTTTATCATAGAACACAAAACCTTGCCTCATTCCAAATAGGTTCAATACATCAGCTCATAGTCATCAACCCTATTAGCTCAAATAAAATACATTTTTACATTTGTTTCAAAGACATTCTTAAGAAACTTCACAAGAAAAATGCTCCCTGACTTGAGGAAAGACCAAAATTCCCCTACATTGTCTTTCAGCTACTGCCCAAAGTACTTAGATCTTAAATTGGTCAAGACTGTGCAAAACAGTGGAATATGCTTAAGAGTTTCTTTCAATCCTTCCTTAAGACAAAATCTACGTTCCATAGAAAATACTTCGGTAAATTCTCAATTTGTTTAGTGGGAAGCAAATTCATCCTGAAGCGCGTAAACTGATTTCTATACCATCTGTTGGGAAACTTAGATACTTTGGGATATAACCCCCAAGACTTATGTTCATCTCTCATAGTTAATAGTTTCATCCCCAACTATATTGGGAATGGTGTTCTTTCTGAAATACAGGGTTGTCCAGCCCAGTTCATTCTTATTTTGTGAATTTGGATAACCGTGAAGTCTGCAGAGCAGTTGCCAAATTGTCTACTAGTGGCCCTTGGCATTTTTACAGTTAAGTGATCAGGGCTTTCTCTTAAGGCCATTGGGGATGGTCAAATCAAACCTAAATATTTGTTGGCAATAACGTCTCTTAAAAGTACATGTGTTTATTTGTATGAATATATTTCAATCACAAGGAATTATTTACAGCATTCCAAATAAACACCTTAAGTGAATTTTAAAATCGCAATATAAAAGATGGAACATTCATATTACATCTATAGTAAAATTTCTAGTTTATACAAATCCTAGAATATTTCTTATACATACTGCCCAACTAAGTTGTCATTGGCTTTAACATGATATCCAGCTTTCCTTTTAGGAGAGGAATGAATGTCCTTCTCCTTACAGACACATGAGATGGACAGAAAAATAAGAAATACAAATGGCAATTGAACCAGAGTTTCCACATCACAAGGACAAAATGGACAGTAAGAAAAGTGGTCCAAACCCCACCATTTCCACTCAACCAAATTTAATCTTAATTTAGTTCAGTACAAGCATTGCTGCTTCAAAACCTATCACCCGGGTAGGGCCAACAGGTTGTTGGAAGTTCTCAATTATGTGTATTGTATTAGCTAGAACAATTCCCACTGACTTCTGCATTAGTGCATCTTCCATTGTTCGACAAACCCGTGGATTCACACTACTGCTGGGATTGTTACGTGGGATTGTTACGTTAAGTTTACTTGTAAGGCGTTGACTTGCACCACAAAGGCATTTTGTCTCTAAATAAAAACAGTAGACGCAACAACAAAGACCACCCCTGGCTTAAAACAGATGTTTTTAAAAAGTGACGGAACTGCAAAGGATCTTCCATAGCCAAGAATATGCGGAAGCAGATTCTACAGAATAGCTGCTGCAACTGAAAAGGCACAACCTCCCAGCTGGAAGCGACTAAAAGAAAGAACCTGAAAAAGAAGGGCTTCTGGCAAACTAAGAGCTTGGGAAGGAATTTAGGGATGGAACTTTGATTGCAGGTATTCAGTGCCAATGTCGTTAAAAATAAATAAGGCGTGACGCATAGACACTCAAAGTGGCTCCTGAAGTAACCAATCAACCCAATAACAAGCAAGAGGAACTGGACCGAGAATCTCCTACACAAAAATTGGAAGAGTCCAGCCATGTAACAAAAGGTTTTCTGTTTGTTCAAAAATAATTGAGATTGAGACATGAACCATGCAACATGCTCCAATATTCACTCGGCGATCTTCAGCCTGTCGTCCAGTTTTGATTCTGCGTGACATCAAAAAAATAAAGATACACCCCCAAAAAACCTAATGGGAATCCAGATTGGTATGTAAAGTAGACTACATATACATTGCATAGGCGTTATCCAATTGATGTACTAATCCCCTATCTGGTGGCTCCCCCTGCAATCTGGATCAGTTGGTGGATTTGACCAAATTTCAGCTGAAAGAAAATTTCAGACCGCTGAAAATATTGATCATATCTACCATTTGATGCAATTTATATTGAACAAAGGGAGCAGGGGGTGTCACCGGCACCCTTGTTCACTACAATCTCATCAGGGGTGATGGGGGGGGCGGGGGGGTCAGGGGGGGATGTCCCCCACGACCTAAAAAGTTGATAAAAACAACAAAAGGACCCTGCGACGCCGGTTTCTTTGCACTTAAGTGAAGGAAACCAGCATTGCAGAGGGATGGCGGAGTCAGCGGCACACTGCGATGTGTGCAGCCGGAAGGGAAGTAAGGGGTTTGAGGGAGCGGGTTGCAAGAAATGCCACGTGACCAAACCAAAAATTATTTTCTGTAAAATAACTTTCGTCTTTTTCTCCCTCTGACATTTCGTATTCAAACTAATCCTGGACCACCCTTGCGCCCACCTCCTAACTGTTGCAACTAAGACATTTCAGGTTAGTTTGCTGCGATTGGGTGCTCCAACAAAGTGTGAGCTTGACGTGGAATGTGAATAGGGATTGGGCAAAGGGGGTCTTCTCAGACTTGGAGCTTTGGAAAGTTACCAGGCCAAGTGCAACTATTCAAGGTGGTGAGAACGGCATCAAAGGTATTGTATGTTCTCAACAAGTTACCATTTCAGATCTCCAAGGCCTTGAGATAAAACATTAGGCTTTGAACCTGGTATTACCTTTGTATTGTCCTGCCTTTTGGTTGGATGGGAACAGCTACCTTAGCCTGGTTCAAATTAATGGGCTTTGTCTTGCAGGTTCCGATCACGTGTGTCGGGACCGCAAACTTGATTTCTCCTGCTTGCATTTATGAGGATTTTCAGCTTATTACACACACAGGTGTCTGATCTCTTGTAAACTGGACCCTTTTAGTGCCTGCATACAAGCTGGCAGTTGGGGAAGAACCTTCCGAAGAATAATTCTACTTTAAAGTGGCCTGATTTACAGACTGCACTGCTGGTGTTCTGCAGATAGAGGCGCCATCTTTTAGCCAAGTTCTTTCACCAAAGAAACCGGGCTCTGGAAATGCCAAAGGAGGTGGGGCCAGAAAGAAGGGGTCCAGAAAGCGGTGGCTGGAAGCAGACCAACAACTGGAACCTCGGTTTTCTCCCCATTCAACTTCAGCCAATCGTTACTCCTCCAGTTCCCAACATCTTCCAAGCACAGCCTGAGTTGAGAGGCAGTGTTTGCCTGAGAAGTATCTATGCGAATAATTAATCTGCATATCATCAGCACAAGAGTAGTATCTGAAACTGGGACTGAATGAGTTTAGCAAGAGGCTGGATGTAGATATTAAATAGAATGGTAGAAAGAGCTGAGCCCTGAGTGACCCCGCAGGCCAGGGACGCAACTGCCGACCAAAGGAGACTGGTTTACGCCAGCAATGTCATTAGCAGACTTTGTTTTTCCATTTACATCGGACCTCGCCCTTATGATTTTATAGCGAACTCCTAAGTAATCACAACATGTGAGCTTCATCATAATCATTGTTTCGCCTTAAATTCCCTTTGAATATTCTATTGCTTATCCATAAGAAGAACCAATCTATTCTGAACATTGATTTTAAATGTCTTCTCATTTATAAAACTAGCAGTTATCAGAGCGAGCCTGGAGAGCTTTGGGGAGTGTCAGCACATCATCATCCACATGGGCCTATAAGAGTTGCTTTTTTGTACCATTATGGGGCACCTCACAAGTGGTTTGAAGGACGTCTTTTAATTAATTGATATCCAAATTAAATGGGGCTAATACACAGCGCTGGCGTAAACCAAAAATGGATCTTGTGCATTTCTCCCTACTACCATGTCCCACTTTCATGTTGGAATGCAGAGTTATTTTCAGCTATAGTAATCCCCCCATGGGACACAAAAACAGGGCAATCTGAACCAAAGTGGACCCCTATCAACCAGCCCAAAGGCTATAGAGAGGTACATCAATGTCTGATATCTCCCCCCCCTTCAAAAGCATGTACTTTGTAGTTAAGTACATACACTCTAAAACATGGTTGGTGGTTCTAGTGCCACCTCTAACACCCAGTTGTCTGCAAGTATGCCTTTTTCCCTTAATCCATTTATTTAAATGAGTACAAACAAACCCATTGTCTTTGACACATCCAACAGTCAGCTAGGAAGATAAAAACCTGTAATTCAAGTATCCCATTATTAAAAAAAAATCTATATATTTCTTGGAAGGCCGCGCGGGCCTCGGCCCAGACAGTAGGGAGAGACTGGGGAGGTCATTTTAGGATGTATATATCCCCCTTCCTACACTTTTTTTGCCCAGCTGCCATAACCTGTAATTATGGAAAATGCCCCCTTTTAAATTCTGCCCAAGTGTAATTGCAAATTCCTGTGGGTAGACAAACATTTAGGGCAAAGGAGTAGCTCAAGCTACTCAAGCGCAGGTCCCCGACCCCGTAGGACAGCCGTGTTGTGGGGACTACACCCGGCGGCGGTAGGGCTACAAAGACACACACCACTAAGCACATAAACCCAGGTCGAGACTCGACACATGGGTCGAGTGAGCGACAATGTTCACCACCCAGGGAAAGGTCCGCTAAGTCCCAGTCCTATGGGCAATCTCGCTCAAGATCGCCACATGACGGGGCCCAACCGTCAAGACTGCAAGGGTGTCGCTCGCAAAACCCCCTCCGAAGGTCAATCGTCCGCAGATGAGGCATCGGCCCTACCCTCATCCGGAATTCCACGCTCAGCGTCCGATAAGGTAACTGGCCCCAAAAAATCTGTTCAACACCCCTCTGGGCTCCAATGGGAAGGGAAACATCACAAGAAAACCTCAAACCCCTCAGGATAAGACCCCTCAGAAGGAAAAGCCTAGAGAATCCAGGCCCATAGAGAAACCTAGAGAATCTAGCCCTAATATGGTACCTCCCACAGATGAGGATTTAGGACTTTTCCCCTCAATCTGTGGTAATCCCAAATTCCAAAGAATGGTCTTCACAAGACATTGACAGTGATAAGAATGACCTTTATGGCCAATTTCTTTTAAAAGAACCCTGATTACCTTCAGAGCTTCAACTCCACTCCCCCCCACTACAGCTCCTTCTGGTTCTCAAGCCTCTACACTACCTACTCGACCCCCTTCTAAGAGGTCTCGTTCAGATGTTCCTTTACAGAGTGCAGTTCTATCTAGATCTCTATGACCCAGAATCGGACCAAGAAATCTTTTGTAGAGGCAGCTGACCCTCAGTTTATTGATGAGATACAGCAAACCCTTATTATGGGGATGACGGACCAAGAGGCTGACCAAGAAGCCAATGTACTCCATAGACTCCCCTCCTAACAGAGACACTCCAATTGTCGATTCTCCTATTGATACTCAACCCTTCCTTAATGAGGTGCTAGCCAAGGCGGTCGAGCACTTTCAGATTGAAACCCAGGAGGTACAGGAGGATAAAGACTTTGCAGAACAACTATTGGGGGACAAGAAAGCAGTAGCACAGTGTATTCTGCTACTGAAGTCAGTGCAGCGCAGAATACAAACATCTTTAGAAGCACCTAACCTCACATGGGCTGTAAACCCTTGTGTAGAGAAATTATTCAGACCCGCACTTTCAGACCCATTATATATTAGAGGGCAACTGAAGCCGACTCATTAGTTGTGACTACAACTAGAATGAGCAGGCACACCCCTTGCTTCCTCCTGAGGCTCGAACCCGAC
This sequence comes from Ambystoma mexicanum, assembly GCF_040938575.1. NCBI lineage: Eukaryota > Metazoa > Chordata > Amphibia > Caudata > Ambystomatidae > Ambystoma > Ambystoma mexicanum. The sequence goes on along the minus strand of NC_090936.1, from coordinate 114,930,332 downwards.
AAGGAGAGCAAGAGGATCTAGAGAAGTCGCCTCCTCTGTGGCTTATCAAACAAGAATAGCAAATAACGCAACACTTTTGGACAGTTACAACTGCCACAAGTGGGAAGACATTTCGGCTTTACTTTCATCTGCCCAAGAGCCACTAAAGTCCCAGCTAGCACAAGTGGTTGCAGAGGGGAAGGCGGTCTCTACCTGTCTTCTTAAGACCAACTTTGACGTGGCGGCCAATGCCAGGAGAGTCATTGCACATGGGACTGTTAAGAGGCATGGATGGCTGCGCCAGTCAGGGTTCAAACCAGAGATGCAGTTCACCCTAATAAACATGCCTGTTGAACCTAATGTGCTCTTTGGTAAGGCCGTCGAAGACACCCTTAGGACTGCAAAGGACGAGTATGACACTCTTAAATCTTTTGTTCAACTTACCAACAAGCCTTCCGGGCAGAGAGGTAATGGCAAATTTCGCCGTTTTCGAGGCCAAAACTCTGAGGATCCAACTACAGTCGGGGCCAGGCCCTGCTCGAGGTGGCACTTCACCTCTGAAGCAGTGACATTCCGCTTCAGGTGCCCTCACATGCTTCTCCAGTAGGACGACGCATTTCCAGCTTCACCCACTCATGGGCAGGAATCACCTCAGACATATGGGTGCTGTCCACAGTAGCAGGCGGATACTGTGTAGAACTTCTCCAGCGTCCCCACGACCACCCACCACGACAGAAGACCCACTCAGAAGAACATCACTGTATCCTTCTTGAAGAGATAGCAACACTTCTAATAAAGGACGCCATCAAAGTCGTCCCAGCCAACCAGGTGAACGGGGGTATTTATTCAAATTACTTTGTTGTGCCAAAGAAAGATCTAACAATGCGCACAGTTTTAGATTTGCGCCCTGGAAACAAGTATGTAAAGCCACAAAGGTTACGCATGATTATGCTACAAGAGGTAATCCCTGTAATAAAAAAGGGGGATTACATGCCAACACTGGACACGAAAGATGCCTTTCATATTTCAATGTTCCCTGCGCACAGAAGGTTCTTTCATTTCAAGATGGCGAACTAGCACTACCAACTCAAAAGTGCTGCCCTTCGGAATAGCCTCTGCTCCAAGGGTATTCACTAAGGTACTGGCGGTGGTGGCAGCGCACCTGCGCAGGGAGGCAATCCCAGTGTACCCTTACTTGGACGACTCACTCATTACAGGGGAATCCCCCATAATTTCCAGACAAAACATTGCAAGAACAATCAACCTTCTCTTTCAATTGGGTTTCTTCATCAACGAGAAAAAGTCAAGCCTAGTGCCAAGCACTACAAAACAGTTCCTAGGAGCTGTCTTAAACACAGAAGAGTGGTTGGTCTCTACGTCAGAGGAAAGAGTAAAAAATGTGTAATGGGGTACTGCAAATTCTGCATTATCGGCCCGGCCGCCAGATAAGGGTGCGCAAAGCTATGTGTTTATTAGGCATGATGGCATCTCGCATTTACTTGGTTCCTCATGTGCGCCTGCGTCCCATGCAGTTGTGGTTGGCGAAACAGTGGTCTCGGGCAAGTGGTCAGTGGGACGATCTAGTGGTCGTTTCTCCAACACTTGTACAAAATCTTCGCTGGTGGACAAGGGAAAATCTGACGAAGGGAAAAACCTTCTATGATCCAGAGGTATAGGCGGTTGCCACAACTGACGCCTCACTGGCGGGGCGGGGGGGGTGTCACTACCTTCACCTCACAGTTTAGGGTTAGTGGTCTCGCACTGTCGCACTGTAGCTCAGAACCACATCAATCTGCTGGAACTTCTGGCAGTATTCAAAGCCCTTCAGGCAATCAAACCCCATTTAACAAACATATCTGTGCAGATCCCAACAGACGGCACTACTGCAATGTTTTATATCTACAAACATGGGGGTACTCTGACACCGAGTGGTGCTCCAACATTGAAAAGGCACTGCTTGACAAAATTGCCTTGCTCCAAGCCAAAATCAATACCAAAAAAGCTACCTTTCCGACTTAACAGGTAACCCTCACCTTACAAAACCCCCTCACCCAAAAAGTCCTTCAAACCTTTTAGCTTCTCACCCCTTACCATCCAGGAAGTCGAAAATAATATCATGAAGCTCAAGCCTTCCAACTGCCAAGGTGACGCTTGCCCTGCACCGGTCATAAAGGAACTTGCACATGATCTCGCCCCATTCATTACCTCTTTCATTAATGCCTCCTTCAAATCAGGCACCGTACTTGACAACTTCAAGGATGCGTGGGTCATCCCGTTAATCAAAAAACCTAATCTCGATCCCAGTAACCCCTCCAACTACGGGCCCATCACCACGGTGCCATACCTACTCAAAATTCTGGATCGAGCGGCCTATCTCCAAATCCAGCACTACCTTGAAACAAACCATCTATTAGGGCTTGGACAATCCGGTTTCTGTCCCAGACACAGTACGGAGACGGCCTTAATTGATTTGAAAACCCAAATGGAGGATCTGAAAGACAAGGGCAAACAGGCGCTCCTGCTCCTCCTTGATCTCTCAGCAGCCTTTGATTTGGTCGATCATCAAATCCTCTGCCACCACCTCAAGATTGCGGCTCACTTCTCAGACGCAGCCACATCCTGGATCAGCTCTTTCCTGGCAAATGGAACCATGATGGTCTTCTCTTCCCTAGCCGCAGCCGATCCAGCTCACGTCCCATGCGGAGTCCCACAAGCATTCTTGTGTATCTCCCACACTTTACAATTGTTTACTAAACCGCTCTTTGATATGCTTCACTATCTGGGTGTCTCCTACACTAATTATGTGGGCGACACCCAGATACTCATCCCTATCACTGGCGACTATGTAACAGATGCCAAAGCACTCAGTGCAGTGTACATTGTCATCCAGGCCTGGATGGCACATCATGGGCTCCGCCTTAATGATGAAAAAACGTAGTTACTCATTCTAGGATCTCACTCCAAACTTACTAAACTTGACCCCAAACACAAATACTTTATTATTGACGGGAACAATATCAAAGTCGCTAACGTCACAAAAACACTTGGAATATACCTAGACTCTACTCTGTCCCTCAATCGACAAACCAACGCAGTTGTCTCAGCGTCATCTTATACCTGTAAACTGATCACAGCGTGCCGCCCCTTTCTAACATCGGGCAACTGTCTGATCCTCGCCAGAACCCTCATCATGTCCAAAAATGACGACTGCAATGCCCTCTTCTTAGGGACCAGTCAAAGAAACCTTGATAAACTCCAGGTCACGCAGAATGCCATTAGGGCAGCTCTCAACGTACCCAGGCGTTCTCGCATCTCCAACACTAGACGTAACTTGCATTGGCTACCCATCACTCATCGCATATCCCACAAAGCACTTGTTCTAACACACAAGGGCCAGAACAATGCAGCCCCTGCCTTACTTATCCACGCCCTTTGCACAACATACAGCAACCAGACCCCTGAGATCTGCTCAGGCTCACACTGACTATTCCCAGCTTCAAGTTAGAGACAGCCTGTCATGATGCCTACCCCCGGAGCACCAGGCCAGGCCCAGCACCCCCGGGAGCAGGCATCACGCCCCCGGGTAAAAGCCCAGCGGCCCTTTATAGGGGCTCTTTGGACTCTGTCCTGGCGCCGTTGGCGCCAGGCTCATGTTGGACATCAGTCCTGGCGCCTTAGGCGCCAGGCTCATAAAGGGAAGTGTTTGGTGCACTTACCTGAAGCAGACCATGCTGCACACTCACCTGATGCAGATCCTGCTGCATGAAGAACCAAGCCAAATGAGGCTTAGGAGGGACTATTTTTCTGAAGGAACTATTTTGTTACTTGGGTGGGGCTGTGGAAGAATACTCACCTGGAACTTCTTCCAAGGCTATTTAAGCCACACCCGGACAGCCACACGTGCTTCGCGTTGTTCTGCATCCCAGCAGCTGAACGCTCACCGTGTCTGCTCCTGCACCTGGACTCCAGCCACGCCCGCCTCGAACCTGGAACACCTGTAAGGGAATGAGAAGAGAAAGGTGAAAACCAAGAACTATTTCAACCTTCTTACCTGCATCCGGAATCTTCACGCCAGCATTCCTGAAGGAAGACTTCCATTTAAAAGCACTGCGTTGCTCGCTGCAGCGCCGCGCTTCACTCACCTGTTCCCGAGACGCCGCCCGGCTCCATCACGGCTCTCGGTGCCGGTCGCCACATCCCTGCACCGGACCTAAGGGAGAGAAGAAGAGACAAAAGGTGAGCAAGGGAACACAAGAGGAAAGCCGGATTTTCAGCCATATTACTTACCGGCTATTCTTGGTGAACCATTCCACATCACGGGTCGGCGCCACATCTCTGGCAGGTACCGCACCCTGGCCCCTATGGGGAAAGGACAAAAGACATTACTGGGGAATTATAAAGACATTTAGAGGGGTCGCCCTCATCACTGACTCACCTGATTTACCCCGGCAATTTAACCCCTCAACGCATCGCCTTTGTTCTGCACCTGAAATAAAGGACAGAAAAAGACAGCATAAAAGGAGGCTCACACTTGAACTTTTGCATCTTCATACTTACGGCGTATCGCTCAGTAAAGTCAAGTGGATTTGCCAACGCCGTTCTAAAACCAGTGAAGTAACTGGACAAATGCGCGCCCCTGCACCAGAAGCAGGATGGAGAGTTCATCCTTCCAAACCATAAGGTGAGCTTAAACCGGGGGTTTTGGAGGAAGTCCGAGGAGAACGAAGGGGGAAAGGGGGGAGCAAGCACATTATTCAGCAGATAGTTAATCCCCTTTCTCATCTGCAGAAGGATATTCCTACGGGCCAGACAAGCAAGATTTGGGGGTCCAGTTCAATCGGTGGTTCGAATTCTGCGCATCACGCTTGAAGAGGCCACAGCAACCCAGCCAAGACCAGCGCCTCCGTGGGAGCCAGGTGAGCGTTACAGAACGCGAAGCCTTCCTACAAATTCCCACCCAGGCGCTATGGAAACTTCCGAGACTGACCAGTTGGCCCAACTACTGGGGGAATTACGGGCCGAAGTACACGCCGCTCGTCAAGAGACTAATGCTCTCAGGAGGGAAGTGATTGTAACAAAGGAAAGAGCTGATGACCTGGCTAGACAGCTTTTGCAAGGTCAAGCTGGACAAACTCCTTTACCCGGTTCCGGAGGGAACCCCACTCCTGTGCTTTCCAGTAACCCGGTGCAGATTAATCTACCTGGAAACATGCCGCTGGCCCCACCCGAACGCTTTGCTGGGGACCCCAAACAATTCCCCGTATTCATGAATCAGTGTCGTTTGCATTTCCTGTGCAGACCTGGGGCCTTCCCTAATGACCAGGCCAAGGTAGCCTTTGTATTGTCATATCTCAGCGGCAGTGCTGCCGATTGGTCAGTTCCACTGGTAACTCAAGATGACCCGATTCTTCGTGATTTTCAAAGATTTCAAGCAAGCATGGAAAGGTTATTTGCTCGTCACTCCCAGGGGCAGGCTCTAGATGACGAACTTCTATCTCTGCGACAGGGCAATCAAGACCTCCTTTCCTACATAGCAACCTTTAATAGACTAATTGTGGAAACTGGGTGGCCAGAGGATAAAAGAATCACGTTATTTTATCGAGGTCTACGCGGAGAACTTGGATATCCTGGCCCAAGTTGTAAATCCGCCCCAAGAGTGCTCTGAATATGTAGACTTAGTGGTCCAATTGGATCACAGACTGCAAAACAGAAAAGCTGATCGGTCCAAGTTTGAGACCCGGGTGTTAGTCAAGACCCACGCTAACCTCAAGGGGGCTGAAGCCTCAGAGCCAATGCAAATCGGAGGAGTTAAAGGACCTTTAACGCAAAAGGAACGTGAAAGAAGACGGCAGATGCACTTATGTCTTTATTGTGGATCCTCTGGACACTTTCTACGAGATTGCCCGGCAAGGCCGTCCAGGAAGGTGGTAGGAGCCGCTGAAAAAATCCATGAAACCTCTGTATCGGGAAACGACCCCGCCCGACAAGCGTAGGGGTCCGCTTGCCGAGCTTGAAAACGAACTCTCAGACCTCGCATTTCACTGTGCCAATGGTCCTCGTAGATCCGGAACAGCCTAAGCAGTTGCATGCAATAAAGGCATACATCGATAGTGGGGCTATAGGAAACTACGTGGATCATGATTTGGTCTCCAGGATTAACCTCCCCCTGCGTCCTAAAACCAGCAAAGATGTCATCACCACAGTCGATGGAACCGAAATTGCCTCGGGACCGGTAACACATTCCACAGCTGAGGTAACACTTGTAGGTCCGGACGGCCATTGGGAGGCAGTTGTGTTTGATGTAATCAAGGCTCCACAGTTTCAGGTTATACTCGGAATCCCTTGGTTAGAGACACATAATCCTCGAATTGATTGGCGAGCGAAGAGAATAACCTTTCCGGAGTGTGCACGAACCTGCTACCCAGAAAATATGAAGGTCAGTCTAGCATCAGTAACCTCTGTCTCCATGCAACTACCTCCGGAATACCAAGACTTCCAGGACGTCTTCCTAAAGGAACAGGCCAACACGTTACCTCCTCACAGATCGTACGATTGCCAAATCGATCTGGTGCCCGGTGCACAACCCCCTTGTAGCAGGATTTATGCCCTTACTGAGCCAGAGAATCTGCATTTGAGACAATATTTAGATCAATATCTAGCCAATGGTTTCATTCGCCCGTCAAAATCTCCGGCATCCTCGGCTTTGTTCTTCTTGCCAAAAAAAGAAGGCGACCTTAGAACTTGTATCGATTACCGCGCATTGAACGAGATAACTGTTAAAAATCGTTACCCTCTGCCTTTGATCCCTGAACTCCTTGACCAGGTGAAGGACGCTTGCATATACACCAAGTTAGATCTCCGGGGGGCTTATCATCTGGTACGAGTTAAAGAAGGCGACGAATGGAAAACGGCCTTCCGTACAAAATATGGACTATTCGAATACCAGGTGATGCCTTTCGGGTTGTGCAACGCGCCTGCTGCCTTCCAATTCTTCATGAACGATGTCCTTCGGGAACTCATCGACGTCTGTGTTGTCGGGTATATCGATGACATTCTGGTGTACTCCTCTTCGGAATCTGATCACAGAAAACATGTCGGGGCCGTCCTTGAGAAATTGCGCCAGCACAAACTGTTTGCAAAGCTGGAAAAATGCGTTTTCCATACCACCGAGGTTGAATTTCTTGGATTTATCCTGACACCTAAAGGGGTCAGAATGGACTCACGGAAAGTGGATGCCATCCTCAAATGGCCATCACCTAGTTCGGTGAAAGGGGTCCAAAGCATGCTTGGTTTTGCCAATTTTTATTGCAGGTTTATCCCAGACTTTTCACGGGTGGTGCAACCCATCACTGCACTCTTGCGGAAGAATAAACGTTTTGAATGGACGAGGAAGCTGAACAGGCCTTTCAGGAATTAAAAGCTAAATTTACGTCCGCACCTATTTTGAAACATCCACGTCCTGATCTCCCATATATAGTCGAAACCGATGCATCCAGCTTAGCCATGGGAGCTGTCCTGTCTCAGAGAGACCCCGAAACCAACCAACTGCACCCCGTAGCATTTTGGTCCAGAAAGTTCTCGCCGCCGGAGATAAATTATGCAATCATGCAATCACCGATAAGGAATTATTAGCCATTAAGTCCGCCTTTAAGGCTTGGCGGCATTATCTTCTTGGCGCCAGGCATACCATCACCGTGATCACTGATCACCGAAATTTACAATATTTAAAAACTGCCAAGGCTCAGTCTTCACAACAGCTCCGATGGGCTTTATTCTTTGCTGAGTTTGATTTTGTAATCACCTACCGTCCTGGCTGTAAGAATGGCAAATCGGACGCGCCATCTCGAATTGGAATGGGAGAAATGGACACAAACTCAGAACCTGTGCCGATAATTCCCGAACAAAGAATCTTGGGGATAACCACTTTACAAACCCTTGAAGACATTCAAGCACGGGTAAAACTATTCCTGGACTCTTCAGCCTTGCAGGATTGGATCAAAAAAGGGGGTCTGCCTTTTCAATCAACGATGGCTTACCTTACTTCCAAGGACGTTTATTTTTGCCAGAAAAGGAATTGCAAGAACCGGTTATTTCCCGTCATCACGATACTCTGATGGAAGGACATCCTGGCATTGCCAAAACAGAGGAAAAAATTAAACGACAATTCTGGTGGCCGTCCTGGAGAAAGGATATTAAATCTTTCGTGATGTCCTGTGGAGTTTGCGCCCAAAACAAAGGTCAAAAAACAAAATCCGCCGGTCTTCTTCAACCCCTAGACATTCCACCAGCACCTTGGCACACCTTGTCACTAGATTTTATCACGGACCTGCCCTCTTGTAATGGATACGATACTATTCTGGTTGTGGTGGATTTATTTTCCAAGATGGCCCATTTTATTCCGTTGAAAGGATTACCTTCAGCTTTTGTTCTTGCCAAGGAATTCCTCAAATGTCATCTGTCTGCATGGATTCCCGTCCATACTAATCTCCGATCGGGGAAGCCAGTTCATTTCTCGTTTTTGGAAAAAGTGTTGTCAACTGGCACAAATCGACGTAAGACTCTCAACCAGTCACCACCCACAGACCAATGGTCAGACGGAGAGAACGAACCAGACCCTTGAAAAATATCTACGATGTATGTTGCACCAATCGGAGGGTAATTGGAAGGACATTTTATGGGTGGCTGAATATGCATACAATAACTCGATACACTCTGGAACTGGTCGGAGCCCCTTTTATACCCTATATGGACATCACCCTCGTACTTCAGACCTGGACTCACCTTTGAGCCTCGAAATGCCCACAGTCGACCATTTGCATTCTACGATTACTCAAGCCTTCAAGGATGCTACTGCACACTTAAAACATGCGAAAGAGAAATACAAAAAGAATGCGGATCTGCATCGCAAGGAGGCGGCTCCATACCAAATAGGGGATCAAGTATGGTTGGCTACCAAACACTTATCACTCAAGGGACCTCGGACTTTTAATCCAAGGTATTTAGGCCCTTACTCGATCAAAGCTATAATTAACCCAGTGGCAGTCAAGCCAGATCTACCAGCTAACATGCGGATTCATCCCGTCTTTCATGTGTCGCTTTTGAAACCAGTGCAACCAGGAACCAGATTAATAAAGCCACCAGAACCAATCCAGATAGATGGGGAGCCTGAATTCGAGGTGAAGAACATTTTGGACTCTAAGATCTCAAAATCAAAACTTTTCTATCTAATTGATTGGAAGGGATACGGGCCTCAGGAAAGATCTTGGGAACCCAGCGACCACGTACATGCACCTCGGCTAGTAAGAAGGTTCCATCGGAATTTCCCGAACAAACCGAAACCTCTTGGGGAAAAGGCCTTGGGAGGGGCCTTGGGGGGGGGGGGGTGCTGTCATGATGCCTACCCCCGGAGCACCAGGCCAGGCCCAGCACCCCCGGGAGCAGGCATCACGCCCCCGGGTAAAAGCCCAGCGGCCCTTTATAGGGGCTCTTTGGACTCTGTCCTGGCGCCGTTGGCGCCAGGCTCATGTTGGACATCAGTCCTGGCGCCATAGGCGCCAGACTCATAAAGGGAAGTGTTTGGTGCACTTACCTGAAGCAGACCATGCTGCACACTCACCTGATGCAGATCATGCTGCATGAAGAACCAAGCCAAATGAGGCTTAGGAGGGACTATTTTTCTGAAGGAACTATTTTGTTACTTGGGTGGGGCTGTGGAAGAATACTCACCTGGAACTTCTTCCAAGGCTATTTAAGCCACACCCGGACAGCCACACGTGCTTCGCGGCGTTCTGCATCCCAGCAGCTGAACGCTCACCGTGTCTGCTCCTGCACCTGGACTCCAGCCATGCCCGACTCGAACCTGGAACACCTGTAAGGGAATAAGAAGAGAAAGGTGAAAACCAAGAACTATTTCAACCTTCTTACCTGCATCCGGAATCTTCACGCCAGCATTCCTGAAGGAAGACTTCCATTTAAAAGCACCGCGATGCTCGCTGCAGCGCCGCGCTTCACTCACCTGTTCCCGAGACGCCCCCCGGCTCCATCGCGGCTCTCGGTGCCGGTCGCCACATCCCTGCACCGCGCCTAAGGGAGAGAAGAAGAGACAAAAGGTGAGCAAGGGAACACAAGAGGAAAGCCGGATTTTCAGCCATATTACTTACCGGTTATTCTTGGTGAACCATTCCACATCTCGGGTCGGCGCCACATCTCTGGCAGGTACCGCACCCCGGCCCCTATGGGGAAAGGACAAAAGACATTACTGGGGAATTATAAAGACATTTAGAGGGGTCGCCCTCATCACTGACTCACCTGATTTACCCCGGCAATTTAACCCCTCAACGCATCGCCTTTGTTCTGCACCTGAAATAAAGGACAGAAAAAGACAGCATAAAAGGAGGCTCACACTTGAACTTTTGCATCTTCATACTTACGGCGTATCGCTCAGTAAAGTCAAGTGGATTTGCCAACGCCGTTCTAAAACCAGTGAAGTAACTGGACAAATGCGCGCCCCTGCACCAGAAGCAGGATGAAGAGTTCATCCTTCCAAACCATAAGGTGAGCTTAAACCGGGGGTTTTGGAGGAAGTCCGAGGAGAACGAAGGGGGAAAGGGGGGAGCAAGCACATTATTCAGCAGACAGTTAATCCCCTTTCTCATCTGCAGAAGGATATTCCTACGGGCCAGACAAGCAAGATTTGGGGGTCCAGTTCAATCGGTGGTCCGAATTCTGTGCATCACGCTTGAAGAGGCCACAGCAACCCAGACCAGAGCCTCCGTGGGAGCCAGGTGAGCGTTACACAGCCGGAGGTTCGAGTTTCCCAGTCCTTGTGGCTAAGCTCTAGAACACCCTACCCAATGCTCTCAGAAACATTCCTTAAATTCACTCCTTCAAAGCTAAAACCAAATGGTGGCTACATGAACGGGATGCCTTGGCCACCTCTCTATAATCCATACAGTTGTTAATCCGCTCACCGGCTGTTCATTGTTTATAGACTGTTTAAACTGTATACTTTGATCCGTTCGATCTTTGCTATGCTATGATATGAACTATATGTAAATATGTTGTAAAAATGTATAATGTATCTACTGCTGTAACTTGCCTCTTAAAACATGCGCCCAGATGCCCCGGGGCAAGGTGCGCACTACAAATAAACAAATACAAATTACACAAGGAACCAATGGCGCTTATCTTAGTTGCTCCAATGTGGGCAAGACAACCACGGTATACACATCTGCGTAAACTGGCGATGTACGATCCCATCAAACTCCTGTGCCAATACAACCTACTCACCCAGCACGAGGGACTAACAGTTCACCTGCAGCCGCACTCAATGAACTTGGCAGCATGGCTCCTGAGGTCGTAGAGTTCGGACATCTCAACCTGCCACAAAGATGCATGGATATCTTGAAAGAATCCAGAAAACCAAACACTAGGCACTGTTACTTTGACAAATGGAGAAGATTCGTAATTTGGTGCCAGTCTAAACAGATCAACCGCATAGAATGTACTCAATCCCACATTCTAGCTTGTATGCTCAATTTGCTAGATGTGGGTTGGTATTCAACTCCCTAAAAGTCGACCTGGCGGCCTTATCAGCCTACACGACCTCTCATAATAAGGTCTCATGATCGAAAGTGCCGGTCATCAAGGCATTTTGGAAGGAGTAAAGGGACTCCACCCTCCAATTTTTGTTTTAACCCGCCGCCAGGTTGGGACTTCGATGTGGTACTCGCTAAGCTCATGGCACCCGCTTTCGCGCCTATGCACAAGTCTATCTTCAAACACCTGACTTATAAAACTGCCTTCTTAGTGGCTTCACTTAAGTGATAGCCACTAAGAAGGCAGTTTTATAAGTCAGGTGTTTGAAGATGGACTTGTGCATAGGCGCGAAAGCGGGTGAAATTCGAGCATTGTCAGTGCAGGATCCTTTCTTTGTTGTACACAAAGACAAGCTGGTTTTACATACTCACCCTAAGTTCTCCCCTAAATTCATCTCCTAATTTCATGTAAACCAGTCAATTTGAGCTACCGGCTTTCTTCCAGGAACCGAACAACTCAGCCGAGGTAAAACTTCACAAACTAGATGTGAGTAGAGCGGTCCTCTACTATGTAGACAAGACCAGACCGCTAAGAAAAACAGATCAGTTTTTTGTCTCTATAGCGCCAGGCAGAGAAGGTGACCGCGTTTCTAAAAATGCCATCTCTAGGTGTATAGTCAGATGTATACAACTGTGCTATTCCCTATCTGATGAAACACTGCCTTTTACGCCCAGTGCTCACTCCACTAGAGGGACAGGAGCCACTCTGTCTTTCATTGCAAACGTCCCCTTAGACAGTATTTGCAAAGCAGCTACATGGAGCTCAATACATACTTTCACTCAGCACTACTGCACTGACGCCCGTTCCAAGACAGATACACAAGTGGGACAAGCGGTTCTAAGACTTTTATTCGCTCATGAACTTTCTCACACCCACCTCCTTCTTCCACTGCTCGCTAATATATGCACAGCATGTGATCTAAGCAGATTCCACAAGCCTCAGAAGGGATACATTACTCACCGTACTCATATTTCTGATGATTGTATCTGCTTAAATTCACATGCAACCCACCCATCCTCCCCTCGGAGAGAAGGCGCATGGATGCTTATGAGCTTGTCTGATACGTATCTGCTTGGATACAAATGTACTTATGCTACCTCATGTCAGAAAAATAACAATCTGAGGGACCTAGACGCGTGAGGGATCATGGGTACAGTGGACGTCACACTAGAATAGTATTACTGGCACACCCTGTTGACGTCCCTTTGTTGAGTTTCGAAAACAACTGAAATACTCTGCAGCTTCCACTAGATGTCGGCCTATGCACAGCATGTGAATCTAAGCAGATACAAGCATTGGAAATATGATTACGGTGAGAAATGTATCCCATATGTCTGATTTCAACTTTGCAGGAGTTGATTAGTATGGGCGATGGCAAAACACAAATTAAAGAATAAAGTTCCCAGAGATCTTCATTCAGCTTATATAGTCTTTGGAATGATGCCACGTTCCTGGTTCTTATTTGATTTTGTTTTGGAGATGGCCATACAACTGTTACCATTTGAACTATAGAATTGACTTAAAATGTGCCTCTAAAATGAGAGGGGGAGATGTAACCCCAATATTTTCTTCCCCCAATTTTATTCGCCAAATGATGTACCCACTCGGTTAAATATAGTAGTTGTCCTCTGTTGGGCTAGAATTAACAGCAACTTCTCTCCAGAAGCTTCTTGGAGTCTTCTTTGCATCTGGCGGCTGACAAAAGGTTCTCCTATACAGTGTAACATGGCAAAATAGTTTTTATAATGTACTTTTATTTTTTTTGTACATTTTATGTAAAAAAAATGTGTTTTCTGTTGTTAGTCTGAAGTTCATGTTCTAGTCCTCGCCACTGTGCTTCGCTAGCTGCTCGACACACATCATTCAACCACCTTAATAGAAGGTCGTTTCTTCTTGCAATTTTCTCAAGCATTTTCTCAGTGCTTCTAATTTCTGACATTGGGGGCAAAAATTCAAGTGCCAAGCTTCTCAATAGCCATAAAAGTCCCTCGCCACTTCAATTCTATACACACACTGCACACCATTTGATACGTGCCTTCAGTCAAATATCGTAGCCTGTGGCGAGTACACATTGGGCACTCTGATCTGTAAATAATCTTCCTCCAGGTAAACACTCGAATAAGGACAGTATGTCTTGCTTCTGTATTATTCATATCTGTTACTCAATCAAATGGCAATGGAACACCAACACACCTTTTAATAGTGTTATTCAAATTGCGGTCTTTAATAGCGAGGCTAATGGTTAAATTAAGGGGATTGTGGTTACTTTCCTGTAGGGCAATACTTCCATATCCAAGGCAGGTTGTCTAGTTATTCCATCTGTTCAAATGGCTTAGTTCAGGTTGGCAGGTACTGGGAAATATTGAAGGGGTGCAGGTTCAGAGGTCTCTGATCCACCATGTTCAACCTTCAAACCAAGGGAGGTATATTTGCAACATTTGTGAGAAACGTTTGATTGTTCCCTTCCGGGGTCAGGCGGCTCTTGTATTATCAAGGGGAACGCATTGCTGTTCATTTCTTAATATCATTACCTGATGCATAAGACAACAATGCCTGGTCAGTGGTGCTTCTGCTTGGGATAGCCTCCTCACATCTTTGGGCTATTTGAATTTCGATTAGCAGATCCCATTAGCAGGGTAGAGTGCAGGGACCAATGAGGAAGAAGACCGTTTAAATGCTAGAGATGGTACTTGGACCAGGGAACCAAGGGAACAGTAATTGCAGTATTCCACCGAGCGCCAATAACCGTCCCTTGTGTTGGGCAAAAATTGGAGCAGTAACCCTGTGGGAGACTACACCACCCTGGCCCTCTTGGTATTAGGTAACCCACTTATTGGTATAGCTCTGTACTACACAAGTTGGTAGGGTGACTGAGCACCCAGACTTATATCAAGAGTGGTAAATGTGAGCTGTAACATCGAAAGTCACCAATGCAAGTATCCAAATAACCCTTACACTCAAGGTTTTCTAGTTACAGAATTATTTATTTAACAGTCCGTTTTAAATAAGCTTTCTTTAAAAGGGCAATATGCAAAAATCAAAATACACTTAATACTTTCTCAGAATCGAGGCCAAGCAAGTAGATACTCTTTAGAGATGCTTCATACACACTTCTTACACCCTGAAGTGATTTCACTAACTAGGACAGCAATGGCATTTATATATCACTTTTGCACTTGGTAAATTCTGAGGTTGGTAGAAAGGAAAGGTTAAAAAAAAGGAAAAAGGTTAAACAGGTTCCTGAGCATGTGAGCACTTTAAATCTTCCAATGAAGTCTAGATAAAAACCTTTACCAGTAATATTAGTTGAAAACCAATGTATCACCTATGAGGAAAATCCAATGCAATAGAAGAGTGTGCAGGGAGCTAATGCAGCCAAAGCCAATTGGCGCAAAGACTATGGCGCTGAGGCACTTCTTGGATAGTAAATCTTGCACAAAGTTAGTTTGTTGTAGACAAATCACTGAAGGGTCACAAGCTGTTAGACTTGTGAAAGTTAGAGCTTAGATCAACTGTAGAAAAGCAGCTACTGCAAGTTTCAACTGAGAAGAGCAAGCTACAGACGATGAGGTAAGTACCCCAAAGTCAGAACAGTACCTTTTGGTTAGAAGAAGCGGATCCAGATGGCTTCTGTCTGGTTGCATTGATGCAGATCCTGTTTTCCTGGGCCTCAGTCGTTGGGACAAGAGGAAGGAATTCAAAGGTCGGCAGCTACGGGCGTTCTTCGGATCGGCGGCACTTCGCGGTTTCAGTGTTCGGTAAACAGCACCACCGTGGATCTTAGGCACTGGTTGGGCAAGATTGAGTAACTTGGGCACTGATTGGGCTTCCTTCACTCCTTAAGTCAAGCACTCTGGTGAGGTGACTAGAGCTTGAGTCGTCCTACTCTGGGAGGTGTTTTGCTTTTGCATCATGTCTGGTGACCCTAGAAACCACTTACCAGACCACACAGACCAAAAAGTTCTTGGACTCGGGGAGGCAATAATCCACACTTCGACCAATAGTTAGAATATAATTGCCTCTTTACAGGCACTTTTTTCGCATAAAATATAAACATACACAACACTCTGTAAAGACATAGGGTTGTTCATACATAGACCTATACATAAATAAGGATAATTGTCGCATCACCGTTGCTGTAGTTGAAGGAGAAAACCTCATCTCGTCCACCATGACACAACTCAGTCCCAAGGCAGGTAGGCAAAGAGATCACACGCACTAACAGGTTCTGGAGCAGAGCGTCATCCCTCTCAGCAAGACTTCACCACCCAGGATTCCAATTCTGATTCTACTACCTGGATACCCCCCGCTGATAGGGAACTGATCCCTGCCCACCGTGAGTTGCCAACCATCCAAGGCCCAAGGACAGACAGCAAGCATGGGGGCACAGAGTGGAAAATTCCAGTTAATAGTGGAAAAACCCAGCTCTCCTCCTGCACACTTGTTCCCAGCACCCCTTATCACTGCACCTGCACAACTCCGACTCCTTTCTTGGCACGTCCTTGATTGAACAATGCGCCTACTCCTCCATAATGAGCTCCTCTGCTTCCAAATATACACATCGCAACCGTGGCAGAACTCCATGTCTGCTAATTAAAACGTAGACTTCCATTGCGGTAATGGAAATGGCTGCACTGGCGCCATTTTTTTTTTTTTAGCTCATTTTCACACACGTATTACAGGAGGGTCCTCGGACTCCTGGAGCTTTTGGGTGGTTTACAGATTTTGCACTAGACTACATATTTCTCGATCCCTGGCACTCTGTTACAGCAGCAGCAAAGAAGTACAGCCAGTTCGGGAAGGTCTTCCAGCAGAGTTCGTCTCGGGGTTAGTTGGTCCCACTAACCCAAGGGAAAAAGTCATCCTCTCCGCAGCTTCTCTGGTCGATCAGAAAAGGGAGTTTCAGCACAGCAGCAGGGCTTCACCAGGCATTTCAATGGTCCAGGAGGATGGAGCAAGCTTAGTTTACGGTTTCTTTGTCGGGGTGTTCTCCCCAGTGGTCCACTGTGTCTGCAGTCACAGAAGCCTTGCCTTATTCATGCACCGCCTACTGTCACTCACAAAGGAGGGTGGCTGTCTTGCAAGGACAGCCAGCCAATCGGGACTGGGTGCATTCAGGTAACAAGAAGACAAAGGGCAGGGGAGTTTAGGGCACCTCCCTTACTTCCTGCCCTTCCAGACACACTGGAGCCAGAGATGGGTTTCAGTACTGAAGCCTGCCAAAGGAGAAACGAAGAAAGGGCTCAAACCTGGTGAGTAAAACCCAAGGAAGACCCCACAAACAAGAATTGGTGAAAAAAGACTGGGGCCATTTTGACATAATGGTCACCCATGGGTGCTATACTGCAGCTGACTATTCAGGCTGCGGTAAAAAAATACACTGGTAGGAAAATTAAACCACTTCCACCAGCCATTTTAGTGAGGCTAACATAAAAAAATGTTACTTGAGAACTTAGGATAAGGGGCTACTAAGTAACCCCCCAGTACTCCACATACGATGGGGTGGGCTGGACCTGGAAAGAGAGAGGGTAAGTAAAGTCAATTTCACTTTACTATTCTTGGGAACAGTAGTTCACACAAGAAAAGGTATTTAAACCTTATGATAAATCTGAAGGATTTCTCTGTGACACTGTACTGAAGGTGCTGTCGCCATACAAAAAGTAGATGCCTATGGAGTTTGTCAGACTCCAAAAACAAAGGAAACGCATAATCCAAATCAGATAAAAATGCATGAGTGCGTGAGGAAAAAGGGCCCACTCTCTCCAGGGTTAACATAAGTCCTAAAGTCCAGCAAAAGAACCTGGGGGTCTCTAAGGTTGAAGGGAATTGGCACAGAAATGACAATTCTCCCTAACACCTTGCTAATGCTGAGTCTGCTGATACCTTTCTTAATTTCTCTGACCTTGCTACCGCCAGTAATTGCATACCCTGATCTCCAGCAATCCTGGCCCCAGATTAGTCTAGGTTTTTAGGACTTATTGAGAATTAACAAAAATTAATAATAGGCTCAGTATTTGACAAACTCTTTGGGTGTGGTCCACTGACTACTTCCTACGGTCATTCTGGATCAGTCACCTAACTAAGGGAGACCTTGGCTCCCCTCCATGTGCAGGAAGACCACTATTGAGGAAACTAGCTCAGTGAAAATGTAGGTGGCTGAATTCAAGGTGAGGGAAGCATAGCACAGTCTTGATACTGCCTTGTGGATGCACCTGAGATGTTGGTGAGCTGGGGGAGTCCATGTG
Source organism: Ambystoma mexicanum (assembly GCF_040938575.1). Lineage (NCBI taxonomy): Eukaryota > Metazoa > Chordata > Amphibia > Caudata > Ambystomatidae > Ambystoma > Ambystoma mexicanum. Next base: position 114,912,510 of record NC_090936.1, on the reverse strand, counting down.
TGATGGTAAGCACCTTGGAGGTCTAAAGATGTCCTAAACATCCATGGCCGAAGAACGGGCAGAATCGTTTGGATGGACTACCATCTAGAATACAATGTCCAGTGTCCACACCACCACCCCCTTCTTTCCTCACCACCCCCCTCACCAAGGCCTTCTGTACAAGAATGACCTAGGGTATCAAATCCTTGCCCTAGGTGGTGTTTAGGCACTAGTACCACAACTTTGCAATGGTTTGTTGATGAGATGCTGCAGACACGCCCCATGGGTTTCACCCTGCGCAACTTGGTTATCGCTGTACTTTCCATCCTTGAAGGAGATGAGTTCTGTTGCATGTTCTTCCTAGACCCTCTAACTGGCCTGAGGGGCCTGAAACTTTATTTCCACTCCCCATCTCCCCATGGTAGTCAGGACTGGTTTGTTATGGTGGATGTAGAAGCAGACTACCTGTTATCTGCAACTGCAATCCCCCGCCCCCCCCTTCCACCCCCCGTCTGGCTTTGGCGAACCTCCTTCTTGGAACTTTTGTTTGCTGTCTTACATACTGCTTTTTGTTTAGTGTTTTCCTCTGCACTGGTTCAGAGTAGGCACAAGCTTCGATTGACTTAACTATTGCATCCCATTGTGGGCCCAACAACAGATGACCATGACAAGGCATGTGTAGTATGATGCTCTTCTGGGAAGCACCTGGTTTCCAGTACTTAATGTAGATTTGGTGACTCTGATGACATGCTACTACATTTGGGAGCTGCTGCCAAAATAGTCCATGGCTGTATTGGTCAGGGGTTTCATCTGCCACTTGATGTTCCAGAGCTCCTCGCTGCAATCCTTGCATACATCAGTTTTGGTATACATGACCTGTAGATTCCTGTGTACCGCTTGGGCCATGTACACCTAAGTCCCTGACCTTGAGGCTAGGTTCGACCCTGCATACCCTTTTTTTTCCATGGCTGAGTCACACTTCCTCTCTGGAGTTTAGAAGTGCCATGTTCTCAGCAGCCATAGATCATCAATCTGCCAAATTTGGGATCATGGAATTCACAACAATATGCTCTGCAAGTGCTGGATTGCGGTCTTTGTTTGGGTAGCTATTCGACAATTTAAGCACGCCAGTCTTCTGTGTCCTGCCACTCCCTAGTGATTTCCTTGCAGGTAGTTATGCGCACCTCAGGGTTGCAGAGATATTGGACCTACAGAGGACATCCATCGCCTAAGTAAGACCCTTTTCCAGGAAGTCCAAAATTTCCCAATGGCCTGCAACAACTCTGTGCGAATCTCCTTGGATACATGCTAAAGGTTGGTATCGGGGTCTGAATCGTGCAACTTTTTCAGTCATGTTGATGTCCCTTCCTTAACTTTTTCCAAAGCCTAAACAATGGCAGTTTTGATCAGGAACATCCGCTCTGCCTTGGATTTAGGGGCATCCGGGGCCGGATGTCAGTCTTTCCTCTCCTTTTCATTGATGTTGAGTCTCTGTATGCCATTCTCCTATGACTCTGGACATGACCGCTGTGCCTCCTTGGGTAGGTAACCCTAGTAGAATTCCTCCTGTGTTTTCGGAGGAGGGTAACCTGCAGGTAGAACTCTCTGACCTGTCTCCTGTGGGACTTCCCAAGCACTTTGTCCCCCAGATATGCAGCAATTTGTATCATGAGGATCAAAACGCTCACAAACTCAATCGACACCACACACTTGTATACCGTGCTGCTCATAACTGCCTCATGCGGTCTATGCTTAGACTTCCATGTTGCACTTCAGATCATCTCACACGGGGAAGAGCATTCCCTGCACTGCTCAGCCTGGGCCCGCCCACATTGCTGCCTGTCACTACCTATGAAGCTAGGTCTGTGCTAATTCTGGGCCCAGCTTGTGCTGCCGTCGGACAAATGAGCACCTTAGCTCCTCCTGCTGCACTCCCGGGACCATAGTGGTCCCATCTAGAGACATTGCCCCCTTCATCCTTTCCATCAATTAAGAAAATATTGGGCAGTGTTTGTATCTTCGGCAAGTGAGCAACCATGCCATCTGACGTGGGTCGGTGGGCAATGCTTAATTAGGATTCTACATGGTCAATTAGTTTGTGTGGATTTGTTAAGTTTTGCGGTGCATACCCTTTCAAGAATGACTCTGCACAGGGCATTGGTGATAGTGGCACTAATGTGGATCAAGGATGAATAGCGGGTGGTGAGGGTTGCACACGCTTGGTCTAGCAAACTAGATGGAAAAAACATTTGATTGTACTCCTTTTTTTTTTTTTTTTTGCAGTGATAGCCAGTTTACTTACTAGAACTTGCAAAAATGACATCCAGACTTTTATTAAAAAAAGACCAAGCTTAATTTTTAGTTAAAACATTTTCATCCTCACGGCAACTAGCTGAACATTGAGTATTAGAGGTCACCAACTAGCCAAAAGGATCCACCACATGCAATAGTACATGTAGCAACAACAAAGTTGATGAACCTCATGGTTGTAAGAGATACCAAATAGTACACATCCCTTTGTGACTGACGTGTGTGAATAGTGGAGGCAAATGCCCAGTCGCCAGCATGGTGTGATGAAAGGTCAGAACAAACATGTTTTTTTTTTTAAATGCACGCAATTATTGAAAAAGTAAGTACAATCAATCTACATCATGAGAGGAATCGGATTATGGCATAAAATTGTTGGAGAGGAGAGAAGAGAGTAGTAGAGCTGGATTGGAAAGTATGTCTGACTACTGCATGCTCACAGCCTGAATACATGTACATCTGTTATTAATGAACAGGTTGTTCCTCCACCTGGCAATACATGTGGCCAAAACATACAAAATACCCTAAAATGGCTAACCAGGCAATAATGTGCCTTACGGTAATAAGTATGAATGTATGCTCAGTCGGCCACATCTGATTCAAACCGATTCAACACGCTGCAAAAGGTACAGGATACGAGTTAGGGCACACTTCAATATGCCAAACTAGTAGATCCTAATGGACACAAAATATAATTACCTACTTCGTCTACAACGGAGTGTTCTTATGGAGAGCATGCCAACGTCGCCCACATAACCGAGGGTATCAAACTAAGAAGCAAACATATGCGTGGATGTGCCATTTGCCTGTCCATTCTGAGTCTGCAGAAAAAAAAAACTGGAGGGGCTCTACTGCCTGGCAAAAGCAATAGGCCAGGATGGTATGGGGAGGGGCCAGGGGCAGCCGAACGAGGGGTTTACAATTTTGGGAGTATTCTGAGGTGTAGGGAGAAGCCCTCAATTTGTAATGCATTAATAATTGGGGCCCATACCGCTAGCTTAATGATTTTTGATTCTTCTTGATTGATAGACTTTAGTTCTGCTGGTTTGCCATAAGAGCTCACAAAAAGAAATGTTCCTCTTGGTATAGGCAATAAATATGTTAACATTCAGGTAAAGTAATTAAAATTACTTCACAAGAACTGAACGAGTTCTATACAAAGTTATCCCAGCTATTCTACACATTAGTACCCTGCAAGGGGATGGGTCTGGTGGCCTTCTACCTGATCACGAGGCTCAGAATGGATGCATGATCAAACGGTAAAACCCCTGCTCCGAGCCTCCTTGTAGCTGGAGGCCGCCATCTTCCCTCACCGTAAATCTGGTAAGTGTGCTCCCTGTGTCCCAGTCCCACCCCCCCAACCCACTTACCTGGCGCTGCTTTGTTTCTCGCTGGCAAAAATAGTGCGCGCCCCTTCGACCCAGCAATGGCTGCCATGGAAAGGGAGAAGGGACTGTGTAGTTCTCAACTTGAGAAAGAAACTTTTTGTATCACGGTAAAACACATGCTGGGATACTAATGGCAATAAACCCCTCTTGGCAGGGGCATTACCGGGGCAGGTAATGCCCTCGCCATAAGGGTTTATTAATTAAATTTAAAAAATAAAATGCACTTAATACAGTTAAAATCCAGCATCAGTGTTTAAAATACAAAACTAGTCACAGAATTATGATGCATTTGATTGTGAAATTATCTTGGCATAAGACCAGGTAAAGTGCAGATAGTACAATTAACAACCAAACCACAAGGGCCACCTTGGCATTGCCGAAAACAAAGTGCAGAAAGTGCTATTAATAACCTCAAACTTAGTACTCTGTGTTGGATCCCAAAAATATCAGGCAAAGAATCTGCCATAGATTAAAGAAGCGGAAAACCTTCAATGGTTTGCCCCACTCAAAGGGATATTTTAAATTAAGTAGTGGCATTGAGCAAATTACTTTTTCTTTTCCATGCTCTGGTCAGATAACTGGCCAGTGAAAGTCATCCTCTTTTCCGTACAGGCTAATAAAGTGAGTGCTGGTCTTTAATGCCTTAATCTGCTCTCCCTTAAGATGCTCCGTAACCATGCTGTCCTGATCAACGAATAGTTTGTGCAAAATGAAGAGTGCTAAAGTGTCTATGCTGCACCTGTGGGCAGAAAAGTAGCACCCATGTTACAACTGCGAAGATGTGCTACCAGAGGTAACACATTCAGCCTTGCCTTGGTAAGAAAAACTCTGCTGCTGCTTTGTCACAAGAGTTGGTCATGGCCTGCGTAGGAGACAAAGGAACATAATCTGATTTGAGATAGTTGCCATTTCTGACTCCCTATTGTTGGCAAAAAGCTGGGTGATCTTCAAATGCACAGTCTGTTTGGAAAATCTAGATAACTGTTTAGCAGTCTCAAAACGGACGCCAGGCCCAGCTTGTGCACGAGAGATCAAATTAAAACTGAACCAACCAACTTTACTCCAACCAGTAAGTTCTTTGCATTTTCTGTGCATAAGGTATACCAAAATAAGATCGGCCTGGAGTGAAAAAGGTCTGTTAAATACATTGAGTCAGTCTCAAGATGGGTAATCTAGACCAAGGTAAACTGGGGAACCAACAGTATCCTGATCCAAAAATTGATTTTCAGAAATCTGATATTACTTATTCAGTGTGTATTCTATCAAGTGAGTTATTATTTTTGCATCAATACGTTAATGAGGAAGGGGAACTGGGATTTGGGGGATGCGGTAAGGCCAATATTACTAATATAAACCTTTAATTACTCCTAGTCCTTATCAGGCATCCACCTCCTTCTTTGAACAGTATTAAGTTTTATCTCCTTGGATGTCGCATGGTTAGACTCTTCCCTTATGTCCCCTGTAGAATAAGGGAGGAGCTCACCCCAACCGCTACCTGTCTGATGCCAAGTCTTGCTGACCAGCACAGTCTCTCTTCATGTGTGTTGAGTTCAATATTTGTTCCTACTAGTGAGTATTTTTTCACTACTGGCTAAGAGTCCATAACGAGTTTTACATGCACCCATGGCGTATGATATACCTTATTGACCCAGTGTTCCCTTAAATCAATGTGACCCATGATTTCTTCCTATGGGACTTCTGTGCTTGTTAACTCCATTAGTACCCATGTGTGGGGTCTACACTATCACAATACATGTGAGTATGCAGACATTTGCATACTTTCTATTTATATATTTCTCGTCTCTCCGTTTTGGACACCTGTACTGTGCCTTTTATGCAACGTATAAGTACACCATTCGCCCATGTATATTTGAACTGTATGATTTGATGCATTCAATATTGGATTGGACTTATTTGCATGGTCTTTAGAGGTTTGAGTTAGGTAGCAAGGGTTGGACACTGTGTGTTAAGGAAGCTTTCAGACGCATATGATCTGATTTGTGTTTCTTAATTGGAGAAATTAATACAGACTTGTGTAATGTGTTGCCTAGGTATTTCTCACCCTGAGGCAGGTGGGCATTATATATGGGTGTCGTCGAAACTAGTTGGTGCAGTGTCCATTGTTGAACAACCTAGAAAAGCCTGGATATTGACAGGCCTCGAGTGAATAAATTACATTATTGTCTTAAAAAAAACCTGAATTGTGTCGGGCTTGCTTTTAAATACTTTGTACCTGGTGGTAATCAATCGCACATTGGTGACTGTATATGTATGTATAATGGAGCTGTCTCAAGTCCAGTGATGAAAGTTGAATGCTCTTTGATATTTTCTAACTTTATAATACGTTTGTCAGCTATTTTGATCTACTATGTGCGCCTGCTATTTTATTAGAGCAACTATATATGCTTATATATCGACCTTGATTGGCAAGCCTTCTATACATATATTTCTGAGGCTTGTGGAATCTGCTTAGATCACATGCTGTGCATAGGCCGACATCTAGTGGAAGCTGCGGAGTATTACAGTTTTTCGAAACTCGAAAATGGGCGTCGACACAGGGCGTGCCAGTAATACTATCCCTAGTGTGACGTCCACTGTACCCAAGATCCCTCACGCGTCTAGGATCCTCAGATTGTTTTTTTCCGCCATACTGGTCGGAAGCATTTTGCGGAGTCCCCTGGCCTTAGCCATACTTTTGCTAAAATATTAATTTATTTACATCCTTCCCCATCCCAACGTCGAACTTCGACACTCGACGCCGGCTGGAGAAGAAATCGACCGTCGGCTGCTGCACGACGGATTTGGGCCTCGGAAGGCCTCTGGCCTCGGCCCGGGCCTTGGAAGGTCTCTGGCCTCGGCCCTGCAAGTAGGGAGAGTGGGGGGGTTGTACATACTCTACACTCTTGGTATATAGGTACACCTTATACATTTCCTACACTTAACAGCCCGCTGCCTCAAGGTGCGTATGGAGGGTACCCCTTTTCAATTCTGCCCCAAGTGCAATCGCAAATACCCTTGGGTCGACAGGCACGCCACGTGCAATCTCTGCTTGCCGAGGGACCACCCCGAAGCGAACTGCAGAGCGTGTAGTAGGTTTAAACCTAAGACACTTAAGGACCGTTCGACGAAGCGTTGGGCCCACCACGCCAGGTAGGCGGCCATGGCAGCGGAGGGCGCCTTCAGCGACGGCAGCGACGCCGTACTTTCGGACGGCGAGGGCATTACGGCGTCGAAAGACAGCCGAGCGCAAGTCCCCGACCTCGGAAGGTTGTCCGGCAGGGCGGCTATGGGGAAGACCCCCGGCGACACAAGCGCTTCACACACCACACACACTAAACACACGAAGTCCAACCGAGACTCGACGACGTCGAGTTCTCGGAAAGAGGCACAAACAGAACGGTCTGATTCGGTGTCCTCTGGGCGTTCTCGATCGAGATCGCCGCATGACTCCAGGCAATCATCCACTCTTGCCAAGAGTGCCTCGCTCCCTAGGCTAACAGAAGTTCGATCGTCGGAAGACGGATTTCCACCCCCAGGCCGCGCTCCAGGAGTCGGAGCCCGCAGTCAAAATCAGCGAGGCCCCACGCTCGAAGGACAGGGACCCTACCCCCGATCCTCGACGCCAGGCGTCGAAAACTTCCAGAGCCACAAAAGGACAGGGAAAACATTTTTCCACTCACAGGGAGGGGGAAAACAGCAGAAGAAGCAGCCTTTACACTCTTCCACACCTGTGAAACACACCACTCCCCCTAAACAGACAGACAAAACCAGGTCTGCTGATATGTCTAAAACCAGCAGATCTACTCAAGATAAATCCCCGAGACTTGCTGAGAGTCATTCCCAGTTCCAAAAAATGGTCCAGTGAAGACATAGATAGGGTCATGTCAAGGATGTCGTCTTTGGCTGATTTTTACGAAAAAAATCCAGATTTCCTTTCGTATGATCCACAAGGGGCGACACCCTCAGGCTCTAATGATCCTATCCCCCCGAGTAAGAAGCCCCGGTTTGAAACACCGATGAAGTCTACAGACCCCTTCGAGGTACAACCATACTCCAGACCATACTCACTGTATCAAGGAGAGGCTTCCTTTGGTGAGGATCAAGAATTTGGCATGGTAGAAGAGCAAACCGGGACGGGCTACTATGGGGATGATGAGGACCAAGAAGAGGAAGAGGAAGACCCTGAAACCTACAGAGTTGATTCCCCGGTAGAAAACGAAGCCCCGGCTACCGACTCCCCTGTCGATAACCAACCACTCCTAAATGAGGTTCTCGCACGTGCAGCAGAACATTTCCACATTGACACCCACGGTGTCCAGGAGGAGAGGGACTTCGCAGAGGAGTTAGTGGGAGAAAGGAGGCCTGTTGCCCAGACCATCCCTATCCTTAAGTCCATTCAGCGAAGAATAGACCCGTCCCTGGTGAACCCGAACCTCACCAGAGCAGTCCATCCCAGGGTTGAAAAACCATTTCAGGGCAGCCCAGTCTGACCCTCTCTATATAAGAGGACATCTGAAGCCAGACTCCCTAGTTGTCACTAACACTCGTAAGAGGGCTGGAACACCCTTGTCATCGTTCGAAGCTCCTCCCGACAAGGAGAGCAAAAAACTATATGGTTTCGGCAGGAAAGTAGCCTCAACGTCCGCCTATCAAGCAAGGATTGCAAACTCCACCACCCTGTTGGCCAGCTACAACTGCCATCAGTGGGAAGAAGTCGCGGCACTCATAGCCTCTGCTCCTGAACCTTTAAAGGGCCAGTTAGCTCAGATTTCCGCAGAGGGCAGAGCCGTGACTGGTTGCATTTTGAAAGCAACCTTTGACGCCGCGGACAACGCGATTGATAGCAGAAGGCACTGTTTTAAGGCAGAAACCCAGGCATCATTGTTGGACAAACAGGTGGAAGCCGATCTGTTTGGTAAGGCGGTCGAAGACGCACTGAAGACGCACTGAAGAATGCCAAGTACGAATACGAGACACTCAAGTCCCTTGGCCAGTTAACCAATAAACTCCCTAACCAGAGAGGGAATAGTAATTTTCGTCGCCCACGCGGCCAAAATCCCAGAGAGGATCTAACTATTCCCAGGGGCAGGGTACACAGTGGAACCACAGCCAACAGTCTACCCAGGGTTACGGCAGGGGTAATAGGAGAGGTCGTGGTAAAGGCAGAGGCAGCCCCAGCAAGGGAGGCGGCACGCCTCCACCAAAGCAGTGACGCTCAGTTCAGGGTCCCTTCTCATGCAACCCAAGTAGGGGGACGCATTTCCAACTTCACCCAGGCTTGGGAAGGGATCACATCAGACAGATGGGTGCTGTCAACAGTATCCACAGGGTACTGTATAGAACTACTGCAGCGTCCCCGGAACCATCCTCCACGACAAAGAGTACACTCTTTAGAACATCAGAAGATTCTCCTCGAGGAGATCGCCATTCTGCTAGAAAAGGACGCGATAGAACTCGTCCCGGGACACCAGGTAAACAAGGGTATTTATTCAACTTACTTCCTTGTGCCAAAGAAAGATTTGACAATGCGCCCAGTATTGGATTTACGGCCTGCCAACAAGTATGTCAAGCCCCAAAAGTTTCGTATGACTACGCTACAAGAGGTAATCCCCCTCCTAAAAAAGGGGGATTACATGGCAACCTTGGATATGAAAGATGCTTATTTTCATATTTCCATGTTCCCAGCGCACAGAAGGTACTTGCGCTTCAAGGTGGACAGTCGACACTACCAATTCAAGGTACTGCCCTTCGGGATAACTTCAGCACAAAGGGTATTCACCAAGGTACCTGCGGTGGCGGCTGCACACCTATGCAGGGAGGCAATCCCGGTGTTCCCTTATCTGGACGACTGGCTCATAACGGGGCAAACCCCAGTCATTTGCAGGACAAACATTCAAAGGACTATCGACCTCCTCCACGAGTTAGGCTTCTCAATCAACGAGAAAGTCAAGCCTGGTGCCAAGCACCTCCAAACAGTTCCTAGGAGCAATCCTAGACACTCAAGAGGGGTTGACCTTTCCCTCAGAGGAAAGAATTCGGAATATACTACTGCAAATTCTGCATTATCAGTCCGGTCACCAAATAACGGTACGCAAAGCAATGCGTTTACTGGGCATGATGGCGTCATGTATTTACCTGGTCCCCCACACGCGTTGCGCGTGCGTTCCATGAGGAATGGTTGGCGAAACAGTGGTCTCAGGCAAGTGGTCAGTGGGACGATCTAGTGGTCGTTTCGCCAACACTAGTACAAAGCCTTCACTGGTGGACAAGAGAGAATCTCGCACAGGGGAAACCCTTTTACGAGCCTGAAGTACAGGCAGTACATAGGTTTACCCAAGAGTATCTTTTTGTTGGATTGTTTCACATATACTCTTGATAATGGGTTATAGGTGGGGTTCTCCTCTCTAGATTAGGCCAATATCTACTGAGCCACAATAACGGCTTTAGTGTGGGCAGGCGGGATGTAATGGCTGTCCTGAAGTAATGTGACGAGGAAGAGTAGAACTAGGTAATGACTAGTAACAATTATGTTTCATAATCTGGGCACTGGTGCCCTCCTTCCTCCCAGTCGTTACAACATGGGTAATATCCAAACGAAAAAGGCGGCAGGGCATGTATTTAATGCAGAGTCAAAAGGGAATGTAGCACACCAGTTGTATTTGTACAAAATGCAGCCAAACTTTGTACACCAACATAATCTGGCACAACTCTAGCTAAACTACAGTCTCTGGCTTCCAGGGGATAAGGCTTTAGTGAGGAATAAAGTTATGGGGTTCAGCACAAGTTGCTGACCTACAAATCCCCTTCGACCTCAGTACAGGAAGAGTCCATGGACCTTGTGTACCTACCATGTACCAACATTTGGAGAGAGACACCTGCCCCTGCATAAAAAAACCAGGCCCAGAGGCAACCGGGCGCATACTCTTAAACATGTTACAAAAAGCAGTAGTTACAGTGAGTTACAAAAATATACAGCATATATACATGTACCGAAGGTTACCATTAACAGCGTATAATACAGGGACAGAGCAGAGAGAAAATGTATATTCAGTTCTGTACCCCACATGGAGTCTGGACTGTGTCAAGGTCTCATGAGTCTTGGGAGAGCAGCCATGTTTTAGCATTGTTCTTGAAGGAGTGGAATGAGGTTTCAATTCCGATAGGTGTGGGAAAGGTGTTCCAGTGTTTGGAGGCCAGGACGGGGAAGCTCACCCCACCAGCTCTTTGGAGTTTGCATCTAGGCACGATGAGGCTGTGAATTTGGGCTGCTCTGGTAGGTCGAGTGGAGGTGTGGCGTGAGAAGCGAGTGGACAGGTAAGGTGGGGCGTTGTTGTTCAGACATTTGTGAGTCAAAGCTAGGGTTTTCAGGGCAATTCTCTGTTTTACCGGGAGCCAGCGTAAGTCCAATCTGACGGAGGAGATATGAGTGCGTCTCGGGATGTTTAAGGCTGCCCTCAAGGCATTATTTTGTACAGTTTGCAATTTATTAAGGTTAGACTGACTGGTCCCTAGGTAGAGAGCACTACAGTAGTCGATTTTGGCCATAACAAGAGTTCTGGCGAGTGTGATACAGTTGGTGGAGTTTAGGAAGGGTCTACAGGCAGTGATAAGTTTGCAGGTATAGGCCGAGGCTGACCTAACTGCATTTATTTGTCTGTTCAGAGAAAGCGAGGAGTCAAGATAGACCCCTAGCGTCTTAGTATCTTTGGAGACTTTAATGTCATTGCCGTCAATAATGAAGGACTTGTAGGTTTGGTCTAGTTTGTGAGCCGATGATTTGATCCTAATAGTAAGAGCTCAGTCTTATCATCGTTAAGGCAAAGTTCGTGCTGTGCCATCCAGGCCTGGATGACCGAGTAAACATCGTTAAGGGCTTTGGTGTCAGCTGTGTAGTCTCCTGTGATAGGGATGAGTATCTGGGTGTCGTCCGCGTAGTTAGTGTAGGAGACACCCAGATAGTCAAGCACATCGAAGAGGGGCTTGGTGAATACATTATACAACGTAGGGGATACACACGAGCCTTGAGGAACGCCACAGTGAATGGGGGAGGGATCCGCTGATGCCAGCGGTGAGAAGACCCTCATGGATCTATTGCTCAGGAATGAGTGGATCCAGGCATTGGCAGAGTCGGAGGCTTGACAATAGGAAATGGTTCGCCGTACACGAACTCCCACCTCCCTCACCAGGCCTCACAAATTCTTAAAAATCCCCCTAGACCTGCAGGGCGAGTTCCTTAATTTACATACCTGACGTAAGAGAAATTCACTCGTCCCATGGTATCAGTGACAAAATATTTACCTCTGGTTTCTATGAGCACACTTCATAGTCTGTGCAATGCTGCCACACAAAGTCTAGCCATGCACAGTGAAACCTTTATTTTCCATTTACTGAAAGTTTGCTTTCAATAAATGGCAAAAAAAGCTTCAAACATCCCCATACTCTCCAGCAAGGTCGAGTACCCTGCAATTGCTACTCGCCATTCAAAAAATCTCCTAGCCAATGCGAGCGGGCTAGCAGATTTTGCAAGCCCATCCTATGCAAGCCAATAGCCACATGCTAGCTACTTGCTTTCTTTTGAAAAAGAACAGTAGTGCGGGATGGGAGCGCACTTGCATGGATACCTTAAGAATTGAGTAGTCCTAGTGCTCCAGATAAGATTTTGAATTGTGAGTATTTTACTCCCTATTTTTTAAAGTTGGCAGTAAAACGATTTTTTATGGAGTAAAAATGTAAGCCCAATTTCCAATAGGAGTATTTCAAAAGTGAGTAAAAATAAACTAGAAAACAGAAATTTTTTGTAATAATTCCTTTGCATCTAGTCATTCATACACACCAAAAGATGCAGGTTTACTTCTTCCAATCATGCAGTAATAAATGTAGTTTCTTTCTGTGGTACTACTTGCACAACTGGTGCAAACATATCAGTGAAGCTGTGTGGGGGCAAGCAGGAGCAAAAGGTATTTACTTTTTTGTCCGGTTTCCTATTTTTGTTGGGAGTATATTTACTCCCCATTTAAATTCTTTGGGAGTATTTGCCTTTTTTTAGGGCGTAAACGTGTCTGGTACTCCTGTTATCTGTAGGGCTGCGAGTTCCAACCAGTCCATATAACAATCCAGTACAGTTGGGCGAGCCTGGTAAGGCTCATTCTGGTCCAGGTTGAAACTGGGGCTCTAGCACAACCCTAGTTTAGGACCATTGCCCACCCAAGGCACCGACTGACCCACCCTGCCCACCTCTGGTGCCTCCTTTGTTGATGCGCCGTGAAAATGTTCAACTCAGAAAAAACTAAATGGAGGCAGTTTATAGGCACAGCCTACCAGGTACTCCTGACTGTTGAGAACAGTTTCTCATCTGCTCTCATGAAAGCCGATTGTTTCCTGTTTGCTATCGTTGCTTGTAAGTGTGGCATTGTGGTGTGCAGCAGTAGTGACTTTTTTACAATTTTTTTCAGAGAAGTGTGCTGTTCCTTTGCCACTTGGTCCACCCCTATACCAGCTTCACAATCTGGTTGATCTGCGTAATCCTGCCCCCCTCCCTATCCCGACAATCTACTGTCTTTCCACCTGCACTACCACCATCACCTGCCCCATCCCAGCTTCTCTCCGGACCCAACTGACGCTTCACCATAAGCGCCACCATCCGCTCCATACCAGGTCACTGCCCCATCACAGCCTCTTGTGACCACCATCCTAATCCCATTCCATTTGGCCTTTCTTCAGCCTGTTCAGTCAACATCCGAACGGTTTCCCTTCGGTATGTTTGCAGGGTTTCATTATGCTACTGCTGGCGGGGTAACGGATGTACCATTGCCGTCTGCCTTTCAAGTTGTCATATAATCACAGGGTGTTTTGGGATCATAAGACTGGCCACAGGTGTTTTTGACCAATGTCTGTGTCATGATTGTGTGGGATTCACTCACTGATGAGGGGCAAGTACATGCTTGCAAGGCCTCATGATGTTTCAAGGAGTGCCTAGGCGAGGCACTGTTGCTGGTGTGCAAAATATTCCATTCTAAGGTTTATGCAGTTGCTCTCCCAGCTCATGCTTGGCTCTTAGAGCCATGTCAGACCAACAAATCCCCCTAACCCAGGCTCGCCCCTGAATGCCCTGGCAGCGGCATCCTCCATTCTGTGATCCAGCTGTAAAACCGACCCACACTATTAAGCTCTATTCCTTTTCCCAGATGATTGTTTGCTTGTTCTGTTGATTTAATCTTGTAGATGACTAACAGCAAATTGCAGTTCTGTGTCAGACTTGCCAAAAGACAGGGCTATTGTTGGGGAGCTGTATCGTGTGTATGCTTCATTCCATCTCTTAGTGAGACCCCCAGCACTTTCTTTCTGGGCTTCTGGACCTTTTTCTTTCTATCCTGATTGAGGGGATGCTCCTCCCCATTCCCCTTAATTCATTTTTATTTGCTCTGACTTTTGGAACTCTGTTCTGTGTTTTAACTCTACTATGGGGTCTGCTTTCCTTTCTCTTCAAAGGCACCTGTGTTAAACATTTGCAGCACACAGCACCTTATGTGCAGGGTTGCTGGGAACCCTTTGGGTTTTCCTTTGAGGTTCTTTCACTATCCTTAACTACCATGGTTCTTGAGCATAGAGGGATACTTTGTATGAGGAGAACCATCTACGGTTCCGGAAGCACCTCAAAACCTTCCTCTTTGCTTCTGCTTTCTCTCTCCCTCTCCCCTGCTAATTCTTTGCTGAATCTGCAACTGGGCCACTCTCGCCGACCTCGGTCCTGGGCCCAGCCACTCTCCACTTGCACTGCCTCCCTGGCAACCCCTGCACTGCGGGACTGTCTCTTTATCCCTACAGCCCCCGTTCCCAGCACTTGTCTGCACTTGCCACCAGCTGGCTCTATTTATTTTATTCTACTTACCTTGTACTGCACTTCCCCCTCCCCTCCCCTTGCACTTTCTCCCTTCCCCCTACCCCTGCACTTGCGCGATCTGAATGACACCTGCCATAGTAGGATCGTTGTCTGTCTTCCCCTGTTCCCCCCTCCCTGCCTCGTCGCGCCTTGAAACACTTGAAACCCTTGTGTATAGGCGTGTTACAAATGCCATATCATCATATCATATATCATATCATATCCTAAAACTTTACCCTATGAGAGATTAGCACACACCACCTTATGAGGAGTGCTAAAGGGATACCTGGTATCACCTTTCGCTCTGTTCCTGTGATTTTATAGTCAGTGCCAACTCTACAGTTATGGCTGGTGGCAGTGTTCCAACAAACTATTGTGCTATTTATTACCGCAGACTGTACAGTCTCGGTTGTGCCCAGTACAGTCACATATGTTCTAACATGGTGGAGTCTCTTCTTTTCTTCACCACCATTTCTCGTGTGGTTGTCCTTTGTTAGCCCTCCTACCATGGGAGGGGGAGGTGTGTGTGTGTGTGTGTGTGTGTGTGTAGCCTTTGGCTGGAACCCTTGAGGGTCCCTGCCTAGGTTCCAGTGTGTCTGAAGGGGAGGAGTTTTTCACTCACCTGCCCAATTGGCTGCCAAAGTGCCTGAATGGAACCAAACCCAACTGGGGGGTGGGGAAGAGGCTGGTTGTCCCGATTGGACAGCCACCTGCCTCTTTTTGTAAAATGCTGAGTTTGTAGAGGGGTATGTGGGGAAACCGAATAAAAGGTGAGGTTCCTGAGGTGAAAGGTAAATCGACCACTAGAACAGAGGATGCGAAACTAAAGATGACATGGATGCCTGCAAACCCTTCCAGTAACCCGTGAAGTGACCACTGCTGGCCGGACCCTGTTTTCCTATCAACAGAGGATCGCTGAAGAGGACTTTCTCCCCACCCCCCTCGCTTTTGCTAGTGGGACCAACCAGCCCTGAGACGAACTACAAATCGAGCTATCTCCTGAGGTGCCGTGCCTTTCCAGAGCTGCAGACCGTGAATGCCAGGAGACCACTGACCCATTTTGAAGTGCAACGTCTTTGCAAGACCGAATCTGTCCAGAACTTTGAGCTCCAGTTGGACCTCCAGAGGCACAATCCCACTCATCTAAGGCCCCACACCAGAGTGCAGGACTTTACAATCGACGATCGACAGGTCTAATGTTGTCCTTAGTTGGAGCCGATAAAAAGGCGCCAAAACCGCAGATCGATTAAGGAGAACAAAGAAATCCATGCTAAGCGTCCCCTGTCTCGACTGCTGCTGAGACATCCCATTCCGAGTCCTTCCTTTGGTCACCAGACCAAGGAACCAGGAGACTGCGTCTGTTGTTGCTGCAGAGGAGAATCCAGCTATGTTTACTTCTAACCTAAGGTATTGTGGGGTTAAAGGTAGAACTTGCCTTATAAGAGTCTCTCATTGTGAATGGAGCGCGTGAAGAGGTTTCCTGGTTTCCACGCTACTTCTGACCCAGGCTTGCTAGCTTGTCCCATTAGGTAGTCCTTTTACAGGGTCCCCTAACTTGTGTTACATTGTTGAGCATCTTATTTTAGTGATTGAAAGTATCCTGAGGAACGTTACTGATTCTGCTACTTTGTAAGACTTTGGCTCCATTCCAACACTGACTTTTTTCGTATGGTTGGGCGTTAGAAGCTCCTAAAAGTGTCACTAGACTGTTAAGATATGCTGCTGTGTGTGTAACCAACCCTTTTTCTTCCAAAATACTTATTTTATGTGGTTTTGCTAACTAAGTAAAATTTGCGTTTATCTGTAGTATGTCATTGGTGCACAAGTCTAACGATTGTAACCGCAAGCAACTCCTATTGAAGTAATCACCCCTGAAAAGTATTAAGAATTCCTGTGTGTTGCTTAGTGAAATGAGCATTTATCTACCTACCTTGTGTAAATAAGAATACAATTGCATTTTTCATATAACATTTACTGTGTAAGTGTTTCTTTGGACTATTGTACTTCCTGGGTTCAGTGTACATACCTACAGCTTACATTGTCCTCCTAGGATGATCCTGCCATTCTACCAAGATTCTTTGGGTAGTACAGTAGTTTGGGATCTGTATGCAAAGTGATAGTTTTATAGAGTCTAACCTAAAGTGTCTTTACTCATTAAAGTAGTAGGTGAGTTTCAGAGATTGTTCAGTTTTGCATGGTTTTGTGTAAACTGTTCGGCAAGACCTAGCTTACAAACTTGCATCACTTTGCGTTCTGGTACTTGTGGTCTCTTCTTAAGGGACACACGGGTACCTTGCAAGAATTCAAAATCACAAGAGCAAAAGCTCAGTATGTGGAAGCCATCGATGGCTGGCTCTTTTTTAAAATGTGCATGTATGAGTGACTATTAGCTGATTATCGTGGGTAGTTGGTTGTCAACATCATTTGGTTCAAATAAAGCATTTCCGATTACTACTGTGTTGCATTTAGTGATAAACCAACAACTTTTCATTTCAGGACATATGTTGGAAGCACACCACACTGGAATCGCCTCTAGGCTTTTATTTGCAGCTTCTTTCACAGGCTCGTGAAATGGGATGGACTGAACATTTGAGACTCAAGCATTGTGCATGTTAACTCCCTTTTCTGTGGGAGTAGTATTCAATTTTATTACTGCACTTCATGCCAAATCCGACCTCTTAAGCATTGTAATATTTGTTGATATTCTGCAACTTAATGGCTTTCAATCATTAAACTCCTAAAAATAAATGGCTACGTTGGGCCGTGATTCTTACCTGTGAACACTGATGAGCGTGGAGGCTTCGACTAGCACTTAGTAACTTGCTGGCGAGAAGTCCTCAAATTGTAGAGCAGACCTAATATAAGTCACAAAACCAGCTGTGAATGGGCTATCCAAGCCCAACACGGAAGTGATTCGAGAACTTTCTGGCACCTTATTTCTGCTCATGTCAAAGAATACTGGTAACCATTACAATGTTGATGCACTTATCCCGAAACATGGGTGAGCCAGTCACTCGAGCAATCTATATAGTCACGACACTGAAGCTGCACTAACTACTGCTACGGCACAGTCCCAAAATGTAGTATATTATAAAATCGTGCAGTTGTAAGTCCAGAAGGCCATCGACAGGCAGAAGAAGGGCAAAGCCCCAGGACTTAACACATTGCTGATTGATCTTTTTAAAGAAGAGCCTATAACTTGGATCCCTATTTTAACATGTTAATTGCTTGTATTTGGGCAATTGCGTCCTGTCAAGTTGACGGACTGCAGAAATTGCGCTGATTTTCAAGAAAAGGGACTGCTCTCTACCCAGCAATTACAGATCCATTAGTTTTATCGATAGTTTAGCAAAGGTTTATGTAAAGACTTTCCTTAATAGTCTAGAAAAATGGGTCTCGGATGCTTGCGTTCTCTGAGATCTAGAGATGTTGACGAGGCATACTGCCTTTTTTTTAAAAATAATTCTTACCAAATGAATCACTTAAGAAGAAAAACAAAAATCCCCTCTGTACTTAATTATTATTGATTTTCAAACTGCTTTCGATTCAGGCAACCACAATATTTTGTCTCTTGTTAGAAAAGTTGAAAATACCTTCTGACATTTTTAACCCCATACAAAGGCTGTATGAATCTAATGCAGCGACAGTTAGATACGGTCTGAACGGCAAAACTACAGACTCATTTGCAGTATTTACTGGTGCCAGCCACAGTTGTGGTCCTGCCCCTCTTTTTTGCTTCTTTTGTAACAACTTTGTGTTAGAAATCTCTAAACTTGGTGCCGACGCCCCTCTACTAGGAAACAAAAAGATTGGTATCCAGTTGTATTCCGACGACGCTGTACTCATTTGAAAGATCAGGATGGGGTTGATAAAACTACTTGATTTGGTTAAAAAAAAAAATGTGCAAGGACAGACGGCTCAAGATCAATCGACTAAAAACTATGGTGATGTGCCACCCCACATGTAACTAATAAGGTGAATATTACCCTGGATGGGACCACCCTAAAAGAGAAAGCGCTTATGACTACCTGGTGATTAGATTCCAAAATGATTGGTTCAGCCAGAAAGAGAAGAGCTATGTGATCTGCACCTCAAATTCCTGGTTGTGAAATCGTTCACCACTCGCAACGAATGTGGTGTATAAAGCGCAGGCAATCTCTGCTGCATTGTGGTCCTGTTGGGCAGATGGTGCCCTAGCACAGACCTGCTGTGAGCCACTTGGTGATATCAGATAAGCTTTGTTATACCTATTTACAGCCCATATGTTACTCTAGGCCTAGGCTATATACATGATGCAGACCACCCACTGACCATCCTCTCCCACACCCAGCTCAGCCCCAACTGTCACTCTCAGATCCACACACCACAAACATTTTACTGAGATGCCAAATCACTCCTAGCACCAACATTCTCACAGCATTCATAGATGGCCAGCAGGGGCAGGACAACATAAACACATAACATGCACTCTATGGGAGTGAGCTCTGGGACACGGGTGAATTGGCTCCTCTTACTAAAGCAGAAAATACATTTGTCAATCAAGTTCTGGCTTTACCCAAGATCACCCATTTTATTCCACTGCGACTCGAGGCAGGTTTGCAATCTATAGAGTTCACTATCTTAGGCAAACCTCTTTTGCAG
Source organism: Ambystoma mexicanum (assembly GCF_040938575.1). Classification (NCBI taxonomy): domain Eukaryota; kingdom Metazoa; phylum Chordata; class Amphibia; order Caudata; family Ambystomatidae; genus Ambystoma; species Ambystoma mexicanum. Next base: position 114,893,316 of record NC_090936.1, on the reverse strand, counting down.
TGGCTACGCCTACATAAAGTTGGAAAAGATTCTCTCCACAAAGAAATGCTATGGGATGTTTTTAAATTCACAAAGGGGGAAATCATGGATTTATCGTCATATCACCTCATTAGTAACATTGAACTCTGGTCACTTGCTTTATAGCGATATACAGATAACAGAGAAAATCTACAACAAGATAAAATTGAAGCTAAAAGTACTAAATATTGCGAGGGAAATGGCTGCTTCTGTCTTTTTGTCGAGATTCCCATGCCATGTTAATCATAAACTAAACCCCGGTCGGGAGAAATGTTTGAACGAGATTTACTTTGTTTTTAACAAGAGTTTTATACAGCACATTTCCGTAGCTGAATTTGCACACCACTGGGCTAGTAATCCATCGAAGTTCTGGCGTTTTTGTCCTTGTGTAAGAGTCAATGATGCACTTGTTTGAATACCCAAATATGAGTTGCGGAAAGGATGGATTCTTCAGATTCTATTGAAATATCAGACTTTTTCTTTTAGAGATGGCCTTGTTATCTGTAAAAAAAAACACTGTGGAGGTGGTCTTTGCAGACTCTGGCGGGAAGGATGTTCAGGTCCGAGTGTGTTCTCAGCCTAACATATCCCTTATTTACCTTGGTTGCAATTGGAGGTTGTGATTTTAACTGTTACCAAACCTTGTTTTTTTTTTTTTTTTTTTTTTTTTTAATTTAACTTTATTGGTTTTAAACAGCAAAGGTGAATCATGAGCAAGAAGCAAATTCAAACATACATAGGAACCATATATCGCTACTGCATCTTCTCCCAGCTCAGATTCAAATAGCGTAACTACAAAGACAGTACAGTCAAGCGTGTGTCCACTCCGGACGAGTGAACTATATAACTCCCCTTCCCTCCCTTCCTCCCTCCCCTTTTATTGCTCATATCACTTCCGTGGCGTGATGGCTGCTATAGTCTGAAGAAACTTGCGACGCGGCAACATCTGATAGTCGTTGTCTTTGCGAATCATGAATCGTTGGTAGCATGATCGGATGTGTGACAGGCACAGACCTCTGGACGATAAGGATCTCATTTTCCATACATCGTGGAAGGCAGTTGGTGAATGCATTTATTGGCTAGGTGTTGGGTGGGCGTTCGGTCTTGACATGTAATGGCTTGCGAAGTCACCCCACGCTTCTTCGTGTTTCGCGGCCTTGTCGTGCAGGGCCGCCGTTATCTTCTCCATTGTGTAGATATTGGTGGCAACTTTCAGCCAATCTGTCTCGTTTGGCAGCCGTGGGGATTTCCATTTTATAACTAGGGCCGCCCTAGCCGCTAGAAGGAGGGGGGATACCAGTCCTTTCACATGGACCAATTCGTCATCGTCCTCCTCAAGACCGAACAACGTGAGTAGGGGGGAGGGTTCTCTGTCTATGCCATCTAGTTGCTTGATCCACCCTAGAACCTCCTGCCAGTAAATGCGCACTTTAGGGCACCCCCACCACATGTGCCAATAGTCTGCTTTCGCTCCGCAATGGCGCCAGCATCTGGGATCGGAGGTTTGGAACATCTTTGAAAGCCTAAGCGGATCATACTGCCAACGGTGGAGTAGCTTTACAGCGTGCAGTTTGTATTGAGTAGCAATAGACACTCTGGCGGCCGTGTGGCATATCCGGTCCCAGGCCTGTTGGTCAAACTCCCTGCCGAAATCTTTTTCCCACCTTCCTTTGAGGCGGAGGATCGGGGAATGGTCTTTGGTGATCAGAGCTCGATACATCCTGGATATCAACCCTTTGGTCGCAGTGGTCGTGTCTAAGATTATTTCGAAGGGCGTTAGGTCTCTGCGCGTGGTGGCTTTCCATTCCTCCCTTGACAGCACCCCTTTCAGCCGTAGGTACAGGAAGATCGGGATCGGGTGAATTTGGAGGGCGTCTTCCAGATCCGAAATTGGTATGAATTTCTTTTTCCTCCACAGCTGACCGACTCTTTCTAGGCCTGCGTCAAACCAGGCTTGATACCTGGCGTGTTCGGGGATCTTCTCACGGATGCCAGGTGACCAGAGGTGGCTCAGGGGTGAGGGCCATGTTGTAACTCCTGTCATAGCCTTACCCTTCTTCCAGATGTTCCACATGGCGCCCAGTATCGGGTGTTCACGTAATGGTTTTACGAGCTTGTTCCTGGGGACCCATAGCCATTCTGCGAGGGTGACGTTGCGGAGAAAGTCATTGTCCAGCTGGACCCACTGGAGGTCCTTCCTGTCTCTTAGGTGTGGGACCAGGATCCTCAATTGCGTTGCCTGATAATATATTTCTATATCTGGAAGACCTACGCCTCCGAGCTCCTTCGGTAGTATCAGGACATCGTACGCTATTCGTGGTTTTCTGCCATCCCAGAGGAAGTCGAGTATGGTTTTCTTAACCTGTCTGAAGAAGTGTTCTGGGATCGTGACTGGAAGGGCCTGAAACGGATACAGAAAGCGTGGGAGGCTTACCATCTTGATAGCGTTCAAGCGTCCCATCCAGGAGATTGTGAGCGGCTTCCATTTCAGTAGGTCAGTCTTTAGGGCAGCTAGGAGCTGGGGGAAGTTCGCCTCGTAGAGCTGCGTAAGATCTCTTGTTATATTGATCCCCAGATAGCGCAGCGTTGATTCCTGTATGGTCAGGCCGAGGTGTGCCAACTCCCTTTGTTGTTCAGGGGAGGGTACGTTAAGCGGGAAGAGGATGGACTTAGACCTATTGATTTTGAAACCAGATAGTGTTCCATATTCTTCGATGAGCTGGATCGCCCGCGGGACTGACGACAGGGGGTTGAGTACATGCAGCAGGATGTCATCCGCATACAGGGCCAACTTGTATTCCCTTCCGTTCACTCGGATACCTTCCACAGCAGAGTCCGCCCGGAGAGCTCTGGCTAGTGGTTCTAGGGACAGCGCAAAGAGTATCGCCGAGAGGGGGCATCCTTGTCTCGTTCCTCTGGTTAGTGGGAACCAGCGCGAAAATTGGGAGTTCACCATCACTGAGGCTTTCGGGGTCGAGTAGACAGCTTTGATCGCTCGACGGAGGACTGGTCCGAGGCCTATATGCTTCAGCGTGGCTTCCAAGAAGTGCCACTCGACCCTGTCAAATGCTTTTTCCGCGTCGATTGAGAGCAATGTTGGCATGTCCGGAGATGTTCTCGATTCATGTATTAGATGGAGGGTCTTACGAGTGGAGTCAGCGCCTTGTCGACCCTGGATAAAGCCGACCTGGTCGTTGTGGATCATCGAGGGCATATGCGTCTCTAGACGGGCTGTGAGGATTCTTGTGTATATTTTGGCGTCGATGTTTAGCAGTGATATCGGACGATATGAGGCACAATGCCTCGGGTCCTTTCCTTCTTTGGGGATTACTGCTATCAGGGCCTCTGAGAAGGACGTGGGGGCTACTCCAGAATGAAGGATGTTATTAAAGAGTTCAACCATGAAGGGGAGGAGGGTACTTTGAAAGGTCTTATAAAATCCTGCCGTGTAACCGTCATTCCCAGGGGCTTTTCCTGTCGGGAGTCTTTTAATAGCGTCTTCAACTTCCTCTGCTGTAATGGGGGAGTCCAATGCCTGTGCAATATCGGCTGGGAGAGAAGGCATGTTAACCGCCGATAGGTAATCCGTAATTGCCTCCAGGCTGGGGGCATCTTGTGAGGTGTAGAGCTTCTCATAGAACGTGGCAAAGGCTTCGGGGATATTGGGGGGGCAGCGGACTCTGGGTGGTTCTTCTTCTTGTATAGCGGGCACCCACCTCTCGCGACGCTGGCCTCGGAGTCTGGTAGCGAGTAGTGCCCCCGCCTTATTACCGTGTTCATAGTGCCTCTGCTTTAGACATCGGAGTCGATGCTCAATGGCTCCAGTTTCGAGTTGGCGCAGTTCCTCCCTTTTGGCATTGGCTTGTTCTATCTTGTGTAGCCTCTCCGTAGTCGCGGTTTGTGCCAGTTGATCCAGTTGGGTGATTTCAGTCCGTAACCTATTCTCTATCAGTTGTCGTTCCCTTTTTTTGGCCGCACCTTCTCTGATGAGCACCCCTCTCCAGGTGGCTTTGCCCGCCTCCCAGACTGTGTTCGTGGAGATGTCACCTGTGTTTTTTTCTTCAAAATAGTGGGTGATGTCCTGTTCGAGTTGTTCTCGAAAGGCCAAGTCTCTGAAAAGCGATTCATTGCAGCGCCATTTGACTGACCTCCGGGGGAGGGCCATCTGATCCAGTGTGACCGTCACCATATCGTGATCCGACCAGGTGACCGGAGATATATCTGTGTCTGTCATTGCCGTTGTGAGCGCAGGCGTTAGATATATATAGTCAATCCTGGAGTACGTGGCGTGTGGGGTCGAATTGAAGGTGTAGCCTGCGCGTGACGGGTTCCGGTGTCTCCAGGCATCTGTTAAGTTGTATACCTCCATCAAATCTGCCACCCTCGAGTGTGCGCCGATGACTGGAGTGTTTGCAAGGGGGTCGCCAGCTTGTCTGTCGAGTTCAGGATCCATCCACGTATTGAGATCCCCACCCAGGATTACTTCGCCTTGTGCCTCAGTCATAACCTTAGGGATCGTTTGATGAAGAAACCGGGATTGGCCGGTGTTTGGTGCGTAGATGGATGCGAGCGTGACAGCGGTGCCTTGTATATTGCCCACCAGGACCATAGTTCTTCCGCTCACGTCAGACCAGGATCTCATGAGCTCGAATTGTAGGGCCTTGTTGATCAGGATGCCCACCCCAGCCTTTTTTAAGGGGCCAGAACCCCAGTGTTCGGAGCCTAGTTTGGGATGTAACACTCTCCGTTCTTCTCCTCTGGAGTATCGAGTCTCTTGTAGAAAGAGGACGTCCAAGCCTGCCCTCTTGAATTCCCGCGATACAAGAGACCTCTTGGTGGGGGAGTTGAGGCCCTTGACGTTGAGAGTGCCGATTTTAAGGGTGCCGTACCTGTCACCTGCTACGTTACTTTTCGTGGTCATTGTTGCAAGTAGCGTGTTCATCATGTGTGTCGCGTCGTCTTCGGAAGTTAGTTGCCACAGTGGAAGTACATCGATAAATGGTTCGTGCCTCACGAGGCATCGAATTTGCGATCAACCCACCCCCCTCCCCCTCCCTTCGGGTATTGTTCATCATACCCAGTGTTCTCGGTTCCAATCTAAGTACTACATCTTTCAACCCCATGTGAAACTGAGTCTCGAAGTGGATGGCGTCCGCGTTGGACCAGATGCACTCAGCCGGTCTTTCGGCGGACCGCCTGTGAGGGTTATAGCCTCGCAACCCCCTCCCCCCATGGTAGCGTATCATAGTTCTGAGCCCCCCTCCCCCCCATTTGATTGCTGAACATCAATCACAGGATAACAAGCAACAAGAACAATTATCTTAAGTATACAATAGAGAAAGAAAAGAAAATTCAACAATACGTGTGGGTACAATGGACGTCATTCGCCGGTCGATCTTCAGAAATGACAACAGTAGAAAGTGCACAATATAGGGTGTCCGGCGGGCCCATGACGTCGACCCACCACCGAGTACCAACTCCCTGGCCCATGGGTTCCGAGTAAGATTCTTCAGGGCGAGTGACGGGTGGGTGCCGTCTCATCCATTTACGTCCGGGGAGTCATTGGGACGTCTATATTTTCTTGCTCCCCTGACTTTATTCCGCTTCGGGCCCTGGGGTCTCCTTCTCTCTCCATTCCGTGCCGAGTCGTTCTGTGTTTCCTCCCGCGGGTCCGGGTCCAGGAGCTCCGCAATGCAGTTCCGGATGTCGTCTTCGGATCGGAGCGCTATTCGTCTGCCCTCGTGCTCAAAGTTGAGGGAGAAGGGGTATCCCCACCTGTACCTCGTGCCTCGGTCCGTGAGCCACTTCGTGAGGGGGCTACAGAGACGTCGTAGAGCCAGCGTGAGCGAGGAATGATCTTGAAAGATAGTTATCTTGGCCCCGCTGAGGATGAGGGAGTCCGCGGATCGAGCCTTCGTGAGAATCTTTGTTCTGTCTTGGTATCTATGGAACTTGGCAAGGACGGATCTCGGGCCCCCTGGTGGGCCACCGGCTCTGTGTACCCGCTCAATTGCAGGCTCGTCCACATTCTCATCGGCAACTAGTATCCTAATGATATCATTTATGGTGTGTCTAAGGTCTGATTCTGTCTCACCCTCGCGCTCCGGGATCCCACAAAAGCGGAGGTTATTACGGCGCTCCCTGTTCTCTAAATCGTCAATTTTCAGTCGGATGTCTTCCTCTCTTCTCTCTATGTTGCTCATTCTGAGGTTCAGTTGGGTTTCCATTACATCAGTCGAGGCCTGGTTGTTTTCGACCCCCTCAAGCCTCTGTTCTATGTTATCGACCCGCTGGGTCATTCTATCGAGCTTGTCTCCTAAGTTTGCGCCCATGTTTCTGATCTCATTTAGGAGGGCGGCTATGTCCCCTTTGGTGGCCGCCGTACCCGCCTCGGGGTGCTCAGTCGCCATTGTTCCGTTGTTATCGGGGTCCAGATCTGGGGAGATGTATGCAAACCTGGCGAGTTTGCTGCGGGTGCTCATACGGTGTGTGGGTGCGAGGAGGCACACGCCCCTATGGTGGGGGCCTTTCCCTCAGCACCAGGGCCCGATTGCTTGTCAGCGTGAGGGACGGGAGCGTGACTCGGGTATCCCAGGGAGCGGGGGTGGGAGACGGGAGGAGGCACACGCCCTGGGATCAGGGGCACTACCCTCCGTTCGTACTGTTCGTCTCCGGTGGTGGCCTCTGGTTCAATATCCTCAGCCACTCGGGTTCCACTGCCCTGCGCCGGTGTGGCCTTTGGAGTCTGTCTGGATTGTGCCTGTGAGGCCTTTGGAGTCTGTCTGGATTGTGCCTGTGAACATTCAGGGGCTAGGGGAGGCCCGGGTCAGGCTTGTAGGTGCGGGGCCCCGTCCGAAGTGTTGCCTGGCTGGTGAGGGAGTTCCGCGCCAAGCTCTGCAGCGCGGGGGGGGCGATTCTCTGCTGGATGGGGGGTGGTAAGGGATTTCGCCTCCTGCAGGTCCGGGATGGCCCTCCGTTGACGGGGTGGCGTTGCCGGCAGTCTCTGTACTCAGAAAAGGGGGCGCCCTCCGGGGGGCCCTGGAAAGCGCGCGCGTAGTGCGGGCGGGAGACACTCACCCGACCTGGCGATAGCCGGTCCGCGAGGTTCCCGAAAGCTCTCCTGCGATCTGGAGGGGGGGCAGCGGTCGACTGAGGTGATGCTTCGGAGTGCGGGAGGCCGAGTAGGCCGTACGCGAGTTCGCGCAACTTCGGCGCTCGAGGAAGTGCTGCGTAGGAGGCTCGAAGGGGGCGGCTCTTGTCGGGGCGATTTCGCAGGAGAAATCGCTCCGATTTTCGTCGGAGTTTCGCCCAGAAGTCGGGGGCCAGGTCCAGGGGGCTCCGTCCGTCGTTGTTGCTCGGGTGGGGGGGCCAAAAGTGGGGGCTCAAGGCACTTTTGGGGGTTAGGGGAGCGGAGCTTACACGGAGGAGTTCTGCATCCGTGCGCCCCCTGGCGGCCGATGTCCAAACCTTGTTTTTAATATTGTTTTAATCTTACTGTGTGATTATTCACTGTATTTGATTTCTTTTTTTGGTATGTTATTACACTTCCACTTTTATGGACCAAAGTCCGAAAGTATATCTTTTTTTTGGATTAATTGACAAAGCAGGAAAACGGCAAACTAATGAGTTAAATGCTTCATTTTCTGCCATGTTACTAATTTCACTGCTAGGAAAGTTCATCGCCCTGGCAAGCATGAAGGGCAGAGGTAGATTGTCACTGCAATGTGCACACATTGTCACTGCATTATGCACACATTGTCACTGCAATATGCACACAGTTCTCAGTAGGGAGTACTTGTTTCCAAGTAGTCTACTGCTGATCTATTTAGAAGGCCTGTCCCTTCTACAGACTGTCTTTAGTGGGGGCGGGCAAATCTGCACAGCACAGCATTGCAGGCAGTGGTGGGACAGTCTCCAGGTCCTTGAGGAGAGATGTGGGTAATCGCTGTTGGAGGGGGGAGAGGGAGGGGGCAAGCTCCCACTGGAACGTTTTGTGCGTTTGGGAAGGCAGTTGGGGCTTTCGGGGTGGGGGGCTGTTAGGGGGGCAGTTGGGGAGGGGGTTGCTGCCCGTGCGGCCTACATTGGCAAAGACTGCTAATCCACAAATCTAAAGGTGAACTTGACTGTCCCGTTTCAAGGCCTGTGTAACAAATCTGAATACATAGTGCGTGTGAGCACTTACTTGCCTCTGAAGTCACAAAGCTCAAGTCTTGGCTGGTGCTGCACCTCTGAAGTTCACTGATCGGGGCATGCAGCTGTCTGCACCAGTGTCTAGCTGCTGCGTGGACTTGGTGGGACCCTCAGTCCCTATGCAAAGATCTGAGCGAGTAGGGCAAAGTATTTTGTGAGTTTTCTTACCTTTGCCAGAGCAGGAGTTGTAACCACTGACCGCAACGGCAGACTCTAGCCCTGCACTCTGCTAAACCACAGGGAGCTCTCCCTAAGAAACTATGTTGTGCTAGTATTTATCCCCTGCCTTAGTCGCGCTCGAAAGTCAATCTGTAGGGCATTTTGAACCACTGTAGGATTGCCCTGGGTGGTTGGCCTTGGTTAGGCTGTCCGCAGTTGTTTTTGTGGGAATCTTCCTGCCCCTGTCACAGCTTCCCTCAATTACAATTCACCATGCAGCAGCTTTCAAAACACCTAAAGTCTGTGAGAGGTGGGCCAACAGGAGTTCAATCTTTCAAATCAGCTGGTTACCAATAGCGATAGAACCATGGACATACAATCTATGCAGGACATTCAGTCTGTGGAGTACGTAAGGGGGGGTGGGGGGGTTGCGCACTTGACAGTTTTAGTTCACCACATGTACATAATACCTTACTCGCCCCAGTTCAATTATGAGACTCCAGTCGGGAGTTGAAATTCTGTGGGCCATGGTGATGTTTACAGGGAAATACCTTAACTAATTATTCTTATCCACCAAAGCCATGTCTTCAAAGGAAGAGGACTGGGTTGCTCCTCTTACAAGATGGCTCCTTGGTGTGGACACTGAGAAACCCAATGTAATATATGCTGCTCTCATTCTGTCCACAAGACTTGTCTCGTGGACATGCTCAGCTCCTGCAATCTGTATTGCGTACTCTCGAATGGAATGTTAACGCGAGTTGAATGTAAACAGATGCAGGGGGCTGTTGGCTGGTGGGGCCGTACCATCGAGTTAACTTGTGCTTACATACTTATTATAATTAATTGTAATTTAATATAAATAACTCTCGCGTCACCTTCCTCTGGGATATTACAATTGGCGACGAGGATTCACTCCGGGCCTCACCGGCACACTGTATCCGATGATCGTCCTGGAGCGTTGTAGCAGCTCCCCGCAGTATCGCACACACTCCTGCCGCTCCGCTCGTACTCATCCGACTTTAAGGTACCGAGCGCATCATAATTGCTAATCTGGTTATAGTTTGTCTTGCCGGACAGGTCGGGGTTGGCCCAGCTACTTCCTGATCTTTTGCAGTGTCTTGTGATTTCACTGAGAGTTGCAATATACCTCTTAAAGAGACAGTGCCGCATTTCATGTATCTCTGAGTGTTGAAAACATCACACCCCGGTTTAAAAGGACAGTAGCTGTGTTTCACCTGTCTACTTCTAATGAGTGTGTTCCAATCAAATACGCTTTCAATTCAAGTTGCAAAGACAGTGATAGAAAATCCCATATCAAGTTCTCCGACCTATTGAACAATATATCATTTGATGACTTTCTGGAGAAATATCACCTCCTTTTTCTGTGAGCGGTTTTCAAGTCAAGTAGCGCCACCTTCTGGTCAAATAGCCTCAGTATTGTTTCTGCAAAGTGACATTGGAATTTCTGTGATTTATACTATTAATAAATTCCTTCATTTTAGAGGAAATTGAGGTCAGTCACGTATTGCAATCTCATACAGATACATCCACACAACCCTGATAGAGCGCCAATATGTCTTTCAATAGCGTTCCCCCACCTGTGTTTTTCCTGCCAGAGGTTGGTGAACCAGCGATTCCATGGAAGAGGTGGATCAAGTCCTTTGAACACTATGCTGGTGTTTGCCGTCAGAATTGTAGTGTGGAGAAAAAGAAGTCCTTGTTATTACATTGTCTTGGCCCAGCTGGGCAAGAGAAATTTGAAGATCTGCCGGAATTAAACCCCAGTGAGGCTGCTGAATTGAATGAGTATGAAAAGTCTGTGAAGAACGAGTAAGCATTATGAAAGAAAGTGGAGTACAATTCTGGAACGTTACAAAATTGGGAAGAGTACAGGAAGAGGGGGAGAGTGTAGAACAATACATGACCATGTTGAGGAAGTTAGCCAAAACTTGTAATTTCAATGCACAGCTAGAAGAGAGACTGAGAGATCAGTTCTGTCTGAGGATGATCCTCCCTTAGATACTGTTCTACATGTGGCCAAGGAAGTGGAACACACAGAAAAGTGTTAAAGAATTGGAAAATAGAGTCCAAAAAGTGGAAATCAAACCTGAAACCCCGAAAATCAATACCACAACGACTAGTTCCAATAATAATGAGTCAATTGCGCAAGTAGTAGAAGCTGTAAGAGGATGGAGTACTTTTGAAAGAACTCGGAAGATCGCCTTGGAGACATAAGAGGTGGTATGTCTTCAGGACACAAACCATGAACCCAAGGAGTCCTCCATGTAAACAAAGGGGTAGCCCGAGAAGGAGCACTGGCAGGTGTTTCAGGTTTAACAGTATTGATCATTGGGCAGATAATCCGGAATGCCCTGCTCTCAAAATATGTGGCAAATGCAAAGGCAAGGGACATTTGCCAGATGTTGCGGATTTCAATCTACCTCTACGAATTGGATTGGTGATGAAAATTATAGTGATGAAGATGGAGAAGAATGTGTATTTTTTATAACTGATGATGAAAATGAAGAAATCGATGGAACTGACATGCGTATGATGATTGATTCTGGTGCTAAATACACCCTTGTGACACACGATTATGAAACAAAGACAAACATGAATACTTACATGAACCCGACATTAAGCCCAATGCTTATGGGGGAGTAAAAATAGACGTCATTGGATGGTTTTGGGGCAAACTAAAGTTCAAGGACAGAAGAGCCAACGGGAAGATATACATCACGAAAGCAGGGAGAACACATTTATTGAGTTGGACTCATCAAAGTAAACTTAAAGTGAAACTAGATGCCAGTGAATCTGTGCTGTCTGTTGAGAACATTACTAGTGAACCTGAGAATCTTCGACAAACAGATATCGGAGAGATAATGAAAGAGATGAAATAGGATGTCTTCGAGGTTACATACATCAGATCAAAATGAAACCGGGGCATACCCCTGTAGCGCAGAAAATGCATACTATACCACTATCCATGAGAGAAGAAGTGAGAAAGGAAATCAAAGTGTTGTAAGAGCAAGGCATCGTAGAAAGTATAGATGCCAGCGAGTGGGTCTCACCTTTAGTTGTTCTCAGAAAGAAATCTGGGAAATTGAGAATTTGTGTGAATACGCGAGAACTGAATAAGTGTGTGGTACCTGACAGGCACCCTCTTCCCAACATCCAAGAGATTGTGTCTACGATCGGCCCATCGAAACATTTTTCCACACTCGATCTTACTTCAGCATACCATCAGGTCAAACTACACAAAGAATCCAGGAAAATTACAGCTTTTATTACACCTGATGGTTTATATCAATATAAAAGATTGCCTTTTGGATTAATATCAGTTTTCCAAAAGATTATGTACCGACTTTTTTAAGGAGATCAGAGCATCATTTGTTTCCAAGATGACATTTTAGTACATGCCAACAATCAAGAAAAACATGATGAGAGATTGCAATATGTATGTAAGAAATTGTATGAAGCTGGCATGACTCTGAGTAGAGACAAATGCAAAATCAACCGGCGTGAAATTGATTATCTTGGTCACACAATATCAGCTGAAGGAATACGTCCTAAGAAGGAATTGTTCAATGGTATAGTGAACATGCCAAGACCTAAGTCGAAAGACGAAGTACGTACCTTCATTGGGATGGCTGAATACTACTCTAAATTTATAAGAGATTTTGCCGTTCACACCATACCACTCCGTGAACTTTTGAAGAGCAAGATGTTTGAGTGGAATATTGAATGTGAAGAGGAATTTTGAATTAATCAAAAATGCACTGACCACAAACCATTGATTCATGTTATCATGAATAAAGGCCTTGATAAAGTATCTAATCGAATAAAGAGATGGGTGTTGCTTTTACAAGAATATAATTGCACAGTAAGAGATGTACCAGGAGTAAAAAATTGTGCTGCTGATTGCCTGTCTCGCCTTACAAACAATTCTGAGGCCGATGATGAAAGAGAAAATGATTTGCATGTTGTCCTAAATATTGAATCGTCCTCTATATCTAAAGAGGAATGGGAAGAAGCTGAAAAGAATTCCATTGTGCACAAAAGAAGCTCCATTTACCACCCACAGACGAATGGAGTAGTTGAAAGTTTTAACAAGATACTCAAGGACGCCATTCACTGGGCTTGGACAAATGAATTGAAGTGGTTAGTAATAAGATTGCTCACCGTTTTACCCCACATTGCACGACGGGGTTGCCCCATTTGAGTTAAGTAGAGGACGCAAAGCAAACGCGAAACTGACCCCATCATGGTTGGAGAGAGCAAGTGTTGTAAGGAAAGATTTTGGAGAAGTGTGTGAAAATATAAGGAACACCCAATTCAGGAACAAACGAGTTTATGACAATGCTCGGGGTTGTGCAAAGAGAATGGTTTTCCCTACAGTAGGAGGGTTGGTAAGAATTAAATTGCCTTCCGTTGTAAGGGATGGACCATGCAAGTGGTCAAAACCTGTTGAAGTGGTGGAAGTCTTCAAGCATGCGGTGAAGGTTGTTGACGGGAGGATTTGGAACATGGAGAGGGTGTATGTGCTAACCCCACATATCACTGGTGCACAGAGTGAAACTGTTGTTAGAAGTGGGGGGCAGTATGAGGAGTGTTGAACATATTGGTGAGAATTAGAGGTGTGTCAGAGGAGTGGAGAAGAAGAGTGGAGAGAACACAAGAGTATGTAAAGAATACCAGTGAAGCAATGGAAGGGAAAGGCGTTCCAAAGAGTTCAAAAGTTTCCTTGCCAGTATCTAAACCAGATTTTTTTCCTGCAAGTCAAGAGGAAGGATCATCCGCAGACCTAACCGTATGAAAGATTTTGTGGTGGGGGGGGACATAAAACTTGTGCAGGACCATAAGACATGTGGAGAGATGCCTGTGTGAACAGTTATCGATCGGCAGAAGACTAAGGGAAGGAGATGTGTAATATATGCTGCTCTCCTGTCCACGAGACCTGTCTCGTGGACATGCTCGGCTCCTGCAATCTGTATTGCATACTCGCAAATGGAATGTTAACGCAAGTTGAATGTAAACAGATGCAGGGGGCTGTTGGCTAGTGGGGCTGTACTATCGAGTTAACTTGTGCTTACAAACTTATTATAAATTGTAATTTAATATAAATAACTCGCGCGTCACCTTCCTCCGGGATATTACACCCAAATTAAATCCTTGTACAAATTGAAACATCTGTGATGTAGGATATTGTGAACGCAGCAGGCCGAAAAAGCTAGTTTCTGAGTATGTTAGAACAGACTGTTTTCTAGGCACCTGAATGGTATGCGATACTCTGACTCCTGAGACCTAGGCACTCCACCTTCAACTGCAGTCGCTTCTTCCTGCTCTCTGGGCTGTGTTCGGTAGGGCCTGATGGGGGAGAGGCGCCAGAAGGTAGACTGGCCCTGCTGCCATCTGGAACAGCAGAGGAAATTAAGCTCATCTGGGCAAATGTGGTGAAGCAATGATTTAATGGTGCTTCATCCTTGCCAGATTTCCTGGGGACCTGGGAGAAATGGGGTGGCAAAGAGAAGCAGGTTGGGCCATGGTATTGAGAGTGCATCTGTGCCCATGCTCCTGAAAACCTCAATCATAAGTTAGTTGGCTGAGAACTTGTACTTCTGGGAAATCAATCCAGGGATGGCCGGACAAACCCCTGTTGTGTAACCCTGCACTTACTCCCTAGTTGCAGTTTTAACGTCGGTGCTCATGTACCTGCTGAGAGGTTTTATGGTGTTCAATTGCATTAGGTGGGATCTAGCTTTACCCAAAGGAAAGAATAAAATATTACTGGTGTGCGCCGGTAAGTGTAGTTATGCCTGTGAATAAATATGTGGGCATACTATGTCTCTTTAATTTTATGTGCCCTTGCTTTTAATATTTATTTGCGATTCCTGTAGTAGGTAGGGATTTATTTCACATCTCCGTTTCCTGTTTTTTTGCTTTTCTACGTAAAAAAAGTTTACGGTTTCATTTCATCCATTTTTGCTGCAGTTCGGGACTCGCGTATGTATATTAGTTAAAATGGAGGGTATTAGTTTCGCCCACCAGTGGGGGGTAGGGGGGGGCGGTGTCAAGGGTGGGTTAGGAAGGCTGTGCTCCTGAGGTGATATGACCTTTTTGGTTTATTCATTTTGTCATTTGTAGAGCACATCAAACCCAGAGGCAGCAAGTTACAAGACAGCTTGCTTTTTACCATAATACTGTTACAGAGCTTTTGCCAACCAAACAGTTAAGGGCTTAGGAGCCCTAGTGTAGTTAAAGAGATTGTGTTGACGGTTAAGACCTTAAGAACGATAGAAATACATTGCTTTAGAGAGGTGAAGCGAGGAGGTTATATATCTTGTGAGTTGAGTCATATTTTGAGGTCTTTGCGATGGACCAGAAAGGTATAGAGTGCTTTATAGAGTGCCCTTGCGGGGAGCAGGCTACCAGTTGAGGTTTGTACCAGGCCTTTTTACGCATGAAAATCTTGTAAATAAAACTGCTTTTATTATTTTCCTGTGTACAAAGGTCAGGTTACTTGACGGAAACCAGAATGCTTCTATGATTTTTATCTACATGGATGTAATGTCAAGCCATGGAGAAAAACCTCTGAAACAGAATGTATTTAAAAAAAGAAACTGCACACTGTGTTAAAAGGAATGGTTTCTTTCCATTCAACCTCTGCTGTGTTGTGTGTAGATGCTCATGGAGCAAACGGAAGCACTGTGCATATAGTTTCCTTGCATTTTAGGATTGTATAATTGAGATGGAAAGCTAAATTCCAATTGAGAATGAATCTTTTGTAACAAATTATCTTTTTTCCAGTGAAAGCAAAGCATTATTGCACAATTGTATTTTTCAGAGTTCCTGTGCTGTGTGCATAATCTTGCGGAGGCAGATCATTTTTACACAAATAATTAAATGTACACCAATTATTATAAACGGTGTGTAAAATGATGAGTATGCACAGTCTAGTCTACATCCATTCAACCTTGCAATCAATGGGGTACACCGTTTATGGTGTGGGTGCTTGTCATTACACCAATCACATGTGTTAGCGTCTCAAATATTCAAGAGTACAATTAAAACATCCAAAACCCGACTCTCCAGGAAGTGCAAGTGCTGTTAAAAAACAAACAAATGGCAGTTACATTTGTAATTGAAATAGAAACGGAGCAAAACCAAGGTATTTAACTTAATGTAGCACTTCATACATGGTTTGTCTAACTTCTCAATGTCACCTGGCCTAGTCATTTCGTTGTCTTTGTCTTTCCTCTGTTCCCCCTCCCTTGCCTCGTTGCGCCTTGACACTTGTGTATAGGCGCGTTATAAATGTCATATCGTGTCTAGACACTGTTATTATTATACCTCAGTGGATACTCCGTTTACCAACTTCTGAAGGATGTTGGCCAATAAGATAGCTCAGCCGGTAGAGCACTCGTTGCTGCGATCTGTGTGTGATCTGTAGGGTGCAGGTTCGAATCCCGGCAAGGCAGCCTTTCAACCTTTCGAGGTCAATAAGAGTACCAACTTTGATTTATTGATAATTGTGATAAATATGCTCTATGTACAGCATTTTCCCAGAAGCGCTATATAAATAACCATTTGACCATGAGATTAGGTATAGAATTTAGCATGAAGTCCTTGCTTCTCTGCACTGTTGTATCATACCATTGGCATACCATTAGGTTGTAATAGTTCCAGGAAATGAGGACTTTCATGAAACCTCAAAAGGCAATTCTGCTATCGACCCTCCACACACAATACAATTCATGTTTCCTTTACTATGTAATGGGCTAGGTTTTTGTGTTTTCAACATTTTAAATATGTACAGGCGAGATCAAATGGCCAGACCTTAGAGAAATAATGAAAGGTGTATTATGCCACAATGCAGAAAGCTGCAACATGGTAATGATTTCCATACAGTTTTTGCGCACTTGGCTGGATGTCGCATACATTTTACTCTCTTGCAAAGGAGAAAAGTCATTTTTACTCTCTTGAAATCACATTTACTATCAAAGTTTAAAAGTAGGGGGTAAAATACTCCCACCTCCCAAATCTTATCTGGAGCACTGGCGGGGGAAGTATGATCTCGGGAGGTCACAATGGGAGAAAAAAAGCCACGCATGGTGTTCAGAGAGGAGAGCGGGGAGGATTAGGGCGTTGGGAGTGTTTCCACAGCCCTCGTGTTGGGTTCCTATCATCACCTGATTGCCTATCTGACCCTGTTTTTTCAGTCAATTTCCCACTGGAGTGGGGGAGGGATGGTGAGTGTGCTGCAGGGAGGCTGCCAGCCGTGTCGTCCAAGCCCAGCGCCGCTTGGCGAGGCAGTTTTGGCCTTCATTTCTTTTCATCTGACTTTTAGGAGATGGCGGCGGGGCTCTCTTACAAGTGCAGTTGCCGTCTTGTGTAAGAGAGCCCCGCCATCTCCTAAAAGTCAGATGAAAAGAAATTCCTTAAAACGTGTAGGACGTATTTGCTTAGGTTGCTTGTACTGCATTATTTGGTGGGTTTACCCTTATTTATTCTATTCCCGACACAACCGATGCAGGTGTGGTTTAATGTTTTCTACTCAGACTCGCATTCCTCATGGGTACTAGGTGGGTAGAGCCCTGTCCTGATTGCGCAATGTACGATTCTTTCTAAACGATGTTTACAAGAGAAACCCAGGTGGGAATTAGTTTCTGTACCACGGGAAGGCATTCTTGCTGCTGTTTAACATACAGGATATAGACCACATCCTGCTTACAGCAATTGAGGTG
The DNA here is from genome assembly GCF_040938575.1 of Ambystoma mexicanum. Taxonomy (NCBI): domain Eukaryota; kingdom Metazoa; phylum Chordata; class Amphibia; order Caudata; family Ambystomatidae; genus Ambystoma; species Ambystoma mexicanum. The sequence continues at coordinate 114,876,205 of NC_090936.1, read as the reverse complement.
TCAGTGGAAGGAAACCTCTACTGTTTGGGGATTGTCGGTTTTGTTGTGTTTCTTTCTCTTTTCGGAAAAAGAGAGGTCCATTCTGTAAGGAATTTTTATTGTCTGAAAGAGGTATTCCCATTTTCATTCGAGGTTGGTTTATTGGTGCTCCCTGTGTCACAGATTCATTAGTCTTATTAAGACAAGTTGGCTCAGATCAGGCGACTTTTAGAAACACAACAGTAAGAAGCTACAGATGTTTGAGCAGAAAGCACGCGCTCACACACAATGCAAAAGTTGCTTTCAAGGGACTGTAACAGACACTGGCCTCTGATAAAATAAGTTAATTGACTAAATATTGCACATGCCTGCAATCTAGAAACGCACATAGACACTTGCCATTTAGCTTCAGCAAAAAGCGATGAGCTTCCCCTTATTAGAAGAAACCCAACCACAAGTGGCAACTTCCTGTCTTAGACGGGCTCGTAGCAAATTCAAGAGATGCTGCTTCGCTGATAATCAGCCAAGGACAGGAAGCATGACCCCAAAATTCACACGGACGGTTGAATGTGTGTACAGACAAGTGTCGCTCTTCAGAAACTCCAATACTATAATGGGGTTTGAAGTTGTGTAGGAGCAAATGACACGCTTTGATTGTTCCCCAGGCAGAAGCCCCAGTCACTCTAAGGGAAACGGCCAAGAGTCGAAGACAGCAACTCTCTTATTTTGCACACAGGTATATCATGTGTCCAACACGAAGCAAAGCACAGGAGCAGTGTTAAACTCTAGACTTTAATTTTCCAGGCGGCGGAAATAACACACACGTGATAGGCAGACCAAAAGCCTGTCTTAAGATAAAAAGCGCAGGCTGACTGGGTATAAACACACAGCGCAGCAGAAGAACCCGAATTCAAGGGGAGGCTGGGAAGATCCATCACAGGTCCCCAAGCAGAGACACGAGCAGGCCCGATTGACAGGAAGTCGTGGTCCATTCATATGCAGCCCATCAAGCCCTGAAAGCTTGAGTTTAAATGTGGAAGTCGAACTGTATGCATTTTGTGAGACTGCAGGCGTTGATATGTTACACCACTCCCTGATCATACCATAGCTTAGTGTAGACCAACATAACAAACTCCATGTTGCTGAAGCTGGTATCTTTACATTATTAGTTGTACTTGTTTGTTATTAAATGTAAATCATGCTTTTAACTTAAACAATAACGCTCTTCATATGTATGGCAATCTGTTATGTTGTAATTGCTGCTTCCATAGCAGCTGTAATGAAAATTAGAGCTGGTAGGAAATAGAAGTGACATTAAATATATTAACTTGCTATCTTCAAGTGTCGGCTTCATATTTCTGAGTAATGCGTCATAATGTTGTCAGAGTCAAAACAAACTACACAAACCTTTTCCTGGCTGTATTATGTCAAGAGGTGCGAACACTGAAGGAAACGGTCCTAGCGCTAGACCAAATCCTAGGGGCACCCCTTACCATAGAATGACTTTTTATTCTGTGCCCACTTCACACCACCTTGTGGGATGGAGGGGGGCAAAAACCACGCCCTATAGGGGCAGTTAAGTCACCTATGTTTCACAGAGCGCTTGGATTGACTTTTCACTTCTGCTTACCTTTTTGTAATCTTGATGAAGACCTCTATGAAGGTTGTGCTAACTGGGATCCGGTTCATGTGGCTCTGTGTGTGATGCTCAGTGTGTTGGGATTTTTGTGGTTGTGACTAGTGGTATTATTGGAGTATGTAGGTGATCGAAGGAGAACCCTCGGGTCACTGCTGAGTTTTTACACCATAACTCAAAATCAAGCAGTAGAGGTGAAATCACATATGCAATTTAGTTTGTTATATCTCTCGGGACTAGTCGTACCTAGCAATTATTTCAACTGTGTCCAACTGTTTGTGTTTGGTTTGTTTGTGACTTTAGCGTTGTGTGTCTTTGTGGTAAAGTGCAGCTTCCAGAGTTCCTTGGGACAACTATATAAGGGTGCTCTCTAATTCTTAACTTGTTTGGGGAACTAGTGAGGATTGAAGAAGGAATTGTTTGCAGTATAAATTGTTCAATTACCCCATATGTAAATGCTAAGAGACAGCTTTCATTTGTCCTGTTCAGTTACCCCATATGTAAATGCTAAAACAGCTTTCATTTGTCCTTTGGGGTTCTATATCAGTTTACCCTGATGCCCCAGGGAAATGCCAGATTTGCAGAACCAGTGTTAAGTATATTAGTCATGTGGTATCAGCAGAAGGAGTCGGTGTGGATCCAGCCAAAATGGACGCACTCTGTACATGGCCAAAGCCTCAGAATAAGAGAGGATCCGGAGTTTCCTCGGTTTATACAATTTTATAGGCAGGTTGTGCGTGGGTTTGCCAACATAGCACGGCCTCGGACCGATTTTAGCAAACCCTGCACCACAGAAGAAAAGTCTGAACAAGAAAGAGCATTGTTGAACTAGTTCTCACCCCAGGGAGATGTTTGGGCAGCGCAGGACCACAGAGTGTGACAGGGCATTTGCCCATCTGAAGACGACACTCACTGATGCACCAGTATAAGCACAGAGGATTTCATAGGACAGTGCACCCTCAACCACTGTAGGGCTGTTGAAGTGTCCTGGTGTGTTTTTCCGCTGATGTGCCCTGTCTTCTAGTAGAAAATCCATACCCCTGTCTGTGTAGTGCTGGGCCTCTTTAAATTGCAGCTCCTGGTTTGGTAAGTGTTTACGGCTACCCCAGTTGATAATACGGCCATACTCGTCGGGACTTTGCAAACTTGCTGTATGCTCGCCTGCAGTGTGCTGGCTGGTGGTGCTGTGATCAACCAGTTGTCCAAATATGGGAATACCACGATTACTTTCATGTGTAGGATTCTCACATTTGGGGCCAGCACCTTTTTGTACATATCAAAACCTGTTTATTCAACCAATACTGGTCAACCACATATCATCAAATATTCACCTTCTTAGGCCCAGGCAGCTGCCTCCTTAGGGTGGATTGTCAACAAAATTTGTATATAGTGAAAATGACCATGTAATGTGTTAACCTATGTATCTTTGTATCAGTGTTTCACTGGAAGTTATTGGAATAATGTTTAATTTTCTGCAAAATGTCTGTAACAACGCTGTGATACCAGAGGGTTTGGGCGTTTAACAATTGAAATAAATAAAAAATAAATGAAGGGTGCAGTTTTTAGATAATCAGTCACGGCCCTGTAAAGAAAGTGGGAATGACCAACATTAAACTGTTTTTGGACTCTTGATGTATCGAGATGTGAAGGTAGACCTCCACAAGGTCCAGCACGTAAACAAATTTCCACCTTTGCCATTAGAGGAATGATTCACTAAAGGGGCTTTGTGTGTGTTTGAGTGTGTGTAAGATATTTACAGAGCTGTTCTGGATGAGTATTGCAGCTTGCAGTAATCAGTCTGTGTTAAAGTATTCCCTGAATTGGTGAAAGGCAGCACGTTGGTTTCCACTGGAACCTGAGAGCTTATGGGTGATTAGTCTGAGGTGAAGTGGCTTGGGGTTCTCGATTTCTGCTAACTCCTTTTTTATGGCTTATGAATGGAGTCCCCCTGGAAAGACCATTTGCTTGGCTGCCAACCTAGAAGGTTGCTTGGATTTCTCATAAGCATTTGTGTCGACTTTGGTCCTTGTTACACCTGGTAGACTTAGTTTGTCCCCAAAGATTTTTAGTCCCTACAAGGCAATATGCAAATCTATGGGCCCCAGAGCAGTCTTTGTGCCACTCACAAATGTGGACGTCGATGGCCAGGAATATTTGTGCCCAATGCTGCTAACCTGACCCAGTTATAAGCCAGGTTTAATGGGAACTGTTTGCCTTTCCTTTGTATGCCTTCTAGAAGGTCTGAGCATTCTTTTTTCCTGATCTTCACTGGCCTGGAAAACTCCTCCATCGTTTCCCTTAAAATGTTCTTGATTCTGAATCTACCCTTTTATCCTCTGACCTATTCCTGCAGGATTTTTTGTTGCTGAAAGTGTGTTGTGGTAAGGAGCAGGAAGAATTTAATTCCCTCCTGTCTTATCGGAGTGTAAATCCCCCCTCCTACCCCCCCATTCTTGACACCAGAATCAAAACAGTCAAGTATACTAGGAAGAAAAACACACTGCATTCTCCACACTAACCAGGCTTCCTGGATGCCGACAAGGCATCTCAGTAACTGGTCAGTTTTCTGCATGTGCACACCATCCACCAATGTTGCTGGTGCTTATATGGCTCCTAAAACACCCAAAACCTTTGAGCATCCGAGCCTTCAGGCTCCAGCTACTGATGCAAGTGCATGCATCTGGGGAGGTGAACCCCGATCTGGCTCATTGCTCAATACCCTTTGTGGTCCTGCTCCACCTACGGTTATGTCTGACGGGGCCGCAGGGAGCATGCAATGTCGGCCAGCTCCCTGTACCCCTACAATCCCAGAAGGGTGGGTTGGGGTGGGGGGGGGGGAAATGCTCCTACATTGTGGCAGCAAGCTCTGGAGAATGATCAGAGCCTGTGAGGGATAGCCCAAAGCCCAAGTCCCCCCTTGTAGGGTGAAAAAGGATAGGTTGGTGTTGGGCAAGAGGGGGGATTAGGGTGGGTTGCTCCTCCCTTAAGGTAGAGTGGCCGCAAGTCTCTCCACGCGCCGTTGGAGGTGAGCAAGCTTAAATATTGATCCCATGCGAGAGGACGCCACCTTTTGGATTGACTGAGACAAGGGAGAGGGACATGGGGGTAATAACTGTTTGAAAATGAAATCCCTTAAGACGCACAGTGAGCAATAACCACCTGTGGTTTGTGAAAGCTGGTTATTTTTACACCCCCACACCTCCTTCCGCTCTCCAAGCAATCATCCTCTCTGCTCCCCTTGCCCCTGTACAGAGAATTATCCTGCTTAATTTATGTATTCTCTGATCATTCTTATAAGACATTTCTGTTTCAGAGCATTGTTGGATTGGTTTTCATGCTACAGAGGACTTAAATTACCTTGTACTATGTGAGACCTATATATAGCGATTGTTCTGTATGCCTCTGCCTGTTTGAAAAGCCTTGTGGTTTTCTTGCTAATCCGCTTTGAAAATGCCTCATAATGGGCTTCAGGAACATACCTGTGCTAGGTTGGGCTGTTTATTTCTTAATCTTTATTAGGACGCTGTGCATTTGGCAGGTTTCCAACATGCACCTTAATTTTAGCACACTTTCTTTTTGTTTATTTTACAACTTCTATTGAAATAACAATATTGTGTTCTCTTACTCTTAAATAATGTCTTAGCTTGTTCATCTTGGTCATTTTTGGAAGATTAAGTATAATTTACACGCCAAAACCATTCTATTCCCGATAAAGGGGGGAGATGTGGCAATTCCCCTGGACTGCCCCTCCAATGTCTCACAGACTGGCTTCCTACTGTTCTTGATTCCCCCCTCCCCTTGAATTTCTTTCTTGCAATCTAGACCCAATCCGAGGTTTCTGAAGGCTGTAAAACACTTGCTTTCTCTCCCAATAACCCTTCTTGGGGTGGCAGCGTTATTTAAGATACTTATGTTGCCTAGGTATTTCTACATCCTCCAAAACGCCCCCATTCCGCTGCCACGGACCGTTTGCCAGAGTGGACTCAACCGTTAGGAATTTGCTGTGGAGTGGGAAGCAACCCAGGATTGCTCTGTCTACGTTACAGAGCTCCGTATGGGAGAGGGGCATAAGGCTGCCGAACATGGCACACTGTTACTGGGCCTCCCAGATGGCAGTCATTAATGACTGGCTGCACAGGGATCCGAATCTACCCAATGTAAGGCTGAACAGATGTGGATGGGGAGAGGTCACACCGGTCCAAGCACTATACAGAGGTGGTATTGACACGACCCTACCAGCAATAACCTGACGTGATTAGGGTTTTGGGGGGGAGGAGGGGCATTGAATGAAGTGGCAGACCGACACTGGCTCAGCATCTGTGGCGGAACTTACTCCTGCCTGGAATCAATAAGATTGGTGTGTTTGGGACCTGGGTTCGCTGTGGTATTCTAACCCTTAACATGTGCTAGATGTGGGGTGTGGTCCCTTTTCCCACTCTACAACTTTTATGGGCGCTCTGCGGCAGAAACGTTCACCATATCCAGATTACTTACGCACTACGTGCCCAGTTCACTGATATGCATGCCATCCCACTCTGGAGGCCAACATTGTGGTGCAGCGAATCGATAGGGTTCTACCATATTTTATAACGAAGGGAGTGTCCTAATAGATTAATTCCTTGTGCACCAGGTGTGTATCTATTTTCAAAGATGCCTATCGGTGACTATTCATTCGGTACCTCCTCATGATTAAAACATACTCATTTAAGCTTTTATCAAGTACAATGTGCAGGAGTGATATTAGTTTCCTCCTTCATTGTCTTTATTCAATATTTTTCATTTCTTTTTCTTTTATTGCTGTCGAGACACCATTTGTCTCCTCAGGTTTTTTTCTTAAAGTAACAAGACATCAAAAACGTAACGGACGTGGTGAAAGAAAACCTAGAGAAATCTTTCAATGTTTATATATACATAATCCTTGCAGACAAATATGACTCCTAGTTTTTACAACATACACAGAACAGGATGGGTACAATTAAACATTAAATGTTAGTTTTATTGATGCATTAATGCACTTTTGCTATCACAGATCTGTGTTTAAATGCAATCCTTTTTATCCAGGCTGGGAATTTGGGTGAGCCTATATCCTCCTCGTTTAGTCTGAGGCAGGAGTAGATAATGGGTCAGAGTTGCCAGATCTTTGTTTCACAATTAATGTGGTGGTCACCTGACCAAATCTAGGTCAGTTTAGTTACTATTATATAAATACCTTTACCATGTACCAAGCCTCCTTCTCATCAGAGGAATTGTCCGCCCTACAGCACAAATGGTAGATGGAGGTGGGGGTTGTGGACCGTGAAGACTGGGTAGAGGCTTTGATGTGCCAGAGGTAGTGATTTCCTCCCGGTTTTGCTTGGTCCAGCTAAAGATTCTACATAGAACACATTACTTGCATAATCTTCTCCTTTAGAGGCGGTTGGGCGACCCACTGGCGATGCCCGAGATGTGATGGAGCAGATGGTATCCTTTTTCATACCATATGGGGATGCCCGCTAATACTCGCTGCAGGGACTGAGTTCTGAATAGGCTAGCAGGAGTGGTGGGGAGCCCGTCCCTGTTAAGACTAAGCTGTTGGTGTTGGGAATTTGGGATGCCCACTCCTATGGTCGCTATGACACGTTGCTTGTATCCACAGCTGCTATCCTGGCTAAAAGAAATATAGTGACGCTATGGGGCAAGCCAGCGATACCTAGGTATAGCAAATAGGTGTCGGATATGAATGTTTGCATGTCCTATGAAAGAGGAATCTGCCACGCACGAGGGTGCCTGACTAAATTCCAGAAAATATGGCACAAATGGGAGGAAGCCGGGTGATGGGGTACCATCGGGAAGCAGGTGAGTGCTGCGCAGGGCAAGCCGACCCCAGATGCCCCCCACAAAGGAATTTCTGTGCCCCCAGGCCCCTGTACCCTCTTTGCGTCCCCTCTCCCCGCTCCTTCCTGGATCCCTGCTCCCGCCTCCCATCCCGCCCCCCGTTCCCCATTGGCTAACTGGGCCCGTGGGTTCGGGTCTAGCGACCCGCGGCAGCCTCCCTGCTTCCTTTACCATCGGGAAGCAGGTGAGTGCTGCGCAGGGCAAGCCGACCCCAGATGCCCCCCACAAAGGAATTTCTGTGCACCTGCCCCCCCATGCCACCATTTTGGGGCCAGGAGGCCCTTGCTGCCTCCCTTCTGCACGGCAGCTTTCCTCCCTCAGTCCCGCCCCCTTTGTCCTCCCCTTGCCCTGATTCGTCCACCTCCCCTTTATCCCCGACTTTCCCAGGGCAGCCCTCTGCCCGGCAGCCCCTGTGGCGAAGGGCCCCAAGGCAAAGGGCGGCTCCTACAGAGGCGGCTCCAGGATGTGTCAGCAGGTGTCCGCAAGGGACGCCAAGGAAGCCAACAAACACCAACAAAAACTGTGAGTGTGGCATGGGTGGGGAGTAGAGCAATCACTCTACTCCAGAAAACCCCCGCCACTCTATCTTACCTACCAATAACATAGAGTGCCATAATACTAGCATGTCCACTCCTTGATGGAATTGTGAATGTTAGCATGTCCACTCCTTGATGGAATTGTGAATGTTGGCATGTCCACTCTTAGATGGAATTATGAATGTTAGCATGTCCACTCTTAGATGGAATTGTGAATGTTAGCATGTCCACTCCTTGATGGAATTGTGAATGTTAGCATGTCCACTCCTTGATGGAATTGTGAGTGTTAGCATGTCCACTCTTAGATGGAATTGTGAGTGTTAGCATGTCCACTCTTAGATGGAATTGTGAGTGTTAGCATGTCCACTCTTAGATGGAATTGTGAGTGTTAGCATGTCCACTCTTAGATGGAATTGTGAGTGTTAGCATGTCCACTCTTAGATGGAATTGTGAGTGTTAGCATGTCCACTCTTAGATGGAATTGTGAATGTTAGCATGTCCACTCTTAGATGGAATTATGAATGTTAGCATGTCCACTCTTAGATGGAATTGTGAATGTTAGCATGTCCACTCTTAGATGGAATTGTGAATGTTAGCATGTCCACTCCTTGATGGAATTGTGAATGTTAGCATGTCCACTCTTAGATGGAATTGTGAATGTTAGCATGTCCACTCTTAGATGGAATTGTGAATGTTAGCATGTCCACTCCTTGATGGAATTGTGAGTGTTAGCATGTCCACTCTTAGATGGAATTGTGAATGTTAGCATGTTCCACTCTTAGATGGAATTATGAATGTTAGCATGTCCACTCTTAGATGGAATTGTGAATGTTAGCATGTCCACTCTTAGATGGAATTATGAATGTTAGCATGTCCACTCTTAGATGGAATTATGAATGTTAGCATGTCCACTCTTAGATGGAATTATGAATGTTAGCATGTCCACTCTTAGATGGAATTGCAAATGTTAGCATGTCCACTCTTAGATGGAATTGTGAATGTTAGCATGTCCACTCCTTGATGGAATTGTGAATGTTAGCATGTTCTTAGATGGAATTGTGAATGTTAGCATGTCCACTCCTTGATGGAATTGTGAATGTTAGCATGTCCACTCCTTGATGGAATTGTGAATGTTAGCATGTCCACTCCTTGATGGAATTGTGAATGTTAGCATGTTCTTAGATGGAATTGTGAATGTTAGCATGTCCACTCTTAGATGGAATTGTGAATGTTAGCATGTTCCACTCTTAGATGGAATTATGAATGTTAGCATGTCCACTCTTAGATGGAATTGTGAATGTTAGCATGTCCACTCTTAGATGGAATTGTGAATGTTAGCATGTCCACTCTTAGATGGAATTGTGAATGTTAGCATGTCCACTCCTTGATGGAATTGTGAATGTTAGCATGTTCTTAGATGGAATTGTGAATGTTAGCATGTCCACTCTTAGATGGAATTGTGAATGTTAGCATGTTCCACTCTTAGATGGAATTATGAATGTTAGCATGTCCACTCTTAGATGGAATTGTGAATGTTAGCATGTCCACTCTTAGATGGAATTGTGAATGTTAGCATGTCCACTCCTTGATGGAATTGTGAATGTTAGCATGTTCTTAGATGGAATTGTGAATGTTAGCATGTCCACTCTTAGATGGAATTGTGAATGTTAGCATGTCCACTCTTAGATGGAATTGTGAATGTTAGCATGTCCACTCCTTGATGGAATTGTGAATGTTAGCATGTCCACTCCTTGATGGAATTGTGAATGTTAGCATGTTCTTAGATGGAATTGTGAATGTTAGCATGTCCACTCTTAGATGGAATTGTGAATGTTAGCATGTCCACTCTTAGATGGAATTGTGAATGTTAGCATTTAGAAGTACGCCGGATAGCCCTCTGAGAAAGATACACTAGAATTTGCAGTTAGAAGCTGTCCCCAATTAGCCTCTCTGTGAAAGTTGAATTTAAAATTGTTCCCATCTGCATTTAGAAGTGTACTCAGTTGCATTCAGAGGCTGCGCCCGATAGCCTCTCTGTGAAAGTTGAACTTAGATCTGTCACCACCCGCATTAGAACTGCTCCCACCTCCATCTAGAAGTGTACCCAATTGCAGTTGAAGTTGCGCCGGATAGCCTCTCTGAGAAAGTTGAATTAGAATTGTTCCCTCTTGCATGTAGAAGTGTACCCAACGGCATTTAGAAGTGTACCCAATTGCATTTAGAAGCTGCACCCAATAGCCTCTCTGAGAAAGTCGAATTTAGAATTGTCCTCACCTGCATTTGAATTGTACCCAATTGCATTTAGAAGCTGCGCCCAATAGCCTTTCTGCGAAAGTTGAATTTAAATCCGTTACCACCCGCATTAGAACTGCTCCCACCTGCTCCTGGAAGTGTATCCAATTAGAGTTGGAAGTTGCGCCGGTTAGCCTCTATGAGAAAGTTGATTTAGAACTGTTCTCTCTTACATGTAGAAATGTACCCAACGGCATTTAGAAGTGTACCCAATTGCATTCAGAAGCTGCACCCAATAGCCTCTCTGTGAAAGCTGAAATTTAGAACTGTTCCCACTTGCATTTAGAAGTGTACCCAGTTGCACCTGAAAGTTTGCACCAAATAGCCTCTCTGTGAAAGTTGAATAAAGAACTGTTCCCACTCGCAACTAGAATTGTACCCCGCACCTCCTCAGAGAAAGTTGAATTAGAATTGTACCCTCTTGCAATTAGAAGTGTATCCAACAGCATTTTAGAAATATACCCAATTGCATTTAGAAGCTGCACCCAATAGCCTATCTGATAGCTGATTGTAAAACGGTTCCCACCTTAATTTAGAAGTGTACCCAATAGCATTTTAGAAGTGTACCCAGTTACACTTGAAAGTTGCACCCAATAGCCTCTCTGTGAAAGTTGAATTCAGAACTGTTCCCAGCAGCGTTTAGAAGTGTACGAGGGTGTGAACTAGACGATGATAATGACTGAACGAATGTGTGGAGCGGACGAATTTGTACAACAGACGATGCTTAATATGCTTTGGAATGAAGGAAACACTTGAAAACATACATCATACCACACCCCACGCTTACTCTCCCTCTTACACCACCACTCATCTAGAACACAGAGATACTATGACACCATTCGGTATAACTGTTCTCATATCCACATCTCCCTCTTACTCCACATCACTCTAAGTAATCATTGCTGGATTCACACCCCCCAGCCAGGCGTTCTCCTCAGGCCTAACGCAGCCACACTCGTTCTGGGTAAAACCGACCAGAGCAAACACATACTCCTGACCTCTCAACCACCACACGTACAACTAAAAAGCAGCTACCACTCGATTTCCACACCAGCTGCACACATACCTAGTGCACACACGCACTTTTGGACTCCCTCTACTCTCTATACTGACATGAACTTCGGTTCCCAAGGGCGTTCAACCTACCAGCGCCTTCAGACCATACCAATGGTATATAAGGCGCTATATAAATGCAAAATAACAATAACAATATGGACAAGTTGTATTGTTTGTGTTCTTGTTTTGGCACGCTTTGTACATTGCCTTTTTATACGCCTGGAACTTTTTGCATTCTGTCCATCATTGTGCTGCTTTGGTTTTGTTGGTTGTATGTTTTAAATTATAATATGCGTTCTAAAAAATATATATAATTTCCACATTGTTTTTCACATATTAAGACAGTATAAATATACATTCTTGGTTAGATGAGTCACAAAATGCACAGATGTGGTCCAAATGACTCGGTACGGAAAATCGCAGTTGTATGTGATGAATGGGATCGCGTGTACAACGTACCAACGCCCATATCTTGTTTTTTTTTCTTCATGATGCCATGGCTGTGTGCTTCTCATTGCTTAAGTATAATCTATTTCCTGTCCTCCAGTCTTGTAATTGTTATTTGTATAGCTTAACCCTATGGGTCTTGTACTTGCCTGTTCTGCTAAGCGTTAATTGTACTACTCATTGGTGCCCCTTCCTCCTCAGTTCAGCCTTGCTGTTTGGTCATTGGTCATTGGTAATTGGGTGAGTGGCTTTGCTCACCTTGGGTTATGAGAAACCTTACTAAACCCTATGTAGGCTTTTCCTATCCAAGGTACAAACTCCCCTAACGCAGTTTCCTGAAACCAGATCACAATTCAGCACACTGCAATCTGTTTGCCCCCTGAAATCCTTAGTCCCTCCCCAACAATTTAGCTTGAATATGTTGGTCATCATGCAGCCTTAAGCAGCTTGTGGGCTTAAGATGTTTTTGTAAAAAAATATTTTTGGGAATCCTGTTTATGCCCCAAAAAGGTCTAGTTTTTACATCTGATGCACTGATCTTGTTTCATCTCCCTCTATCACTATTCCTTATTTTTGCCTGGTTCTGGTCGCTGTGTGAGCTCCTATTTTTGTCTCTTCTTTCCTGAGCTCTCATTCTGCTCTGCCACTTGCTACAGCATGTTCTCATTCGGTCACACTCTATTCCTCTTCCTGCCTGCAAAGCCAGTAACTCCAAACTTCAACACTGGGAGCCATTAAAGGAGTGCTTGCCAAGGCTTTGTCCAGATACGCTACAGGAAGTGCCTGTAATAGGCAAAACAGGAGACGAGGAGAAATGTTGTCCGTGCAAAATCCTAAATGAAGAGCTCTTATGATAACTCGGTTGACTTATTAAGATAACCGAAGGAAGGAAGGAAATCAAATCATAATAGGCACAACAAAGCAGGAATGAACAGGATGATAGTCAAATGTGATAACACATTGGTTGCGTGGGAGCCTTGGAGTAAGTCATAATGCACAAAGATTACCACATTTCAAAGGAGTTGTCTCCAGTCAGAAGCACTTTTTTTTTTAACCAGCACAAGTGAATAAACGCCACAGAGGGATTCTTTTTGTTTCAACTATTGTGGCTGTCGATTAGAACAAGGATTGTACGGTTGCATGTATGCCAGTACACGCATGTGGACCGAATTGCCCAAGATCTTGAGTTGCCTAATGAGAGTATTTACAATTGGCTATTTAAATGGCATGGATTTATTTACTGGATTACAGATATTTGATGCTGGAGAGATGTTTGGGATCATGCAAGTGGAAGAGATGGAAGAGGAGATGGAGGAAGAGAGCGAAGAAATTGTGGAAGAGAAGAAAAAGCAACCCAACCCTGGAAGTGAACCCTGTTTTAAAGTGATTGTAACCAACGAACATGGTATTCAAGCATCTAACCCCAACTGGTAGGTGATTGTTGTAGCCCTTGGTGGGTATGAAATTGCCATGTTCAATATATTTCGTGCCTTGATATAAACATTAGAAATGTATGTAGCCAAAAAATGGAGCAAAGCTAAATTTAAAAAAGAAATATAAATGTGTCAAACTGCCTATTTCTTTCTTGAAAATGTACTGAAGATATTGTGTGACTCGATTGGAGAGTGCTGGGGATGTAAAACAAAGCATGATGAGCATTAATTGCCTCACCGATTCTGATGACATCCCGGTTCTAGAACAGTTTTAAATGTAGGCCCCCTGTGCACACTCATTACTCCACTCCAACAGCATGTTGGGACCATACCAATGGTGAAAGGCACTATACAAATAACAATTACATTACACTCTTCTAACACTGCTGTCTTTCAAAACGGACACATTGTATTGTAAATTGCATATTACAAAATGGAGCGATCACCTGGTTGAAATTCTAAGTTTGGAAGGCAAAAATGCAGAAATGGTTAAAAATGAATCGAGAGATTTTGAACCATTCGTAAAACATTTACATTGACTAAATCTTTTACCACATTGTTTGTGTAAGTTGCTAATTTGACATGGTGTCCAAAATTAACATAAAATGCAGTACGCTCTAAAAACCTTGGTTATATTCCATGTTGGTTAAGCATATTCCTGGCACATTTTTGAAAGAATAAACATACACTTTCCTTCTCTTTTTATGAATGTATCGTACACATTTTATATTTTCTGACAAAAACTGTCCCCAGGCTTCTCCTCTCAGCCCACCCTCTTCTAAAATTATGGAGGGAGCGATTGATCAACCATTTTATTCCTCCTATCAAACTTCTGAGAATGTGTGTATGTGTGCTCTCTGGAGTTGGTGATTCAAACATACAAACATTTTATAACATGCACATTTGTCAGAAACAATGGTCTGAAGCCATTATGTTCCCACATTTTATTTTATGAAAAGCATCAAAGAGCCCTAATTGGTTCACCTTTGCCCTTTCTCATAGCAGTATTTTGAATTAATACAATATGATCATACTCGATTATCCACTTTGGAATGATAACTGCTTATCAGAAAGCAATTTAAATGGTAATTTTAGGTTCTGAAAATGTGCTTTACTCAGTAAGAAAATTGCAATTTTCTTCTAACTACAGCGCATACTCGAAGTTATCTTTAGAAAATTGTTAGAAATTAACATTTCTCAACGATTGTTGGTATATATTTGCTCTGCTTTTTTGTATTCTGTATACTTGTTTCTTATATTATAAAAGAAGGATAAGATGGTAAACTTTCTCTACTTCCACCCCTCCTTCTCCCACAACGATTAGACACCTCTGACAGATTCTCCGGCACTACAGGTCTTGACAACATAGACTGCGTGCAACATTCCAAATTTCAAAAAACATTTTTGTTTAATACAGAATATTTAAATTAAAACATAAGATACTACCCACACCTAACACAGTGTACAAAACTACCACTAAAACCTACAAAATCTAAAAAGCTAAATTTCAAATAAACCACTTACAAATGGACACAGACGAAATCACATATCACAGTACATAGAAAAAACCTAAATGTGTCACTAAAACAACATATAATCCCAACATGTTTCTGTTCTTTAAAGCCCCTTTCGGGCGAACATTCTTCAGGAGAACCTTTAAAACATCCACTATTCTTCTCAACACCGTGTTGAATGGGTAGTTTCAGGCAACCAGCCTGCAAAGAAGGGAAACAGAGGAAACTAATCAGATCCCCAGGGGAGGGGGTATTACCAAATGTAAAAGTGGAGTTGACTCAGTCAAGAGAACAATTCCACAAAAAGGTTTAGAAATTAAACCAATTAGATTTACCTTAATGTGGTGAATCTTCAACGCACGTCTGTAAATGACAGGCTGTTTTTTAGGTTTTTTCTATGTACTGTGATATGTGATTTCGTCTGTGTCCATTTGTAAGTGGTTTATTTGAAATTTAGCTTTTTAGCTTTTTAGATTTTGTAGGTTTTAGTGGTAGTTTTGTACACTGTTAGGTGTGGGTAGTATCTTATGTTTTAATTTAAATATTCTGTATTAAACAAAAATGTTTTTTGAAATTTGGAATGTTGCACGCAGTCTATGTTGTCAAGACCTGTAGTGCCGGAGAATCTGTCAGAGGTGTCTAATCGTTGGGGGAGAAGGAGGGGTGGAAGTAGAGAAAGTTTACCATTTTATCCTTCTTTTATAATATAATCTATGTTCCTATTGGAGTAAGATGTGGTACATATAAATAGGATCCTGTGTACCTATTTGATTACATACTTGTTTCTTATGCCATTTTTACAATGTGTTAAGGTTTAATTGTTAACCATGTACACAATAAAAAATGAACATTGTAAACTTTTTCTTTAACATTTTGCAATCAAAATATTTTTTTGCTGATATATGGTAGTTTATATAGCACCTATGCACAATGTGTTTCAAAGCGCTTCAAGGAAAGGGAGGGAACAAGGGAAACTACAATTACATTCTTACAGGCCATGAACAGTAAGGATGTGAAATTACCGATCATACTCAGCCGGACGACATTTCAGATAGTGCAAGAGCTAAGACGCTGATAAGGAATCGGACGGGGAGAGTGGAAAGGAAATGGAGACGGGCAACTACTGTACTAGGCCTGACGACATTTCTGGTAGAGCCGGAGAAAAACAAAAGGTGAGGGAAAAGGGTGCAGAAAGGAGGAGAGGAACAAAACCAGAGACTATCGTACTAGGCCTGACAACATTTCAGATGGGGCGGGGGTGGGAGCAAGTAATGGGAGGTGGGGAGGAGACAGACGAGGTTGCTATCATACTAGGTGCCGGGACAATTCTGATAGAGTAAGTGCATAGAAGAAAGTAAGGGGCGCCAATTTTTTTGCACACCATTTTTCCATTATCAAAGTATCCGTCGTCCTTGGAAAGGGCAGTGCTCTGATCAAAACATTCTGCTGTGAGCACACAGTTTAATTTTGGGTGCTGGCCCCCCAATTCTTGGTTGCGCTTGGCCACTGGTTGGCAGGTAGTGCTTTTGAAGACATGCTTTTGTTTCACTATGCACAAACACTAGTCATGAACAGTAAATAGAAAAGAAATGGACAAAGTTGTAAACCCTGCACCCTGGTCCCTTTTTTAAAAGCCTGTCAGACATCCTCCTGCAGAGCCCCAGTCCATGTGCCTGTCCCCTCACCTTCTCCTGTATGGACAATACTCCCTCAGTTGTATGGCAAGGTTACTTCCGGAAACGTGCAGTGCCAATGTTTGACTACAAATTCAATGAGGTTCCCCACATCAGAAGAATCCTGTGCTGCTCTCATTCTACTTTTAGCCTTAGAAATGCATGCACCACCCTCAAAGTTATGGGGTTTTCTCTGATTGTGCTGCTGTCCATAACGTTTGGGGTGACCTAGCAAACTTCTCCTTACCACCTGATTTTCAGACAAAAAGAGAGATGGACCTAGAGTGATTCTGGGGGGAAGAAGCGGTATAGAGTGGCATGTGATGTGCTAGTTATACCTAGTTTTGTATCCATTTAATTAACTGTCGTAATCTTTCTGTCTGGATATTGCTGAGCAGATTCTGGGAGGCTGGCATTCCACTATTGGACAGTCCCCTCTAAGTCTGAATGTTGCAAAGTGTCCATTTGGAGGGCTGTGGGTCAGCCCCAGACCATTTTCAGGATATCGCAAGACAAGCTGGACCCAAGTGAAACACTGGTGAGGCGCGGGGGGTGGAGGTGAAGGGATCTGAATAAGACAGATGGACACCGGAAGATGGCAGAAACCACCATTGGCTCAGCCAATACCACTGTGTTGGTAACCTCGGCCTCCTGATTGACAGGGGACCCCTCTGTGACATGCCACCCCTCCCCTGCCCCTGAGACTGGTGGGAGCAACCTGAACCTGTCCTGTTCAAGGTACATGGCCCGTTTTTCTGTTGTAGGAGCGTGCATCTGCATTTCCACTGCAAGGCCCGGAACAGCTTCTGGCTAAACTGCTGGAACTCTTCATGGGCATCTTCAAGGCCCTGCTGGGACTCTGGAAATCTGCTGTGCTGCCCTCCACCAGCCGACAAGCCTGCAGGAAGAGTAAAGTTCAACCTCCGAGTTGCAGTGTGCCTCCTGAATCCATCCAGGGTTAATGCAAGAAGTGCCTCAGTGGAGATCTGTGAGGATCTCCTTCTTTGTGGGACCAAATCTGGGAGGTCTCCCTTACAGCCTGAGGTCTCCAGGGGAACCTAAAAGCCGCTGGCTGTGAAGTCCTCAAACCCACATGCTTACATTGTGACCACAATGGTGAACCATGTTTTCCCCAGCAATGTTTCTTTACCTTGGACCGTTTTTACCTTTCTAGTGGCTCACAGGCCCGAGATCTCTTATTGTGACTCGGTCACCTCCCAATTTGGTTTGCAGCGTAAAGTGCTGCTTTCCTTACAGCTATCCATGGCTTTGCCAGGACAGTGATGTCCCCGGGACAAACCCGAGAAACTTACAATAGGATGAGATGTGGTATCCAACTCCGTCCCATTCCAATCCTGAGACCCTTCCCATAGCATGAGATGTGATATCCAACTCCTTCCTGTTCCAACCCTATCCAGGTCTTCTGTGTGTCATCCTTGATTACCCCAGAGGCGGTGGCTGCTCCTCCTTTTGCTGTAACTCTACATAAGACCCTATTTTGCATGTTTGCGTTTGTCCTGCATTGAACTTCAGTACTTTACCCGCACCAGCTGAGTGGACCCTCCTGCCTACTCTGCGCAGGAACGTATTGTCACACCTAAAAGAACACCTAAAAGACCAAGACTTGGTGCTTATATTAAGATATTTAAAGTGTGCCTTTGTGTATTATTGTAATTATTTGTATAACATGTGTGGGTCTTTTTCTTATCAAGTCTGCCAAGTGTTAACTGTACTACACAACTGTGTCTGTGAACTGTGTATTAAATATTGTAGGCTTTGGAAGCCGGTTTTGACATAGGTTCTCTAATTGTAATTGTTTATTTGTAAAGCGCTTCTACACAACTGAAGTCTTTCAAACCGCTTCAAGGCGGGTAGGTAACAAGGGATTAGTTGTCAGGCTTAGGCCTTGAAGATTCGGAATGATCTAACAGTAACCAGCATACTTGGCCAGAGGCATATCTGCTAGTGTAAGTGTGTGACAGTGTGGGGAGAAGAGGCGAGGGGAGGGATAGGAATGTACAGTACAAAAAACGACAATACTATGCCTGGCTAGGGAGCGGAGACAGAAGGACAGACTGACTTGCTGGCCTAGTACATTTAAGGTTGTGCAAGAGCGCAGAGAACAGGACGTGCAAGGGAGGGGGAGAAGTGCGCCCAGAAGCACGGCCAAGGGCTAAGTTTAGTTGATTATTTGTATAGTGCAACCTAACCCTATGGTATCTGGTTGCTTCGAACATTTGTTACAGTTGCAGTACAGAAGACGGAGAGCAGAGAGCAAAATAATTGTGATGACCAGGTTACAAAATGGTCAGCGTTACAATTACAGTAGATGAAGAATGCAAGAATGAAAGACCAGGTTACAAAGTGGTCGGATTAGCAACAACCAGGTTACATAGTAGTCTGTAGGTCTGCAACTTGGCAGATGTTTGGTATACGAGAGAGACATTGGACTAAGGAGAAATACACCCTAGACTGACGAGGCAGAGATCGGCACAGCAATAGTGCAATAGTTAATGACAAACAGGGAGGGCATACTCCAGGTGCTGAAGAAACATATCCAGTGAGAGGCAAGCTAACCTTGCTGGGTGAATAGTAGATCCTTCATGTTGGATCTAAAAGACCAGAAGGAAGGTTCGGCTCTAATGTCTGCTGGGCGTGCGGAGCGGTTGCCCCTCTCGTGGAGCATAATGTAGTAATGCCAAGCAAACTGCAGAGGCCCGGGGCAAGTGCAGGACTGGCAGGGGAGGCTGGGAACAGTAGGGTTCTGGAGGTGCACCAGGTAACCAGTCAGCAAGCTGAGCAGGTTGGGGAAGAGAAAAGAGGGGAAGGAAGCGAGGAGAGAGGAGGTTAGCAGGGAGAGGTAGAGAGAAAGAGGAAGCGAAAAGGAAGGTCTTGAGGAGTTTCTGGAATTTAACAAGGTTTGGTTCAAGACGAAGAGAGGCAGGGAGGCTGTTCCAGAGGGAGGCACCTGCAGAGGATAAGGATCTACCTCCAAATCTCTGTTTGGGAAAACGGCTCACACGCAGAGAGTTGGAGGAGGCAGAGCAGAGGGCTCTAGGAGAGTATTTGGGAAGAGAGCATTGTGGACTATTCAGGGGGACTTGAACTTGATCCTTGCAGCCACGGGGAGCCAGTGGTGTGATTTCAGTGCTAGAGAGATGCGGTCCTTGGGCTTGAGGCCAAAGATAAGTCTTGCAGTTCTGTTCTGGATAAGTTGAAGAGGTCGAAGAGAAGTGGGAAGATTGAGAGAGACTGTTGCAGTAGTCCAGTCTGGAGAGGACCATGGCACTGGAGGCAGTGAGCCTCTGGGAGAAGATGAAAAAAGGTAGAATACCTCTGAGGAGGTGCAGCTGGTAGTGAGATTTTTTGGACACGTCCGAGATGTGAGAAGGAGAGTGTAGAGTCGAAGATGACCCCCAGATTTTTTGCCTCACCAATGGGTGGAGGCGCAGGACCAAGGAAGGGAGGCCAGAGTGGGAAAGTGGGAGCGGGAGTCCCAATGAGGACGATCTCAGTCTTGCTGGCAGTAAGGCAGGGATCATTAGCAGCACACCAGGACGGAATTGTGGACAGTCTGGAATGAGCAAGGAGGAAGAAGAGGCCAAGGGTAGCCTGCAAGAGAGCGGTGGGTCATCCGCTTAACAGTGAAAGTTGGAGGTGAAGGCCGAGATCATATGGGCCATGTAGATGTTGAAAAAACAGGGGGATATATTAGATCCCTGTGGATCTACACCACAAGTAGAGAGGGCGATAGCTGAGAGAAAGGACCCAGGTTCCACCTGGCGAAGGACAGTCATATATAAAGGAGGCAAGCCACACCAGGGCCTGATCTGTGATGCCCAGGGTATCGCAGAGACTGGAGATCAGGATGTTGTGGTTTACTGTTTCAAAGGCAGAGGAGAGGTCAAGGAGGATGAGGACCGAGGGATAGTTGGAGTCCAGGTTTGTGAGCAGGTCTTTACGGGTGTTCAAAAGAGCAATTTCCATGCCTCTGGATGCTCTAAGGCCAGACTGATTATCATGGAGACAACCAACAGATTCGGTGTGGAGGGTAAACTGAGAGAAAGCCAACTTCGCCAGGAGTTTGCCCAGGAAAGGAGTGATGGAGATCGGGCGATAGTTTGCTGGATTGGAAGGGTCGGCAGAGGGTTATTTGAGAACAGGGTGCACAAGAGAATGCTTGAGGGAGAAGTGGGGACAACTCTAGTGGTGAAGGAGAGGTTGCAGAGGTCTGCCAAGGCTTTAGCTGGAGAGCCAATGTTGTCCTTGATGGTTTGGAGGGGCAAGGGTACAGCTGTGAGGAGAGAGGTTTCATGGAGCGGACTTGTCTGGAAAAACCCTCAGGTGTGACATGGGAGAGGGAGGAGAGAATATGGGGCGTGGTGGGGGTTGGCGGAAAGGGGCCGAGGAGATGATGGTGCATATGTGGGTGCGGTTGGAGAGAGAGGACAGTATGTCCTGTGTTTTAGTGGTGAAGTGTGCTGCCAGGGCCCTGCAACAGGCCTGGATGGGTGCAATAGAGGATGAGTCTGCAGTGGGGTTGGCCAGCTCCTTACGGACTTTGGAAAGTTTGGCCGTGTTGTTGGATGCTGCAGAGATGCAGGCTTGAATATGGATTATTTTCTTGACCCGGATGCAGAGTCTATATTGCCTTTGCAGAAGGCGTCTTGCCAATTTATCAGAGGGTGCACCTGAAGATCCCAATTTCCATTCCGCTGCAGTGCACTTGTGTTGAAGGTCAGCCAAATCAGAGACTTAGCAAGAGTTGCACTTTTTGGGAGGCTTCACTCGGACCCTCGTGACTGTGGCAAGGATGTCGATTGTATTGGAGATGAAAAAGTGAAAATTAGAAAGGGCTGTGTCGGGGATGAGTCGGCCGCAAGAGTAGGAGGGGGGGGAGGAGTAGGTGGAGGCAAAGGCAGCCACTGACACTTTTTTCATGGGTCGGAAGACCTTGTAGGTTGGAGGGAGTGCAGGGTGTGGCGGTGTTAAAGGAGAAGCAAGCTTCAAGGGAGAGGAGAGTTGTCAGTCCATGAGAATGACTTAGTGAGAGGGATGTAGTGGGATGTCTGGAGATGAGCATCCAAGGTGTGGCCAGCTGAAACAGAAAACTGCGAACAAATCTTGCTTTAGAAATCCGGAGTTTGAGAGAGACGCTGTCTCACCTATGCCAATTGTGTTGTCCTATTTGCGGACAAGGCTGCGAGCCAAATTGACTCCCCCATTTATAAAACATGTGGTAAAAGAATGGAAGAAATGTAATGTGACTCGGGATGAAAAATATTTACTTTGTGCAGACTCCAGCTTGTGGAAACATCTGGCTGTGCAACAGAATAATTGTGCTTTGTCATGGATTTCTTGCCGAAAAGCAGGCATTTGGAGGATTGGGCAGGTTCATGATGATCCGAACATACTTGATTTTGAATTCTTACATTTTAAATATAAGTTAAAGGCAGGAGAGATTTGTCGCTATAATGTGCAAAGGATCTCTTTACTAATAGTCTATCACCATAATATTCTATCACCATTAAATGCTACAGTGTATGCCTCACCTGTGATCCTGCACTTTTCTAAAACCATACCTCTGGTGGCATAAACTTATTAAGCCTCAATTTACACTGGTGTCACATTGTGATAGAAATAATTGGAAAGTAGGGTTGGGCTGTTTGTTGTCGGACATTGAGTGGAATCGCATTTGTGCAGGACCAGTTAAAAATTACCACCAGGGTGTGCAGAAGCTTGGTGGCCTGAACCAGCGTCTCCTGTGTCAGGCTGATTCTAACCTTACGAATTCATTATATTCAACAATTTTCCAGAGCCCCTATCTCTGCTCCTGCTTCTCCACCCCTGGGGCACCTTTGGGTCAAGCTTCTCTCCGATTCGCACTTTCGTTGTATCTGATCCCGGCTGAAGATTTTCGCTGCGTCTTCGGCGGTTGGGCCTCTTACCGCTCAGCTCCTGATGCGGGCGTGCCTGTTTGCCGTCTTCCGTGCCCAGATCGTCCTGCCTTCTCCTGCTGCACCTGGGTCATCCCTCCTGCCTGCTCCTCCATGACAGTGGCCCGCCAGTCACAGCCGTGACCATCCTCTGTTAAGCTCCGGTCCTCTCAGCGTTTACCTTTGTGTCATGCAGCAGCTGTTGCTGGTTCCCTCCTCACGGAGATTGCTTCAGCTCCGGTACTTCTGGTGAGTCGCCACTGGGCCCAATCAAGCGGTTCCTTGCCCCTCCTGCCTCTCAGGTGGACCTACTGCAGACGCGCCGTTCCTCTTCTCCTACAGTCTTCCCCTGCCTTGTCCTTCTACTGAATGACTCCACGCCTCCTCTGGACCTGCTGGTGTGGGCTGTTTTTGCCAGACCGCGTCTCTACCTCTGGCCTTCGCCTTCTCCTCTGCACAAGCCTGCTCACCATTGGACCCAATAAGACGCTTCCTGGCCCCTTCAGCTCCCCAGGTGAACACCTCCTCTGGACCTGCTGGTGTGGGCTGTTTTCGGCCGGACAGCGCCCCTACCTCCGGCCCTCGCCTTCTCTGCTGCTCAATCCTGCTCACCATTTGACCCAATTAGACACTCCCTGGCCCCTTCAGCTCCCCAGGTGAACACACTGCAGCCGTCCCAGTTCCCCTTCCCTGGTGTCTTCTCCTACCCTGGTCCTTTCGCCGGTTGCCTCCTCGCCTCCCTTGGACTTGCCGCTGCGGGCCGTTCCCAACTAGCCTGTACACCCATCTCCAGTCCCCGCCTCCTCTGCTGCTGCTCTCTTGCTCGGCTGCAGTGATCTTTGCCTCCACCTGACTGCTTCTCCTCCTTGAATGGCTTTAGGGGCTCGGGGCTCGGATCTATGGAGGCCTTCACCTTGGAGCTCCCCTCTTCCAAAGTCTTGCATTTCCCTGTGTGTTTTACGTTTGGAATCCTGCGCTTGCCCTGACTGCAACTTCGCTTCTCCCGCCCCTGATCTCGTATCCGTCCGAGTGCTGCTCCCCTGAGCTGCACCTATACCTTCTAGACCGCTACCACTACAGTTACTGAGCTCCTGCTTACCCACGGATCCAAACCTCTGCTGTCACTCTATACACAGGTCTGCCTCCTCCCACTCTATTGATTGTTTCTTCTCTGTGCTGGTTCAAGGTATCTTGCTCTCTGCCAGCCCCCTCACTGGATCTGCTTTCTTTCTACGATCTACTTTTTCAACATGGGACCTTCCCTCGTTTGTCTGTGCTTGCCTGGACCTCAGTACTTCTCCTCCTGTAACTGACTTTCATGCCGATTTTCCAAGTTAATTATCAATGCTAACTGCTGGTTAACATCTGCTCCTGTATACTACTGCTGATTGCAAGTTAAATTCCACTGCTGCAACTGGTCATTTCTAGACCCTCTCTTTATCAGTCCGCCTGTGACCTGTCTCTTCAACACTGTGGGTCTTACCAGCGTAGACCCTGGCCTGAGAACTATCCTTCTGGCCATTGACCTCCTCCTATACTGACACTTTCATGTTCCCTACAGCACTTAGATCTCCTTAGGTCCCCTCCTCCTTGGCTTCCTCACCACCTGTGCCCTGCATCTTCACTGTCCTGCCCTGCCCTGCTTGGTCCTCCTGGCCCACCTTCTGTGTTCTTCTCTCTGCTAGCCGCAACTATTGCGGGGCACACAGACTGTTCTACTACACTCTGGCCCCTCTCATCCTGTTATTGCCTCACACCCTCAGCGCCCCGGCACTGTGTCTACTCCCCAGAGCCCTCTCCCACTTCCCCCATCTACGGCACTCCCCTTTGGGCCTGCCCACCTCCTCCAGTTTCCCTCCTCACCCGCCTGGCTCCTGCTGGACCGTCACCTGTACTCTCCTGACTACTGGCTACTGCTTGCTTATCAATTTAGGAACCCATTACCAGTTCTGCCTTGGCTGGTTCCTTTTTGCCCCTCTACCAGCTCCCTGCCCCCTCCTACAACACCCCTGCCTCTTCCACACCCAACAGCTCCCCTCTATTCTCACCTCCTTATACCCCCTAATCTGTTTTCTCTCTTCTCCCCCCCCAACCCCCCCTCAGCGATAGTTCACTCCACTCTCCCTCCCCTCTTTAGCCTCCTATACCAGTACTCTCACCTTTCCTTCTGGTCCATCACTTTCTCCTACCCCCCCCGACCGTCCGTGGACATGCGAGGTTCCAGATACCACTCTCCTCACCCTTTGCGCTCTTCCCTTCACCTTTCTTTCATCTCCATGACCATTACCATGTTTAACCTCTTCCCCTGCTTCACACCATCCCCCTCATCGACCTATCGACCTAACCTCATCTCTTCCCCTATTGTTGAACCTTCCAGTCTCATCAATATTGCCCTCTGGAACGCAAGATCCCTCTGCAACAAGACCGCAGCTGTCCTGGACATGTTCTTGCGACTTAACCTTCAATTCCTCTGCATAACCGGAACTTGGATCCCCCTGCACAACTCACTTTACCTGCTTCCCTTACTACTTCCTCTTCCTCCTTCTCATGTCATGTTGTCATCGGTCTTCTCCATCACCCTAAATGTCTATCCTCTCCCTCTACAATGCCTCTTCCTGCCTTCCCTTCCTTCGAATACCTGTACAAATCCTTCACTTCACGTTATTTCCTTTCAAATTATCTAAAGGCCCCCCTCTCCTCCTATGACTACCTTGACCACCTTCTCTCATCTCCCCCTCCCCCTTAATGTACTCGGTGACTTCAACCTTCACCTTCCCTCTTCTCTACAACCTTCCCCTCTTTTTTTCCATACTGGACTCTTACCGCCTCTCTCCCCTCCCTACGTCTCCTACTCACTCCTCTGGCTTCACTCTTGACCTTATCTTTATCTCAACCTTCTCCTCTGCCCCAATTTTTACCCTCCGCAACTATCTTTCTGACCACGCTTTCCTTTCTCCCTCACTCCTCTCCCCAATCCCCCCTCTTCCTCTATTTCTTTCTCTCGATGGGACCTCTGTAACTTTAACCCTTCTCTCTTCCTTGACACCTGTTCTTCCTCCCTTCCCCCTCTTTCCGATTTGTCTTCTCTGCCAATGAAGCTTTATCCTCTGTCCTCCTCTATCTCTTACAGTCTCGATCAACTTTGCCCCCCTTCCGCCCTACCTGTAGACCCTCTCAACCCTGGTTCTCTCCTCACCTTTTGTCTATGCGTTGCCTCCTCCGTCGCCTTGTCGACGCTGGCTCAATTTCCGCTCTCCTGCTAATGAAGCCTCCTATTTCGAATGGATTATGTCCTCCCACGTATTCCTCATCTTATGATATTAGTAACATGCCAGCTTCACTGCTTCGGAAAAGAAAACAAAATCTTGGCAGAGGGAGCTGTGCACAAGGTCGTGGCGTCAATGTCCCTAGATGGGCTCCATACCGTGTCGACGTCACCATCAGTATAAATAGGTTGTACCACACCTGTTGGCTTCAGTTCCATTTTTCCAAGAATGGCGCGCTTTGAAATTTTCTTCAGCAAATGTCTTCTTCCACCCCTTCTACTCCCACGATATGGTTAAAAAAAATGTATCGACTGCGGATCGAAAATGTTGATTACAGAGCCTCACCGCATTTGACTTTGGTGCCTAGGTTCAGACCATCGAACCGGCGACAGTGGCTCCTGTCCGTCGATGACGGAGAAGGCCCTTCGTGAGAGAAAAGGTAAACGGGCGGTGGGGCGGGAAGCTTCCAAGGCCGCCTCGAAGGCCTGGTAAAAAAAAAATTAGGAAATCGAGAGAGGTCTCGATCACGCAGTAGATCAAGACGCTCTTCATCTTCCTCTTCAAAGAAGGTTAAGAGGAGACAGATTTCCCTCTTCCTCTGATACGTCTACCGAATTGGTACGATGTCTGCGGATTCCCCAAGAAAATGGGATGAATTTAGAAGGAAGATGATGGTCTTTGAGAATGCGGCCTCGACCCCCTCGAAGAAGCCTCAAGAGCCAGACCCTTGTAGCTCCGTTGGACGACACAGGGAAGTCGGGAACTACTGTGGAAAGATCCACTAGTAAAGGTGAATCTCGAACATCTCGAGTAGACATCAAATTGTCAAGGATTCACCGAGAATAGAGTGTTTCTCCGACTAAAAAACATGTCGTTGAAGCCCTCAACGACTTCGTCGACTGCTTCGAGATCGAAGCCAAAGGTGTTTTTCAACACAACACCTTTGTCGAAGAAATGGGTGTCTTCGAAGACTCCGATACCATTGAAGATTCCTTCGACCCAAACTCAAGTACAGGAAAGGAGATGTACTCATTTACTTAAGTCAGACTTCTTTAAGTCAGTCTTCTATATTTGAGGAAAGTGTCTCTGAGGAAGAAGTTTCTCCTTTTGGAGTACAATATGGTACCAGTGGCATTGATAAGTCACCAGATCTAGAGTTTACAAAACCTGACCCTGGAGAACATGCACATTCCGGGTACAGGAGTTTAATGAATAGGGTTGTTGAATACATGGGCTGGGGTAGAGCCTCACTCACATTTGATCAGGATGATATGACTGATATACTTGACCAGGGCCCCCAGAAGGAGCCAGTTCTCCCGTTCCATAGGGCACTTCAGAGAACAGTAGAAAAAAACTGGGCAGTTCCTGATACTGTTGCTGCAGTCAGCAGTAATTTTCCAAAGTAGTACAGAACTTCTAGTTCTGACCCTGATTATTTAAGTAGGCATCCCACTCCGGAAAGTTTGGTTATTCAGGCTGAAACTTCGTCAAGACAAACAGCCTATCCATCTATCCCCCCTGATAGAGAGGATAAGAAGGTAGATGCTTGTGCTCGTAAGGTCTTTACCTTGAGTAGCATGGCTCTCAAGTCTAATGTCACCTGTACCCTGGCCAGGTTTACCCATACCCTGTAGGACTGCATTTCGGCAGCGGTTGAACATATTCCGGAAGGCGCGGAAAGGGAAAGCTTCCTGAATATTGTCAAAGACGGAAAAGAGGCAAGGGGGGGAGGGGAAATGTCTCCAGTGTGGACTGGATACTGCTGATAGTATCGGCAGATCCATAGCTGCAAGCACAGTGTTACGCAGATTTGCGTGGTTGAGGAAGTCGCGGTTTGCACCAGATGTGCAGGCCAGGCTACTCAACATGCCTTTTGATGGTTTGAGGCTGTTTGGTAGTAAAGCTGATGAAAGCTTAGAAAAACTACAGACCTCAAAAGTGGTGGCTAAATCTCTTAGCGCCTCTATGCGACAGCCTCAGAAACCTTAATCGGCTCATCTTCCTGGAGAGGTTGTTCTTTTCGGTACTACTCCTCTTTTGGTAGAGGAAGAGGACAGGCCATACAAAAAGGCAAAATAAATGTCGCTCTTGGTGGATGAGGAAAAAGTGCAAAACCAGCCTCAGGAACTGCACCTTTGCCCTCAGCCACTCCTGCAGCCGCCTCCAAGTCACTCTGAGGCCTTATCACACAAAACCCCGGTGGGAGGCAGAATCTCTCAGCATTTGAAAGAATAGCAGGCATTACTTCAGATGCTTGGGCACTAGAGACAAAGGCCTAGAAAGGCCTCGGGACCATCCACCAGGAACCAACTGTCAAAATTTCAGATCCGCTCCTGTTGCAGGAAATTTTAACCCTGCTAGAGAAAGGTGCAATAGAACATGTACCTGTAGCGGAGAGGAACAACGGTTGGTACTCCCTTACTTTCTCATCCCAAAGGACGGAGGATTGAGACCCATGTTGGATTTAAGAAACTTGAACCAGTTCCTCAGGAAGGACAATTTGAAGATGGTAACCCTTTCTCAGATCCTTCAGGATCTCCAACTCCAAGACTGGTTGGTATCTTTGGACCTTCAGGATGCTTACTTTCATGTGCCAATCCATGCCAAGCACAAAGTGCCTGAGGTTCGCGGATGGTGGTTCTCACTATCAGTTTCGAGTTCTGCCATTCGGGCTAACCTCCGCCCCGAGGGTTTTCACCAAACTGATGGCGGTTGTGGCAGCGAGTCTCAGGAGAGGGGGGATTCATGTCTACCCCTACCTGGACGATTGGTAAGCTCAGGAACATCTGTCAATCACCTGTCACTTCCTTCACAAACTGGGCTACTCCCTCAATTTCAAGAAGTCTCACATGATACCATCCCAAAAGCTCCAGTTTATCAGAGCAGTCTTGGATACTTCCTCGGGCAGAGCCTCGCCTCCTGAGGTGAGAGCTCTCCACATTCTGCAGATGGTAACAAAGTTCCAGAATGCCCAACATCTACCGGCCATCGATTTTTCTGAGGTTGCTCTGCCTCATGGCATCCTGCATTTTTCTGGTGCCACAGGCTCGACGGAGAATGAGATCTCTTCAATGGGCCCTCAGAACTCAGTGGTCCCAGTTCTCGGGGAGTATGTCGGATCTTCTGCAAGTCCCTAGCGCAGTTGCTCAGGATCTACTATGGCGTGCTTGCAACAATAATATCCTCAAGGGAGAATGTTTTTGGCAACCATGGCCAGAGATGACAGTAGTAATGGGCGACTCACTTATGGGGTGGGGAGCCCACACCAACGATCTGACAATCAGCGGTCGTTGGTCTTCATCGAAGTCCAAACTACACATCAACCTTTTGGAGCTGAGGGCAATCGGACTAGCGCTGAAGGTGTTCCTGCCCTCTGTACAGGGAAAGAATGTCCTGATAATGACGGACAACACAGTGGCCATGTACTACCTCAACAAGAGAGGAGACGTAGGATCACTACCACTGTGCAGAGAGGCAATGCAGCTCTGGGCAATACGAGAGGGAATCTCTCTAACGGCAGTTCACCAAGCTGGAGAGCAGATCTTGGCGGCAGACGCTCTGAGCAGGCAGAGCAATCTCCCACGAGTGGGAGCTAGCTCAGGAAGTCCTCCTGGAGATCTTCACCCTTTGGAGAACCCCGCAAGTGGATCTGTTCGCGACTGCGGTCAACCGGAAGTGTAAACAGTTCTGTTCAAGGGAATTTCCCCCAAGAGGAGCTCTAGGAGACGCGTCTGTGGTGGATTGGAAGTTCCCACTTCTGTACGCATTTCATCCAGTCCCCGTGATTCCTCATGTAATCAGGAGGTTGAGAAAGTTCAGGAAAAACATTATCCTAATTGCCCCGGATTGGGTGTCATGATCTCTGCTTCCAAAAGGTCAGGGTTTTCCCAACTCCCTTGGAAGCAGATCCATAACCCAGGTTCCGAGTGCCAACCAGTCCCAATTGGGACCTTTTGGACCCAGTCCTGGCGCCAGTGGCACCAGGCTCATAAATATGCCCAGTCCCAGCGCTGGAAGCGCCGGGCTCCTAATGCTTGGGTGGACTTACCTGCAGCAGACCATGCTGCTTACTTGCCTGCCAGTTGAGCATCTGATCCTCTTCTGTTTGGAACTACTTTTCCTGTTGGGTGGGGCAGGAGCCACTCCCTAGGTTCAGAACACTGGAACTCTTCTGGAAAGCAGGAACTCTTTTCTTACCTAGGCGTGGCTGTGGAAGGAGACATCTAAGCACTACAGGAGGCTATTTAAACCACACCCGATGGATGAATCTTGCTTTGCGTTATTCTGCATCCTCTGCAGCAGAACGCTCATCGTGTCATCTGCATCTGATCCTGGGCCTAAGGAAAAAGGCTTACCATCCTGAATCCAGTCTTCAGCAACACCTATAAAGACAAGAAAGAACAGGTTAGCATTACGGTCTTCAGTGACAGCGCTTCACTTACCTGGTCCATCGGCTGTCACCAACGCCTCGCGCTGCATTCCGGCATCTGAAAGACAAAGGCTTACCTACTCTTCGTGCGCTCCGGAGGTCTTCGCACTGCATTCCGGCATCTGAAAGACAAAAGCTTACCAACTCTTTGCACGCTCCGGAGGCCTTCGGCGCTGCATCCCGCATCTGAAAGACAAAACAAGGTGCGTTTAAAGACATTGGGGAACTTTAATACTCACGTGCCATTACTCCTTTCCACATCTAACCCAGTGGGTATTCCGGCACCCTGCAGCGGCTCCGAACTTGTACCTGCAAAATAAAAAGACAGAGCGCATCGTGAAGCAGGCAACAAGCGCTTACTTACGTGCTTCCAGGCGCTTCTATTCATCACACGGGCTCCATCTTCAACTCACTTCAGCCCGTCATCCGCCATCGCCGGAACCCTGCAAAACAAGAGACATCATTACTAAAGACTTTTAAAGACATTAGAATTACTCGAAACTTACCGTTCGTGCAGTAAACGACGGACAGCAGTCCTCTGAAGTCAAGAGGCCTGCTCCCCTTATCCAGTGAAAAAACTGGTTACAGCACCCTGCCCCGAGGCAGATGGAGAGCACGGCGTTCACTTACCTAAGACATCTTACCCTTCGAGTCAGACATACAGTGCACAGAGGTCCAGCCCAAAGAGCCAGCCGTGTGTTACACATCACCTTTGAAGATACGGTATACGCCCAGTCAAGACCGGCGCCTCTACGGGAATCAGGTGAGCGTTACAGAACGCAAAGCCTACCGCAAAACTCCCGTCCAGGCGCTATGGAAACCTCGGATATCGACCAGCTAGCCCAGTTACTTGGGGAACTAAGGGCAGAAGTGCATGCAGCCCGTCAGGAAACGAACGCTCTAAGAAGGGAACTGATTATTTCCAAGGAGCGAACAGATGATCTCGCTAGACAATTGCTACAGTCACAAGCCGGACAGACCCCGTTACCCGCATCTGGGGGAAATCTTCCTTCTACATCCTCTATGAATCCAGTGCAGATCAACCTACCTGGGAATGTACCTCTGGCTCCGCCCGAACGATTTTCTGGTGACCCAAAGAGGTTTGCAGTATTTATCAATAAGTGCCGGTTGCATTTCTTATGCCGGCCAGCAGCCTTTCCAACTGATCAAGCTAAAGTAGCTTTCGTGCTTTCGTACCTTAGTGGCAATGCGGCAGACTGGTCGATCCCTCTAGTAAATCAAGATGATCCGGTCCTCCATGATTTTCAAGCTTTTCAGCTCAGTATGGAAAAACTGTTTGCAAGACATTCACAGGGGCAGGCCTTGGACAATGAGCTTCTTTCGTTGCGACAAGGTAATCAAGACCTTTTGGCTTATATTGCGTCTTTCAACAGACTGATAGTGGAAACTCAATGGCCTGAGGACAAAAGGATTACGCTGTTTTATAGAGGTCTACGTGGAGAGCTCAAAGATGTGTTAGCCCAAGTAGTGAATCCCCCACAAGATTGTTCGGACTATATAGACTTAGTCGTTCAAATAGATCACAGACTGCAGAACAGGAAGGCCGATCGTTCCAAGTTTGATGCTCGAGTATTTTCCAAACCGCCAACTCCTTCCAAAGGAGTAGACTCCGGGGAACCCATGCAAATAGGGGGCCTGAAAGGTCCTCTAACACAAAAGGAGCGGGAAAGGAGAAAACATTTGCAATTATGCCTCTATTGCGGTAACTCAGGGCACTTTCTTCGAGTCTGTCCGGTGAAACCTGCCAAGAAGGCAGTAGGAGCTGCAGTTACCAAAGTTACAAACTCTGAGCAGGGAAACGACCTCGCCTGACAAGAATAGAGGTCCTCTTGCCGAGCGTGAAAACCAGTTCCGTGACCTCGCATTTCGTGATACCTATGGTCCTCATTAGCCCTGATAATCCGGATCGATTACATGCAATTGAAGCTTACGTCGACAGCGGTGCCATCGGCAATTATGTGGATCATGAAATGGTTTTGAGGATGAATCTAACTTTGTCCCAAGGCTGTAAAGGACGTCATTACTACGGTGGATGGAACAGAGATAGCCTCCGGACCAGTAACGCATACCACCCAAGAAGTGATGCTGGTAAGTCAAGATGGACACCATGAGAAGATCGTGTTCGATGTGATCAAGGCTCCTCAGTTTCAGATTATTCTAGGAATACCTTGGTTAGAGAAACACAATCCTCTGATCGATTGGCGAGCAAGAACGGTCCAGTTTCCAGAATGTGTCTCTACTTGTCACCCTCCACCTGGTGTTGCACTGGCAGCAATTTCTTCAGAGACTCCCCAGTTACCTCCCGAATACCTAGAATACCAAGATGTTTTCCAGAAGGATCAGGCTAACTCTCTACCTCCTCATAGGTCTTATGACTGCCAGATAGACCCGATACCTGGATCTACTCCTCCTTGTAGTAGAATTTATGCCCTCACCGAGCCTGAGAACCTTCACCTTCGACAATACCTGGATCAATACCTGGCAAATGGGTTTATTCGTCCTTCCAAGTCCCCTGCTTCTTCAGCTTTGTTCTTCGTTCCAAAAAAGGAAGGAGACCTTAGAACTTGTATAGATTATCGCTCCCTGAACCAGATCACCGTCCAGAATAGATATCCGTTACCTTTGATCCCTGAACTCCTGGACCAAGTCAGAAAAGCATGCATATATACAAAGCTGGATCTTAGAGGAGCCTACCACTTGGTACGAGTAAAAGAGGGCGATGAATGGAAGACGGCCTTCCGCACCAAATATGGGCTATTTGAATATCAGGTCATGCCCTATGGACTTTGCAATGCCCCGGCCGCCTTTCAATATTTTATGAACGATGTCCTCAGAGAGCTCATAGATGTGTGTGTTGTTGTTTACATTGACGACATCCTCGTTTATTCTTCATCGGAATCTGAACATCGGAAACACGTGAAAATGGTCCTCGAAAGATTGCGTCAACACAAACTTTTCGCTAAGTTGGAAAAATGTGTTTTCAACGTGACTGAAGTTGAATTCTTAGGATTCATATTATCACCTAGCGGAGTGCGTATGGATTCAAAGAAGGTCGATGCAGTTCTCAAATGGCCATCACCGTCCTCTGTAAAAGGTGTGCAAAGCATGTTAGGCTTCGCTAACTTTTACCGCAGGTTTATCCCCGAATTTTCTCGAATAGTCCAGCCCATCACTGCCTTGTTAAAGAAAAACAAATGTTTTGAATGGTCTACCGAGGCGGAACAAGCTTTCCAGGATTTGAAGACTAAATTTATCTCTGCACCAATCTTAAAACACCCTTGCCCCGAACTCCCCTACATCGTGGAAACTGATGCTTCAAGCCTTGCCATGGGGGCAGTTCTATCACAAAAGGACCCGGTAACCAATCAGTTGCATCCCGTGGCATTTTGGTCCCGCAAATTCTCGCCTCCTGAAATCAATTACACGATTACTGACAAGGAACTTCTGGCTATCAAGTCTGCCTTTAAGGCTTGGCGGCATTATCTGCTGGGGGCCCGACACACCGTTACTGTGATTACGGATCACCGAAACCTGCAATATTTGAAAACCGCAAAAGCCCAATCCTCTAGACAACTCCGTTGGGCATTATTCTTTGCCGAGTTTGACTTCATAATTACCTATCGACCTGGTACAAAAAACGGTAAAGCTGATGCCCTTTCTCGGATGGGAGTGGAAGAACACTTGATCAACCCTAAACCTGTACCAATCATTCCCGAACAAAGAATTCTGGGTGTAATCGCCACACAATCCATAGAGGAAGTTAAGGATAAAGCCAGGCAACTTGTAACTCCAGCAGACATACAGAATTGGCATCTGCAGGGAAAGGACTTTGCAGTAAAGGACAACTTATTGTATTTCCAAGAACGATTATACCTGCCCAGCACAGATTTACAGAAAAAAGTAATCTCTTGTTATCACGATTCTTTAATGGAAGGACATCCCGGTATGGCCAAGACCTCAGAAAAGATCAAGCGCTACTTCTGGTGGCCATCTTGGAAAAAAGATATCAGAGACTTTATAATGTCCTGTGGAGTATGCGCCCAAAACAAGAGTCAAAAGGAAAGACCAGCAGGCCTCTTACGCCCTATTGACATCCCACCTCGCCCTTGGCATACGCTTTCTATGGACTTCATCACCGATCTACCTCCATGCTCCGGATACAATACGATTCTAGTAATCGTGGACTTATTCTCCAAGATGGCGCATTTCATTCCGCTCAAAGGCTTGCCAACAGCAGCAACTCTGGCCCGAGAATTTCTCGAAAACATCGTCCGACTGCACGGTTTTCCTTCGGTTCTAATTTCGGATCGAGGTAGTCAATTTATTTCTCATTTTTGGCGAAGTTGCTGTCGGTCGGCTCAAATTGATGTGAGACTATCGACCAGTCACCACCCTCAGACCGACGGACAAACCGAGAGGACCAATCAAACTCTGGAACAGTATTTACGCTGCATGCTGCAACAAACTGAAAAGACTTGGAAAGACATCCTTTGGATAGCCGAATATGCCTACAATAACTCTGTCCATTCGGGAACTGGGAAAACACCGTTTTTTCTTTTATACGGCAGTCACCCTCGAACCTCGGAGTTGGATCCCCTCCAAGATCTTGAAACACCAGCAGTAGACTACCTGCATTCTACAATCACCCAAGCCTTTAAGGAAGCTGTTTCTCACCTTCAAAGGGCTAAAGAACAATATAAGAAAGGAGCAGATCAACATCGGAAGGAAGCCCCTCAATATCAAGGAGGGGATCAAGTCTGGTTATCCACCAAATATCTACCTCTAAAAGGGCCACGCACATTCAACCCAAGATACCTTGGTCCCTATTCCATCACTACCATAGTAAACCCAGTAGCGGTCAAGTTGGACTTGCCCCCGCACATGAAGATACATCCGGTCTTCCACGTCTCTCTATTAAAACCCGTGCAACCTCAAACCCGACTAACTAAATCTCCAAAACCCATCCTAGTTGATGGAGAACTCGAGTTTGAAGTCAAAAGCATTCTGGACTCCAAGATCTCCAAATCTAAACTATTTTACCTAATTGACTGGAAAGGCTACGGCCCCCAAGAGAGATCCTGGGAACCTGCTGAATATGTCCACGCTCCTCGCCTAATCAAAAGATTTCACCAAACATTTCCTGACAAGCCAAAACCCCCGGAGAAGCCCGGTTTGGGAGGGGCCTTGAGGGGGGGTACTGTCATGATCTCTGCTTCCAAAAGGTCAGGGTTTTCCCAACTCCCTTGGAAGCAGATCCATAACCCAGGTTCTGAGTGCCATTTTGGACCCAGTCCTGGCGCCAGTGGCACCAGGCTCATAAATATGCCCAGTCCCAGCGCTGGAAGCGCCGGGCTCATAATGCTTGGGTGGACTTACCTGCAGCAGACCATGCTGCTTACTTGCCTGCCAGTTGAGCATCTGATCCTCTTCTGTTTGGAACTACTTTTCCTGTTGGGTGGGGCAGGAGCCACTCCCTAGGTTCAGAACACGAACTCTTCTGGAAAGCAGGAACTCTTTTCTTACCTAGGCGTGGCTGTGGAAGGAGACACCTAAGCACTACAGGAGGCTATTTAAACCACACCCGATGGATGAATCTTGCTTTGCGTTATTCTGCATCCTCTGCAGCAGAACGCTCATCGTGTCTTCTGCATCTGATCCTGGGCCTAAGGAAAAAGGCTTACCATCCTGAATCCAGTCTTCAGCAACACCTATAAAGACAAGAAAGAACAGGTTAGCATTACGGTCTTCAGTGACAGCGCTTCACTTACCTGGTCCATCAGCTGTCACCAACGCCTCGCGCTTCATTCCGGCATCTGAAAGACAAAAGCTTACCAACTCTTCGCACTGCATTCCGGAGGCCTTCGGCGCTGCATCCCGCATCTGAAAGACAAAACAAGGTGCGTTTAAAGACATTGGGGAACTTTAATACTCACGTGCCATTACTCCTTTCCACATCTAACCCAGTGGGTATTCCGGCACCCTGCAGCCGCTCCGAACTTGTACCTGCAAAATAAAAAGACAGAGCGCATCGTGAAGCAGGCAACAAGCGCTTACTTACGTGCTTCCAGGCGCTTCTATTCATCACACGGGCTCCATCTTCAACTCACTTCAGCCCGTCATCCCCCATCGCCGGAACCCTGCAAAACAAGAGACATCATTACTAAAGACTTTTAAAGACATTAGAATTACTCGAAACTTACCGTTCGTGCAGTAAACGACGGACAGCAGTCCTCTGAAGTCAAGAGGCCTGCTCCCCTTATCCAGTGAAGAAACTGGTTACAGCACCCTGCCCCGAGGCAGATGGAGAGCACGGCGTTCACTTACCTAAGACATCTTACCCTTCGAGTCAAACATACAGTGCACAGAGGTCCAGCCCAAAGAGCCAGCCGTGTGTTACACATCACCTTTGAAGATACGGTATACGCCCAGTCAAGACCGGCGCCTCTACGGGAATCAGGTGAGCGTTACATTGGGCCAGGAGGATGTGGTACATGGACCTTCTGGACATGTCCATCTGCCCTCCAATACGTTTTCCGCAAAGAGGATCTTCTCTCGCAAGCGGAAGGTCGGGTTCTCCATCCAGAGGTCAAAACACTCAACCGTCACGCATGGTTTCTGAGAGGTTGAGATACGAGGATTGTGATCTTCCGGATGATGTAATGGAGATTCTGCGTTCGGCCAGAAGGTCAGCAACAAATTCCTTGTACCGGTGTCGTCGGAACAAGTTCAGTAACTGGTGCAAAGATAAGGATGTGGACCCTTTTCAATGTGGCACCCCAATGGTGCTTTCTGTCCTACTGCATCTAGCCAATCTGGGGCTCCAGATTGGGACAATTAAAGGATATGTAGCTGTGCTGTCCACGCTTTCCCCTCTCTCTCCCTCCCTTCTTTTATTCTCTTTCCCCCCTACTAATCTCCCTATCACTGCCTCTGCTCGCAACCTCGGCCTCCACCTGGACTCCTCCATCTCCTTTTCCCACCACATTTATCTTACCTCCCGCGCATGTCGCTACCACCTATTCAATGTTCATAAAATCTGTTCCTCCCTCACCTTCCATGCTACTAAACTCTTAATCTCTTCCCTCATCTTCTCCCGTCTTTTCTATTATTGTTCTCTCCTCTTTGGACTTGCCGCCTCTCATCTTGCTCCCCTCAAATCCCTTTACCACTCAGCCATTCATACCCTCTGTCATCTTGCTCCTCATGATTCCATCTCCTCTTCGCTTTCTTTGCTTGGCTGGCTTCCCTTTCACTACCAACTTAAATTTAACTTCCTCTGTCTAGTTTTTAAATCTCTTTATGATCTGGCCCCCCTACCGTTCCTCTCTCCTTTCTTTCTACACTCCTTCTCGCTCCTTCCTATCCGCTGATCTCATCTTACTCATGGTCCCGCCATCCCCTTGTGCTTCTCGGTTCCGATCCTTTCTGCTCCTTGCCCTCCTACATTCGGAACTCTTTACTTCTCTCTCCGTTCCATTTCCTCTTACACCTCCTTCTGCACCTCCTTAATCTTTTCTTCTTCACCCCCCTGTCCTGACATTCTTCCTTACTTTCTCTACTTCCGTCCTATATTCTGCATTCTTTCCCTCCTTCCTACATCTCTCTACCATCCCCATTCGTTTTTTTTTAAACATTTATTTTCCATGCAGAAGCACAAGACAACATATAATACAAGAACATATGAATAAAATGTATATACAAAGCCTTAGAAACCCACCCACCCCTTGTTCACATCTCACCACCCACAAAATCAAAGTCAACAAATCTCTAAAAATGTTCTCCAAATCTTCGTAAACCAGCCTTCCTTGCCCTGCTTCCTAAACAAACGTTCCTCCATAGCTGCCAAATCTCGCATCTCATTCAGCCACATTTCTTTACTTATCGTAGCAACAGATTTCCAATTTCGAAGGATAGTTTCCTTACCCATTGCAGCCCCTCTAAATAACCATTTTATTTGGCATTGAGAGAGATCATCCAAAAGGGAATCATTCCCCAAAATGAATGTCTCAAAATTAAAATCAATTGCCACATCAAGTATTTCATCACAAACTTCACCAACATCACTCCAAAACCCTCGGACCTTCACACAATCCCACATCATATGTTCCATTGTACCATCCTCCTGAACACACACCCAGCATTCCGGACCATCCTTCAAAGCTCTCCTCCACAATTTTTCCGGGGTCCAATAGACCCTATTTAAAATCTTAATTTGTCTTGTCCGTTTTGTCAAACCCAAAGAACACAATTTGACATTCTCGCACATCCTAGTCCAACTCTCAACAGTAATGTCCGCCCCAATTCTCCTACCCCATTAAATCCTCAGCAAATCATTGCCTTTATACTCAAGTAGAACCTGCCTATAAATCCGGCTCGCCAAGCCGCTCTCATTCACTAATGAATTCCTTGTGAGAAATTCCAAATTCAGACTATTTGAAAATCAATTTCACCAACAGCCTGCTTCAGTTTCCTGTAATCTGAGACTCTAAAACCTTCAATACAAAATTCCCTTTGCAAATCACTAGCGCTCTTCCATTCACCCTCAGTGAAAAGATCACCAATCCAGCTGATACCACCCAAAAACCATTCAGGCCAGAAAAACGATTTGCCATTCAATTTAATAGATGGATTAATCCATATCGATGCATTCGGATCCCTGCACGCATCCACACCCAACAAGACATTCAAATTCTTCCAGGAATTTCTCAATGAAGTAGACATTTTTTCACACCTTTTGAGACTGTGGTTAATAACGCCCTAGGTGACAGAGGACCGTTAGCACCAGCCTCGGCCACAGCCCATACACTCGGAATTGTCTCCACAAAATCTACCATGAAAGCACAACTGAAGGCTAAATGATAGGCCCTGAAATTCGGTACACCTAACCCGCCCTTCTCCAAAGGTAATTGTAGTTTCCACAGACTCAATCTCGCCGGTTTTCCATCCCACAAGAAACCTTGTACAAGCCTGTCCAATTCTTTCCAATAAGCAGACTCGATATGCAATGGGATCATACTTAAAACACAGTTAATCCAAGGGGCCGACATCATTTTTAACGCATTGACCTTCCCCCAAAGCGACAAATTCAGCAATCCCCACCGTGCCAGATCATTTTTAAAAGCCACAGTTAGCACATTCATGTTCACTCTCACCAAACACCAATCTTCGGAGTGATCCAAATCCCCAAATACAACATCTTGTCTGGACACCACCGAAAACTGCGATCAGAAAGATATTTTTTGTTACACCCAGAAGCCAGCAGCATCACCTCAGGCTTACTCCAATTCACTCTATAACCAGATTCTCCTGGAATGAAGTTAAGACATCCATTAATGTTGGTAAAGACAAATGCAGGTCCCGCAGGACCAAAAGTATGTCATCTGCAAACAACCATATTTTCTGTTGCAAACCCAACAAGAGACTCCACTTATATCCAAATTGTTCCTTATGACCGCCACCAGAGGTTCAATCGCTAGAACAAATAACAAAGGAGAAAGAGGGCAACCCTGTCGCGTTCCCCTCTCCAGACTAAAAGGACTAGAGCGAATTCCATTGGTACTAACATCGGCAACCCGAATATAAGAGTTTAATCCACAATCTAAAATTCAATCCAAATCCCAATTTCTCGAGGACATGGAACATGAAATTCCATTCCACCCGATCAAAAGCATTCTCCGCATCCAATGAAAAAACAGCTGCATCCTCTGATTCAGCCGCAGCCCTATTAATAGTATGGAACAAACGCCTGATGTTGCTGGATGTCTTTCTCCCTTTTACAAAGCCTGACTGATTTTCATCAATCAACTTCAGCAGAAGCCCCTCCAACCGAACAGCCAAGATCTTAGCCAAAATGTTGTTGTCCGTATTAATAAGACTAATCGGGCGATCACTCCCAGCGAGTGTCTCCTCTTTACCTTTCTTCGGAAAGACAGATATCATGGCATGTCTAGTCGAAGCCGGCAGTAATCCACTAGCCATAGAGGACACATACATATCTTTAAGTAGATTTAAGGCCGAATCTGGCAATATCTTGTACAATTCTACTGGAAAGCCATCCGGCCCAGGTGATTTCCCAACATTCAATTTGCTGATTGCCATCTTAATCTCATCCAGAGTCAGATCCTCCTCCAGCACCTGCGAATCATAGTTTGAAATTCTAGCAAGGTTTGCTCTCTCAAGAAAGTCCACACTCCCTACTGGCACATCAAATTCACTCCTATACAAATGCATGTAATAATCCCGAAAAACAGTGTTAATATTAATTTCATGCGGCATAAAAGTAAGACGGCCCGCCGTATCCCGAATAGATGCAATTGACCGTTCAGATTCCCTCATTTTCAACCTATATGCCAACCACTTATCACACTTCTCACCTTTCTCAAAATACTCACATTTTCGGTTATAGTATTTTTTTTCTCCATCTTTTCATCAATTAAGTCATTAAGTTCTTTCTTTGATTTCCTTAATTCAGTTAAACCATCTCTGTTAAACGGGTCAGCCATGACCATCTTGGATAAAACATCAGTCCTCATTTCAAGTTCCTTCTGTCTATCAGCATTTTTCTTCCTTAAACCACACGTCAAATTATTCAAGTAACCCCTCATAGTGCATTTCAAAGCCTCCCACACTACTTCCGGTCACGAATCGCCATTGTGATTTACAGAAACAAAGAAATCAATTTCTGCCTTCAACTTATCCACTTCCTTTTCTATTTTCAAATACGTATTATCCATTCTCCACGTGTATTGTCTCTGAACAGGACCTTCCAAGTCAATACACACCATCACATGTACATGATCCGTCAACCGGATTGTGCCTATTTCGCCAAATTTAAAATTCTTTGTCATTAGTCCAGCTGTCAATAACCTATCCAACCTAGAATAAACCGAGTGCGCACTGGAATAGAAACTGTACTCCTTAGCCTGGGGATGTTGCAACCTCCAACAATCCCGCAGAGCGTGATCCTGTAGTAATTTTGTCAGAGAAACATAATGGCGATCACTATGCCTAAAATTTCCCGGCACACTCCTATCCAAATCCTTATCCAAAACAGTATTAAAGTCACCACCAAGAATGATATTATCCGACCCCAAATTTTGAAGTGTCTGAGCCACCTTCCTAAAGAACGAACCATCGTCTACGGAAGGGTCATAAATATTGCATAACGTCATCAAACAACCTTGAATTTTAACCAACGGCACCATCCTGCCCTCACCATCCGATATTTCACGCACAACCTTCAAAGGATAATTCCTCCTAACCAAAATTGCCACACCTCTTGATCAAGTGGAGAAACACGAGCCAAAGACTCTACCAACCCAACCTTTCATAAGGTTGCTAACCTCATCTTTAAGCAGATGAGTCTCCTGAATAAAACAAATGTTGCATTTCAACCCCCTCATTTGACTCATGATCTTCAGCCTTTTCTTTGAATTATTCAGTCCATTTACGTTCCATGAAAGTACACGTAAATCATTGGTCATTTTCTCTGACTCACTATCAAAGCCAATTGTATACAAAAAGGATCCTCAACCAAACCAGAAAATTCTAAAGGGCAACCACAAGAAGTGAACAAACCCCCTTTCTTTGTCCCCCTCTGAAATAGAAGCAAGTCAGCAACAACAGATAAAAACTGTACAATAGATATAACATTCCAAACAGTCCAGTGTCCTGGACACCCCTCCTATAAACTTATGAACACTCCCAGCAAAAACGAACCCCCAAAAACCTCCAATTAGTCAAACGCTACCACATTTAAAAGCTATGCAACCACCACACTCACCCCAATATTTGTTGAAATAACGTAGAGCACGAACAGTCTCAAGAATCATCCACTTCACACCACAGAGCACTCCCCCACCAACAATTAATACATATCAGACATTCCCATATAGACATCCCAAAACACTAACATTCCATATTCACGCACCATATCAATAGACTACTCCAGCCACACACATGAGAACATAACCGCAAGCAGCCAAATCAATGAAGCATACAATGAAACATGCACAGAAATGTAATACCTAATGAGTACAGCCCCACACAAACAACAAAGGACCTTTGCAACACTCACCCATTAACAAACATCCAAATCTATCAGGTCGGGTTGTTAATGGAGACCAGACCTTACATATGACTTATTTTATGTACCCATCCAATGCATGAGCAACAGCCTAAAATCCTCACAGCACCCCAACATCACCCATAAAAGCAATTGAACAATTTCCCCACAACTAATGATGCAACAGATGGTGCACCTCATCATAATCCATCTATAATGAAACCCTGCACAAAGAGCACAACAATTCACCCAACCAGACTGCCTCAACATATGTAGCCTACATAACCTAACTAGGCCCAAACTTTGAATAGAAGTAGATGAGAAAATGAGGTATGAAGAACAGAGGATATGCAAGCATAAGGGTAATCGGCTTTGGAACAACAAAGAAATCTAAAAGGTCACCCAAAGAAAAAACAGAATTATACAAACATACCACATAGCAGGAACAGATACCTGTCCCCAGTAACCCATAGACCTCCACCAAGGCACACAAACATCAAAACAAAGTCAACATGCACATTAGAACGAAGTTGTCAGAACCCAGACAGAAAACCTGTTAATACATAATCCAAATACTCCCAGCAGGTCACATAACACCTATGCACAACCCCCCCGTAACTCGGGACAATCGCAGTGTAAACAATCCCCATTCTCTCTCATCCCTCCCCCTGAAATCTCTTCTTCCCCCGCCCTGACTTCCCTTACCATTTCCCTCGGCACTATGCCTCTTTTTTCGACCTTGGTAAATGGCTCTACATACTGCTTTTCATGGTTTGTTTCATGTTGTAATTTTATGCTTCTGTTATATAATGTATTCTTGTTACAATGTAAAGCGCTTTGGCGTAAAGCGCTATATAAATTTAATAATTATAAATACAAATCTAAGATTGATTTGGAGCGGAGATATACGCAGCAGCAGATTAACCACTACTTGTACTGGTCTCCATGGAAGATGTGGTTGTCTAAATTATACTGTGAAGATGTTTGCTGGAATTGCAGAAGTCATTCAGGCACTACCCTCCATGTTATGGTTATGTAGAAAAATTTGATTGTTTTGGCATGGCATTTTCCAGACAATTAATTTGGCCTTCGGTATATCCCTTCCAAGAGACCCGCTTGTTGGTGTATTGGGCCTATTTCCTTCTGATACTGGGTTTTCCAGTGGAAACCTTTTTGGGCATATAGGGCATTATTGGTTCAAGGCATAAAATAAGCAGTGTTGCAGAGCAATTTGCTATGCAAGTCTGTAAGTTTGCTAATTAAATTGGCACTTGTGTAGCAAAGTTAGCTAATTAAGTTACCCTGTTCAATTAAAGCGCAGCTCACCCTGCATTCCTCTCTTGCCTTCAGTGCTCTCTCCACCCTATTTTCTCTGTTCACTGCAAGTACAAAGGGCTAATGGAGAGAGAATGCAGCAGTAATCATCCCCTTCACTCATGTGCCAAAAGGCCCGTGTGGGAGTGCTAGGCATATTTTATTTTTCAAATAATTGCAAACCAGAAATAATCGGGATACTACTGTTATTAAGCTAACTGTATCCTGTCTGCCAAAGACCAGTATGTGTTAGTTATTTTTTTTTAAAAAACTTTCAATTGCTTTTCTAAAAATGTGATAGGTTACATAATGCGTAATTACAGTATTGCTACTGTAAAACACTGCATTGTCTCCATGCTTTACAGTAAAGTGATCTAAATTTCAGTGGCAATTACATTTAATTTTGTTGGGGAAGATAGATCATATGGACGAGTGGACCCTTTTGAAAATGTACATGACCACGCAGCGAAATGCTTTGACTGCAAACCTAGTCCTGTGACCAGCTGGTTACATACAGCTTGCAACTGGTGCTCAACCCATGACCTGGTACCATACTCTTTGACATTCTATCTTGCCATGTTGGTTTATACCCGCTACCTTGAAAGTGAGATGGCTGCAAACTACAATATTCTGTCTAGTTTGCCCAGTTCTCTGCCTGCTATGCCATCCACTCTGCTTAGTCTTTTACATATGTAATACACATAGCTAACTTGATATTTACTTAAAGTAGCGATCAATAGTGTCATCCAGTCTGTACATCTGCAGACCTACTGCAAAACTGTACACTGTAGTTGGCCTGCAGAGCTCACTTTGCTCTGATTATGATTGCATTGTATATTTGCACATGCATAAGTGACCTGGCTAAACTGTTTTAAGAGCCTTTTTATCATATCTAATTATTTTCGTCCATTCATGCAGCTAACCTTTTTACAGACACTCATCCAGGGCACGCAAAGGATTTTTGCCCACTCGCATAGTCGAGTAGATTTCAAGAAAGGCCAGTACCATTTGCAGGGGATGTTGGAAACTTTTATTTAAAATTTACTTTGTTTGCAGTAAATATCATATAAGTTTCACTGTGCATGGCTGGCCTCTGGGTGGCAGCAGTGTGCCAAACTAAAGTGGGTCTGTGTTGACACGCACCATTTTACAGAAAGAATTTGCAAGGCCTGACGTATCTCACTAATGTCTTCAACGGTATACAAAACTGAGTATTGTTGCCCATTTTATATCTTGGGTACATGTATCTTCTGGTGGCATTAAGACATTAGTACAAAATTGCTAATCAAATGGGTTTGTTTGCTAATCAAGAAAAATGTAATTGGCAAACTCTGCTAATCAATTTTTGAAAACTAATTTATGCCTT
Source organism: Ambystoma mexicanum (assembly GCF_040938575.1). NCBI lineage: Eukaryota > Metazoa > Chordata > Amphibia > Caudata > Ambystomatidae > Ambystoma > Ambystoma mexicanum. Next base: position 114,831,369 of record NC_090936.1, on the reverse strand, counting down.
GTTGGTTGCCAAAAGACACATCCTGAAATTGTGGAAAAGTCATAACTGCCCCTTGTGTTGATGATTGGCTGCCGAGTTTGTCACTTCTCTCTAAAAGGGAGAAAGTAACTTTTCATGGTAAAGATCAACATCATAGAGGGAACATCGGGGGTGTGTTTAATGTCCTTTATGCTTAACTTTTACTATTGTGCCTTAAGGTTTACTTGTTTTTCCTTTTTCTCTATTCTTCTCCCCCTGCCCTCATTCCCCCTTTTTTTTAATTTTTGTTTTGACTCCTTTTACGATATGACTATGATAGCTGATTTAAGTTTGTCTATTCCTCAATATGTACATAAAAATGATTCCTATATTTGTTTATGAACCTTTAAAAATAATGAATTGGAAAAATAAATTCTGAACTTTATTTGTGTGAATGCATAAGTATGGATTCAGCTGCCCACTTGTGCTTACAGAACAAGTTTTAGTATATTGTATAGCCTAGGAGCGGCTGTGAAAGATTAAGTTGACGCCCTGGCCGTAGTGCAAATTTAGACGGGTCGAAGACCTTTTTGAAAGACTACACTGGCTGTAAAATGTATAAAGGCTCTCCTTTGAATGGGGGAGAGCTGGCACAGATGGATAATGAGGGCAGGTGGTTCCCATGGTAAATTGTACGACCATGTGGAGACTGCTGCAGCTATATAATAAAACCCGTGTCTCTGAGGATAAGACTAATTCTGTTCCAGGTTTTTAATTTTGTGCTTTAATGTTATAAGTATTTTCCCACATGTCTCTAGTCCTCCTTAGTTTAGCTTGCTGCCTGTCAACGCTATTTAAGAGTGCAGCTTTTCAAAACCCCAGTTGAGTATAACCTTACTAAGCCTGGCTTTTTCCAAGTCCTTCTGCAGGTTGTGACTTTGAAAAACCCTTTCAACTCTTCTCCCTAGAAGCTTGTATTAGATTTACTAGCTACAAGACACTGAACCATTTTAAAAAAGTTCATGGGTGCAGGTGCTTCATGTCACATACCTAGTTAGTAATGGGATTGGAAATCTTACTTTTTGTCCTAATCCAAAACAAGGAACCAAGCTAGCATTTATATGCCAATTTCTACCTTCCGATCTAAGTTTGCTCTTCGGTTTGGCATTTTTCTGTAGCCAGAGAAAAACCTATTTGTTCACTTTATACTTATTTTTAACATTGTTCTTCCCCTTCCCGCTATGTAATTTAAGATGTATTTAAAAAAAGCCTGTTGGCTAAGAACGGCTTACAGTTTTATAGTCTCATTTCATTAGTCTTCGCTTGGGTCTGTGATATAAAAATGTTTTTAAATCAATAAAATTGCCCATTTATATAGTTCCCGACAGGAACTTAATTGTCTTATACTCAATTAGCAAGCTTTGTAACCCAGCTAATAGTTGCACATTTTACTGTCGTGGGGAGCAAGAAGGGAGGAGTAGTTGCTGTGGCTTGGATAAGTCTGTGATGCATACCAATTATCAAAGTACACTTACCAGTTATTTAGTATCAGAGTGCTCTTCAAATAGATTTAGTATCTTTTATTGAGGAATCAATTTGATGCATCTACTAACTTACACCAGTTGGGAGTATTCTTAGCAATCCTGATAAAAAAGGTGCCTTACAAAGAGAAAATTAGGTATTTAGTGGCAGGCAGATGCCACAACTGTGTGTGGCTTCATGTATTTTTCTCCTAAAGGGTACAAACTATTGCAGAAGAACCGACCTTGGATAACACAGGTGTGCCCCCAACCAATGGAGTTGCATCTACCTCTAGGAGGTTACTTTGCATGGCGAACAGGGTGTCACTGGGACACTTTAACCCTGAGAGGTCAAAGATCTCTCAGTGGACATGGAACACGAGTCATGTCCTAGATAGGGATATGGATGTGAAAGTTATTTAAACTAGTCAGGAAAAAGCAAGAAGTGTATGGGCTCTCACCAGAGGTACAGTGTAATACGTTCACAATCAGTGACTTGCTGCGAGGTAACCCGTGTATAAAAAGTAACGTTCTTCAAGAGTACATTTGTCACGCTGGAATGTAGGTGATATTTTTTCCAAACTCTAAGGGCAGCAGTGTCACAGGAAAGGTCCATTAGGTCCTAAAACCTAGCCCTCTGCCGTGAAGTCTTAAAAATCACCCATCCTAACCTTTACACTACCTTGTGCATCCTTGACCCACCCCCCGTCTCCCCCTTTATACAGCATAATAACCTACCATATGGAAATCCTGCAAACAGCTACGAGAGTATTTTATTTTTAAGGTGTTATGGCTTGGAAAACAAATCTTCTGATGTTTGTTAATCTGCAGAGTATTGCATTTTGTTTTTCGAAAGTCGAAAAGGGGACATCGACATAGGCGTGTCTGTAATACTATCCCTATAGTGACGTGTAGTGTACCCAAAATCCCTCGCGCGTCGAGGTCCCACAGATTGTTTTTTTCCGCCCACAATCTGCTCGTCCTTATGCAGAGCTCGTAAGAGAAATTGCCATTTACCATTTATTTGACCCTTGGTCGATGTGTCAGTTATTAACGTATACCACCTCCAGCCCTCTTTCGACGGCCATCCAACTTCCCCGCCGAGTCAAGATCTTCGGCAGTGGTTTCGACGGAGGTGTTCCTATCAGCGCTGCCGAACACGTGGCCTGGCCTCGCCGGCCAACACAGTAGGGAGAGTGGGGGGGTTGGGTGGACATTTCTGTTTTCTTTTAGAATGCCTTTCCTTGTCTCCCCCCTTTCCTTCTGGGTCGTTATCAGTGGTCACATCCTCAGCTATAGAGAAGACTCCTTTTAGACTTTGCCCACTTTGTAATGGCAAATTTCCGTGGAAGGATAAGCATAAGCGGTGCAACCGTTGCTTACCCCTCCACCACAACGAGGCTGGGTGCGCGGCCTGTAAACTCCTTCGTCCAAAAACTTTGAAGGAACGCAGGGTCAAGAGGTGGGCCACCGCAGTGTGTGACGAAGGGGATAGTGATAACACTACCTCTGGAACAGGGGTTGTTGACATCTCATTGGAGCGCTCTCGCTCCCCCGCGTCTGCCCTGGCCCCGAAATCTCGGCTCCGGCCCTACTTTAAAAAAAAAAATTTTTAATTTTTTTATAACCAACACACCAAACATCACAACTTGGAGGACATTTACATTCGACTCTGTTGCGATATAGTCATACATCAAACATTACGGTCCTCCCCCTCCCTCCCCTTTACCTCGAGCCCCTATTTCCATGCCGCCCGCCAAAATATCTCATTGTGCTCTCACATCTCCTGCGCAGAGTCCCCGTCGGGACCCGCCTTGGGGGTGCCCGCTAGTGTAGACACCAGTTGCCTCCATTGAATCAAGGGTCCCACTTCTTCCTCCCCAACCCTGCTGATTGCTTCATACCAGACTGTCGTTTCAGCGTCCGCCCATTTCAGGCGGTCCGTCCACCATGCCTCTATTCTGGGGCGCTGGGCGGCCTTCCAGCACATTGCGATTATTCGTTTGGCCAGAATGTAGGCTAGGTCCTTCATTTTACTAACATGCTTTAGGTTACGCGGTCTGGGGAACACCCCCAGCAAACATGCCCATACCGATTCCACCTCCAATGTGATCCCTTTCTCCGCCAGGCGCAACTTGATCTCTGTCCAAAATCTTCCCACCTCCGGGCAAGCCCAGAACATAAGTATTAGCCCCGCTGCCCCGCTGCCGCCTCTCCACATCGTGGACACTTTTGCGCCGCTGGTTCCCAAACTGGGCCCTATGTGTGACAGAGCTGTATCTGCTGAAGCCTTGCGTTGCGGGACACCTTCTTGTGGTACCTCTGGACTCTGTCCCATTGTCCATCTAGTAGGGGTTCTCCCACCTCATCCTCCCAATCCCGTCTCAATTGCAACACCTCCTTACCCACCTTGGACATCAGTAATTCATATATGTGGGACACTTCATGCCCACCCTCCGAGATATCATACATTGTCTCGATAGCCATGTCTGGTTGCTCTGATAACTCTTCCACAGACCATCTGTCCAACACCAGTTTAATAATTCTAGTATGGGTAATGTGTTGGCCTGCATGCACCCCGGTGTCTTCCATCAGCCTACTGAAATCTAGTGCCTTACATCCCCGAGGGTCACAAGTCCCGTTGATTCCCAATATTTACGGACCGCTATTATCAATTGCGGGTCCTCTCCGCATACCGCTACCAGTGGCACCTGCAGGGAGCACAGGGTCGGGATTCCCACCAGCTGCCACGTTTTGTTCCAGATTTCCCAGCCCAGTGTTAGGAGCTTTGCCCTTCCCTGCACCTTAGCTTTGGGCAACCGCACCACCTCCCTCAAAAAATAAGGGGCCGAGTCCTTATACAGCAGCCTGGTCTCAGCGGACTCTTCCTCGGACAGCCACCTGGTCACGTACTGAAGTTGTCCCGCCAGATAATACAGGTCAAAGTTCGGTAAATGAAGGCCCCCTTTGTCGCTCAGGTTTTGTAACTTCCATAAAGCCACCCTGTTTCTGGTATTGTGCCAGATGAAGCCCCTACATAAACTGTGGAGTTTCCCGAAAAACTGTCTGCGGAGCATACATGGAATATTCACAAAGATGTGCAACAGTCTCGGCAGGACCACCAGCTTAAGCAGCGCCGCCCCACCCATCATGGCTAAGGGGAGCCTAGACCAGAACCCCATACTGTTCTTAATACCTGCTACTGCCCGCTCCGTGTTGTTTGTGTTCGTCCTCCACCAAGTGCTATATATCAATGCCTAGAAACCTAAAAGTCCTGGTCTGCCAGGGTATCGGCAAGACCGGCAAGTTTTCCACTGCAACCATTCTATATCTTCCCGCTATGCCCGAGAGGGTGGCATAAAAGTTTTCCTCTGGGAAGCGCAGGTATAACAGGATGTCGTCTGCATACAGCGAGGTGAGGTGCGCCCCTCTCTTTGTGGGGATGCCAATTTCCCCATACTGTTGTCTGAGGCAGATTGCCAGCGGTTCCAGAGCAAGGATATACAACATGGGCGACCATGGACAACCCTGTCTCGTGCCCCTGCTGAGCTGCCGTTTGTCCGAGATCATGTCACCAGTTTTAACCCTGGCGATTGGGGAGCTATAAATCATTTTGACCCACCTCAGGTACCCCGACCCCATGCCATACTCCCTCTGCGCCTCCAGCAGCCACGGCCACCTCACCGAATCAAAGGCCTTAATTGCATCCATCCAGACTATCGCCATTTCGCCCGGGTCTTTCTCAGTTTGCTCGATTATGTGGTGGCGTCTCCTATGGTTGTCCCTAATATTCCTTCCTGGTACGTACCCTGTTTGATCGGTATGGTCCAGTTTCCCTCTGACGCGTTTAAGCCTGTTTGCTAACACGGCAATAAGGATCTTGCTACCCTGGTTAAGCATGGACAAGGGTTGGTAAAATGCGTAATCCGAGCCAGGTTTGCCTGGTTTCAAGAGTGGGATTATTACCGACTCCCTCAGGGACATCAGCAACTCCCCTTGTTCATACGCCTTGTTTAACATGGCGAGCAGCGGGGGGGAAGCACCTCCTGCTTGTATGTTTTATAAAATTCACTCGGGAGCCCATCTGACCCTGGGGCCTTACACTTGGGTAGGTGCTGTACCACCACCTCTAGTTCTTCAAGAGTGATTGGGCATCTAAGTCCTCCCGCTCCTGATCACTATGCTTGGGCAGACCTATATCCTCCAGGATTTCCTGAGTCTCTCTCCCCATCTCCTCCCCCGTGTCCTCGTATAAGCGCCTGTAGAATCTGAGAAATCCCTCATTGACTCCTTCTTTGGTATCCCAGGTCTGGCCATCTTCGTCCTTTTATCTCCCGAATCACTGAACGCGGCGTTTCGTTCTTGTACAGCCACGCTAGCAACCTGCCCGGTTTATCTCTTCCTGCATGTTGCCTCTCAATGTACTTTTTGTAATTTAACTTGCAGAGCCTGTCCCAGTGCCCATTGCTAGCCTGCTGGAGTAGGGCCACCCTCGCCGTATCTCCCTGTGAGGTACATCCCACCCGTATTATCTCTTCAAGCTCCCTCTGTCTCCTGTAGCTCCCGTTCTATGCCCCCTTGGAGCCCTCTAGACTTAGATATGGCCACGCCCTGCAGTACTATTTTAAACGCCTCCCATAGGATGCCCTCTGACTGCACACTGCCAGTGTTAATATCAAAATATTCAGTTATGGCCTCCCTTAGGTCCTCTCGAAATCCCGAATCCTGCAAGGCCTCAGCTCTGAGTTTCCACGTCGGGAATCTCGCCCTGGGGGGCCGATGCCTCCACTCCTCCACCAGGGGGGAGGAGGGAGGAGTGGTCCGAGAGCACTCTGGCCTTGTATTCGGAACCTGTCATTTCCACGGCTATTCCAGAGGACACAAACAACTAATCCAATCTAATGTACAAGTTATGGGGGGCCGAATAGTGCGAGTACTACCTGTCCCCCGGTGCAGCAACCTCCAAATGTCATCAAGATCAAAATCCCTAAGTAGGGCCGTTGGTGCCTTCACCGCAGAGGTGGGTCTCTCGAGTTTCTTATCGGACCTGTCCATCTTGGGATCTATTGTACAGTTAGTTGTTTCCCCAGATGGTAGCGCTGCCCATTAGGGGGCTAATTTTGTCATATAGGGCCCTGTAATAGGCCGCTGTGTCCTGATTGGGAGCATATGTGTTCACGATGTTGACCTCCCTATTCTCCAACATCTCCCGCACCACCAGCATTTTCCCATCCGGGTCTGGCGTGGATTGGAGCAGCTGGAAAGGTACATGAGGTGCTACCCACGTGATCACCCCCCTTGCATATGCTGAGTATGTAGCTCCTGAGGTGGTTCCCCTCCATTCTTCTCTTGACCACCTCTAATTTGTCCCTAGTAAGATGGGTTTCCTGTAGTAATGCTATATCGACTTTCAGCCTTCTCAGATGCATCATTACTTTGTTCCTTTTCAGATAGCTGTTGAGACCTCTTACGTTCCAAGTTACAATCCAGAGGCTATCCATAGCCGTGTGAAAAATGTACTGCCTCATAGCACCCCCCCCAACCCCCGCGTCCCTGTTCCAGTCCCGGCCAGCATGAAATTGGGCTTGTTCCTCCCCCAACTTGTGCTCTCCAACTAGCCCGCTCCCCACCCCCCACTCAACTATTCCCCACTGCACACTTCCCCTTCCCTCAACGCCCCCCCAACCCCACCCAAACTAATGCCCAGCTCCATCCCTGGATCTCAGGCTCCCCTGCGTTTGGTCCCACCTCGAAATGCCGAGGTCGGGAACCCGGCAGGGTGTCACCAATATTAGGTGACCTAACTAATATACTAACTATTGGGGTCAAGAGTGCTTCCCACTCGTCTCCTGATGATTACCGTGGTACATTGTGCATCCCCCATATCACAATAAAGTACTTCGCCCCTGAGAGTCAACAAATTGCTACTCTATATTATAATCCAGTCCCAGAGTCACAATATGTACAGCACCTCGGTCCCATGATCGGGCCTCACTCGTCCGTATCATTCTTCTTGCGGCCGCCGGCACCCTCCGGGCAATTCTGGCCATCCATCCAACCATTCCATCGCATCCTCGGGACTCTCGAAAAACAAAGCTTTGGTTTCATGGAATACTTTCAGTTTAGCTGGGTACATCAATATGTATCGCAACCCCGCGGCTCGTAATCTCCTTTTCACCGTCCCATAGTTCAGCCTCCGCCTCTGCACTTGAAGTGTATAGTCAGGATATGCCGAGACGGTCGCGGAGGCCCTTTGTATGGTGCCCCCCTTACTGAAATATTCCAGTATCTTCTCCCTGTCCTGATAGTTCAGAATCTTGGTGATGATCGGCCTCGGGGGGGGGGGGGGGCGGGGAGTGTGGGGGGGCGTACCAGGAGGGGTCTTCCTCTTGAGCGCTCTGGGTGTGCGCTCCACCACCAAGCCTTGCGTGAAGATCTCAGCCCCTATCTCCCGAAGCAACATGTTCTCAACATAGTCTGTGGGTTTAGGGCCCTCTTTCCCCTCCGGAAGGCCCACTATGCGCACATTGTTCCTTCGAGCACGCCCTTCGGCCTCCTTTGCTCTATTCTCCAGGTTGGTCACCTGCTGCCTCAGAGTATGGATCACCGAGGCGTGCGAGGTCCGGGCAGTTGTGTTTATGGTCACTTCTTTTTCCATTTCATCTGTGCGTTCCGCCATTTTCCGCACGTCCAACCTGAGCAAGTTGACCACCTCCTGCACTGCGCCGATTTTGAGCTCCAGCGCTGCCTTAAGCTCAGCAGTGGCTGCCTCTAGCTTACTTTCCCATGTTCCCTTAAGGTCTGCAATTGTTTCCAGGATCTGCCGGTCGACGCGTGTAGGAGTGATGTCCGCTGGTGGATTCTTGTCTTTAGGTCTTGCCCCCTCCGCCTGTTGCAGGGTCTTCATGAAATCTTCCATTGTAGGCTGCTTCGTCTTGGATTTGAGCAGTTTGGATGCCGTCCTGCCGTCTGGCATTCCCATGGTTACAACCGAGGCCTACTGGCCCCCTGTCGCGGTGCCGTAGATAGAGTAGGCCCGCAATCTCGCCGGCCGGCCAACAGGCTAGCCGTATATTGGGGGCCCGCTATGGGCCCCTGCCTCCCTCCAGTCCCGGGTGGATGCCGCCACCACCTTATGTGCAACCGCTCTCTGGGCCCCTCGGGTGTATCCTATGTCGACTGCTTCAGGTCCAAAGGGCACTTGTGTTAGACCTGCCCTCTCCTCAGACCACACCGGTCAGAGATCCTTCACCTGCGGACGATCAACCCACATTTAATGCAATGCTACGCAAGGCAGCAGCACATTTTCAAATTGATACGGGGGAAACAACCCCAAAAGTAGACTTTGTTGAAAAAATAATCAAGGAAAAGCTACCTGCGAGCCAAGCCATACCCCCTCCCCGCCTCAATCAAGAGACGCCTCATTCCCTCTCTATCTACACCTGCATTAGTTAGAGGTGTTAATCCAAGAATTGAGAAGCTTTTTAGCCCCTCACCTTCTGATCCCTTGTATATTAGGGGGGATTCCATATCTGATTCCCTGGTAGTAACCACCACGAGGAAAAGGGCGGGGGTTCCGTTATCTACTAGTGAAGCACCCCGGACAAAGAGGGGAAGAAGCTTTATGCCTTAGGGAAGAGGATTACATCCTCTGCAGCTTTTGCCACGCGTATTGCCAACAGCACAACTCTTTTGGCTAGCTACGCTGATGCCCAATGGGGACTGTTGCCCGAAGTCCCTGAGCCCTTGCGAACCCGCTTATTAACCACTGTGACAAAAGGTACTCGGGTAAACCAGAGCAGCATCAAAAACACCTTCGATGCTGCGGAAACAGCTGGCCGTTCCCTAGTTCGGGGCGTACTTCTTAAGCGACAAACTTGGCTCAGAAACACGGGTGTCCCCCATCAACAAACAACTTGAAGACTCAAACTTGTTTGGTAAGGCAGTTGATAATGCACTGGAGACAGCTAAGAAGGAATACGAGACATTAAAAACCCTGGACCAAATCACGAGACCTCTGAATAAGCAAGGCTATGGCAACAGGTGCTCTTTTCGTGGCCAACGACAAAATCAGCAACAATACACCTCAGCCAGCGACTGGTCTTCCCCTCAGGGAACCAGTGGACAGTATGCTCAAAGAGGACAACGTCATGGCAAGGGAAGAGGCCGTGGCCCCACTCCGAGGCTCCCCGGCTACCACCACCAAATGACCCGAAAGTTTGGGTCCCCTCGCATGCATCTCCGGTCGGGGGCTGGTTAACATCTTTTCTGCAAGCATGGGAGGGTTTTACCCCAGACCATTGGGTACTGTCAACAATAGCCCATGGTTACTGCATCGAATTCAGTCGGTCCCCAACATTCAGACCCCCAAGGGAAAACGTCTATCTCCAGAACACCTCTCCATCCTTCTTCAGGAAGTCGAATTGCTGCTGGAAAAAGGAGCCATAGAGGTCGTGCCTCTCACAGGTAAAGGAGTGTATGTATTCAGTGTACTTCTTTGTACCCAAAAAGGATCTAACCATGCGCCCTGTATTAGATCTGCGCCCAGCGAACAAATTTGTAAAACCTCAAAGTTTGTATGGTGACTTTGCAGGAGAATCCCCCTGCTCCCCCCTCCTCCTCCCCCCCCCCCCCAGGGGGATTACATGGCAACACTGGACATGAAGGATGCATACTTCCATATTTCAATGTTGACAGCGCACAGGAAATACCTTCAGTTCATGATAGAAGGCAACACTATCAGTTCAAAGTGCTACCCTTCGGCATGGCTTCAGCGTCAAGGGTATTCACAAAGGTACTGGCAGTGGCAGCGGCACACCTGCGCAGGTCGTCCATTCCGGTCTATCCTTACCTCGACGACTGGCTCATAACAGGGGATTCTTACGAAACATGTTTCTCAAATACCCAAAAGACTGTAGACCTCTTGTTCCACCTGGGCTTCTCCATCGAGAAGAAGTCCAGCCTAGACCCCAGCAAAGTCGAGCAATTCCTAGGGGCTCTAATTTGAACAAAGGACGGCCTCGTCTTCCCCTCCAACGAGAGGGTCCAAAACATGCTGTTTCAGATCCCTCAAAATGTAGCCGGTCAAGAGGTGACGGTACGCAAAGCCATGTGGCTGCTAGGAATGATGGTGTCCTGTATTTACTTGGTCCCTCACGCGCGCCTGCGCATGCGCCCTTTGCAAGAGTGGCTCAACAGCCAGTGGTGTCAGGCCAGCAGACAATGGGACGATCTAGTGGTTGTCTCGCAAGCCTTGATTCTCTTGCTGCGGTGGTGGTCGAGGGAAAACCTTGTGTTGGGGAAAATCCTTTGCCACCCCCACAGTGGACGCCACTCTAACCACGGACGCATCCCTCACAGGATGGGGGCTCACCTATCCCATCAGACTGCACACAGAGTTTGGACTCCAAGTGTGGCATCCAAATACATAAACCTACTGGAATTTTGGCAGTCTTCAAAGCACTGAAGGCTTTCCAGACACACCTACAAGGAAAGAAAGTGCTGATCCTCGGACAGCACCACAGCCATGTTCTACCTGAACAAGCAAGGGGGCACTCACTCTCCAGGACTGTCCAAGCTGTCCCAAAACATCTGGAAGTGGGCTCTCAAACACATGTTCCTATAGTCCCAACATGTACCAGGGGAATTCAATCTTCTGGCAGATGGACTCACTCAGCAGAGACTTCCCTCTACCAGCAGAGTGTGAATGGCGATTACACGAAGACATCGTCTCCGTTTTCACAGAATGGGGCTTCCCAGAGATCAACCTGTTCGCAACTCTGGAGAACACCCAATGCCGAGATTACGCCTCCAGGTATTCCCAGAACCGCTTCAAGGGGAACGGTCTATGGATAACATGGTCAGGGAAATTTGTCTACACTTCCCGCCAGCCCCCCCCCCCACCCCCCCCCTTACTCCCCTTCTCAACAAGATAGTGCACAAGATGCACCAGGAACCAGTTACCATGATATTGGCCCCAATGTGGGCCCGCCAACCCTGGGTCGCTCATCTGATGGAGATGCCACTGTCTCCGCCAGTGAAACTACCCTGCCCATACAATTGTCACAGGACGGGGGCAAAACGTTGCATCCATGCCCACAGACCCTGAGCTTGGCAGCCTGGCTCCTGAGGTCATAGAATTCGGACACTGGCAACTCCCTCAGAGATGCATGGACATTTTCAGAGAAGCAAGGAAACCGAACACTCGTTACTGCTACTCTAGTAAGTGGAAACGGTTCGTCATCTGGTGTAACTCAAAGAGCATCAACCCTGTTGACTGCTCTCCCACACATATTGTTCTATACCTGACTCACTTGCTGGACTAAGGGTTAGTCTTTAATTCTATGAAAGTTCACCTTCCTGCACTCTCCGCCTACACTACGTCTCAACATAAGGTGTCATGGTGGAAGGTTCCAGTTATTAAAGCCTTCATGGAGGGAGTGAAAAGAATTCACCCTCCTATATCTAACCCAGCTCCCTGAACATTGTTTTAACCAGGCTGATGGGCTCCCCCTTCGAGCCCATGCATAAAGCGACCCTTAAGGATCTCACTCTTAAGACTGCTTTCTTAATAGCTATCACCTCCATTAGGAGAGAGAGAGCGCTTGTAGTTCACTCAATCTTAGATCCCTTTGTAACAGTTCACAAAGATAAGGTGGTTCTACGCACACACCCTAGGTTTGTACCGAAATTCATTTCAAAGTTTCATGTCTACCAGTCTATAGAACTACCAACGTTCTTTCAAAACCCATCAAACTTGGGAGAAAAAAGCCTGCACACACTGGATGTGCGTACGGCGGTCATGTTTTATATGGAAAGAACTGGAACACTAAGACTAATCAGTTCTTTGTCTCAGTGGTGGCAGGAAGAGAAGCAGATGCAGTTTCCAAATCCACTATATCTAGATGGATTGTCCAGTGCATCACTCTTTTACACTCTTGCTAAGAGAGAACTACCCTTCGAGCCTAGAGCGCATTGCAAATGTTCCCCTTGAGTCCATTTGCAAGTCGGCAAACTGAAGTTCTTTACACAACTTTACAAAACACTATTGTCTAGATGCCCATTCTAGATCTGATTCCCAGGTGGGACAAGCAGTACTAAGACATCTTTTTTCTACTGTTCCTTCTCACAACCCATCTCCAACTCCGGGTACTGCTCGCTAGTCTATGCACAGCATGTGATTCTAAGCAGATTAACAAGCATCAGAAGACATGCATTACTTAGCGTAAAAGCATTTCTGATGATTGTATCTGCTTAGATTCACATGCGCCCTCCCTGCCTCCCCGCTCGGGGTGGAAGGAACATACACTTCTTACTACTTTCTCTCTTCATGTACTCACTCACTATAGCCTTGGACTCCCTCATGGCAGAAAAAATACAATCGGAGGGACCTCGGCGCGTGAGGGATTTTGGGTACTACACACGTCACGATAGGGATAGTGTTTCAGACACGCCTATGCCGATGTCCCCTTTCGGTCCACGAAAGACAAGATGCAATACTCCGCGGTTACCACTGCATGTCGGACCATATGCACAGCATGTGAATCTAAGCAGATCCAATCATCAGAAATGCTTTTACAGTAAGTAATGCATGTCTTAATGGTGAGGATAATCCACCTGGACAAGGTCTGGTTAGTAACAGCCTGGCCTAATCGGTGTCCAGTGTACCCCACAAAGAGTTGGTTGTCCACTCTGACCCTGGACATCCTGGACATCCTAGAGATATAAAAGCTCAAAGCTCTCCTAGGGTCCAACCTATAAAGTCTCTCCTCTTCCTTACCAGGTTGAGGGGGAGGATAGAAAGCAGGAAGCACCACTTTCTGGCTCAGATAAAACTCACAGGTAGAAAGGATGGACGTACCCTCAGTACAAACCTATCCTTGTGGAACACAGTAAAGGGTGGCTTGGATGAAAGTACCTGCAATTCGCTCACTCTGCGAGCATATGTAACTGCAACCAAGAAAACCGTCTTGAAAGACAGTCTCAAAGGACAAGAGTGCAGAGGTTCAAACGGAGCACCCATCAGGAATTTCAAGACCAAATCGGATCCCAAAGCAGCAACTGAAACGGGGACGGCAGGAACACATTAGTGAGCCCTTTTTAGAAATTGGGAAATCAAACCAATCTTAAAATAAGAACACTCTTCAGACGAGTGCTTGAAAATACACAGTGCCGCCAGGTAACCTTTAATGGTACCCACTTGTAGACCCCTGTGTGCAAAAGAAAGAAAGCAAGCGAGATAGAACCATTGGAATGGAACACTGAAAAGATCGATATTGTGTCCTCTGCACCAGTCACAAAACTTACGGCAACAGTACAGGGATTTGTTTGCTGGCCGCCTAGCCGAAAGCAACACCTCCATCACGTCATCCGGGAGGTCCCAATCCTTATATCTCAAACTTTCCGAAACCAAACGTGAAGGTTGAGAGTCTTGACCTCTGGATGGAGAACCCAAAGCCCCCATCTAACCCCCCACACGCTCCAGGTTGCATCAGGAATTGGTATTTTTCTACATTTTTATAAGGTTTCTGTATCAGATGTATCAGTTTTGCATTTTGGTTGCATTTTCAAGTGATAGATTAGAGATAAAGGAGCACTCTCAGAAATTGCAAAGCCCCGACATCTTGGGCAGCGTGTGAAAGTTGCTATAGCTTTGTCAGTAAATCTTATTTAGTGTTGCAAGCATACTGGTTATGGAAATGCCTTGCTTGATAGCCGAGTGAGAAATTAACTCACTCTTAATGTAGGTTAGTGGAGAAAGGCACCGTAAAGTAGCATAGTGATCCAAGTGTGGCATGAAGTTCTCCTGTACACGGTGTAACACAAATTGAGTTGTAAGTGGTGGTTTTGGTTTCAACTATTCATTGGTCGGTGTCTGTACCTACACTTTTGGCCCTTTTTGTTGCTACATTGTATTCCAAATGTATATAACTATGTGTTACTGCTCTGAAGCAATCTATATTGTTTGAGGATGTAGGGTCAAGTGAAGATATTTAAAACGGTCAATAGAAAGGACAGTAAAAGATCCTATCCCCTCCAGCAGAGGGATTGAGATTTGTATAGGAGCTATAGTTTATAGGAGGTGTTGGAAGTGTCATATTAATCTGATGAGTGAGAAGTAGTAGTGACCACAAACTAAACTTAGCAGTAAACCATGGTTAATCATTTCATGCACCTCCAGATGTGTTGGTTTAAACTCCCATGATGATCTTTTATCACTTAAAATGCTGTCTGAGGCCAATGGAGCTGGAGTACAACACGTGTGGCAGGCCACAAAATTAGTATCCATGGACATGAGTATTGTAATAAACACTGTCCTTGTGATACATAAGTGCTACGCTACATGGTCCTTTTTTGAGTGTTTTTGTGTCACTTATAAACAAGTTCATTTTTAGGACCGCAAACTCATCTTTACGCAAGACCTGCATCTCTGCTTCTTTGCATGCTCAAAGATGAATTTTTTTATACACATTACGATGGTACCACTTTGCTTATGTTTTTCTCCTTTGTTTCTAGCATTTTCCTCATAGATCATGCCTGGACGTATCGCATAGAATGTGCACGCCAACAGCTTCTGCAGATACCTGGATTGCTCCACCGGATGGCAAACCTAATGGGAATTGATTTTCATGGCGAGGTTCCAGATGAGGGAGTCATTGAGGAAGTACTGAAGGAAATGTGGAAGTACAACCAGACCTACAAGCTAGCCCACGGGGTAAGGGTAAACTACCTTATGTATAGTCCTGTTTTTCAACTATTTGTTTTTGTAATACTGCTTCAGTACATGGCATTGTAGACACAGTCTACCTGTTTGTGGTGGCACAGTAACCCTTTCTGTTAAAAAAATGATTTAGCAGAATGATCAAACAGCTACATATGTGAAGTCTAAAATTGTTTCAATTAAAATTTATCTTTTGTGATTTTATTTCAATTTTGTTAAAAATTTCAAGGGATTATTTCCTGAAAGTCTGTCTGGCCATGTCAAAATTGGTAAATGATTGATATCTTAGATCTCGGCCATTACGTGTTGGGTGGACCTTTTACTTGAAATACCACCTTTGCTTGTAGTATTTCTGCCTTGCTCAGGGTTTACCACTTGCATAAGTGTTGTTTCTGGAATATACCAGAACATATTCCAAAGCACCACGTCCTTCAGTGGTAACTTTGTAAAGCATTTTTGAAATAACTTTTTTTTATCCATTCTAACCTTCATTGTGATTGTAGAAATGGATAATGTACAGTAGTGCCTCATGCTACTGTGTGTATCAATGCATTTTTTATGCATAAAGCGGTCAATACTGACCTTTTTATTCATGAGATGACTAAATTGATGGGGCGGGGGCATCGAGGATGCCTACCTTTTCATTCTCTTACCATGCCCATTCTAAAAATGTTTTCTCTGTATTGATAGTGCCCGCACTTCCCTTCTGTACAGTAAAAAAAATCACAAATATTTCGATCCTACTTGGAATTTGCCCACCAAAGATGGTGGGAAAAAAAGGTTGACCTGAGCAGAAATCTACCAGAATACGTCATGCTGCCAGAGGTAAAACCCTAAACACAAAATTTAGCGGCTGGTAATTTCTGTGGTATTTTTCAAATCCCACTAAAATGATCCTTGCAGCCAAATCTTAATGACCACCCAAGTCTGTTTAATACACTGTAGAATAGTCTTTTTTCATCACACACAAATACTGCTGTTAAGCCATTATCCCTTCTATAACAGGTTATTGTGGGACTTGCTGTTGACTTTACTGGACAGTAGTTACCTACTATGAAGTGTTTGTGATCTACCTTTGTATTAGCGACTCACACATGATGCACCTTTAGCAGCAATGTAAGACCCATTGTCTTGTCGAGCTGCCTCTGAGGAATGTACAATTTATTTTGTACCCATCGACAATATTGGCTAAAAGGCAAACACTGATTTCAAGGAGAAGTGCCAAAATGTCCGTTCATTGGCATTTATGAATAGCGAAGTGTATACTGAAATGGCCTTTCAATAAATGTAACTATTGTATAACATCAAGAAATTATACATTTAAGATTATATAAACACAAAATGCTCGATAGTATAGACTAACCTGTGGCAACATTTTTATTTGGGACAGTTTGAAATCTGATGCCTAATTGGTTGAGGGGTAGAACCAGTTGATTTGGGGTTCATCGAGCTCCAACAATGGATGTTTTAACTCTCACGTGTTTGAAAGGATGTCTGTCACTCTTCTCTATCACAGCACATTGTGGCCATGGTGTGCCAGTGCTTTACCCCCCATTTAGTGTCCAGGAGTCACCTGATGATGAAACGGACAACATGTTGAAAGGTTGTGTCTGGTGTGTATTTCATATAAATTGAACTCAAAATAGTGCCAATGTGTTGATGAGCTGGCCAAAACCTGATTTTAAAAAGAGCATGTTGTATACAAATGTTTCTGTGGTGCAGCATTTCAGTTGCTTCAGTTAAAAAATAATAATAATTCAAGAAGTGTAAGGTCCTGTGTGACTTTGTCATTTCCAAACCTTTTCTGAATATTCCTCAAGGTTCTTAGACTTCAGGTAATTCGATTATCTACAGTTGGTCAGCGTTTTTGCCAGACCCTTGCTTCTGGATAATGTTCAGAAAGTGCGTGACACTGTCCAATCTGTAGCTGACTAAATCCAGGTCTTGGGAAAGCTTCTGAATACATTTCTAGAGCAGACGTTTCCTGCTCCAGATGGTAAGATTGTAGCGATTAGTCAAGACCTTTGAGCCTTTTCAAGACAAAACCAGGATTGTCGAGATTTGGGTTCCTAAAGTACCCTAGGCCTACTCGCTCTAGCATGGGAGGACTTTGTTGGGGGCCTTATTGGCAGGGTAATAAAGTTTCCATTGCTTTTACAATAATTGCTTAGACTTTCAACTGTTTGACTTGTCGGCCTGTGTATGGCTTGGTTCCTTGATCTGCCGCTCATATTGATCAGTTTGTCTTGAACTTTCATGAGAAAAAAATCTTTGAGGAGAGTTGATCCTTCACCCCTCCCTTCCATTACTCAACTAGAGAGTTTAGACCCAGGGCAACTATTCTATGCTCATGGATGGGTTTCAGGATGCCCATTTTGAATGGGTGCAGCAAGGAAGGATTCGAGCAGTTTGTAACAATACAAAGCAAATGGATGCAGTTTTGTTGTTGGGCCTCAAACAACAATCCTTTGCTTGTTGGTCTAACATTGTATCACATAAAAAATGTTTAGTTTTCTGTTTACATTTTTCACCTGTTGGCTTTTTTCAAACCAGGATTAGAACTCTTTCTTTACAGTGTGGAGCACTTGTTCAGCACTGTGAAATCATGCGTGATTATCTAACTTATGCATTCTTAACCTTTCATGGATCACTTGTTTTAGCCTGTGGCTTATGGAGCAGGGCTCCTAAGCAGTTGGGAATAGGTAGTACTTGGTGTGTTTATAGATTGGGCACTTTTGTGTGCTTCAAGTAGGATTAAACATAGACCACCCGAAACCGGTTGATACACAAGTGGGGATGATAGGAGGCTTCCTGCCACAAAAGAAGCCAGAACTGTAGGGTGACTCAGTAACCATAACATCTACCCCTTGGTTCAGTCTACACAGTATGTTGTACTAATAGTTATTTTTAGTTATACTTTTGATTGGGGTATATTTTCCTCCAGTACAGGCTAATAAAGTTGCCTTTGCCATAATACTGATTGGGATTTTGTCGTACCTCGCTTTTTAATACTTCAATGAAGTGAGGCTTTATGCGTTGGCCATCCTGTCCTTAACATGATCCAATAATACCTGGGCTGCCTGACAACAAATTACCATCAAATAAGAAATGTAAAAAATATAATTTTATAGTCCTTTTTCTATTCACTGTTAGACCAGCGGCACACCAGCACATACTAGGGATACTGTGTAGTATAGGCAGGGATTGATAGAACTTTCTCTGTCCTTCTGTCTTTCTTACCAGGACATACCCAGGTAATGGTCTAGATTTAAAGATGACCCAGGAAGTATTTTTCTCTTCAGATTCGCTACAGGGTGGAACCAGCTTCTTTTGAGACATCCAACACCAGACGGCTTACGAGTACTAGCCCTGCTCAGCTGAGCCTAATGTTTGGGCTTGACTACCCCCCCATCCCCTATTTCACCAGAGAAGCACCTTCTCCAGTGAGTCTTCAATCATTCCCTAAATGGAGACTGGGACTGCCACTAGTTATCTTTTCACGTTTTAGGTTTTTCCAGTGAGCAGGACAACCTTCCTGGCTGTGACTGCAGAGCTACAGTTTGGGCCCGATCGTTAACTGGGGCCTGTACCGATCTGGTGGTACCATAGCCTCAGGACCATATCCCACGCCGAAGCCGGTCTGTCCCTTCCATTCATTCCTATGAGAGGCTAACTGATAGTTCAGCTGTTCCAGATAACATTGCATCGCTGGGGGTACTGACTGACAAATTTGGTACCCAACTACTCTATTGCCATTGGACATGGTAGGGATATGACCTCTGGAAATTAAAAATATTCCTCTTAATATTCCTCTTAATAAAGTTTCCTGCTGTACCCTATGCTTCATTATACCTACATTCAGCAAATGTGAAGTACTATGTTTCAAACCTACCAATCCCTCTAAACAAGGCACATGGAAAGCATGTAGCAAATTAGCTGTGCTTTGTGGAAAACTAATGCATTGGTTGAAAAGTTGAAAGCCAGTATGTTACCTTCCTTTCAGACCCTCCATCGATAGTTCACAAAAGAACTATCGCTAGTCATGACACAAGGTCTGTACAAAATGTAGCATGACTGGTCGTGCATGTGTGCGCTAGCTGGGTTGTTTCAAAAGTGACTGCTACACGTTTACCAGTGTGTATGAATCGGAGCAAAGTGCTGACATTGACATTGCAGGAAATTTATAATTTGGTATGTTGGTGGCTGCTCAGCGCACAAACGTTTACATCACCTGCTAAAATGTGTGTAACCCGCAGGTCACAGAATTAAATGTCATTAAAGTAGCTCAGTGCATGCTTGATGAAGGCAGTAAGTGCTACTGGTTTCCTGATCGTCACAGCGTTCCATTTCTAGCATTCTGCTTTTAGGTTGCAGGTAGGAGCAGTGTATTGATCCGAAAAAGGTTCATTGTGCAGACTACCTCTGCACCAAATGCTTCATATTTTCATTCATAGCATATTATATTTGAGTTTGGGCCTTGGAAAGGGGGGTCGGCATGGTGAGGGGAGCGGTGAAACAAGGGAATAGGGAGCTAATTGGGGAGGGGAAATTGGGCAAGGGGATCTACAAGCATCCAGGTTAGCAAATAGTCCTGATTAGATCACCCAGTCTGGGCTAGGGTAGGATGGGGAGTGGAGTGTCTGGAACTAGGTTTTAGGGGGAGCTATTATATTAAGAGGAGGGTATTGAGCTCCTTCCTGAACTGTAGAAGCGAGGGGGCAAGTCTGATGTTCTGAGAGGAGATTCCAGAGTCTTGGAGTAGACGGAGAAGGCCCGTCTTCTGCTTCTTTACTTCTGCATCAGCAGCGTTCAAGACAGCACATGCCTTACTTCTGATGGTTCGAAAGCCTCCATAGATGCTGAGATTCTCAGTCTGGTAGCTTGCGGACTGCAGGGTGATGGCCTTGTAAATGATACGGGCTTGCTGTGGGAGCCCTCTACAGTTCGATGAGGGCTTTACCTCAACAGATTCTTTTAGTAGCATCTTAAAACCGGTATGTAAACTGCCATATGAAACTTCATCTTTGCAGTGAACTCGAGCATTGACGTTTCCTGCATATTGTTCTTCATGAAGGGCAGTGAGTGTACATAAACGGTCAGCCCTGCACTTTTCTTTAATAGTAATCGAGCATAGATGGGTAACACTAGTGAAGCGATGCAAGCATGCAAACGCCCACCTCTTAACACCAGGACTTATTCTGCATGGCCCCTTCATAAGTGTTTACAGTGACGCCTGCATGTCCTTATTGCCCCAACACCTATTTTTACCATTATAAGGGCCCATCAGGCCCCCCCACGAAGGCCACATTTTCATTTGGAGCCATACTGGCATACTCCTGTAAATGTTTAGGCTTATTTTTTAAGCTCCTCTTAGCCATCAAAGGCATTGTAGAGCTGTACAACAGGAAGGCATGACTGCAGACTTTGGCAGAGATACTGCAACAATCTGGGGACTTTTAGTATTAGTAGTTTGGCATTTCTAGTATGCCTTGCTCCGTCTGGAATCTGTAAATTCCATTTCAAATAGGCTGGCTGGTCTTAGAAAATGCAGCACATTGTTAAAAGAAGTATCCAAGTGAACCAACACCCAGTGAAAGAAACATCAAAGCGGAAGAAATGTAATCAAATTAAACTGATTTCTAAATCTAAGTTTTGTGGCGGGTCAGAAGAAGGACATGGACACTCTGAGAAAAGAATAAGGCATATCTTTCCCTAAGACTACAGGGTTTTGCTACATACATAACTAAGGTGCTTGTCGGTAGTCGGTGAATGGCCAAAAGGAATAATTCTGCTGTCCAAAACTAGCCTTAACCTAAACTAAGGTCATGAGAATGACCCTCTTCTCCTGATTTGCTTGTGCAGTTGTCGTCTTTCTTTTTGTTAATATACAATTTTTAAATGGTCTCATTACTTTCTTTATCAATTCACGTAGTTCTCTCAAGCTATTGTTGGCTTTTCTCTACTCTTTAGAACTATCCTTCATTAACCTTTGTTGAATCTTTGGATCTGGGTTTATGGACTCTTGGAAAGTATATTTCCCTGCGTGGCTCTTGCTCGCCAGACAATGATAGTTCAGGTCTTTCCAGGCTGATCTCTTTTGTATAATATTTTCTTAGGCGTTTCTGTCTTTCAGTTCATAATGCTTTCTGTTGTATTCCACTCTTTCCTTGTTGAAAAATGTGATCATTTCCCCTTTTCCCAGGCTAGTGATCGTCACTTGTACTGCGACGAGTATCTTTGATTATACAAGTCTCTTTTGGCCTCCCAGTCTTCGTTATTTCCCCATTACCGTCACTGCTTCAGGGGAACTTCTCTGGAGCCTGTATTGGCTTGGGAGCTTTTACTTTGTTAGTTTGCACGGCCTGCTCGGTTTTGTTGCCGTCATCTTCTTGGACTACTATTTTTCCTTCATCTGGTCTAGTTACCTCTACGGGTAATCAAACGGTTTGCTGCGGTTTGCGCTTGGTGGTGTCTGCATAGTTGGTTTGGTAGTCTACCCACCGCTAACTTCTCGTGGTTACTCCACCACTGAGGTTTGGGCTCCTGTCGCCCTCGTTTCTTAATTCTCGCACACGCTCTGCTTCCAGCGTCTCCATCAGCCATTCAGAGCCAACCGGCTCGTCAGTCTGTTTCTCTTTCGCTCCGCCTCTGTCAGGTGTTATATGTCCAGGGGCCTCCCCTGACTGCATATGCATGTCTCTCGTCTTTGTTTGGCATGTACTCCTCCTTCAACAGGTAACAAGTGATAGTATTGCCACAAAAAAAGCATTATTCAGTGGTTAATATTCAATGAAATCCTTATTTAAAAATGTCATCACCAATGTACATGCAGGTACAATTTAAATGCCATATTCTACAGTTCATATATCAATGTACTGTTTACCTGTCCTGTACTATTTAAATGTCCTGCAAGTTCAATCCAATTTTTAGTTCCCTTTTTGTCCACTGGAGGCTTTTCCGCTAGTTTTCGTTTACAGTTACCAGTGCCCGCCATTTTCATTCATCAGTGTTTCCGGTGAAGGTTCCAGGTGCAGACATTCCCGTGCTCATCATGGATTTGGATTTTTTATTTCCTTTTTTTTCTAGATTCTTTGGTTTTTAGGAATATTTCTTCGGGACACATTTGGATCACTGGATTTTTTGGGGGATTACGTTTTGGAACTGGATAATTTTTGTTTGTTTTTTTCTGCTTTCTTTTGATTTTAGAGTGCTTTCTCAGGACACTGTTTGGATCACTGTATTTCTTGCAGGAAATTGGATTTTATTCACTTTTTCATTTGGTTTTTCTTGTAATCTTTGTATTTTCTATTGCTTTTTCTGGATACTTTGTTTGGATCGCTGGATTAATTTTGGGAACTTGGATTTCATCACGCCAGTTGGGATGCCCATCAGGATTTTGGATCGATTTTACAGGATATGGTTTTTGGATTGGTGTATTTCGTCTTGGAAATAAAAAAAACATAACTTTTCTATAGGGCGCAACACTTGGAATGATATTTACAACGTGAAGTTTGGTAAGTTTAATATGTATTCCTTAGCTGTGGTTTTGTAACTACTTAAGTCAATTTTTAATATTTTAAGTGAAACACATGTGAAATGGCATTTTTGGGCATATTTATTTAACTATAGTTCATTGTAACGACTCCGCCTCTGACAGAGCTTTTAATTTTGCTATTTTCTTTTAAATGTCCATTTTGGATGCCTCTTGCAAATGGCTGTGTTCTGTCTCGTGAAGTACATTAGCATTTGTAAACATGATTCAGGTTCCTTTTTGTGCTGATGCCAGTGGTATTTATTTATTCAACAATGTAATTACCTACTCCAGTGTTTTCATAAGGATGCTATGAAAATTATATCTCTATTATTGCACCACTATTTTGTGTTTCCAGTATTTGCGTAACAATTCAATTACATATCCTTCAACATACTTGTGCCAGTTAATGGCGGTCCTCATTTAAAGGGGCAATTTCCTTTTCTTCTTTGTAGTGGTGTAAGTTAGTTTTCTCTTAAGTCAAGTCTTGGACTTGAAACCATTAGACATATTAGATTGTTCCATCTGTACCATCACGTGAAATGGTTTAGGGAGTTCCTCACTGGAAACATGAGTCTTTGTCCCCCAAGGGGACAGTCTCCGGCGAGGTCCCACTTGCCTCTACGCCTATGGTGGGCAGCGGAGCAGGCTCATCTCCCTAGCCTCACTGGGGAAGAGGGGAGCTCCCCCTTGGGGAGAAGGGACGAATTCCCTTGAGTCGTCAGTTTGTTAAAAAAAAAACAGCTATAACTTAATGGTATTAAACATTACAATGTGTTAATGTTTAATTTGGGTATGCAAATCATTTTCACTTTAGTAGTTGGCCCAGAGTGCTATGTAATTTTACTGCTGTTTATATTGTAATTCATCTTTCCACGTGATGTATATTTTTTTGAGACACAATTTATTGGCTTTGAATCTTGTTTTAACAAAGATTGATTAGTAGATTTGACAACCTGTAGGATGCAAAGTTGTCACTGTGGTCTGCATTTACTTGATGCAGCTGCTGTTTCATGAGTATGCTAGCAAATTATGCAAGTACTGATTTATATTTTCCCAAATTGCTTTTATTTTGTAGAGTGCAGAGGAAAAGGTTCCGGTGTGGTACATTATGGATGAGTTTGGCTCTCGTATCCAACATTCTGATGAACCAACATTTGGAACCGCTCCATTCTTCTATATGCCCCATGAAGTTGCCTATACTATCCTTTGGCCCCTGAGAGATCTGGAGAACGGTGGTAAGTTTACTTCTAGTTTTTTCGTATTATTCTAAATTGTCCACTATTCCCAATGCAAAAGGGTTTGTTTTTGGTTATGGAAAACTTGTAATTTTATGTGGTGATTGACCATAAAAGGTACTTTTTGAAAAGTATAGTTCCATTATTAAATTGGTACACAATCCTACATTACTATCTTGTGACCATACCAGATTGAATGTCGCTACCATAACGCTGTTTCTTTTTAAACCTATTGTACATTGCTGCTCCAGGCTATTAAAAACATAAATGTAAAAGTGAAAAGCCACATCAGCAAGGTTGTAAATACTTTCAGAGTGACGGACACCTGCTACATAGATTGTTATCCGAATGTACAAGTTCAGCTGGCCCCAGAAGTGCAGTTTGTCCTAAAATGTCTGAAGAGGTTTACTTTCCAGCTTCTAATTGGAAGACACTCTGCCAATAAAAAATAAAGTAGATGGGCTTTGAGTATTCAAGACTGCTTTCCAACGTTCACTTGCTGTTATAGGAACAACTTTGATTGCTTTGCATAATGTGTTTTCTTGCTCTTAAGATTTAAATAATTGAGTCACTTAGTCATGCTGAATTTACCATTCAGGTAAGTCTGATACAGAGATTACATGGCTTCAGCTTCCAGTCTCCCCTGATGTTCAACCCTCTGGTAATGGGGAAACCACACCTGGACAACGAACCACATCAATTGTGCTTTCTATGTACAATTATTAGTTTCCAAAACAGCACTTTAACTATAAGCGTTCAACAAGTTGACATAAACTGTCGTAGCTGTCGGTCGAGTTTTGAACTGATTAAGTAATTTTAGTAGCCAGTGCCCTATCCGAATACTTTTGTCAGTCAGGTTCTCAAGATATAAATGTTCCTTTGCACTCACCTGCAGTCTGTATCGACTCCTTTTCTTCCCCCTATAATTAGTCTGCCATGTCCATCTTGATACGTCAGTTTGCTAAATGAAGTTCTGGAATGTTGAAATTTGCTGGATCAGTGATTTATGTCATGGGAGAAATATTAATTATGGCAACAAGCTAGCTAGCCCATTGACTCTTTATTGCACCAGAATTGACTTAACCACAATCCTGTCTCTAAAGAACGGTACAGGGGTATTGTTTCTGTGGTGGTTTTGGTTCTCTGTCCACTGAGTGCAATTAACAATCGCTATCCTTCACATCAGCTTTTTCTAACATTAGTCTCTACAGTTTGGTCCTGAGGGATAGGAGGCCAAGAATAAGAGACCCACTCATCCAAAACCTTACTTCCATTCCCCCTTTACTCAGCCTGCACCTGATTGGTTTCAAAGGCCACATAAACTCTGGCCTTCTGTGCCCTCTGAAGTGAGCCATCTCATTCTGCATCCATCATCTGCCTGCCTGACCTTGCCGAAGTTCTGCTGCCAACTTTCATTTCTATTTGGAAAAACATTTCTGCTGATGCCAAATCTCTTGTTTCCTATTTGGCTAATTGTCAAGCAGTGACTACACCCCCACCCCCGCCCATACCAGATTGGCCATGGGAGTCATGTGCCTGCCCTCTTCCACCTTGATTGTAAATCATTTTGAGTCCATCCACTTTAATGCAGCCTCCACCCGCTGCCTGCCCAATGGTAATGGCGATCCACTCCCAACTTCGGTCACTTTTGGAAAAATAAATCTTTATCCCCTTGAGACCCCCTCTCCCCCTCCTCCACTAAGTCAGTTTCTCTCTACCAAGCCATTCCCCCCCAGCCCCAATCCCCCCCTTGTAATGTGCCCCTCCCTCGACCTCCAAAACCTAGAAAGGGTAAAATGTCTTTGCCTTGTCCCTTCAGACCCACCACCCTTTCTGCTCTGACAGACAGCACTACTACAGATTAGAGATGATACATTTACAAAGTATCTGATATATGTGCATCTTGTATGTGATTTATTTTTTACCACCACCTGGTATCCTCCATGATTGCATATTATAGTATTCTGCCCCTTCTCTTCCCCCCCCTATGATCTACTGTTGCAATATTATATTACATCCTTGCCTGGTGTAGTTATTGTGCTTACCTGCATTATGTGATATTTTCCTTCTGTAAGCTCACAACCTCTCCAATGCTGTTAACACTCCAGCAACCAGTTTGTATATTTACATTTTGCATCTTCTGTTATACATCACTTTACCTTGAAATATTTGCTGCAGTTCACTTTCCACTTTGAGTACTGCTCTCATTGATGTTAGCTCCACTGATGTCCCCTTGTGTGGTATTACTCTTTATTGATGTTTGTTCGTTAATTAATCTGTGTTCTGTTGCTCCTAATGAACTGTTTGCTCTTCCTAACGTAGTCTCTAACACTAGTCACCCGAACAATGTTGTGCTCCCACACTATGCCATGTGATGCTTTGCTCCTCAATGTGTTGCTCCTTAGATTTCCACCAGTGATGTTTTTTGCTTTTGACTTTGTTCCCTCTCGCACTCTGTTTCACAATATTTGCTTCTTTGGCTGTACCCTGTGATATTTAGATTAATTTGTCAAAAATCCCACTGCATAGTGTCAACACGGGTCCAAGACACATGTTCATTTGAACAGAGATTTCTTAAGGATATTTACAACTTTGGGGCAAAATGTTTTTATAGCTGCAGGACCATCCGTCTCAATTGCCATTTCAGACAACTACACTATCTTCCACAAGGGCAGACTGCTCACTAAAGGAGGAGGTGTAGCCATCATGGCTATTAGAGTAGTGCCCAACCAAGTATTCCGCTTTGGAGAATTGTTCTGTATAAAATTATCCCTATCCAATACCAGCACACTTTATATCAATACCATCTTCAGACCACCCGGTCCCCCGCTATTCTTCGAGGAAGATATTGCATCCCTCCTCTCAAATGACACTAAACCATTGTCCAGAATCATCCTCATAGGAGACCTAAACCTAGGCTTAAATGACATGTCGGATAACGCAATGACCCTAGCCAACTTGCCAAAGGCCGCACGCTAGACTGGCTGGCTGATTTGAATTGCAACACCCTAATCACCTTCAACTCCCTGTGCCCTCGGTCTGACCATAACATCATCTTGTTCACTATCCCCAAAAACATCCAAATTGTGTTGAGCCACAAACTGCACCTGCTTCCCTTCTCAGAAACACTTGCCACATCACAGCTGCAAACATACTCCCATTGCTGCAACCCTTAATAAACTACCAACACTGTCTTCAACTCTTTGTCCATGGTAGAACTCTATAACCAAACACTCCACCTAGCCATCAATAAGCTAGCTCAGTTGAAGACATGCAAACCCAGACAACTAGCCCACCTAAACTCCGGTTTCGCCCCTAATCTCAAAGCCTTGCCTGCCTCTAAGCGAGCTGCCGAGACCTAGTGGATACGGTCCCCGACAGCAGTCAACAAAGAACACTTCCTATCAACAGCCAAGTCCTACAGAGAAGCTATCCTCCTAGCCAAAAACTCAACCTATAACGGGCATATACAAAATGTGAGTTCTGGCCCAAGAGAACTTATCCATCCTGCGAGAACACGAATCACCCATCGGACCCCCAGATAATTGCCTTAAAGACGCCAGCTGGTGCACCAATATTCAAAAGGCAATGCTGCATAAAATGACCCTCCTCCAAGCCAAAATCGAGTACAAAAGAAATCGGCAACAGAAATATAGTCCACACCTTGTCCTCCACCTCCACTCTCCCCCATCCCCTTCAACTTCTACCCAGTCTCTGCGCTACAAGTCACCAAATTCATCAGAAGCCTGAAGCCATCCAAATGCCAAGGCGATATTTGCCCCGCCCCCGTCATAAAGGACTGTGCGGTGGAGCTTGCCCCCTTCATTGCACCACTCATTAACAACTCCTTCTCTTCAGGCAACATTGCCACCAACCTCAAAGATGCGTGGGTCACCCCCCTCCTGAAGAAGACCACACTATACCCCAACATTCCCACTAACTACCGCCCCATTACGACCCTGCCCTTCCTAGTCAAAATACTAGACAGAGCAGCGCTACTTTTCCTCCAAAGCCTCAACCTGGATAGGATCCTTCCTGTCCAACCGAACAATGAGGCTCTTCTGCAAGACCACTGCGGCTCCACCAGCTCTCGTCACCTGTGTAGTCCCCCAGGGCTCCTGTATCTCCATACACTAACATTTTCACAAAGCCTTTCTTTGACTACTGGACGATTAGGCTGTCCCCTACACTAAGCGGATGACACCCAAATCCTCCTGCCCATCTCTGGGAACTATAATGCTGACATTAATGCTCTGAATAAAATAAACCAAATAATCTAAGTATGATGGCACAACATGGAATAGGTTTAAACAATGAGAAAACAGAGCTACTCCATGTAGGAACTCAAACCCGACCAAATAAACTACATAAGGACTACAAATACTTCACCATAGACAGTTACCCTATCCCAGTCTCCAAAGAAGTAAAAACGTTGGGGGTCTACCTGGACACTCTGCTCTCTAACAAGACACATGAACGCAATCACCTCCGCAGCAGCATACACTACAACATGTATCCATGCCTGCAGGCCGTTCATCACGATAGCCAGAGCATTGGTTCTCTCCAAAATGTGTTACTATAATGCCCTCTTTGCAGGCTCAACCACCCGCAATATAGAAAAAACCCAAGTAATCCAGAACAATGCCATAAGAGCAGCCCTGAACATACCCAACAACACATCTAGTATGCCAGACAGACAACCCACTGGCTGCCGGGTCTAGATCGTATTGTGTTTAAAACAATTAACTAATGCATACATGCCTGGCCAAAACAGCCCCTCTATACCTTGAACAAATTCTCAAAATCTCAATCCATTACACCTACCAGGACGGCCCAATCCCACCTCCTCTCCATCCTCGGATTCAAACAGAAAAGGCATGTGGCCGCAGCTTCCCATTGTTAGCAGCTCAACACTGGTACACTCTCCAGCTAGCATTAAGATCAGTGTCTTCCATTTGGTCCTTCCGAAAAGACCTCAAGACATGGCTATTCCCACAAGACCAAAACATTCCGCGGATATCACCTTGTGTGTACACCAACGCTCCTCTTCCATTTAACCAACCACCAGACCAGTGTTGAATTGTTTGCGTTTATCTGACAGTTGGGTGTGATATTATGTCCTTTATGTATCTAGCGCACAGATGCCACCGGGCTCGGATTGTACTACAAATGCTAAATTAATCAATGTAAATGCAAAGGTCTTAGTTTAGCTTGGAACTCCCAATCTGGGTTCTTCCCGGGTAGGTGCTCAGTTTACAGCCAATCCGTTCTTGAATTTTGAGTGTCCCTCGCACTTCTGGTCTCATGGCTTGCTGGTGTCTGGTCTATTCTTTTCGTCTTCGTTGAGACCTAGTGGGTCCTGGTTCTCCAGATCCACATGCAACTTCACGCTAGATCCACATGTGGCTGGCAATCTTGTGTGGCCCATTCGCTCAACCTCTACCTCCCTGTCTTGGGTTCCTGATTTTGTCCCCCAAGGTCCTTTCCCTCAAGTCCTCCTCAAGGGGATGCGGCATTCTTGTGCCTTTTCTTAAACCTCCTGCCCTCTTCTTTTGTTGCACCACCAGGCTCATTTAGTCTGTTGGTGGGTTTGCCTCTTCCTGACTCCAGATTTCTCTATTTTGCTCATCATTTTTGATTCATTATGTTTAACTTGTACTAGAGGTGGCATAATTATTCTTCATTAATATTCTCAAATACTCAGTTAATGTGACACATGAGTGTAAGGCACTAGTTGTCCCTGGAACCAAAAGTAACTCCTGGTAGCTATTTGTTTCAAGCTAATCAGGCTCTCCTAGACTAGAATTAACAGCTAAATAGCTCCCATCAATTGTGAATCCTGCACTATTGTCTTGCATTCGCCACACCATCCTACCATAGACTCTTATCTCTAATATTTTCTCTTCACCGATCATAGTCTTTCACTCTTGTTTCACCCCATCTCCATCTCATTATACCACACACAACTGGTATCTCGCGCTCTCTCTCTCTCTCTCTCTCTCTCTCTCTCTCTCTCTCTCTCTCTCTCTCTCTCTCTCTCTCTCTCTCTCTCTCTCGCTCTCTCTCGCTCTCTCTCGCTCTCTCTCTCGCGCTCTCTCTCGCGCTCTCTCTCGCTCTCGCTCTCGCTCTCGCTCTCTCTCGCTCTCTCTTGCTCTCTCGCACTGCCACACTCTCTCGCTCTCGCACTGCCACACTCTCTCGCTCTCTCGCACTGCCACACTCTCTCGCTCTCTCGCACTGCCACGCTCTCTCGCTCTCTCGCACTGCCACGCGCTCTCGCTCTCTCGCACTGCCACGCTCTCTCGCTCTCTCGCACTGCCACGCTCTCTCGCACTGCCGCTCTCTCGCGCTGCCACACTCTCTCGCTCTCTCGCGCTGCCACACTCTCTCGCTCTCTCGCACTGCCACACTCTCTCGCTCTCTCGCACTGCCACACTCTCTCGCTCTCTCGCACTGCCACTCTCTCGCTCTCTCGCACTGCCACTCTCTCGCACTGCCACACTCTCTCGCTCTCTCGCACTGCCACACTCTCTCTCGCACTGCCACTCTCGCTCTCTCGCACTGCCACACTCTCTCGCACTGCCGCACTCTCTCGCACTGCCGCACTCTCTCGCACTCTGCCGCACTCTCGCACTCTGCCGCACTCTCGCACTCTGCCGCACTCTCGCGCACTGCCGCACTCTCGCGCACTGCCGCACTCTCGCGCACTGCCGCACTCTGGCGCACTGCCGCACTCTGGCGCACTGCCGCACTCTGGCGCACTGCCGCACTCTGGCGCACTGCCACACTCTGGCGCACTGCCACACTCTGGCGCACTGCCACACTCTGGCGCACTGCCACACTCTGGCGCACTGCCACACTCTGGCGCACTGCCACACTCTGGCGCACTGCCACACTCTGGCGCACTGCCACACTCTGGCGCACTGCCACACTCTGGCGCACTGCCACACTCTGGCGCACTGCCACACTCTGGCGCACTGCCACACTCTGGCGCACTGCCACACTCTGGCGCACTGCCACACTCTGGCGCACTGCCACACTCTGGCGCACTGCCACACTCTGGCGCACTGCCACACTCTGGCGCACTGCCACACTCTCGCGCACTGCCACACTCTCGCGCACTGCCACACTCTCGCGCACTGCCACACTCTCTCGCACTGCCACACTCTCTCGCACTGCCACACTCTCTCGCACTGCCACACTCTCTCGCACTGCCACACTCTCTCGCACTGCCACACTCTCTCGCACTGCCACACTCTCTCGCACTGCCACACTCTCTCGCACTGCCACACTCTCTCGCACTGCCACACTCTCTCGCACTGCCACACTCTCTCGCACTGCCACACTCTCTCGCACTGCCACACTCTCTCGCACTGCCACACTCTCTCGCACTGCCACACTCTCTCGCACTGCCACACTCTCTCGCACTGCCACACTCTCTCGCACTGCCACACTCTCTCGCACTGCCACACTCTCTCGCACTGCCACACTCTCCTCCGTGTTCATCTCCAACATTCATCGTCTGCCTGGTTTCTTCAGCACTACTCCACCTGATCTCACTTGAACACCTTTCCATCTCTTCTGTGCTGGCGGTGCTTTTTTAGTCCAGCCTACACCTTTCCAACACTCTTCCCAGTCCCTTTTGGCCTTGCTGGTCGCATGCACCCCTTGGCCAGTCTCAACCTAAGCTGTCCGTCTGGGGTTGGGGATTCTCCTGGAAGGTTTTAAGGGCTTTAGCCCCACCCCTTTTTATAAACTCAATTTGCAGCATGGCAGCCACGTTCTTAGGCTGCTTGTTTTCCTTGTTGCTTTCTGTGCTGATGAGTTTAATTTCCAATTGTGTTTAGGAGGGGATTTCATTGTCTCCTGCTGTCCGTTCCCGCTCTCAGTTCGATCTTTGCTCACCCATTATTTCCCTTGGGCCAGTCTTGGTTGTACCCAGGTGCATTTTGTTTTGTGGTTGTGAAAAAGACAGGAGCACTCTGGCCAGAAGAGAGGCTGATTGGCATTGTAGAAGATGCAGGGTACTAGCAGTCCTGTGCAATGCACAATCGAGGGGTAAGGCCTGGTGCTCCTCCTGGCAGGGTTATGACCCTGACTCAATCAGACTGGTCTCGTTCCACCTCTTCAATTCCTGCAATTTTTTTCTTCCTCGTTCTGTCTACAGGTACCACAGTTAGTTGCATGGCAATTCTTAACACCACTCAACCCGCTTAAATAATTCCCATGGCTGTTATTGGCCACACCCCTGGCACAGTCAAATGTTTAATGTTTGCACCTGTGGATGATGTACGTTGTACCGATTGCACTTGTTAACATGGCCCTGATATCGGTAAGCAATCTCCCAACGTTGCACAGCAACGTGGCCCATGACTTCTTTAAGCTTGTCTGCCATTTGGGATTACTTATTTGTGGTTCGTCCATGGCCGTTTGGACCATCCACACAGAGTTCTGCAGATTGGGCCAGCAGTTTTCCTGACCCCTTCGGCAAGCTGCAACCAGGGTCAACCACATCAGTAAAGCCTCCTACTATATTTCATGATGTACGTGGTCACCTTGGTGGAGGCAGTAGAATAATTTAACAGCCTCAACAGAGCAGCAACTTATTCTTGACAAAACTGGCCTCTTTCCCCAACCCACCCCTTGGCTGCTCTTTCCCCAACCGACCCACTCCAGGCAATCCCCTCCGCCGGCCGTCCCTTCAACACAGTAAAAAAAATCCTTGGATGAATCATGGCACGCAGACCTTACCATATCACACCAGACCAACTCTGACAAAATGCTGCTACCTACACATGCTTTTTTTCCTTATCTGACCTACCTGCACAGTCCCCGTAATCGTTATCTTCCTGTAACACTTATACTGCGCTAACGCCCTATACCTGGGGGGGCCCCGCATCACTCCAATATGTACAAAACACCACAGCTGGGCTCCTCTTTGCCCTAGGCTCCAGTGAACACATCGCACCCACCCTCCGTGCCCTTCACTGGATGCGATGACTCGTCTTCATGGCAATGCGCATCACTCACCGATCTCTCTACAACACAGGACCAGAATATTTGCAACCTAACATTACAAGGTAAAGGCCCATCAGAAACCTGATATCAGCCGCAGCATTCCTCCTAGTCATTCCAGGGGCAAACCCATCCAGAATAGGGTGCTCGTCCTTCAGTCCAGGCATCCACCATCTGGAACTCGCACTCACTTACCATCTGGCGCATAGATCACCTCCTTTAGGCATCCTGACAGACGTAGTCCATCCCCTGTGTGAACTATTGCCCCCTCCCGACAGGAGTGCTAGGGTACCTGATGAGTCGACCAGGTTGACTCTAGTTACCCGCGGAAAACGTCTGTCTGACACAATGAGAATCCCTGCAAGGCATCGCTCCAACTAAGTCTCAGCCGTGCTCCTCTACAACGTCTTGCACTCCATCACAATGGCAGGGTTCGAAATTGAGGGTAGCTGGGAGCGATTTAGCTCCAGCTTATAGCCTAGAAGAGACTGGTTAGCGTAAAACCAATAATTACCAGGAGCTACCGTTTGGCTCCCCAGGCCAACTGATACAGAGCAAACACAACTGTGATTTTAGCGCTGCGCATTTGAGACGATCTAAAAAGAAACATTAGGGCACATCTGTATGACATTAAAAGCAAAAGGGGTCAGAAATAATGGATACAATTATGCATTTGCATTTTATGTAGAAGTCAGATTTGCATAACGCTATGTACTGGCTCCTTGTTTCCCAGCCGTAGCTCCTGGTGACTGCTCGATACTGTGGAGCTGCTTGTAGCTTCTGCTTATCCAATCCTAATTTCGAGCCCTGCAAGGAACGTAGCTGTAACCTTCCCATGGCATGGTCACTCGCCCCCATACATCTGCAATAAACACCTGCTCAACTTCATGCACCCAACACACATCACTACTTAAAATAGAAAACGGCTGAGTTCCACGATATCAATTGGGTCCAGCTATGCATATAACCATTCTCCTTGCCTTTCCGACAGTTCGCCACAGCACCCACCCTCTCCCGAGTTCTGTGGGCTGCTAGTATGGACCTGGCCATTCCCCACTTAACTTGGGCTGGCTAAAAATGCACACATGCATTTTACAACCCTACCTCCACATCTCGCATCTGACCACGGTCCTCCTTGGGGAGTTCACACCCACCGCACTTCAAGGCCATAATAATGGCAGTAGGTGCTATACAAATGGCATATAACCTAACCTGTATGGATTTCTTAAAGGGACTAGAAACCAGCAAGTGTGAGAGCTGTGAAAGAACCCCTGCCTCAGGCACGAGGCAAGGAGGAGTGTTCCAAGGAATCCCCTTATGTATATTCTCCAGGACCAGCATCACTTGGCAGATGTCTGCATCAGATCCCCATAGTACCTTTCTGATGCTTGTGAATCGGCTTAGAATCAAATGCTGTCCATATAGTCTGACATCTAGTGGTAATCGCAGAGTATTGCATCCCCCCTTTTTTTTTTAAAGGAACCTGGACATGTCTGTAACACTATCACTAAGGGATGTGTAGTGTACCCCTGATCATCACACGTTGAGACCTCCCCCGCCCCACATTTTTTTTCTTCTGCCATACTGGCCAGTAGCTTTCATGCATAGCTTGTGTTAACAAGATTTATTGCTGTTTTCACGTCTTTGATGCATCCTTTCGATTTCATAGACAACCGGTTCCGGTTTGTCGCCCTGCAAATCGCTGATTGAATTCTCAATGCATGGTGGTGTCCTTAACCTTCAGGATTCAACCTGTACAGTAGGGAGACTGGAAACCCTGCTTTACATTTCTCTTCAGAGAATGCCTTTTCTTCCACCCCCCCGCCACTCTTCTTTGCCTTGTCTGGGTACTCTTTTTCCACTTCATGATGGAGAGAACTCAAAAATTGTGCCCTTCCTGTAGTCAGAGGTTTCTATGGAAGGATACTCCCAAGTAGTGTAAACTCTTTACCTAACCTCGATGAGAAACATTGCAACGCCTGTCTACTCTTTAAGCAGCACACAAAGCGGTGGGCAGCCTACGCCATGCATTCAGAGTCCCGTTCTCCCGCTGGCAACAGGGGGGCACATTCTCGCACCACCAAGACTAAACTCACAACCCCTCGGCCTCCTTTGACGATACTGTTGTAAACGCCTTCGGCACCCTCAAGCACAACAGTTTCGGCGGGCCTGGTGAACCTGATGATCCTCGGCCTGCTGCACCTCTGCTGCTGCATGTGGTGCATGGTCCGAAGTCTTCCGCATCACAAGGTGCCTCCCCTAAGGTTTTGGCGCCTGTTTCCAACATGTCAAAAGACGCATTGAAACGTGCTTCTTTAAGCCAAACTAACCCTAAATTAAGGAAAATAACACCAAGGCCCTTTACCATTGGGACTCCCATGGTTCTAGTGCCCAGGCACCCTTTTCATTGACTCCAGGCTATACCCAGGCCTCAATTATCATTCCTTACAGGGCCCCAAAGGCCCTATTCAGGAAGACTTAGTTTTCCCACTTCCAGAAACCTGAACTACCAGCTCCTTGACTAAAGAAAGGTTTGAGGTGTGTACACTAGCCATATGTGCTAATAGTTTAAAAAAATCACTTGAAATTATAAAGATTTGCATAGAATGTGATGGTCCTTTTTATTTCACGTCTTTTTGGACTTCGGTCTTCCCAAGAGCCATTCACTCTACATCGCTTCAAAGCCAGAAAAATGCAAAGTAAGGCGCTATACAAATGTCAAGTAACGCAATAGGCCAACCATGCACACACCCACCTTATGATCTGCATTTATCCACACAACAGCAAAAAGCTCTTGCCCTGCTCCCTCTTCTACCCACCCTATTCTCCCAAAGAGACCATAAATATGACAGTGGATGTGCTGTAACAACTGAGTAATATAACCTGCCGATTGGATATTTTGATTGTATGGACAATTTGAATTAGTACTAGATTACATCTGTATAATTATATTTACAAAAGTGTGGAAACCCCTACACGGAGGACAAACATGGTTCAAATAACCTGATATGCGGGGGTGTACATCACAGAGGAAGGTCTACTACCACGTTACGTTTCAGCTCACTGCACCCTCCCCAGAGATGAAATATCAATTTGCATATCAGTTTGGTGCCATTCACAAGGACAGTCCAGCACCAAAATGCTAGGCAATTGTGCTCTGAGCAAGAGTTCCATCAGCAACACCACACACATTCTCAATAGAGGGGCTCCCACAATTGTGTATGTTTCGAGACTTGGGTGTTAGTCATTATGGGTAATCCAGATGTGGACCACTTGCTCACTTTGCCATAGAGCTTCTTGAAAGGAATACATTTCATAGAACAGGTTATTTAAACCATGTTCGTTCTCGGATGGGTCTCTCAATTTTTTATAGCTATATAATTAGGTAAAGACATTAAACACAAATCCTTACTCTGCGTTTTGACTTCTGCTGATTAATTGGTTCTAAGCATTATTGAATGTTATGAGTAAAGTGTAGATGTGCTCATTGTTGAAATGTATGTAGTTGGGCAAGTCAACTGTATGAAATGCAGTTATTCATTAAAATGCATAGTTATCTAATAAACTACATTTGTTATTAAGATTGGGTTTGATTGCAGTCCAGATTATTTTTAAATGATTGAATTGACAACTCAAGCGCCCTGCCTTCCCCTAGGTGGATCTTATTTATTTGAGCATTTATATAGCGCACAAAACTCAGAGGTATCTAGGTGCTTAAAACTTGGAGATTGTTTACAGGCATACATTTCACGTAGTCAATGAGGCACGGTGAGGAGGTTACAGAACAGGGTACAACGCGAAAAGGTGGGGAACATACGTGATTTGCAATCTTGATGTACAGTATACAATTTGCAATATTGACATACAGTATACATTGTTATTAGGGTTTACATTGTTTACAAACATGTACACAGGTTTCCCGGGCGGTAGTAATTTAGCTGGATTGGCAGGCATCTTCTATGAACATCAGAGTTTTTAGGTTTTTATGGAAGGACCATAAGGGCGTGTCCATTCTTAGTGATGTAGGCAGGGTGTTCCAGAGTTGGGCAGCAACCACTGGGCAGCTAGATCCACTGGCCTTCTGTCTCCTGAATCTTGGTGTGATTTGGCTGGTGTGGGAGGAGCAGGTAGGTCTTTTGGATTGGGTTTTTGCAATTTGATTGCAAAGGTATGATGGGGCAGTGTTCGAAATTACTAGTGTGAATCCTGAAACCTCATCTATGATGATGGCACTCGATGGCGATAACTCCAAAGAGGGTTGGTTAAATTGTGTAAGTGAGATATGCTGCTGCCTGTTGTTCACTGAGCTACTTGTTTTTGTCGCAAAATGCATACATTTTTCCTGATGCCAGCTATGCACATTAGAATGTGCTAGGGGTAGAGTTTTCGAGAAGGGGCGTGTTGACTCATGGGTGGATCTGTAGAGGGAGAAAAATTAGTGGTGCAATACGATACAACTTGCTATGTTTGAAAAAATTGATACTATTAGGGAAAGGATTGAAGCTAATAATAAAACCCATCTCCCAACAGATACCTTATTAGAGAAAGTCGAACAGATAGAAAGCCATGAACACCAGTTTGGCTTTAAATCGGTTAGTGAAACTTAATTAATGGAAATCATTGCCAAGCTGAAACCCACAAATTGTAGGGGTGACGCATGCCCAGCTATGGTAATAAAAGAATGTACGCCACAGTTGATGGGTGCTGTTAGGGAGAATTCTTAGAAATGTGCTAATTCCCTTCAACCTTAGAGACCCCTATATCTTTTTGCTGGACTTGAGAACTTTTAATTTACAACCTGGAGCGAGTGAGACCTTTCTCATGTATTTTTCTGTGATTTGGACTCTGTATCTTTTGACTTTGGAGTCTGACACACTCCTTTGGCATCATCTTTACATTGTGACACAAACCCTTCAGTGCAGTGGCACAGGGAAGTCTCTTAGATTTCCCAAAGGTTTGAATGCCTTCTCTTGGTGAAACAACTTTTTCCAAGAGCAGTGAAGTGAAATTGACTCTTACATTTTGTAACTTTCTAGACCCAGCTCACACCATTTTACAATAGGGTGCTGGATGGGTTACTTAGTATCTATCCCCTTTGTCTAGTTTTTCATGTAACATTTTTGTTACTCTTTCTACTGTTACTATTTTTACTACCATTGTGTGTTTTTACCACAGGCTGCAATCATAGCTGCAGTAAGGCACCCATGGGTGCCCTTTTTGTCAAAATAGCCCTGGTCGTGTCTTCTCACCATTTCTTGTTGGAAAGGTCCTTCTTGAGATTGACTCTGCACGCCAAACCAGGTTTGGTCCCTTTGTTTGTTTTGTCTTTGGCAGATTCCCGAGTGAAGCCCGCCTTTGGCTCCAGCGTGTCTGGCAGGGGCAGGTAGTGAGGGAGGTGCCCGAAACTCCCTTTGCTTAGTCTCTTTGGTTGCAGGAATGCACCCAAGGGTGATTGGCTGGAGGGCTGTCCTCAGAGGACGGCCACCTTGCTGTGTGATTGACAGCTAGGCTGCAAATGAATGGGAGAAACCTGCATAAAAGGCGAGGCTTTTTGGCTTCGAAGGAAGAGTCGACCACTGGTTGAAGGAATCCAAAGAAGAACTTGGAAGAGATGCCTGCTGCAGCTCCTGGACCGTTGGCTTGCCCGGTGAAGCCCTGCTGCTGTGCTGAAGCTCCGAATTTGCCTCAACTAGAGAAGGACAACTTCTCCCCTTGGGTTGGTGGAACCAATCGACCCCAAGACGAGCTCATCTGGAAATCCTGTCAAAGCTGGCTGTACTTCCATTGCTGCTGCAGGACCTGAAGTGCCAGGGAGAGGAACACCAGAATCGAGTGAGTGTCTTTAAGTCGGACCTGAGATCCCTCCAGACTCCCAGGAAGCAGGATTGACCAAGCCTGAGCAACCTCAACAGAGTGCTGGACCCCCGATGCGAGGAAAGTCTATAGTGGTATCCGAGAACCGCTGTGTTGCTATTTGCGAGAGCTATGAGGAGCTGAAACCGCAAAGTGCTGCTGATCTGAAGTTTGCCCATTGCTGCCGCCGACCTTCAATTTGTAGCGCAGGACTCCCCTGACGTCCTCCCTCTTGTCCCCACGACTGAGGCCCAGGAACAGGATCTGCCGACCTACACAGGAACAGAAGCCAGCTTGAACCAATTTCTTCTAACCAAAGTTACTGTAAAACTAGGAGGACTTGCCTCTTGTTGTGTAGCCTTGCTTGTTCTCAGTTGAGACTTGTCTTGGTTGCTTTTGCAGAGTTGCTTGCAGCTTTGCCCCTCACATGCCTCCCAGCTTGCGGCCCTACAGTGATTCTATATTTCTACAAAGACTTCTAAAACATTGTGCAAGACTTTTACTTATCGGCAAGAAGCACTTCAGTTCACCTAGACTTGTGCTCAATTAAC
Organism: Ambystoma mexicanum; assembly: GCF_040938575.1. Classification (NCBI taxonomy): domain Eukaryota; kingdom Metazoa; phylum Chordata; class Amphibia; order Caudata; family Ambystomatidae; genus Ambystoma; species Ambystoma mexicanum. Next base: position 114,791,983 of record NC_090936.1, on the reverse strand, counting down.
ATTGGCTGGCCTAGCTCCCTCTTCTTACCTCTGACTTTGTGTTTTACCTTTCCTCCAGGAAAGGGTTAGTTTACTTTGCATTGGAGGGTTAAAAAGTACTTGCCTGCTTCTGAATATTTGTTTAACCTTTATTTTATTCCCAAACCCTTTTCTTTGACACCAACTCAGTATTGCTCTAAATGTACCAGCAATATATTAATGTTCCCAGTGTCTAGTTATTTAAGTCCCCTCAGGGTGTAGGAACCACCTGTGTGCCATCCCAAATGGGTACTTCTTGAATTAGAGAAACTGAGTGTCTATTTTGGAGTGTATTTGTGTGTTGCTTATATATTGCTCCCTTCTGAAGGCTTATTGAACTGTTAGATTAATTAATTGTTTAATGAAGAAACCTTGAGTGTAAAAGTTTATTTGAATACTTGTCACTGTGAATCTGTAAACAAAACAAAAACCCTACTGCTCACATTGACCCTGCTTGAGATGAGCCTGGCTGCTGAGCCACACTACCAACCTGTGTAGTACAGACTTATACCAAAGGTTGGGTTCCTATTGCCAGGAGGTCAAGGTTGCTAAAGTCTCCCAAAGGGTACTGCACACAATCTTGCCAAACAGGTGCGCTCTGCAAATTTTATAAATACTTCATTTGCAGAGAATCCTTTTTCAGATGATTTAAAAAAATGCATGGATTACTCCATTAAATAAAAAGCCAGTTATCTGCCCAAAGAATGCTTTAAATCATCGCCCTATCGCAAACGCACCATTCTTGCTAAACCTCTTGGATCGTCTTGTGTGTTTACAAATGTCGATGTTTCTGAATGAAAACAACACCTAAATAAATGGCAATCGGGCTTTAGACAGGGACACAGCACAGTCGGCCCTACTAAGATTTAAAATCATGGGTTTTACAATATATGGATAAAGGATAAGCAGTGACGCTAATGCTGTTGGATCTGTCTGCTGCCTTAGATCTGGTGGATCATAAACTGTTCACCAGATTGAGGAAAGTAGCAAGATTCGAAGAGAATGCAGTTCAATGGGTCAAAGTATTTGAGTAAACGAGTCTGGAGCGGGGATGCTAAAGCAACTCCTATAGCTCTCAAATGCGGGGTGCCACAGGGTGCCTGCCTGTCAGACGTTTTATAATATATTTACATTGCCTTTTTTTATTTCCTGGAAAAAAGTATTATAGGTTTCATCAGTTTTGCAGATGACAATCAATGTGTTATTCCCATGACAGGTCAACATAAAGAGGATGAAAAAGTTTAAATGAAACCTATGAAATCATCCATTTCTGGATGAAGGAAAATGGCTTGTTACTAAATAAAGAAGAAACTGAGTTGATGGTGATGGGCACAAGAAATACAATTAATAAACTTGATGATGACTATAAACATTTCAAAATGGCTGGGTGTATCATAGAAACAAAAAAAGTGAAAACCTTGGGGTTAGTCTTTGACCAAAACCTGAATATGAATGCACATATAATCAGTCTTATGTCTTCTAAGGCCTATCCTATTAAACTACTAACCCAACTCAGACCTTTCATTTCCCAAACTAATTGTGAAACGATTGCTAGGGCTATTGTTGGGTGAAAGATAGATTATTGTGGTAGTCTGCTGGTAGGAGCAGCTATAAGTTATATGGCGCGCCTGCAGACACTTCAAAACACTATGGTCAGAACCATTGTAGGTCGTCGCAGAGGCTAGATGACGCCTGCGTTGGCTCCCTGTTGCTTCTAGGAGTCAGTTTAGATTACTCACCATTACCGATAAATGCCTTGGTATAGTGGGCCCGTGTTATTTAACCGAAACCCTTCAAAGAAAAAGTAACACTAGAACATTGATGTTGAACACTCTAAACCAGCTACAAATCCGGAAATATAACCTCACTCAGGTTACCAATAGTGCTTTTTTCATGACCGCTCCCAAGGCTTGGAATGATATCCCTTCTGGCCTTGGAGAGATTGACTCTTAAGCAATAAGAATCAAGACTTTGCTGTTTAAATAACACGTTTTGTACTGTTGATGCTCTGCCTAACCTGGATGACCTTTTGTTTGTTTTTTGTTGGGCCCTCACGCCTCCAGGTTTTATGGTGCGCAGTAAATTAAAGCAGGGATCAGCATGTTAGGGAGAATTCTCAGAAATGTGCTAATTTCCTCTACCTTAGACTCCCAGCAACTTTGCTGGATTTCGAGGGCTTAATTTTTCAACTTGGAGAGAGTGAGGCCCTTTTTCCCCACTAATCTATTTTAATGTGATTTTGATCTGTTTTTCTTCTGGTTATGGAGTCTGACAAATTCCATAGGCATCATCTTTTACATTGTCACACAGCATCTTCAGTGCAGTGGCACAGGTCTTGCAGATTTCCCCAAGGTTTAAGTACCTTATCAGGGATAAACTACTGTTTACCAGATCTTCCAATAGGGTGCTGGAGGGATTACTTAGTATCCCCTTTGTCTAGCTTCTCGTGTAACATTTTTGTTACCCTTTCCTCTACGAATGGCTGGTGGCAGTGGTTTACTTTTAACTACCATTGTTTTTATAGCGGGCTGCGTTCGCCGTCCACAGCAGAGCACCCATTGGTGCCCATTTTCTCAAAATGGCCCCGGTAGTCTTTTCTTGCCATTTCTTTGTGGAAAGGTCCTTCTTGAGATTTACTCTGCGCCAAACCAGGTTTGGTCCCTTAGTTAATTTTGCCTTTGGCAGGATTCATGAGAGAAGTCCGCCTCTGGCTCCAGGGTGTCTGGCGGGGCCAGGAAGCGAGGGAGGTGTCCGAAACACCCTGTGCTTAGTCTCCTAGGAGACAGAAATGCACTCTTAGGTGATTGGCTGGCTGGCTGTCGGGCAAGGACAGCCACCCTGCTGGGTGACTGACAGCTGGGCTGGAATGAATAGCCGAAACCTGCCTAAAAGTCAAGGCTTTTTGACTTGGAAGGCAGTCGACCACTGGATGAAGGAACCGAAGAAGAGCTTGAAGAGGACGCCTGCTGCAACTCCTGGACCGTTGGTTGCCCGGTGAAGCCCTGCTGCTGTGCTGAAACTCCAAATTCAGATCGACAGAGAAGCTCCTGCAAGGACGACTTCTCCCTTTTGAGTTGGTGGGACTAATCAACTCCAAAGTAAGCCAGCTGGAAATCCTTTCAGAGCTGGTTGAAATTCCACTGCAGTTGCTGCTGGAACCGAATAGCCAGGCAGAGGAACACCAGATCATGTGCGTTGCTTTTAAGCTGGGCAAGAGCTCAAGGAAGATCCTCCGGACTCCCAGGAAGCAGGATTAACCGAGCCCGAGTCCCCTCAATAGAGTACGGGACCCGAGATGCAAGGAAAGCTCATCTCGACAGCCAGAAACCGCGGTGTTACTATTTGCGGTAGACGCGTGGAGCTGTAACACTGAAGTGGCACTTATTTGACGGTTGCGAGTGGTGACCTTCCCATTGTAGTGCAGGAGTCCCCAGAAGTCCGTCCTCCTTTTGTCCCTACAACTGAGGCTGAGGAACACCAGGATCTGCAGAGCTGCAAAGGAACAGTCATCTGCTGCACTTTTCTTCAAGCTAAAGGTACTATAAAGTCTGAGAAAACTTAACTCTTTTTGTGCTACCTTGCTTGTCCTCGTTGGAGACTTGTCTTGGTTGCTCTTGTAGAGTTGTTTACAGCTTGTTTAGCTCACAAGCCTAACCAGCTTATGGCCCTTCTTTGATTTCTTCTATTCTACCGAGACCTTTTAAACATTGGAAAATGCTTTCTACTTACCTGCAAGAAGTGCTTCAGTTCACCTTGACTTTTGCTAACTTAACATTGGCTGGCCTGGCTCCCTGAATGACTCTTCTCTCTTCTGCTTATGTTTTTTGTCTTCCTTCCAGGAAAGGGTTAACTGACTTTGCATTGGGGGGTTGTTTTGAAAGTACTTACCTAGTTAAAAATAACTGTGTGAATACTTGTTTTATTCAGAACTCTTCAACTATCAGTGATCCTGTCACGCGGAACTAACCTTATATTAATACATGAATGTTCAATAGGCTTCCATGGAAATGTAAGAAGAAAAGGCTCAATCAGACCAAACCTTAGGAGACATTTAAATAAAAATAGACAAAACGTTATTTTGTTAATGAATAGATGAAAGGCATATTAAATCTGTTATTGCCCATAATGCATATTGGGTTTTTTTGCAATGTAAGTAAATTGCATACAAGTTAAAGTGCTACATTTATAATAGCCCATAGTACATATTGGGTCTGTCTAATCTGAAGAAAGGGCATATAAACTAAAAGTGCTATTAAAAACCTTAGAGTAGACCTACCAAAAAGGTCTACAACCTACTCGCACAATTGGGAAAGCGGGGTGCCAGATTAGTGAAGGGGATTGCGCGAAGGAGGGGACTGGCATTCACAAGTGTCTGTGGAAAGTTGTCTAAAACTATGCATATAAAATCAGATGATACATTGTTGAAAATGGAACGCAAATACACAATTCTATAAAATGGGTTGCTGTGCCTCTCTTCTCTTTAAAGCCACTCCCAAGAATATTCTAAGTGCAACAGTAATATATTAATGCTTATAGCACCCTAGCTATTGAAGTCACCTGAGGGTGTAGGTAGTGCCTGTGTGTCATCCCAAATGGGTAATTGCTGATTTAGAAAACAAATTGTATTTTTTAAGCATATTTGTGTTGCTTTATATTGCTCCCTTCTGAAGGCTTATTCTAATTGACAAATTATTTGTTTAATCAATAAGCCTTGTGTGTAAGAGTTTGAGTACTTGTCACTTTGAATCTCTGTAACTCCCCTACAGCTCACATTGACCCCTTTTGAGATAAGCCTGGTTGCTCAACACACTACCAATCTGTGTAGTACAGACTTATATCAAAGGTTGGGTTCCTATTGCCAGGTCAAGGTTGTTGTATTGCACCCAAAAGGTACTGCATACAATCTTGCCTAACACAGCAGTAGAGCGGTAAGGGTCCCTGGCGCATATCTGGATAGAGATTGGGGAGAAGGAAGAGTTTCTGTGCTGAATTATGAAAAAGGTTCTTGTGCAGCCTATGATAAATATACACCACCCTAGAGAGCACCCAGGATCCCTCTCCAACTGTGGAGAGTGGTCCTCTCGTTCATGTTTTTCCACCGATGGAGCATGGCCTGAGGATTCATAGACACGCAAACCAAGAAAGATACCGATAGTTTAAACCTATTCAGACCTCTAGGGGAGTTGAGAAATGATGGGGGTGGGGTGGTTTCCATGTACAAATAGCAAGACAGATGACCGAAAGTCGCGAGAAATGGAGATTTCCAAGTGCGTTTATTTCCTGTGCATATCTGCCCCTATTATCCTAAATGAGGTCAGACAGTGGCTGTAATGTCTGATTTCTTTTACAGGGCCCTTCTCCTTCAAACCTCTGAGATCCGTAAGTGGTGCTGTCCCAACTTTTTAATCTATACCTAAAGCCGTTCAGCCTTTAGACCCAATTAGTTGCTGTTGATAGACTGTCTTGGCCCTAAATATAAACTGGTTCAATATTAATCCTTGGCAAAACGTTTGCATAACAGCTAGTGGCTTTTTCCCAATGTTTAGTGCAGCTTCAGTCACAGAAGTGTTCTTGCAAGCTGGAAACATCTTGTCTGTCTTGGGTAGAATACATCTCCCATAGCCATTCCTAAGCATTAACTGAACTGTATTCCGCTCTTTAAGCAAATCATCTGCAGTGTGCATTGTAATTGTTGATCGGGCCAGACCAGCTTAAATGTTAAGTTCCTGGAAACAAATGCTGCTCAGTGGGTGAAGTTGAAAGAAATTTCACGGCTATGACTTCTGAGAATTAAAATAGAGTGTTATATATTTGGATTGGAATTGGTTCTTTTGGTTTGTGGATCGGCTGAAAGGTTAAAAAAACTAAGTTTTAACGGATTGGGTTAAAACCTAAAACTCCAGGTTAATCCCACTGCTCATTTGGAATGTGCAGATCGGTTCCATGTGATTACAACGAAAACGAGAATGACAAACTTTTTTCACGACCCTAAAATAACGTCAATTAGCGATTTATTTATTTTTCCCTTTGTTTTTATTTGAAGGGATCCCCCCCAATCCCCAGGTCCATAACCCCATCCGCACCCCCCCAAGTACATATATTTTAATTCGGTATTTTTCATTATTTTAGGGTCATTTAATAAATGTAGTTATTCCTAATTCGTTATCACTGTATACTGTGTAGATCCCTTTCTCCAGGAGGGAATAAGCTGAAACATTATAGCACTTCTTACAGATCACAAAGTACTTACGTTGAGCATTGAAAAAGGATGCGATCTAGTGATCAACTGAAGTCGTATTGATTACTCCACTGAAAAGAGGCCCAACAAGACCGACGTGTCTGTGATTTGCTGTTGGCATTCTTGTTCAGAGAATTGCATTTCAGTGGTAGGCTGTTCTCGTGGTTGTGACCAGACTGATGTTCAAATTGATCTTTTTTCCTCTGTAAAAGGTACACTGAACTAAAACGTGGCTCTAGACCCTCCTGAATTGGAACATTCACATTGAACCGGGTTTGGACATCCTTTGTTCTCAGTAGAGGGGCTCCCACAGTTTTGTCAAAATCGAGGCACAACATTGAACATTGACTGCAATAGTAGCCCGGCCAGCCAACCATTTCAATGGTGAATTTGCAGAGGGTATGAAGCAAAAAAGTAATTGGTGCATGGGTTGCAAGATGTGAGCGCAAATTTTGCTGATCCTGTGCCTCTCAGTTAAGACTAAAAGCATCTTGCCCAGAGCAATGGGGACTTGAGGCAGGTAGAGTGTGGGTAACTTAAGCCACAAACCAAACATTCTACTTGCATATTTTAAACCAGCTAGTGCTAAAGAAATGAATAGCAGGGCTCCAATTGCCTGGGTGTGGTTTCTGAAACGCCGGCGTACATTTGAAGTTCGTCCAAGGTAAGCCTGCACCACAGTAATGCTTTTAATGCACTACAAACACTGCAGCCGCCGTTTTCTAATACAAATACTTGAATGCCTCTAGTGTTTCAACCTGAACTGTCTTGTTTGAAAGCTTGTCCTCTTGTTGCCTTTTCACTCGAGTATGAGTCATTTAATGTTAAAGGAAAATCTCCACCCTTGATTATTTCTCTCATACTGGGATAAAGATGTACGATTTAACCACGCTTCCACAATTGTCAGGTACCATTTACAGAACTTAAATCTCATGAACTTGATTTTACTTCTGAATTACAAGACTGACTCGCATAAGGAAACCATGTAGTATGGTTTACGTTCCCCAAAAAAAGATTTGATGGACGAAATAGCTTCAGCCATCACCTAAAAAAATGCAGATTTCCTATAAATGCTAGCAATCCTATGCGTAGGACACCTTGTCTAATAGCTAGAATGTTCCCTTCATACATGGGATCAGAACTTATTGACATATAGTTGGTTTTCTTATGTAATCAGGGATGTCATTTGGGGGTCACCAGTGGTCGCAGCTGCGACCCCTTTGCTCTCTTGCTACCAGTGCAGCTACCAATGTATTAAAATAAATAGTTAAACAAAAAATATTTTTTTAATGGAGCTCCTGGGCACTGGAGTCGCGGGGTCCCCGCCACATTAGGTCTGGGGGGAGGGACATCTATGTGATTACTGCACCCTGTTTACTGCGATCCCCGAAAATGCTGACTTTTTATTGACTCCCTTTTCACCCTATACATATGCGCGGGAGACCCCTGCTGCCCTCTCATCCATTATATACTGTACCCATCCTTCCACATATATATGGGATAAATGGGGGGTCAAACTAAGTCTGCATTTTTGGGTGTCTCAGTAAACTGGGTGCAGTAATTGTATAAATCCCTGCAGAGGGGGAGGTAGGGGGGGCAGTTCTCACCCATCATGGCTAGTTGGTTGCAACAAAACTTAGTGGGCAACATGTCAAGGGCCCACAGCAAAGTCATGGCTAGTGTGCCCAAAAGAAATCTAATGGTGTGGCCATGGCTAGTGGGCTAGTTTAGGAATCCTATTGGAGCAATAGGCATAGGTGTAGTGGGCACCGCCGAAGGCCGTGCTCACTGGCCAGGGCAGAAGCTGGCTAGTGGGCCCGAACGAAACGTGTAGTGGTCATGTCCAAATGACGTGGCCATCTAGTGGGTCCAAAAGAAACATTGGGGGAACGTGTACAGTGGACACAGCCGAAGGCCATAGCAAGTGTCCTGTAACAAAATTATGGTAAAACAAAACCTTGACATTTACTGGAAAAACCTTTGCTAATGCACAGATTTAACACAACAAAACCCTTGAAATTCAGTGGATGTGAGAAATCATGACCAGCTGAAATAGTGTCATGTTGCAAAGCCCATGAGCGCATATAAGAGAAGGGAGTCACAATGACCTATAAAATGGCATTATGGGGGCGTGGCTAAGCGCAGAGGAAGATGGCAGCTTAAGTGAGCTGCTCCGCCTCGCCTCATAACATGCATTAAGTGACGACTGTTTATTTCCTGCCTACTGCTTACCTTTTGTGCTCCGCCTGCGTTCCGCGCTCTTTCCAGGTCTCCGGCACAAAGTTGGTACGTGGGAGCAGTGTTCGGGCACGGAGCTCTTGAAGCCGTGTACGACGCCGGATGCGCGCCGCCCCTCATGAGGAGACGAGCGGCGTCTCATATCAAGTGACGTGCCGCTTTGGGCCGATATGAAGTAATCGTGGAAACTCCTCTCCGGCGCCACCTGTGGACATAATAAGACGGCAGCTGCTAGAGAAGGTAAAAGAAAGGGAGAAAAGGAAAAAGGGGATTGAAGAGAAGAAAAAAAATATTTAATTACATATTTTAAACACTAAAAAAGAACAAAATAGGAGGTATAAGCCCCTCCACTACAAGAGCTAAAGTAAACGTGAGAAGAGAAGCAGAGGTAGTGAAGAAAGAGAGGGAAAAAAATAGCAGAGAAAAGTGAGAGGAGAGTTAAAGGAGCAGGAGGTGGATACTGTGAAACAAAAAAGAAAAAGGAAGTTAAGAAGGTGAGAGGTGTGAGGGGGGAAGAGTTGTATAGAAAAAAGAGGTACAACTGATTAGAAAAAAAGAGGGAGGGAAGAATAGAGGTCATTTTTAAGGTAGTGGCATAAACCTCATCCTCCCTCTGTGTTTTTGCTCATAAGGTCCAGTTTATTAAGCCAACTTTATAGACTCATGTAAGGCTAATAATTTATATCAACATGTAGCTCTCTCCTTGAATGCATCAAACTAATTTATACAGTTTGGTACATCAATGTCTAATTCTTCTGCCTCATTACAGACTACATAAGTGCTGTCTGCTGAGCACTACTGCCTTAATACCATATCTGCTGGCTTCACTTCCTGTTACCTAATACACCCACCTAATCTCAACTGACTAAAGTAGTGGTACAGATTACAGTTATATCTTCCTGTCCTTCCTTGGAAACATCAAGATACGCTTTATTACTCGGGATCTGCTCCATATTATTCTGTCAGGTCATTTCGACCCCTTATTGTTTAAGTTTTACAGAATGCATAATATGGAAGTAATAATTGCAGATTGCGAGAAGCTAAAAAATCTGATTTAGGTGCTCAACCATTGTCAGCAAATCTAACACAGCATTGACCTACCTTGTTATACGAATACATCTCTCTGAACTGCCTACATATAGGACTCCAACAACAATCATCAAAATGACTACCAATAAAGCGAATCAAAAAAGCACGTCCACAGTAAAAGAATCCATTGCCTCATCAACAAATCTTAAGACCCAAAAGTGACTCGCCTCCTCCACTCACTATCTCTGACCCCGCCATTGAAACTATTCTTGCAGAAATAAGAGCTTTGAAGCCATTTATCGAAACTACTAATATAAAACTGCAACAACTGGATGAAAGATGGCTGGGTTTTGACAACAGAATGGAAGAAGTAGAAAGAAGAGTGGGAGTCGTGCAAGACCTATCCCCCAGAGTAGTAAAATTGGAAAAATCCATCAAAGAGCTCCAAAAACATAATTAAGATTTAGAAAACCACAGCGGGCGCAATAACCTACACATCTCAGGCTTACCGGAAGGATCTGAAGGATCAGATCCCATTGTGTTTCTACAAAAGTTTCTTCCTGGCATCCTACATCTACCCTTGGAAACGGTATTTAATATACAGCGCGCTCACAGAATTGGTCAACCATTGGCCCCCACTGCATCTCGTCCATTACCCAGAATACTTATATTTTACCTCTTAGAATACTCTCAGCTTCAGCTCATTATAACGTCTGTCAAAGAACGTAAGTCCCTCATGTGGCATGGGAATAAGATATTCATCTCTCAAGATGTGGCCAGAAGCACAGCCCAACGCAGAAAAGTTTTCTTGTCCTTCGGTCCTGCTCTAAAGCAGCTTAATATCCGCTATGGGTTATATAACCTTTGCTCTTTTAAAGAAACCCACGAAGGTCGCACAGTTGTGTTTGATGATCCTACTGATCTTAGATTCTTTATTCAATCCATTAAAGGCGATGGCATGGACACATCCTCTCCGGCAAGTACCTCAACCTCATCTGTAACCTGAAAATATGACCTTATAACATGTACTTATTCTTGTTTTCCCTTGTTTTTCTTCTGGTCTCATATTCTCCTTACTTGATACTATTCACTTAATGCAATCTATATCCAATCACTCTTAACAAATTGAGGCGGGCGCCCTTGTAGCGTCCTTCTTCCACTGTGGTCGCTCTTTCCCTTTTAGCGGTCCAGTAGGTGTTACCTATCCTCATTTCATTCTCTCCCGTTCATTTTCCTATGTCCTGTTTGATCTCTAAAGCAACTCTTACCCTTCTGTATATACTTTTTCAGTTTATGATCAAACTCCCTTCCCCTATCCCCCTATGTGTTATCTTTCTGTATCACTCTATGGGTATATATGGTTTAAGTAACATAACTGTTAACCTGACATTGATATGGTACTACTGCTATTTAATGCATGTCTATCACTTTACATATGATTAAATGATATTCAAGTGTATTACATGGAACATAAAAGGATGTAAGAATCCCCTCAAGAGATGTAAAATCCTATCTCACCTAAATAAATGTAAGCCATCGGTAGCATGTTTACAGGAAACTCACCTGTCAAACAAAGAAACAATGACGCTCAAATCCCTTTGGGTAAAAGAGGTTATTTCCAATCCAGCATTATCCAAAAAGAATGGACCAAGCCTGATTTGCATATGGTTTGTCTCCTTTTGTATTGGCTTGGCAGGGAAAGAACGATAGTCTGGAGGGTTGCCCAGAGCAATGCCAGAGGTTAAGATTCGTTCTAAACCTTCCAGCCACCACCTCTTTTGCTTTGCTATTGCACACACACACACTCATATACACAAGCATGGGGGACGCAGCAAAAACATTCTAAACACATTGGTGTCCTCAGCTACAGTACGGCAATGCCGAAAAGTGGATCTGCAGTTGGAGAACCGTTTCAGCAAGTGGATCGGTGCATACGATCTCTGTGGCCATCGCTCCGCCTTCGACACATGGCTCAAAATATAAAAAACCCAACCATGATCACTACCATGCTAAAATTTTTGCATGCATCTAGTCAAAAGCCTGCGCCAAAACAGAAACCCACACAGATGTAAAAACAGCCACCGAAACAAATGGGTGGGGTGTTTCTCAAGGGTTACAGTATACCAGTATACCTATCCATTATAACAAGCTTTACATCAAGTCTTTTCCCACAAATCCAGAGGAAATTGTCTTTGATCAAGACTTCAGTTGCAGGGTCATGGACCAAGGAGATATTTATAGCCACTATGGGTAATGTGGCTTAATTTGTGGATTATGAGCCTGTGACCGATTTAGATGACCCAGATGAATACTTCATTCGGTCTAGAGATATTCCTGATGAGCCAGTGGCTAACTCACCAATTGACAATCAGCTTTTTTAACGTCTTAGGCTGCAGATTTTCTTTAAATAGATACTCGCAAATCAAAGGAAGGCACTGCTTTTGTGAATGACATCTTAAATTAAAGGAAATCTGCAGGCCAATATATGCCCTTGATGATAAGTCTGTGAAGAAACTCATTCTGCCATCCCTGTCTAATCCCTTTTACTAAGCCAGTGAATCTGTGCATAGAAATGTGCTTATACCCAGTCCCATCTGGCCCCTAGGCATCAGAGGTCCCCTTAAACGTGACTCCCTTGTAGTTAGAACTACACATAAAAGGATGGATAATCCTCTAGCCACATCCGAAGCACCTACTAATAAGTAGGACAAAAAGATTTATAATCTGGGGAAGAAGGTGGCGACTTCAGCTGCGTTCCAAATGAAAATTGCTAATAACACAACTCTTATGGCGATTTATAACACAGCCCAGTGGGACATGGTAGAAGAACAGGTGGGTGTGGAGTACCAGAGTCCTAACGGTCCTTGATACTAAAAATATCGGAGGGCCAATAAACTGCAAATTCAAACCTTAAGAACTCCTTTGATGCAGCAGACACTGTGGGAAGGATAGTAGTAGAAGCGACACCAATTAAGCGTCATTCTTGGCTAAGGGATTCAGGGTTTAAGCTAGAAACGCAAGCTATCCCAATCTACATGCCTATTAAGAGTGAGGTACTCTTTCGGAAGCCTGTTGACGATGCACTTGAGACAGCAAAGAAGGAGCATGAAACCCTTAAGTCGCTAGGACACATTTCCAACAAACCCTTCATGCAACTGGGGGCATTGAATACCAGTCATACTTTTTTCTTGGCCAAGGGTCATTGCAGTCTGCTTTTTCACCAAGCACCACCTCTATACAATGGTATTCAGGCCAGGGGCAACATTCATACTGAATGCTCTCTGGAAAGAGGATTGAAAGGAGGAGACTGGGTCAGGGCAGAGGCCAAGCCACTAAAGACTCAGCCACCGTCGCAAAATAATGATTCATACATGCAGATTCCCTCCCATGTTTCCCCAGTTGTGGGTCACATTTCACTATTCACACACGCATGGGTCGAAACGCCTCAGACAAGTGAGTGCTGTCAACAGTGGCAGGAGGGCACTTCATTGAGTTTCTGGAAATACTTCATGATCATCCGCCCAGGTCCAGAAGAATGTCCAGAGAACATCCGCTCAGACTTGAGGCAGAAGTCCAGTCATTACTTGAAAAAGGGAAATAAAACTCTTTTCCCCCTAGCAGAGGTAAACAAGGGTGTTTATTCTGTGTACTTCCTTCTCCAGTATGGCGTCTGGCATGGATTCACATGCTCATGAATATTCCCCGTCAGGCTGGGAATCCTCGGTAAAGAAAAAAATCAGTATCAGTTTAGTTTCTGATCTGTCTTTCTTACTGCCCCCAGCCAATGACTGCCCTCTCCCTAAGCCCCGCCTCTGGCAGCCATTCTCAGATTTTTACCGCACGCTCAAGTGTTGGGAGTCCTCGTGCTTAGCTCTCGAGCTTTTTGCTGCGTTTTCATGCTTTTTCAAAGAGATTTTCTCATTTTTTCAGTCAAATGGAGCCTCAAGCTCCACCGTGTCTACATCCAATCAACGGGGACCCGTTTCAGATTTTCTACGCCCTCAAAGGATAAGTTTTCATCGAGTTACGCTTCTTGGAGGAGTCCAGAAGTTTCTGCGGCCTACCCGGACATGGCCCAGGAGAAAGGAAGCTCGACGCCTGGAAAGCTGTTCAGGGTTTGCCCTGGATGCCAGCTGCAGAATGTGTTAAGGAGGACGAGCACTCAAAATGTCTCTACTGCCTTCATGAGGACAAAACGCACGTGGAGAAGGACTGTGCGTTTTGCGGGAACAAGTCTGACCATCAAGGACCGACACCTTCGTCTCTCCAACTGGCTGGAAGGAAAGAGCCCGTCAGGTGAGAAGAAGTGAGGGCGGTCTTCTAAGTCCTGTGAGGGCACCCCGGCGACGGGTGCTCAACAGAAGGCAAAGCACCGCGGGTCCGCGGGCGCCGAACGGTCGGGCTCCTCGGCTGCCAATGCGGGGCGCATCCTCTCCAGCGCCATCAACCACGAGCCAAGGCTCTGGCTCAGGGAAGAGGAAGGCTGAGAACCCGGCAAAGCTTCTGGAGAGGTCCTGGTCGATCTCGAAGGATCCAGCCGAGGGGGACCGAGGCGGTGACCCTACCCACAAGGTGGGGGCCACATGCCCGCAGAAGGTGGTGAAGGCCTTGATTCACCCGGCCAAGGCCTCTATCGAGGAAGTTGCGGCAGCCCTGGCGCAGCCTGAGGAGGCTACACCAGTGGAGGCGACCTCGGGGCCCAGAGTTTCCTTGCCACCGCAGAGGGAAGCCTCTTTCAGGCCCATCGAAGACCCCCGTGAAGACCCCGGCGGAAAAAGAGGGAGGGAGCCAGTGGCCATTGTGGACACGGACTCAGGCTCCAAGGAGGAACTGGTTGAAGTCTTGGAGGGCCTCAACGAGGGCATCGAAGAGGCCCAGTCCCACGGGAGGAATCCCGACGAAGGAGACGATGAGAGCGCCGGCGGTTCCTAGTCAACAGTCGTGCCAGTCTCTTCCGGAGCCGCAGGACAACTCGGTGACCATTTTGTTGGCAATACAATCCTTATGTTCGCAGATAAGGACGAGATTGCCCCTACCACCGACGGAGGAGCAGGAACCAGGCCCGTCGGGAAGTCCCCCAAACAAGAGAAGACGGACCCATCCAGCCCCGCTATTGCAGCCCTCGCGTCCTGCTCAGCCTTTGCCCACGTCCCCCGTACCTGGGGATGACACGGGAATGGCCACGACGGGTACGGATGACGGCGACGGGACAGAGCTCCCATCGCCTCCAGCCCGGGCCTTCCTGCCCGACGAGATTGGGTCTTTCCACACTATGATCGGCAGGGCATCTGAGCATTTTCAGCTCTGCCCCGAAGAGAAGGAAGGTTTCCTTTACCAACGGCGCAAGGCCAAGAAGACAGTCCTCGCCGTGCCTCTGCTGGATGACATCTGGGACGAGAGAAACCGGCTACAATGCCTGCCAAGAGGGATCGGTACGAGAAGTAGTACCGGGTCCCCGACGCGGTACCTTTGTGCCTTAGGGCGCAACCGACCCCTGACTCGGTCGACTCAGGCCAAGAAGAAGGCGGGGGGGCATCGGCCTCAACGTCCACTTCCCCGCCGGACAGCGAAGGAAAGAAGCTGGATGCATTGGGATGACGAGTTATCTCATCGGCGGCAACAATTAAGGCGGCCAACGTCCTCGCGATCGTGGCCCGCTACGACAGGGAGTTATGGTACAAGATCGCCCCCCTGTTGGACTTCCTACCGGACGACAAGAGGGCTGAGGCCCTGGAGATCTTGCAGGAAGGTGAGGTGGCGTCGGACATTGCCGACACCAGTTTCTGCCAGCTAGGCAACAGTGTTTGCCTCAGACGACGAGGGTGGCTCAAGGCGACAGATTTCCACCAGGACGTACAAGCCAAGGTTTTGGACATGCAGTTCGACGGGAACAACCTGTTTGGGAAAACAGTGGATGAGTCCCACCAAGCCATCAAGGCGGACAGAGACGGCTAAGGCCCTAGGAGTTCTCCAGCAACGAAGGCTGTCCTTTCGGAGCTCCGGAGGCAAGTAGGGTGTCTCCAAGGGATTCGGCGGTGGCTCCTCTACGTACCGCCAAGCGGCCCGCTCCTCATCGCAGGAAGCCTATAGAGGACGAGGCAAGTCGGGCGGATCCTGCCATCGCCGTCAGGGAGGCCAAGGCGGCAAGGCGTCCTCCAAGCAAGATTGAACCAACCGTGGCATCAGGCCCCCACCGAAGCACCCCGGTGGGAGGCCGGCTGTCGAAGTTAGTCAGCGTGTGGGAGTCCATCTCCACCGACCGTTGGGTGCTGGACGCCCTGGCCCAGGGGCACGCCCTCGACCTTCTAAAGAAGTGCCTCGCATTCCTCACGTGGCCAGGAAAGAAAACCATGTCCCTCAACTACTGTTGGAGGTAAGGGCGATTCTCAAGAAAGGTGCCATCGAGCTCGTCCCAAAGAAGCTCCGGGGCATACTCAAGGTACTTCCTAGTGAAAAAGAAGACAGGAGCGTGGTGATCCATCCTAGACCTGCGACGACTGAACAAGTACATCAAGGCGCAGAGGTTCCGGATGGTCACCCTCCAGCACGTGCTGGGACAGCTGGAGGAGGGCGATTTCCTGTCGTCGTTGTATTTGGAGGATGCATACTTTCACATTCCCATTCTAAAAGGACACTGGAAGTTCCTCAGGTTCGTGGTCCAAGGGCGGCACTACCAGTTCAAGGCCCCCCCCGATCGGATTGAAGTCGGCACCCAGGGTTTTCACCAAGTGCCTCGCTCCAGTGGCGGCGCGGCTGTGCCTGCAGGGGATCCACGTCTACCCCTGCCTGGACGATTGGCTCATCCGCACAAGGACAAGGGAGCTCGCCGTAGAACACACAGCGAAGACGTCCAGCTGCTCACGGACCTGGGGTTCTCCATCAACTGCCCCAAGTCCCACCTGGTCCCCTCTCAAGCCGCACTGTTTCTGGGAGCCAAGCTCGACACAGTGGCGCGTCTGGCCTCGCCGTCGGAGGAAAGGACAAAGGCCATCCTAGGCAAGGTGCAGCGTCTGCTGGCCACGGACGTGGCCAGAGTGAGGTCCATCAAGTCCCCCCTCGGGATGATGTCCTCTTGCATTTATCTTGTGCGCCTGTGCAGGCTTCAGATGCACCCTATACAGGAGTTCCTCGACGTCCGCTGGATTCAAGCGACTGGCAGCTTCGAGGACAGGATCCCTCAACGAGACCTTCCGACGAGTGATCCGTTGGTGGGGCACCTGCGCTCATCTAGCGGCGGGGACAGACTTTCAGACCCCTGCCCACCAGGCGACGGTGATGACGGATGCCTCCCTGGAGGGGTGGGGAGCGCACACCGGAGATCTTCACGCGAGAGGCCTTAGGCTCCCGGAGGAGAAGCCGCTCCACATCAACATCCTGGAGCTCCAAGCTGCGTTCTGGGCCCTCCGGTCCTTTCTCCCGTCCCTCAAGGGCAAGGTCGTGAGGATCTTTACCGACAACACCACCACAATGTTCTACATCCGGAAGCAGGGCGGAACCAGATCCCCGGCCCTATCCAGGGAAGCCCAGGACCTGTGGCATTGGGCCGTTGCTCAAGGGAAGTTTCTGGTGCCTTTTTCATTTGGCAGGGATAAAAAAACCACCGACTCACTCAGCAGAGAGCTGTGCTCGTGCCATGAGTGGGAACTACGCCAGGATCAAGTGGACCGACTTTCAGCGATGGGGCAAACCCCAGATCGACGGCGACTAACTCCAAGTGCCAGAGGTTCACCAGCAGGTTTCCCCAACCGAGGAGCATGGGCGATGCTTTCTCGTTCCCCTGGGACGGCCTGTTCTTATATGCATTTCCTCTGTTGCCATTGCTGCTCCGACTCATCAACCAGCTCAAGCGGCCCCAGTGCAGAATGATCCTTGTCGCACCGTTGTGGCAGAGACCGATCTGGTTCCCGGACCTTCTGGACTTGTCAGCGTCCCCACCAGTCAAACTGTCGACAGACGCAGATCTTATCTCCAGAGAAGGAGGTGCAATTCTTCATCACGACCCAGAGTTGCTGAACTTTCAGGCCTGGCTCCTGCAGCACTAGAGTGTGGAGGATACGATATCCTGGCCGACTGCAGAGAGGTTCTTGCGAAGGGCAGGGCGTCCTCAACTCTCAAGTGCTACGGACATAAGTGGAAGAGGTTCTCTATTTGCAGCCGTGCACAGAAGATTAACCCTCTGCGGATTATGGCCCCTCAAGTATTGCCGTTCCTTCTGTCGCTAGCCAAAGCTGGACTATCTAATGCTTCAATCGAGATACACCTGGCAGCGATTTCCTGATACACCAGGACTTACAGGGCGGTCATCCCTGTGGTCTCATCGCCTGGTTAAGGAATTTATGAAGGGACTGTTTCGATCATTCCCGCCGGTGAAGGCGCCAGCCCCGGCGTGGGAGCTCAACGTGGTGCTGACCAGGCTCATGGGTCCGCCATTCGAGCCATTGCATTCGGCCCCGTTGAAGTTTTTCGTGGAAAACAGTGTTCCTGGTGGCCATCACCTCCGCACGACGCGTGGGAGAGATCCGGGCACTATCCTGCAAGCCTCCATACCTGACCATTCACGATACGAGTGTAGTGCTGAGGACGCAACCCTCCTTCATGCCCAAGGTGCCGTCGGACTTCCATCTCAACGAGCCCTTGGTGTTACCAGTCTTTTTCCCGTCTCCTTCGTCGCCGGCCGAGAGGACTTTGCACTCACTGGATGTAGCTAGAGCGCTGAAGTTCTACGTGGACCGAACAAAGTTTTCGGAGGACATCACAGCTGTTTGTGAACTTTGGACCTGTGAACCAAGGGAAGGCTCTCTCGAAGGCTTCCATTTCCAGATGGCTCTCCGGCTGCATCATGCACTGTCATCGGTTGGCAAACCGACCGTTGCTCGGCTGTCCGAGAGCCCATTCGACCAGAGCGGTCGCTGCTACCACGGCGTTCTTGTCTAGTGTGCCCCTGCTGGACATCTGCAGGGCTGCTACATGGAGGTCGACGCACACCTTCACGAGATTCTACTGCGTCGACCGGGATTCCAGGGAGGAGTCCAGGGTCGGCCAAGCAGTGCTGCGCAACCTGTTCGCTTAAGGTGAGCCTGGTGAGGAGGTAAGAAATGCTTAATGCTTAATGTTTGGTTTTGATGTAATGCTTAATATTGAGCCTTTGCCACCTCCCGTGATTGTGCATGTGTGTACTGCTATGTATTCTTATATTCATGAGCATGTGAATCCATGCCAGACCCCATGCTGGAGAAGGAACAAGTTACTTACCTGTAACTGTTGTTCTCCAGCATGGGTCTGGCATGGATTCCCATGCAAACCCTCCCTCCTACCCCTCTGCGGCTCTTCACTTGGTCATACTGCCACTTTACGTGCTACCAAATCTGAGGATGGCTGCCAGAGGCGGGGCTTAGGGAGAGGGCAGTCATTGGTTGGGGGCAGTATGACCCAGAGACCAGTGATTGGTTACTAACAAAGACAGATCAGAAACGAAACTGACACTGATTTTTTTTCTTTACCGAGGATTCCTGGCCTGACGGGGAATATTCATGAGCATGTGTATCCATGCCAGACCCATGCTGGAGAACACCAGTTACAGGTAAGTAACTTGTTACTTATTCCAAAGAAAGACAAAACAAAATGCCCTGTGTTGGACCCAAGACCTGCAAATACTTATGTCAAGCCTCAACAATTCTGGATGACAACTTTACAAGAACTCATTGTTAGGGAGAATTTTCATTTTTGTGCTAATTCCCTTTAACCTTAGAGCCCCCCCCAGCTCTCTTGCTGGACTTTGGACTTGTGATTTTTTTCCTCCTGAGTGAGTGGGACTTTTTTTCTCACTCTCGTATTTTTCCTGACTAGGACTTGTTTTTTCACTGTTTTATGGAGTCTGACAAACTCCATAGGCATCTACATTTTGCATGGTGACACTCAACACTTTAGGTGCAGTGCCACTAAGAAGTCCCTTGGGCTTCTTTTAATGCTTAATTACATTTTCTTGGGTGAATTACCGTTCCCAAGAATAGTAAGATGATCCCTGTCTTATTTACCTTTCTATTTGTGGGACCAGCACACACCACCTTATCTGGAATGCTGGTGGTGGTGCAGGGGTGTGGGGGGTATTTAGTAACTCCCTATCCCACTTCTCATGTGACATTTTTTGTTGCACTAACATACTTTAAATAGCTGGTGGCATTGGTTTACTTTTTACTGCCAGTGTGCATTTTTACTGCAGGCTGAATCCTGAGCTGCAGTACAGAGCCCCCATGGGTGATCATTTTCCCAAAATGGCCCGTCTTTTTTTGCCATTTTCTGTTTTAGTTTCTTCTTGGGTCTTACTCTGTTAGTTGAAACCCGTTGAGCCCTTTGTGTTTTGCCTTTTTTGCGGGCTTCAGCCCAGAATCCCACCCATGCTCCAGTGTGTCTGGAAAGGCCGGAAGTGGGGGAGGGTCCCAAAACTTCCCTGTCCTTTTTCTGTAGGTGTGCCTGAGTGAAACCAGTCCTGATTGGCCAGCTGGCTCTCCTGAAAGGACAGCCACCCTGCTTTGTGATTGACAGCATAGGCTGTGAATGAATGGGAAGGTTTTTGGGACTTGAGGCAGAGTCGACCACTGGAGAGAAACATCCGAGGGTGACGTGATGAGATGCCAGCAGCACCCTCTTGAACCGCGAAGTGCCTGGTGAAGCCCTGCAGCGGTGCTGACCCAGTTTTCATATCGACTGGGAAGACCGTAATGGCACGACTTCCTCCCTTCGACTGGTGGGACCAACTAGCCTCAAAACAAGATTCCATTTTGCGCAACCAGTGACTTGCTATGCCTCACTAGAGCTGCAGAAGCCCAATGCCAGGGGTCCTGTGACCATTGACGAGTGTAGTCTTTCAACGTCTGAATCAGTCCAAATCTTCATGGGCATCCAGAGGAGCCTATCGAAGCAGGAAATCGTGATCCAGAGTCCCTGCACCAGAGTCCAGGACTGCCGGAGCAAGCTTCTTCCAACCAGAGTTTTTGTTCATTGATGCTGAGGCGAAGGTGCCAAAACAAGTGCTGCCTAAACAAAGGAAATCTGTTGCTGGGGAGTCCCTCTCTCAAGTAATGCCACAGGAGCCTGCCAGACGTCCTCCCTTTCGTCACCATGACCAAGGGTCAGGAACAAGGTTCTGCCAAGCAGTAGCAAGGAAGAATCCAGCTGGAACATAAAGGTACTGTGGGTCTTGGGTTTTCACCTTTTAACCATAAGTTGTGCTTCATGTCTTGCAAAGTACTTTTTGGAGTTGCTCTCAACTCACCTGCACTAGCCTAACAGCTTGTGCTCTCTACAACGTAGCTTACTTGAGTTAGTGATTTCTTCTGAACTTAAGAATTTATATAAGTGCATCAGATCCATTGACTTTATCCATTGACTTTGGCTTTCCGGGTTCTCTAAAGGCACCCATCTGAACCTACTATCTTTGGCAGTACTTGTTCCCTCATAGGTTATCATTGCTGACACTATTGTTGGGATAAAAGTTTACCTGCCTCCCTTTAGGAGATTGTAAATGTGTTACAAATTGTTGAAAGTATGTTCTAAATCTTATTCTAATCTTTCTTTCCTTACACACCTCAATAACTGAATTGGTAACTGAAATAAGTGCAATACTGTCCTTTAAAGTCACTCCATGTGCTGGAACATCTGTTTGCATAAGAAAAGTCTTAACCAACTTTTATTGTCTTTGAACTGAATCCAAGCTTTGATCGAATGTTACTAGTAGATGACGTTTTTTAAAGAATACTTAATTAAACCTTGTGTATATTATGAATACATATTTATATATAACTTTGTGTGTAAGTGTTACTTGGTTACTTGTACGTACTGATTTCAATTGAACAGCTGTACAGTTCACATTACCGCTCCTAAAATAAGCCTAGCTGCTCAGTCACACTACCAACTTGTGTATAACAGGCCTATATTAAAATGTGGGTAATCCAATACCAAGCAGATAAGTCTTGTGTAGTCCCACACCAGTTGGACTGCACTGATTCCTACCCAACAGTCATTCCTCTACCATAGAAGTGAGAATACATGGCAACATTAAACATGAAAGATGTGTACTTTCATGTTTCAATGTTTCCAGCTCACCGCAAATATCCAAGGTTCAAAGTAGGGTTCACACACTATCAGTTCAAAGTACTACCCTTTGGTATTGCTTCAGACCCTTTGGTGTTCATGAAGGTAGTGGCAGCCCACTTACGGAGGCAATCCATCCCAATGTACCCTTATCCGATTCTCAATCAACGAGAAAAAGTGCAGTCTTGGTCCCAGCCAGGTCAAACCATTTTTAGGTGCAGTGATTCAGATGGAAGACGTTAGTCTTCCCCCTCCAGCGAGAGGGTCCATAATATTCTGCTTAGTCACTTGTTGCACATCTGTTCGCCAGATAACTGTCTGGAGGGTTATGAACCTTCTGGGAAGGATGGCTTTTTGCATCTTTATAATGCCACACGCAAGATTGTGCATGCCTCCAATACAGAGTGGCTGGCGGCACAATGGTCACAAGCAAACAGACAATGGGACGATCTAGTGGTGGTTTCGCAAACTGGTACAAGTGGTGGACAGAGGAGAATTCCGAGCCGTAGATGCCACTCAAACAGACTCATCACTTTCGGGGTGGGGAGCTCATCTCCACCATACAGCGCACAGCATGTGGACACAGACACTGTCAAAGAAACGTAACATCCTAGAGCTGTTGATGATGTTCAAAGCTTTACAAGCTTTCCAACACCAATTGTTGGGCAAAACAATGCTAGTCCTTACAGACGGCACAACCGCCATGTTTTACATCAACCAGCAAGGCGGTACACATTAACTAAGTCTGTCTAGAATTGAACAGAAAATCTGGAAATTGTCTCATCAGAAGAGCCTTTACCTCCTGTCACAACACATTCCAGGGCAACACAACGGTCTGGCAGATGTGCTAAGCCGAAACTCGGAGCTTCCCTCAGAACACGAATGGGAACTGCACACACCTTGCCAATATTTTCACAAAATGGGGGTATCCAGAAATAGATAGCTTCTCAATACAAGAGAATGCAAAATGCAAAGCTTGCTCATCCAGGGTTCCTGTAGATCAGTTAGTCAGGATAATTTGCGCACGCTTTTCCAACAACGCCACTTCTCAACAGGTTAATCTACAAGATGCATCTGTAACATCGGACTGTGACCCTAATAGCTCCAGTATGGGTGCGCATACCTGGTTCTCACACCTACTGAGAATGTCAGTTTGCCCATCAATCAAACTACCGAGCCCTTACAACAAACATCATCAGGGGGCAACCCTCCATCCACATCCTCAGCCACTCCGTTTAGCAGCTTGGCTCCTGATGTCATAGAGTTTGGACGCCTTAACTTACCTCAATGATGCAAACATGAGACACTCTTAATTCAAAAAATGGAAGCGTTTTTTTGATGTGGTGTAAAAAGCCAAACATCAATCCCATTGACGGTTCACCTTCGAATATAGTATACAACCTACCACTTTTGTTAGACTTTGGGTAAGTGTTTAATTCACTAAAAGTAAATCTAGCTGCGCTCTCGGTCTGCACTACCTCGCAAAGCAAGGTGTCTTGGTGGGAGGTTCCAGTGGTTAAAGCCTTCAATGTTGGTAATTAAATGAATGTATCCCCCAATTTCAAACCATTCCCCACAGCGTGATTTAAATGAAGTCTTAACCAAACTTATGGATCTTCGACTCAAACCCATGCATAAATCAAGCCTCAGACAGTTTTTCTTATGTCCACCACCTCTGTAAGAAGAGTAAGTGAGCTACAAGCACCATCAGTGTCGCATGCATTTGTCATTGTACATAAGGACAAAGTAGTCTTGAGAACACATCTGTGGTTGTCGCCTACATTTATTTTAAAATGTCATGGCAATCCATTTAACTTCCAGAGTTCTTTTGGAACCCACAGAACTCTGGAGAAAGGGCCCTCCATACTCTAGATGCCAGAAGAGCATTCATAAAATACATAGACAAAACAAAGCCATTAAGGAAGACTGATCAATTATTTGTGCCCTTGGCTGTAGACAAAGTGACCCTGTTTTCAAAGCAGAAATGTATTAATGGATTGTAAACTGCATTCAGCAATGCTACTGTTGGGGAGCTTTTGCTATGCCAAATTACCTTCACCTGTGAGACAATCTCTCTCCTGAGTAAGTGGGAATCTTTTATTTTCCCCCACTCATTCTTTTACTCTTTCTTTATTTGGTAACCTATTTGTATTGCTGCTATACATGTACCCTTGGATAATGTTTTCCTCCACATGTTCATGGCATCTGTAATATCCTTTTGCAGCCCATTGCACCTTGTTGTGCAGTGTTGCTGGGTTTCCCCTTGGGCTTCCCTTTTTATTTTCTAATTCATTATCTTGCAGAACTACTGTTCTCAAGGGTAAAGTAGGACTTCTGTCCCCTTTAAATTTTATCTAGGGAGACCAGCACACTCTACTTTGTGTGCTGGGGAGATGCTTAGTTTCTCCTTTCTCATTGCAGCTGTAACATATGCTACAGTGGCAAGCTCACTATTATGGCTGGTGTCAATGGACATACCCTACTTACTTTTGTGCAAGTTTTACACGCAGGCTGTCATTACAAATGCACAGAAGGGTCACCATCTGCTAGATTGGTGGCTTTTTTTTCGCAATTTTTAGTGCCCTTGCCCTTTCTTGGTCATTCTGCCGTGCTGGATGGGGGGAGGTCCTGGTTGTTATTTTGTCTTGGTGGGAACCATTTGTGTAGCCTTCCAAGGGTCTATCGTGTTTTTGAAGGCAGGAAGTGAGGGAGGCGTCCGAAACTCTGATCTTCTTTGTCTGCTGGCATGCCTGATACAATCCTATCCCCACCGGGGACTTGGCTGTACTGATTAGACAGCCACCCATCCCTTTCTGTAAACTGTAGGGCTAGTTTGCAGAGGTTGTGTGGGTTCCTGTACATCTGGCCTGGACCCTGGCTGCTGAAGACAAGCGGACTCCTGGAACCGAAGAAATTATGCAGAAGACGAGAGGATGACTGAAGCAACTTACACTGGACCGTAGAAACCCTTTGTGTAACCGCTGGTGTGCAACCCCTTCTTCAAAGCGTCGGGGAACTCCAAAAGGGACCCCCTTCCTTTGGGCTGGTGCGACTAATCAGCCTCGACTATCTGCAAAATGAGCCATGCGCCGACATGCTGTGACTTTCCTGGACTGCAGAACGCCAATGTCAGGGGACCACGGACCTCTTTGCAGTGCATCATTTTCCCGCAATCTAATCTCTTCAACTTCAGAGGCACCCTTGTGGACCTCCAGAAGCAGGAATCCACTCAAGTCCCCTCACTAGAGTGCAGAACTGCGCTAGCGAGAGGAATCCGACCAGTAGTGATAGTTTGTCCTTGGTGTCCTAGAAAAGGTGCCAAAATCCACATTGCTGCGAGAAGCAAAGAATCCTCCCCT
Source organism: Ambystoma mexicanum (assembly GCF_040938575.1). Lineage (NCBI taxonomy): Eukaryota > Metazoa > Chordata > Amphibia > Caudata > Ambystomatidae > Ambystoma > Ambystoma mexicanum. Next base: position 114,767,011 of record NC_090936.1, on the reverse strand, counting down.
CTGAGCCTTTCCTCCCAAATGCTGCAGAGAAATCCCTTTGTGTCCCTTCTTCAGTCTCCAGACAAAGAATTCGTGGACCGGGTCTTGCAATCGTTGTGCTGTGAGGGCGTCCGCCAGATTCATATAGTGCTAAGGTTCTGTGTGGCCCTTTGCAATACTTAGTTTGGGTTGTTTAGCTCCTTTGCTGCAGTAGTGTACATTTTCAACATTGGGAGCTGGCACAACCGTGTTTGCCCAGTCCTAAGGCATTAGGGTTGACCGGGCGTCTGCCGACTTCCTGGTCCTTTTCCTCCACAGCAACTCTTTTCCCAGCTTGTGCCTGCCTTTTTGACCTTCACAAGCTAGGGAATGACTCCTAAAGCCTTGCCTCTCTGTAAATATTGCTACAATAACTTAACTTGTGGTGGAGTTGTTTCTATCATAAGGGTCTGAAACAAAGTTATTACTTGCCTTGGAGTGCATAAGACCCTCCTGAAAAGTATCCAAAAGTGATAAATTACCTTTCAATGTTTCACTATTTTAGAAAGTAACTGGAAAGTTATTATTGACCATAGTTCCAATATTCTGTGCTTTAAGTGTGCTTATGTGGGACCTGTAACTTAGTTATCTTACTTGCTTTTAATGGCACAAGGCCATTCTGAAAAGTAATTGCGTTTTTACTAACCTTAAATTGTTTTAATTTTCTTAAAAAGTAACCAGACATTCTGTAATGTGCTTAACTGTTCATGCAGGACTGTAACTTAATTTGATTCCTGAAACAGAATATCCCAAGTTATTCGAACAGTGGTGTTTGAATTGTCTTTGAATTATATTTGTCCACTAAGTCTTTGTTAAAAAATGTTTTTACATTTTTATTTTTACACCGTGAGATGCTCAAGTGAGATGGTGCTTGGTTTTTATTGTTTGCTGTTTATTATAGTGCTTACCTTATGTGAAGATGTATTTGTATCTTGTTTATATATAGAATAATTGTAACACAAAGAAGGGCATCACACAACTGTAAATTGTTAAAAAGGCAATATGGGAGTACCATTTCGAACAAACCAGAGGCGCTACATAGAATAGTGGCCGAGGCAATGCAGGGTCAGTTTTTGGAAGACAGCAGGATAGGGGAGAAACACTATATATCCCTATTCTATCCCAACAAATGGGAAAAAAACTATCCTTAGGAAGCGCTGATGTGCCGCTTACAAAAACGAGGACAGTAAAAAAACGTCAAAGAGAAATCATTTTTGAAAAACAGTAACAACATCAAGGTTGTTAGACTCCTGCATGTCCTAGGTCACTATACAACCCCTTAGGGGACTAAAGGCAGCAATATGTAAAAGTAAAGTTTACACCCTGGACTGAGAATACATATCCAGAGATAACGTGTCAGGACTGTCTATTGTGGGTACATATTACTTTTACTATCCCATAGGCAGCACAAGACTTCCCAGGGTGAGTCTACATTTAAAAACATCAAAACATTTTTTTGGAAAGAAAATGCTTAAACCAATGTTGTTATACTACTGTAGTGTAGATGTTTGAGTACAGTAGATTCTCCCAAATGGGAATGAGCCAGCTTTCCAAAGAAGACACATGAAAACTAACATGTAGGCGACATAGCCCTGTCCAGTAGAATGTTAGATAGTGGGACGGGGCATGAGGCTACAAGACAAAACGTATAAAAGACATATGTGGGGTTGTTCATGGTAAGGTAGATGTTTTAGTTCTCCATCATGTAACAACCACTGTCTTCCGGTTTCAGTGGTGTATTTTGGGTGTAATCACTCATCAGGACAGTCTTCTAAAACAAGGGGAGGAAAGAGAATCATACGGTGATGTTTCTGTTTAAACACCGTACTTCTGCCACAGGGTTTAATACTTTACCCCGTTTTCAAGCGCCAATGCAGGAAGGTTCAGAAGAGGAACCTATGGAGAAACAAATTCATAAACCAAGGTCAGACCCCAAACCCTGCCATGCGCTCTAATGCTGGGAGACAGCCAGCTCAAATCACAGCGTCTCCTCATATAGATCAAGGGCAAGAGAGATCCGTTGTGCACATTAGAGATACATAAGGATACAGATTAGATCATCATCACAACATACAGAGATATGCTATGATTGTATTTGTAATCATAGATGGCATAACATTACATTATTGATTGTTAATTCCTGGCACCAGGCCCATCTATGTCTGAGACAACCACAAAGAATCAGAAAATGGTGCCAAATAGCCACTCACATAATTTGCAAAGATTCTTAAAAGGCTACACACCAGATACTGACCTTATACATCTACACTACAGTAGTATAACAAAATTGGTTTAAGCATTTTCTTTCCAAAGAATTTTTTGATGTTTTTAAATGTAGAGTCACCCTGGGAAGTCTTGTGCTGCCTATGGGATAGTAAAAGTAATATGTACCCACAATAGATAGTCCTGACACGTTATCTCTGGATATGTATTCTCAGTCCAGGGTGTAAACTTTACTTTTACATATTGCTGCCTTTAGTCCCCTAAGGGGTTGTATAGTGACCTAGGACATGCAGGAGTCTAACAACCTTGATGTTACTGTTTTTCAAAAATTATTTCTCTGACGTCTTTTACTGTCCTCGTTTTTGTAAGCGGCACATCAGCGCTTCCTAAGGATAGTTTTTTTCCTATTTGTTGGGATAGAATAGGGATATATAGTGTTTCTCCCCCTATCGTGCTGTCTTCCAAAAACTGACCCTGCATTGCCTCGGCCACTATTCTATGTAGCGCCTCTGGTTTGTTCGAAATGGTACTCCCATACTGCCTTTAACAATTTACAGTTGTGTGATGCCCTTCTTTGTGTTACAGTAATAGCCTGTTAGGGCTTCACCCTGTCCACTGTACTTCCAGTGCCCTGTGGGTAATTACTATATATAGAATAAACCATTTATTTTTTATATAACTCTAGAGTGTCCTAAGTATTTCTTTGGCCTATTTGTATGCTACAAGTTCTTTTTACCTTTCTACAGCCCTCTCTCCCTCCTAAGAGATGCCTGGCTGCTCTGCCACCTACCAGTACCTTGAGTGGTTCAGGCCGATACTAAGATCAGGGAATCTGTATTGCCCAAGGGGATAGTCTTCTGAGTCTTACCACAGATAGACTTTAGAAAAACTCTCCTCACAGCTACACATCTAGCAAAACATTACCGTTCACGCCCAGAGCACACTCAACTCTGAATCTGCTTAGAATCGCATGCTTTGCATAGGCCAACATCTCGTGGTATGGGCAGAGTATTGCACATGTTTTCAAAGTTCGAAAGGGATGTCGACTTGGCGTGTTATCTTATCCCTAGTGTGACATCGACTGTACACATGATCCCTCACGTGCCTAGGTCCCTCAAATTTATTTATTCCCACCATCGTGGTTAAATGTGTTCTTGCTGAATCCTGTACCTATGCTACTTTTTGAGTTATTATAACTTTGTTTCAGCGGTTGCTGCTCAATGCTACATCTTGACGGCCAAAAAACGATTTTTCTGGCAACAGGATTTGGCCTACATCTGGCTTTGTCCTAGCAACAGGGAGATTGTGTGGACTATTTCCTTCTTAAAAGAATACATACCACCATTCCCTACATACACTGCTTCTGTCCTGCTGCCTTTTAATATGTACATACACCATGGAGCAAACAAAGTTCTGTCCTAATTGCAACAGGAAATATTCGTGCAAAGACATGAAGTGTGTAACCAAGGCAACATTTTTCAAACTGTACGCTCAGATACTAGCTCCACAGCTCAAACAGGTATTTAATTCATTTTTAGACTCTGGGAGGGTAACCAAATCAATGGCAGAATCACTCACCATATTAGTCCTCAAACCGGGGAAAGACCGAGAGCAGGTAGACTCCTACAGACCGATGACACTCATGAATATGGATGGGAAGATCTACTCCAAGGTGCTTGCGGCCAGACTGGGGAAAATACTCCCGCCGAACGATAGATGGGGACCAAACCGGGTTTATCCCTGGCGGGGGGTCGGGCACACACGACAATATCTGAAGAACGCTAGATCTACTCGAAAGTGCCACCCGGCATGGTCATCTCCCCAGACGCTCACAAAGCGTTCAACCTCGTAGATTGGAAATACATCGAGCACACGCTCGGATACATGGGTTTTAGCCACGATTTCATAAAATTGATAATGGCAAATTACCAGTCTCCATCTACTCAATTACGGGTGAACTGGAGATCGGAAAACATACCCATAAACCGGGGTATGTGCCAGGGCTGCCCGTTATCCCCTATGGTATTTGCGTTATCTATGGAGCACTTTGCTGGAAGGATCCAACAAAACCAGGCCATACAGGGAATCTCAGTGGGAGGCAGGGAATAAAAAGCGGCATTATATGCTGATGACATTCTCCTAACAACCCACTCAAACACCTCTCTAAAACCCTTATGGGAGCTTGAAGCATTCGGAAGAGCCTCGGGATTCAGGGTAAACTATGACAAATCATCATGGTTGGCGATCAGCATCACAAAAAAGCAAAGGGAAGAGCTCAACCTTGAAACACTTGTGTATAGGCGCGTTACGAATGCCATATCATATCATAACCCCAAACTCCCTATCCCATGGGCGGAGGCAACAATCGGGTACCTAGGGGTCCGCATTCCCAAGAACCATACTCAAATATACCAGAGCAACATCCCGCAATTGTTGAAGGATCTGCAGAGGGATATACGCCACTGGGATAAACAGGAGATTTCATGGCTGGGCAGGGTAGCAGCGATAAAAATGAACTTGATTCCCAGACTAATGTATCATTGCCTGGCATTACCGACACACATACCAAAGAATGTGTTACGCACCCTACAGAGCTCCATACTGAAATTTATCTGTAGAGGGAAGAAAACCTGAATAGCGAAACGGATCATGATCCGAGGCCGACGCGCTGGGGGACTGAGTCCCAGAGGTGTCCAGATACAGACGAGCAGCCCAACTATCCCACATATTCACCAGGACACAAACCTCCGATCCACCATGTTGGAAGCAGATAGAACAAGCATGGTACAAACCCCCCCTAACTGATCTCGCGCACATACAGATGCCGAAAAACCAACTAAAATCAGACCCCCTAAAAACAATTCACAACATGGTAGCAAACTGGAAAGCAGCCGCTTGAAAATGGGGATGCACAGGAACTTTGGGCCCTCTCACCCTGTTATGGGGCAATCCAGATTTCTCACCAGGCCTTCAATCGCTGAGCTTTTCTTCTTGGCAAGACTGGGGCCTCCGAACAATCTTGTACTTTTTTAGAGGGGGCAACCCACTTACATCACAGTCCTTGCAATTCCCTGGGACCCAGGGATCGTCCTATTAGGACATACTGGGGATGGGGAATTCCCTCTGACAGGCTACAAGCGCCAGTCTATGTACCCACCTTCTGACCGCCGCAGAAATTGCACTGGCACGGCTCTGGAAAAACCCAGAAGGCCCATCAATCCCGCTATGGTGGGCAAAGTGTTGGGACACTGTTGTGGCTGGAAAGGTCACAGCGCTGCAAGCAGGGAACCTGATCCAGTTTTGGAACACGTGGGCCCCATTCATGGACTTTGCAGTGAACTTCCCTGCCCTATCCCAAAGGCCTCCACTAACCAGTTGCCTGGAATGAACTGAGAGATATCACAGTCACATTGCTCTTCTCCCTTCCCCTGCCGCTCCAGAAGGCTGCACCCAGGTTGGCCTAACATCCCCCCCCCAATAAGTTCATAGTGCACTATATCAATACTGTTATGTTGTATTTCTGATATATATGCAATGTCTGATGTCATTTATCAAAATGTTAATAAAATGCTGTGTTGAAAAAGAGACCTGGTGTGCATCCTGTAAACCTTTTAGCCCCAAAATTTTAAGAGTGTTGAGCGGGTGGGCAGCACATGCAATGATGGCCGAGTCCAAAACCGCCGCCGCCGCCGGTCTCTTAAGTCTGATCCGGAAGGCCAAAGACATCACAAGGGAACCCTCAGTCAATCCACAGCCCCAAAAGGCAGTCGCAGCTCGCCGCTATGGGAACTGCCTCTGGCGATAAGGATGCTCACGCATGCTAAAACACAAATCAGGCCGTTCTTCGGGCCTACAGACCAAGCGCTGAAAATGCCAGCTGCAGTTGCATAACACTGAATTTCGCAAGGCGATAAAGAACAATCAGCGGCTATAGTCCTGCGTAAAACACTCGACAAATGATTCACAGGTGTCGAAACATCTATCAAAAAGCAAAAATGTCACTGTTTGGTAAAACACCACAAAAAGTCACATGGCCATGAAACTCACAATCCTGCTGCCTCTGAAGGCGTACACCAGTATGAAGTGACCCATTAACCTCTATCCCAATCTCGGAAGCTGTTGTGTTCCCCTTAGCAAAGACACCTAAGACCGGGATCTTGGGACCATTTTTGTAAGTCCAACTAAGGGCTTCATAAAAGCATATCTGGGGCAGTACAAAAACTCCACTTTAGTATAGGGATGTACCACCGGAGAACACTTGGTAGCGTAGACGGAGCAGGCTGGCTTATCTTCAGAGGGTGAGAGGGCTTTAGCTTGGTGCAAAGAAATTGTAGCATGCATATGGTTCAAAGAGAGACAAACACTATGTATTGTAAAAAATAAATGGTTCATTTAAATACAAGTAGACCAAGATTTACGTTTGGGGGGGGTTAGGCTGGGATGGGGAGCAAGTACTATAACTTATCAAATAAACACAATTCTAAAAACCAACTCAATACTTACGGTTTACAAACCGAAGTATAATCTTATTTAGATTACAATAAGCAGTCAAGGGGAGTCAAACCTATAACACATTCAGAAGGGCCTTCGGCTATTATTGTGGAGTAAAACAAGTTACTTTTTGAGTACACTCAGTAAATCAAGGGTAATGGACCCTAACATAGTTATTCCCTTTCAGAGTCACTTAGTTATACCAACACTGGTTACAAGTATCTCTTGCAACCCATGTAACTTTTCTTCTATCAAGAATGGATATAGTTACCAGACTGTCACTTTTAAGAACACAGTTCAAAGGGAGTAATTTAACTTGTATACTACCTAGAGGACTAAAGCTACTCAAGGATGGGTATGAATACAGTAAACTATTTCAGAATTGCCCAAGAGCAGTTCAGGGAAAGCACAACCCACTATTGCTGTTTTAGAACTATTCAAGGTCCAAACTTTTCTAAGCATAGGAATAGACAGTTTAACCAATGATACTTTTCAGAAGTGTGTTCTACAATTCTAAGGCAAGTAATAAGTCTTATGTTAGAAGTGCTCTAGAACAGTTCAGGGAAAGCATAGCCCAGTTATACACTTTTAGAAAGATAAAATGTATTTCAAGGTAAGTAAGTAACCTAGTGTACTTTTCAGAAGGGCATTAAGCAATTCATAGGTAAGTATCACCTACAAGACTGTTTTAGAAATACACTAGACGGATCAGGGAAAGCGAAACCCATTAATGCATTTTAAGAATGACAGTAGGTTATTGAAGATAGGTAAATCTATTGATAAGCTTGGACACTCATTCAGTTAGGAATAATGAAACAGTACCCAGGCTATTACCTTTTTAAGAACAGTGTGACACTATTCAAACTAAGTAAAGCAACGTATATACTTTCAGAAGGAGCAACCAGAAACACAAAGGTAAGTAGTAACTTTTGTGACACTTTGTAATTTATTCTATTTCTGTGATAGTTACAACACAAACTCAATTACAAGTAAGCACATTGACATTTGTTATAGTTTTCTAGACAGAAGCCGTATCTTTTTAAAGTCCTTCCCTAATCTGTAGGATGAGTGTTCCCAGAGGCAGAAGTGGGACCCTATTGGCCTAGAAGCCAGTTGTAGGCATATCGGGATAGGTTCCATATGCAGGAAAGTCAGAGATCCAGTGGATATCTTCATCAACAAGTATGTATTAGCTTTGGAGTTAAGTGTTCAGGGACTTCACAGAAGGCTCCGTGTATGCGTTCCAGCCTTAGCCCTGGGCAAATGGTATGGGCAAACTCCCAACCACACGATTCACCCACTCGGCCTCACAGGATTCGCAGAAGGCCTTCAGGATGCAGCAGCACAGTGCCTGGTCCCTGCGTTCTTGGTCTGGAGACTGAAGAAATTGACACTAGATGGGAACTTGCAGCAGCAGTCGCCACAGGAGTGTTCAGCAAAGGATTCTTCCTGGTTTCTCACGGCTCTGTGGATTTGGCACCTTTTTACAGGAACCGGATGAAGGATAAATCTTGCTGGTCGGATTGTCTTCACACTCTCGGTCCTGCACTCTGGTGAGGGGACTTAGGGATTTGAATCGTATCTCTGGCGGTCCAGCCGGAGTCAACCAAGGTTTCTGCGAGATTCGGACTTCAGAAGACCATGCACTGCACCCGAGCTCATGGTCCCTTGGTATTGGCGGTTTGCAGCCCTGGAAGGTCACAGCACGTCGCGGGGTGACTCGTCTTGCAGGTGGTCTTGAGATTGGTGGCTCTCACCAGCCTCTGGGTAGAAGTCATAGTTTTTGGACCTCCAAGGTCGATTGGAAGGCAGGGTTACATCAGGCTCCGGTTACACAGCAGGCTCTCCAGTCGCTGAAAATCGCTACAGACGTCTTTTCTTTCTCTTCATATTCAGCTCCAGTGGTTGACTTGTCAGGAGTTTCCAGAATTGGAGTCTTTATCATGAACTAAAGGCACAACTTCTGCAAAACCTCCCTGCAGTTTATGGAAAGGGGCAGTCTGGCTGTCTAATGGGACAGCCTACCTCTCCAATGGGAAAATGGCTCCTTTCAGGCAAGGTGAAAGGCAGAGGGCTGTCGCTTCTTGCTTTGTCAGGCACCCTGGAACCTCGCTAGGTATTACAAAGGATTCCTCCCGAAGACCAAACTTCAACCGAGGTCTTTATGCTTAGACTAGCAAATGGCAAAAAAAGGAGGCCCACCATTCAAGCAGAATGGTGACCCACCTGTGCATTACTGAGGCTGATTTGACAGCCTGCGAGTACTGACGGTCATAAAGGTAAAACTTCCACCAGCCATTCAAGTAAACTTGTAACAAAAAATGTTACCAGGTAAGTAAGAAAGGGGATGCATGTTATCCCCCAGCACTTCACATAAGGTGGGGTTTGCTGGTTCACTAAAATAAATGTAAAGGGGATGCGGGGAACATTAGTTCACCCAAGACATAAGAGAATTAAAAGGGGACGCCAAAGGGGCAACCCAGCCTAAGCCCAAAAGTTATGGGAAACTATAACTCCAATCACACACTATGGAGAGACTTAAAATGGTTGCCCATAAAAAGAGTAAAGGACTAGGTGAGCGGGGAAAACACTTGCACTCACCTAGGAGTAAGGGAAAAATAATCACAAAGTTCAGCAAAAAGTCCATTAGACCTAGAGATGTCTCAAGCCCGATAGACAGGTCAACCGCAGCACCGTCTGTCGCCTATGCACACTGCCATGGATACTGCCCATGACTCGCAACAGGGGTATAATCAACCTGATCAGACGCATCAGGACATATGCTGTATAGACCAAGACGACCCTAGTCGAGACCCTGACTATTTTTACCAAGACAAACAGCATGACCCAGGTAGAATTGATATCCTAGATATTACAGCACCTGACAGTGGACATACATCTCCTATTGATTTTCAGTTGTACAACAACTTCCTTAAAAGGGATGCTAACCATTTCCGCATTCACACTGAAGAAACAATTCCTGATCTGAATGCGTGGAGGACATTCTTGTTGAAAGGAAAGCTGTCAGCCATGCCATTCCCTTGTTGCAGTCTATTAAAAAGAGAATCAATCTGTTTCTTTCTACACCATCACTCCCTATGGCGGTCAACCCGAGAGTAGACTAAATATTCAAATCCTCCTTCAGACATCAGGGGACATCTGAAACCTGAATACCTTGTAATCGCCACTACCTGAAAGAGAGCTGGTGTTCCACTTTCTACTTCAGAGGCACCCCCTAACAAAGAGTGCAAATGCGTATACATGTTGGGCAAACTCATTACTAGCTACGGGGCTTATATAACCAGAATTGCAAACAATACAACACTGCTTCCAAGTTACAACAATACTCAATGGGATGAGGTGCTCAAAATCTCGACGGAGTGGAAGCAAATATACTTGGTCTCGGACTCAGCCGACACCTCAGGTAGTAATTTCTGAAGGAACTCTACTAAAAGGCACTCGAAAGTAAAGTCGACCTCGAGTAAAGAAAACATTTTAATCCAGGTCTCAAAACAGTAAAAGAGAACGGCAGTACAACACTTTTCGCAGCCTCCGGCTCCTTGAAAGTGAAGGAAATGCTGACCACACAATATAACTGGGAACAACTCTATGGTTGCCTTTAATTTACAAGTCCCCTTTCTCTTTTTCTACAGGCTTTCAAATTGTTTATTCATGCTCATTTAGTGTTCTGCTGTACGTATATTTAAGGTGCTGCTATCTTTACACATGCACTCCACATATCATGAAGCCGGATATGAATGTACAGGTGCTCAAGCCATTCACCTTTCAATGCCTGAATGACAAAAAGCTCCTAATATACACCCTATTGCTTCCAAGCAAAGACAAGATGCTGCTACATAACTGCAAAATACACACAGATGTTAAGATGCACATACTGATGCTGAATAGTATAAACTGCATAATAAAGTGTAGATATTATTAAATGCTAAGCATATATGCTTAAATGCATATAGCTACCTTACGTATCTCAAGTGCATATCTGTACAAAATAAGCAGAACTGGTCAAATACATTACTAGTTTTATTTTGTGCAAAACACGCCTAGATCTAAAGAGCTAATGCGTCATGACCAGCATATACGTAACGCCTATTGTGTAACCTTATCGAAATGAAAGTGCTAGTGCATACCAATGCCCAAAATATAAAAAAAATAAGGTACTGATGCTTTGCAACATATACTCTTACATTTCATGAAACAAAAGATGTTGCGTTCCCGTTTCTCGGGTACTGCAATTAATAAATAAAACTTGTATAAAGAAAAGCACTTGGCATTGTAATTTCAATTGACCACCACACCGGGTAACCAAGATTAGAGATGTCCTCCTGATGTTCTTAAAATGTGAATGACAGAAAAAATATAAAATGTTCTTTGTGTAGAGAGTATGATAAATGGAGAAATCCAAATTCAATCTCAATAAAACACACTGCTCATATACCAAAACTGAAAACTGTTCTCTAAATAGCTGCATATTAAGGCAAACAAACCTCCAAATCTAACAGTAAGATGTATATAGACAGATGGTAAGAAAACAAAGTTCCCAGGAAGGTGTACAAATTTTCAGAGATTATGTCCCAAAGGGTTTTACCTCAAAATCTAGAATACATTAAGTTTCTAGCTGACGCTGTTCTAATTCACGATCAACACCAATGGGTGATTTTTTTTTTAGTATTTTTTTATCGTATTAATGCTGATAGAGCCAAAGCCTTGCAGTCGGCCTTCATGCTTTTCCTGAAAGTGCTTGCCCATTGGATACGATGGATCCACATTCTTGATGGCTCCAATGCGTTGTAAGATGCTCAATTTTAATTGACAAATTGAGCTGCCAATATACCATTTTCTGCAAAGACTGGTCATTACATATACTACAAATTCAGAGTTGCACATGTCCTAGGATTGGATGTATGTAGCTTGTGCAGTTTTTGGAATATTGGCAGGCTTTGTTTCTAGAAGACCTGTAAAAGCCTGAGCTGGGTCCACTGAGCCAATTATCAACCTGTCCTGATTTTTCAGTATGCATGTAGCTGGATACCAAGGAGTGGAAGGTGATGTTGACACTAAGTATTGACGCAAGATTATCATCCAGCCTTAAGACGTGCCAATGAAACTGCACCGGTTACCTGGCTACCCTCTGTTCTCGGTCACAGGACCCCCTCTCCGCCAGTTGCACTCTTGCACTGCCCCCTGGCAACCCTTGCACTCAGGGACTGTTCTGTATCCCTACACCTACTAGCACCTGACACCTGATGTCTGCTCTTACCCTTGCCACCAGTTGGCCACACATGTATTTATTGTCTGTATTTATCTTACTGTTATCCTATGTACTGCACTGTCCCCTTGCACTTTTCCCATTCCCCCCCTCCCCTGTACTTGCACGATCTCAATGGCACCTGGCCTAGTAGCATCGCTGTCTGTCCTCCCTGTTTCCCCTCCCTCGTAGTGCTTTGAAACACTTGTGTATAGGTGCGTCATAAATGCCATATCATATCACTGGCAATGTAAAATTTGTCGAATGAATTTGCATGCGTCGCCTCTGTTCGAACTAGTCGTGTCTCATCATTACTTTCAGGACTCATGTCAATACCGGATGTGATCAATAAGGAATCTCTTTAAATTGCGAGCTTTCAGATACGCTTATTCAATCACTTTCTTGGGATAGCGCTGGTATATATGTATATGAGAATTGCTACTTTATCTGGATAAAGGTCTCTTGAGGGCAAATGTAGATGCTACACCCATCTCCACAGGCCAGCTGTTTGCATATATTCCTGCACTGCATTACACCCCTTAAAAAAGGGAGACTGCCCGAAAACAGCTTTGAGATCCCTGCAGCACACTGAACGCCAGTTTGGAAAATAATCTCTGCATTCTTGAGTCTGTCACCACTTCTGGCACATAGGCTTTACAAACATTGGCCCTCTGGTATTTCCTTCCATTCCTCAGGAAAGTCCCAGTCCACCCCCAACTTGGAGTGTTCCCTTTTGACCCTCAATTGTTAGAGGAAACGGCCCTTTTTCTAAAAGTGTCTAGAGAACCGGTTCCTACAACAGAGCCATGAAGAGGTGAGGCGTATTCTACGTATTTTCTGATCCCCAAAATGGGCGTGTATTCCTCCCATCTTGGATGGGATCAAGACTCTCGAACCATTTGCTTAGAAAGGACAATTTCTTCTTCTGGCCTAGATCCTTGAGGCACAAAACCTCAGGACTACCTTTTGTAAGAATAATGATGTTCATGTGCCTATCTATTCAAGGTACTGCAAAGTACCAGAGTTTTGTGATCTTCCCTGCACTTGTACGATCTCCATATCACCTGGCCTAGTAAGATCGTTTGTGTTCCCTTTTGTTCCTCCTCCCTTGCCTCGTTGCGCCTTGAAACACTTGTATATAGGTGCATTATAAATTACATATCATATATTCTATCATGAAGGCGATGCTCACTATCAATTTCATGTGTTGCCTTTCGTCATGACCTCTGCCTCCAAGAAGAACTTTCACCAAGCTGATGATATTGCTGGTACCTTGTCTCAGGCGACGGGGGTCGGGTGGAGGGGGCATCAGCTTCTTTCCCTGCTTCGACCATTGGCTCATCAGAGCTCGCCCTCTGAAGCAGGTGGTGTCCCATTTTCACCACGCCTGCTACATAGCCTGGGCTTCTCCCTAAAGTCATAGGTGACCACTTCCTAGGAGCTCCATTTCATTGGAGCCGATTTTCTATACTCCCTCTGGGAAGGGGTTCCCTCCAAGGGCAGGTTCTCCAATGTTTCTGAGATGGTTGATTCTAGAAACGTTCTGCCTGCTGCAGCCATTCTTTGACTTGTGGGCTTGATGGCATCCTGCATTTTTAGAGCCAAAAGCCCAGCTGTGTATGAGGACATTACAATGGCTTCTTGGTGCTCAGTGGTCCCAATTCTTGGGCACCATGTCAAAGCTGCTTGGTGTCTCGGCTTGTGTTAGGGAGAATTATCGTTCGGAAGATTTATAATTTCATTTTTATGCTTCATCCCCTCTCCTAGTGAGACCCCCAGTACTTTTTGCTGGATTACTGGACCTTTTTCTTTATGTCCTGAATGAGTGCAGCATTTTTCCTCTCGTTCATCCTTATTGGCTCTGTCTTTTGGAACTGTTTTACTGTACTGTGGAGTCCAGGAAATAAAGAGGTACTCTTGTGGGGATACCGATTTGACAAGCCACTGCGCTCTTGTTTATTTTCTGGTTTCCCTCAATTGTCGCATGGATTGTAAAAAGACAGACTTGGGTTCCTCACCTCCGTCCGTTGACGTATGCTCTCGAACCTTGGCTCTAACACTCCGTGTGTTCTCATTTTGCTCGATCTCTCTTCTGCCTTTGATACTGTCAACCATGCCATCTTGCTCAACAGTCTCCGTGATAACCTGGGTATCGTTGGTCAGGCTCTGGGGTGGCTGACCTCTTTCCTCTCCAATCGACCCTGCCAGGTCCAACTGGGGTCCTTTCTCTCTGATAACTTTTTCTCTACCTGTGGTGTCCCCCAGGGATCTAACCTCTCCCTGGTTGTTAAACCAGTATATGGCACTCCTTGCCCACTGCATCGCCGCTCTCTGCCCCAACTTTCAGTGCTATGCGGATGATGCCCAGCTCATTTTCAGGCTACCCTCGGCCTCCTCCTCTCCTTCCCTCATCTGACTGTCTGCTATCCAGGAATGGTGTGGTGCCAATGACCTCTGCCTTAATGCCAGTAAGACTGAGATTCTACTCATCGGCACACCCACTCCCTCCTTTCCTGCAGCTCTCTGGCCGGCCTCTCTTGGCCCTCTTCCTGCTCCTACCTGCAAGGCAAAAAACCTTGGTCATCTTCGACTCCACACTCTCCTTCTCTCCTCACATATCTGACGTCTCCAAGAAGTCACACTACCAGCTGCACCTCCTCAGAGGTATTCTTCCTTTCCTCTCCTTCCCCCAGAAGCTCGCTGTCTGCAGAGCCCTGGTTCTCTCGAAGCTGTACTACTGTAACAGCCTCTATCTAAATCTGCCTGCCTCTACTCTCCGCCCTCTGTGACTCATCCAGAACAGGACTGCGAGACTTGTCCTTGGCCTCAAGCCCAGGGACTGTATCTCTCCAGGACTGAAATCTCTACACTTTCTCCCAATGGCTGCGAGGATTAAGTTCAAAACCCTCTGCATTGTCCACAAGGCCTTCTGGGGCCTGGGGCCAAAATACCTTTAACTCTCTCTTCCTAAATATCTTCCTTCTCGAGCTCTTCGCTCATCTGCCTCCAACTCCCTCAGGGTCAGCCACTTCTCCAAGCAACGAGTTGGGGGAAGATCTCTCTCCGCGGCAGGGGCCTCCCCCTGGAACAGCCTTCCTGCCTCCCTGAAACTTGAGGAGAACCATCTCCGGTTCTGGAAGCACCTAAAACCTTCCTCTTTGCTTCTGCTTTCTCTCCCCCTCTCCCCTGCTAAATTACTGAAACTGCACTGAATCTGCAACTGGGCCACTCTCACCGATCTCGGTCCTCGGCCCAGCCACTCTCCTCTTGCACTGCCTCCCTGGCAACCCCTGCACTGCAGGACTGTCTCTGTATCCCTACAGCCCCCCTTCCCAGCACTTGTCTGCACTTACTTTGCACTTGCCACCAGCTGGCCCTTATTATTTATCTTCTATTCTACTAACCCTGTACTGCACTTTCACCTCTTTCCCCTTGCACTTTTCCCTTCCCCTCTACCCATGCACTTGTGCGATCTGAATGACACCGGGCCTAGTAGGATCGCTGTCTGTCTGACCTCCCCCTCCCCCCCCTCAACCCCCCCCTGCCTCGCCGTGCTTGAAACACTTGTGTATAGGCATGTTACAAAAGCCATATCATATCATATAAGTATCAAGAGTGAAATGTTTCACAATTCCACATGCGCCACGGAAAAATCAGATTTCTCAAATCTATTTTGATTGTGCTCAATTTGTATTTTTATTGAAATGTTTAATATTAGTGATTGTTGGCCCTTTAGCATTACTAGTGTTTCAGCAAATGCATTGCCTTTTTTGAAATCAGGGCAAATCAACAAAATCTTGCAAAGTTCAGTCTCTTGAGAAAAATCCCATTCCGTCATGGGTTAAATCCCTCCTTGAAAACTTGCGCCATCTTACAGCGGTCGCTGTTGAACAGAGATGCGCGACTAATATTAAACCTTTCAATTAAAACACAAATTGAGCACAACCAAAATAGATTAGATTAGAGAAATCCGATTTATTTATTTTCCATCATGGCGCATGTGGAATAATGAAACACATTTTTCTATGGAGTCTACTTTCCTCCATATCTCTTTTGGCATCTGTATTTTACTATTGTATCACAAAGCTCCTTATGGGCAGTGTTGCTGGGAACTCTTTGGTTTCTTCTTGGAAATTTTTCTCTTTATCCTCTGGTAACTACAGTTCTTAAGAACAAAGATACTTTGTATCTCTCCTAAAACTTTATATTCTGAGAGATTGGCACACACCACCTTATGTGGAGTGCCAAGGGGTTACCTAGTATCCCCCCTCCTCTCTGCTCCTGTGACTTTTTAGTCACACAGACAACCTTCTAGTTATGACTGCGGCAGTGGATGTGTTCTACCGAGTATTGTGCTATTTTCTACCACACTATTCAGTGTTACGGTTATGCACAATAGGGGCACCTAAGTACTAACTTGTTTTTTTTTAAATGACATTTCTAGCGTGGTTGTTCTTTGTTAGTCCTTCTACTATTCTGGAAGGGGGAGGTCTGTGTGAGGTTTCTTTGGCGGGAACCTTTGGGTGTCCCCGCCTAGGCTCAAGTGTGTCTGGGCAGGCATGAAGTGTGAGACTGGGGGGCAGAGGAGTTTTTTTTTTTTCACTCCCCTAATTTGTCTGCCAGAGTGCCTGAATGGAACCAGCTCCCACTGGAGGGGGTGGGGGGGACGGCTGGCTGTCCTGATTGGACAGCCACCCGCCCCTTTCTGTAAACTGCCGAGTGAGATTGCAGAGGCGTGTGTGCTGAAACTAAATAAAAGTGAGATTCCTGAGGTGAAAGGCAAGCGACCACTGGAATGTGAAGTAACTGAAAGACGACGGAGGCGTTTGCAGACCCTTTGAAACACTGTGAAACTACCACTGCTGTTTTGACCCAGGTTTAAATGCGACAAACGCCGAACGAGTATGACTCCTTCCCTTTGGCTGGTGAGACCAACCAGCCCTGAGACAAACTACAATCTAAGCCATCCCCCTAGGTGCTGTGGCTTTCCAGAGCTGCAAACCGCAAATACCAGGGTCCTCTGACCCAAACAGAGTGCATTGTCTTGCCAATGCCGATTCCGGCCAAGTGTTTGCTGAACTCCAGGTGAACCTCCAGAGACACAATGACTCATCGAAGCCCCCTCACCAGAGTGCAGGAATCGAAGATTATTGACCGGGCGAATCGTGTCCTTTGTTGGTGTTGCCGAAAAGGTGCCAAAACCGCAGCGTGACCAGAGAAGTTACTGAATTCCATGCCAGAGGTCCTCCCTCGAGACTGCTGCTGAGAGATCCTGTCTCTTGTCCTGCCTTTCGTCACCTGACGGTTTATAGTCATAATATCGAGGAAAAAAAAAGGTCGAACTACAAAAATCTCGAAAAAAAAAATATCAAATGGAAATATCGAAAATATATACCTATAATGAAAAGGGTCAATATCTCAAATGCAAATATCGGAAAAAATTATGAATAAGTGGAAATAAAGAAAAAACAAGAGTATCATTTACTATGAGGGGGGGTTCGGCCCCGCCCCCCTCCCCCCCCACCCATCCTCTCACCCCTCATACTCGAAACAAGAAAAAAATACAGGGACTACGAGGGAAAACTGGTACATTTAATACAAAATTTTGGCCCACAAAATAAGGAAACCTTTTTAGACTCGGTAGCATTTAACTTAAAATTTTAAAAAAACACTTACGGTTCAGGAACATATCCAATCCAGTGTGACATGGCCAAAATAGATCCAAAAACGGCATCCAGGTGGTCCAAAATATGGAATCTGGAACAGAAATCCATGGAAAAAAACCCAAGAACGCATCCGAAAAAAACCCAAATCAGCAAAAAAGAAAAAATACACAATCCAAGATGATGTTTGTAAAATCATTCCAAGTAAAATATGCCCAAAAAAAGAAGAAAAATCCAAATCCACGAAGGAAATAAAGTGCACATTCAGGAAAAGTCCATACGCAAAAAAAACCAAGCTGCTCCATAAAAAAACCAATTAAAAATTCGAAAGCAGGCAGGAAACAAAGTGCGACTCCAAAAAAAAAAAAAACGAAAAAATAGACGATGCTCCATGATCCAAAGGAAGAGGCAATACAAATCAGTCAAGCCAAGGTAAATCCATTGGAAAAAATAGCAATCCATCGACAAAAAAAAAAATAATCCATAAAATCCATGAGCAAAAGGACGGAGACGCGACAGCTGCAGAACCCAATACTGAATGAACTTTAAAATTGGCGCTTACGCATACGTAGGCAAACGTAGCATGCATTTGCATATGTAAACAAACACAAAGATTAAATGTATACGACTAGTCATTCTTGATGCAATAGCACCATCTAGTGGAATGTACATATATTAAAAGTTAAAAAAAAATACAGAAAAGATTATTGAAGTTAGACATATATATTTAATAAATAAATTACATTACATTTAATGAATTTAAAACAAGTTGTTAAAACATAACAAAGAAAAATTATTAAAAAATAAAACCTAAACAGTTAAGTACAGATTGTGTTATTTGTTTCATTACTTGTACTTACCTGAAATATGATAGTAAAAACGTTGCAGTGAGAATTCGAGATTATAGAAAAAAATTCGATATTATAACTTTCGAGATATTTTTTTTTTTGGTCAAAAAAATTCTAGATTATTTTCGAGATTTGTAAATTCGAGATTATGACTGACCACCCACCAGAAAAAGGAATCCAGAGGTTGGGACCAGTGCTGCCACATCAAGAAGAATCCAGCCACAAACATTTCTTCAAACCAAAGGTACTGTGGGTAAAAAGGTGTTTACCTTAATCCGAAAACTCACTGCAGAGCGTTGCAGTGCACATAGGTGTCCAGGGAAAACCCCTCTTACCTCTGACCGAAGTTGCTTCTTCTATCCCTCTAGCGAGTCCTTTAATAGGGTCTGTAACGCTGGTTTAAATTTCATGCATCTTTAAGACTAGAGACTAGGAATTATCTGCAGGAGTTTTCATTCTGCTGCTTGACAAGAATTTGAGCCTCTCCGAACTGCCTTTTAGCTAGGATTGCGTTCTTTGACTTTAAAAGCCTTGCTGTGTGAAGAAACTGCCTCTAGAACCTTAAACTCTGCTAGTATTTCACCAACCAACGGTTTTCCTTCCAAAAAGCCTTTATCTTATGTTTTACTAACTAAATACAATTACCATATTACTTTGTGTGTACATGAGTGCATGTTATTCCCAATAATACTGTAGAACTGTCAGTCAAAAGCTGTAACAATTGAGCAACTACAAACTTAGCAGTGGTCTCTGAAAAGTATTTACAATTATTCCTAAGTGTGTTGGTTTAATGTGATAAGTATTCTAAAATACATCTTGTGTAAATAAAATACATCTATTTTATTTTACATTTATATGTAAGTGTTAGTTTGAATTGCATTAAAGTAGATTACGTGTACTTACCTACAGCTCACATCTTCCTCTTATGATAAGCCTGACTGCTCTGCCACTGTACCAAGATTTCATGAGTAGTACAGACTGATGCTAAGAGTTGAGGATCTAAAACCATTGGGATAGTTTTATGAAGTCTTACCGCACAGTGGACTTTAGCAAAACTCCCCTAACAGCTTGCATAGTGCATGATCTTATATTTTAGGGACAACAGGGCAAAATGAATACTAGGGATCCATTTTGGCAGTCTTGGCGAGAGGATACAATAATCACAAATGATTCCCTTAATCGTTGGGGCACCCACTTTGGAGTATCTCTGGCAAGGACCAAATCCGCAGACAGTACCAGCTTTGATTCTGGACCTTGGAGAAATAATATTTTTCTGTCGGCAGCCTATCTAGCCGGGAGGGAGAATGGAGTGTCAGATGCAAGTGGGAGTTGTGCCAGGAGGTTCTTGGCGAAGTAGTCTACCTTTAGGGAACCTCATGTTGGCCCAATTTTCCTCAACTGTCAACAGAAAGCCAAGCTATTCTGAATATTAATTGTTATACATTTTCTTTTCTTTGCCCTTTGTTTTACAGTGGCTATTGTTTCACCAGCTCGCATTTGATCTATTTTGGTCAATTTAATTCTAGTACAAAACTGCCTTTTGTGTGGGTTCTCCCGTCCATGTCTTCGGCCACTTGGCAATATTGTTTATTTATTGTTTACTTGTTTGCTGCTTATGCAGCAAGTAAACGGTTTCAAAGCACTCACAGCGGAAGGGAGGGAACAAGAGTGAAACTCATTACAAAACACAATATTTAAGTGCAGTGGGAGGGGGAAAAGGGACAAACCTATGCTTTGTGAGTATTCAGAATGTGCAAGTGCAGCAAGGAAGAGGGCAGAGGGAGTTAGTGCTGGGGAGTCCGAGCTCATGGGTGAGCCACAGATGAAGTGCTAGGATTGTTGAGTGCTACACGGCCTGGAGCCGCGATAGGTGTACGTGGGAGCCTCCAGGGCGGAGGGTGTGCCATGTGCTGAAGGTAGACAGGTGCTGGGCCGAATGGGTGTCAGAGGTCAGGGGCCCTGAGGGTGCATAAGGGCATAGGACAACAATCTCAGCAACTGTGGGATTATCAGAGGGGAGAAGGTAAGCAGGTGGTCGAAAGGTTAAGCAGTGTATCAAAGTAGTGCCAATTGATATGACCACCAGCAACCACGTAATGGGCAGCCTCTTCCAAGAATATTTAAAAAAAATAGATGGTGTTGCAGGTGGAATAAAACAATAGCCATTGTTCCTTAACAAATTAAGGGAACTTCTAGGTATTGTACCAGTGCAAAGGTCCAGTGTTACATGAATTACAAGCAGGGCTGTAGGGGGTTTTGCTACCCATCCCTCATTTGGTGGTTAAGTTCCATCCAAAAAAGGGAGGCAGCAACCTTTCTCCTTTGGCATGGGTTCGATTTTTAGGCATTAGGTCAACTGATTTTGCTTTAGGGTTTCCTTGCTCTTTGAGGAAGTTTACTTAAGAACTGTGGTGAGCAGCGCTTATTTCACTGGGGGCTACATGGATACATTCAGAAATGTATTCAAGTGCCTTAAGATCCTACCTTCAAAATGGTACTGGTGTTGTCACTGAACACCAATGAGCTAAGGTATGTTTCTCCAGCATGGGGTCTGGCATGGATTCACATGCTCATGAATATTCCCCGTCGTCAGGCTGGGAATCCTCTCGTCAGGCTGGGAATCCTCGGTAAAGAAAAAACCAGTATCAGTTTCGTTTCTGATCTGTCTTTCGTAGTAATAACCAATCACTGATCTCTGCGTCATACTGACCACAGCCAATGACTGCCCTCTACCTAAGCCCCGCCTCTGGCAGCCATCTTCAGATTTTTACCGCACGTTCATGTGTTGGGATCCTCGTGCTATTGCTCTCGAGCGTTAGTGCTATTTTTTCACGTTTTTTCTCAAAAACTTAGTTTTTTCGGTCAAAAGAGCCTCAAGCTCCACCGACTCTCTATCCGATCAACGGGGACCCGTGTCGGATTCGTCTGCGCCCCTCAAGGGTGAAGATTCGTCGAGCTACGCTTTTGGAGGACTCCAGAAGTTTCTCAGGCCCGGTCATGGCCCAGGAGAAGGGAAGCTCGACGCCCGGAAAGCTGTTCAGGGTCTGCCCTGGATGCCAGCTGCAGAACGTCTTCAAGGAGGACGAACACTCTTTTTGTCTCGACTGCCTACATGAGGACAAGACGCACGTGGAGAAGGACTGTGCGTTTTGCGGCAACATGTCGGAGCGGACCATGAAGGACCGCCATCAACGTCTCGCCAACTGGCTAGAAGGGAAGAGCCCGTCCGGCGAGGAGAAGAAGAAGAAATCCGAGCGGTCTTCTAAGACCTTTGAGGACGCCCCGGCGACGGGGGTCCAACATAAGGCCAAGCACCGCGAGTCCGCTGGCACCGGGAGCGCCGAACGGTCAGGCTCTACGGGCGCCAGGCAGGGCGCACCCTCCCCGGCACCATCAACCACGAGCCAACGCTCTGGGTCGGGTAAGAGGAAGGCCGAGCACCCGGCGAAGCTCCTGGAGAGGCCCCGGTCGAGCTCGAAGGCGGAGGGGGAGCGAGGCGGTGTCCCCCCCCCCCCTCAAGGATAAGGCGGTGAGCGCACCTAAGGTGGTGAAGGCCTTAATCCATCCGGCCAAGCCCTCTATCGAAACTGTCGCGGCGGCCCTGGCTCAGCCTGTGCAGGCTACACCAGTGGTGGCGACCTCGGGGCTCAGAGTCTCCCTGCCACCTCGGAGGGAGTCCTCTTTTGTGCCCATCGATAGGACCCCCGTGAAATCCCCCGAGGGGAAGTGAAAGGGGGGGGCAGGGCGTCGTCGTAGATTCGGCTTCAACCTCGGAGGAGGAATTGGTCGAGGTCTTAAGCCACGGCCTCGGCGTGGAAGAAGACCGGCCAGTCGGGATGGATCCCGACGCAGGTGACGACGACATCGTCGAGGGTACCGACGGGGCCCCTGATCGCCCGTCGGATTCCCCTCTGCCAGCACCGCAAGACAACTCGGCGGCCATTTTGTTGGCTATACAGTCCTTATGCTCAGAGATAAGGACGAGACTACCGTTGCCGACGGAGGAACCTCTCCCGTCGGGGGACCCAGAACCGGGACCTTCTAGTGTTCCCCCTACTAAGAAAAGAAGGATCCACCCTCCACCTCCTTTTCAGCCGTCGCGCCCCGTCCAGCCCTCCTCCCCGTCCACCCGAGGGGATGATACGGGGACTGACACGGCAGCGACGAGTACGGACGACGAGGTATACGACGAGGATGTACCGTCGTCGCCTCCCACCAGGGCTTCTCCGCCCGACGAGATTGGATCGTTCCACTCCATGATCACCAGGGCATCCGAGCTTTTCCAACTCTGCCCTGAGGAGAAGAAGGAAGGTTTCCTTTATCAGCGGCGCGAGGCCAAGAGGAAGACGGTCCTCTCAGTGCCTCTATTGGACGACATTTGGGATGAGGGCCTCACCCTCCTCAAGAACCCTTCCACGACGCCAGCTAGAAGAGACCGGTACGAGAAGAAGTACCGGGTCCCGGACACGGCCCCCCTGTGCCTCCGGGCGCAGCCTACCCCGGACTCCGTCGTCTCTGCGGCGGCCAGGAAGAAAGCGGGGGGCGGTGCGGCCTCCACATCGACTTCCCCACCGGACGGTGAGGGAAAGAAATTGGACGCTATGGGACGCAGAGTCATCTCGTCGGCAGCGACGACGATTAAAGCGGCCAACGCCTTGGCTATCGTGGCCCGCTACGACAGGGAGCTCTGGTACAAACTGGCTCCCCTGCTGGACTTCCTGCCGGATGACAAGAGGACAGAGGCCCTGGAGATCCTGCAGGAAGGTGAGGTGGCTTCGGACCACGCCATTACCGTTGCGACAGACATCGCCGACACTGGGTTCCGCCAGTTGGGCAACGGCGTTTGCCTTAGGCGGCGTGGATGGCTCAAGGCTACGGACTTCCGTCAAGACGTTCAGACCAGAGTCCTGGAAATGCCCTTCGATGGGAACAACCTGTTTGGGAAAACAGTGGACGATTCCCTTCAGGCCATTAAAGCGGACACTGAGACGGCCCGGGCCCTGGGAGTTCTGCAACAACGACGGACGCCCTTTCGGAGCAGCGGAGGCAAGGGCGCCTCCAAAGGTTCCGGCGGCGGTTTCTCCACCTACCGTCAAGCGGCCCGCTCGTCGTCTCAGGAGGCCTACAGAGGACGAGGCAAGTCTGGCGGACCCCGCCGTCGTCGCCAAGGAGGTCAAGGCGGCAAAGCCTCGTCGAAGCAGGATTGAACCGGCCGTGGGGTCGGGCCCCCACCGAAGCACCCCGGTGGGAGGCCGGCTGGCGAGCTTCGTCAGCGTGTGGGAGTCCATCTGCACCGACCATTGGGTGCTAGACGCCTTGGCCCGGGGCCACGCGCTCGAGTTCCAGAGAAGGTGCCCGCGCGTCCCCCCCCATGGCCAGGAAAGAACTTCACGTCCCTCAACTTCTCCTGGAGGTAAAAGCGATGCTCAGGAAGGGCGCCATCGAACTCGTCCCAAAGAGGCTTCGGGGCTCCGGAGTTTACTCGAGATACTTCCTCGTGAAGAAGAAGACGGGGGGATGGCGCCCCATCCTGGACCTGCGACGTCTGAACAAGTTCATCAAGGCGCAGAAGTTCCAGATGGTCACCCTCCAGCACGTCCTGGGTCAGCTGGAGGAAGGAGACTTCCTGTCGTCGTTGGATTTGGAGGATGCCTACTTCCATATTCCCATCCTAAAGGGGCACCGAAAATTCCTCAGGTTTGTGGTCCATGGGCGTCATTACCAGTTCAAAGCCCTCCCCTTCGGACTACGGTCGGCACCCAGGGTATTCACCAAGTGCCTCGCACCGGTGGCGGCGCAGCTGCGCCGCGAGGGGGTCCACGTCTACCCCTACCTGGACGACTGGCTCATCCGAGCCAAGACGAGGGAGCTCGCCGTGGTTCACACGGCAAGGACCGCCCAACTTCTCACGGACCTGGGATTCTCCGTGAACTACGCCAAATCCCACCTGGTACCCGCGCAAGACGCTCTGTTTCTGGGAGCGAGGCTCAACACAGTGTCCCTTCTGGCCTCCCCGTCGGAGGAGAGGACCAGGACCATCCTGGGCAAGGTGCAGCGGATGTTGGTGGCCGACGCGGCCAAGGTGAGGTCCATGAAGTCCCTCCTCGGAATGATGTCTTCCTGCATCTACCTCATTCCCATGTGCAGGCTCCGGATGCGCCCGTTGCAGGAGTTCCTGGATGCGCGCTGGATCCAAACGACGGGCAGCTTCGAGGAAAGGATCACACTCGACGAGAGTTTCCGACGAGCGATCCTGTGGTGGGGCACCCGCGCGCATCTGACGGCGGGCTTGGACTTCCAGACCCCAGCCCACCAGGAGACAGTGACCACGGATGCCTCCCTGGAAGGGTGGGGAGCGCACACCGAAAATCTGCACGCAAGAGGCCTTTGGCTCCCGACGGAGAAATCCCTACATATCAACGTCCTGGAGCTCCGTGCAGTGTTTTGGGCCCTCAAGTCCTTCCTTCCGTCCCTCAAGGGCAAGGTGGTGAGGATCTTCACCGACAACACCACCACCATGTTTTACATCAGGAAACAGGGCGGAACCAGGTCCCCAGCACTGTCCAAGGAGCCGCAGGACCTGTGGCATTGGGCCATCGCCCAAAGGATATTTCTGGTGCCGTTTCATCTGGCAGGGATAAAAAACACCATCGCCGACTCACTCAGCAGGGAGCTGCGCTCGTGCCACGAGTGGGAGCTACGGCAGGATCTAGTGGATCGCCTCTTCCGACGGTGGGGCACACCCCAGATCGACCTGTTCGCGACGGCGACGAACTCCAAGTGCCGGAGGTTCGCCAGCAGGTTTCCCCAGGCGAGGAGCATGGGCGATGCTTTCTCGTTCCCCTGGGAGGGCCTGTTCCTCTACGCGTTCCCTCCTTTGCCACTGCTAATCCGGCTCGTCAACCAGCTCAAGAGGTCACGGTGCAGGATGATCCTCGTCGCACCTGCGTGGCCGAGGCAGATATGGTTCCCGGACCTTCTGGACTTGTCAGCGTCCCCGCCAATCAAGCTGCCGGTGGACGCGGAACTACTCTCCAGAGAAGGAGGCGCCATCCTCCACCACGACCCGAAATCGCTGAACTTGCAGGCCTGGCTCCTGCAGCGCTAGAGTTTGGAGGATACGACATACCGGCCGACTGCAGAGAGGTTCTTGCAAAGGCCAGGGCGTCCTCGACTCTTAAATGCTACGGACACAAATGGAAGAGGTTCTCTGTCTGGTGCCACGCACAGAATATTAACCCTCTACGGATTACGGCCCCCCAAGTACTGCCGTACCTGCTGACGCTGGCCAAAGCTGGACTGGCACACGCGTCCATCAAGATTCATCTTGCTGCGATCTCCCGATACACCAGAACCACGGGCGGACGTCCTTGTGGTCTCATCGTCTGGTGAAAGAGTTCGTGAAGGGACTGTTCAGATCGTTCCCGCCGGTGAAGGCTCCGGCCCCGGCGTGGGAGCTCAACGTGGTGCTGACCAAACTCATGGGACCTCCGTTCGAGCCTCTGCACTCAGCTCCGTTGAAATTTCTGTCGTGGAAATCAGCGTTTCTTGTGGCCATCACCTCCGCACGACGAGTGGGAGATCCAGGCCCTTTCCTGCAAGGCCCCGTACTTGACTTTTCACGACACGAGGGTAGTGCTCAGGACGCACCCCTCCTTCATGCCCAAGGTACCGTCGGACTTCCATCTCAACGAACCCTTGGTGTTGCCTGTGTTCTTCCCGTCGCCTTCGTCGCCGGCTGAGAGGACTTTGCACTCGCTGGATGTGGCTAGAGCGCTGAAGTTCTACGTGGACCGCACGAAGTGTTTTCGGAAGACGTCACAACTCTTTGTGAACTTTGGACCTGTCAATCAGGGGAAGGCTCTCTCGAAGGCTTCCATTTCCAGATGGCTCTCCGGCTGTATCATGTACTGTCACCGGTTGGCAAACCGACCGCTGCCTGGCCGTCTGAGAGCCCATTCCACCAGAGCGATCGCAGCTACCACGGCGTTCCTATCTGGTGTGCCCCTGCTGGACATATGCAGGGCTGCTACGTGGAGGTCGACGCACACCTTCACGAAATTCTACTGCGTCGACCAGGATTCAAGGGAGGAGTCCAGGGTCGGCCAAGCAGTGCTGCGCAACCTGTTCGCCTGAGGTGAGCCTGGTGAGGAGGTAAGATGCTTAATGTTGAGTTTGATGTGATGCTTACTGTTGAGCCTTTGCCACCTCCCGTGGTTGTGCATGTGTGTACTGCTATGTATTCTTTATTCATGAGCATGTGAATCCATGCCAGACCCCATGCTGGAGAAGGAACAAGTTACTTACCTGTAACTGTTGTTCTCCAGCATGGGTCTGGCATGGATTCACATGCGAACCCTCCCGCCTAACCCTCTGCGGCTCTTCACTTGGTCATACTGCCACTTCACGTGCTTCCAAATCTGAAGATGGCTGCCAGAGGCGGGGCTTAGGTAGAGGGCAGTCATTGGCTGTGGTCAGTATGACGCAGAGATCAGTGATTGGTTATTACTACGAAAGACAGATCAGAAACGAAACTGATACTGGTTTTTTCTTTACCGAGGATTCCCAGCCTGACGAGAGGATTCCCAGCCTGACGACGGGGAATATTCATGAGCATGTGAATCCATGCCAGACCCATGCTGGAGAACAACAGTTACAGGTACGTAACTTGTTCCTTTTGAGGATACTAACAATCTGATGTGCTGATCCAACAAGAATATTGTTCAAATTGTGTCCCAGTTTCCTAAAGTTAATGTTGAGGAGTCCTGTATTTCTTTCTCAAGGTGAAAATGAAATCATGACTTTCATTGAGTTTGCTATTGGTATTTGGTGAATATATGTGCTGTTTTCGTTTTTGCTTTTTTTAGGAGATGTTTTATAATGGTCGATTGAGGGTTCTTTCTTCCCTAACTCTATCCCAAAAATGTCAATCAGGATGAAATATAAACCAAACTACAGCTGCTAACCTTCCTTTCTTGACTTTGAAATAAAGAATATGCATCACCTGCGTTTTGTGCTTTCTGCACTAGCTTATTGTTTAGATGGGTTGTAGTCCACAAGCATAGTCTATATGCTAAGCAGACAAATATATCATTACTGTAAGAGGTGTTAGTTCAATCAAGCGGAACTATTATTGCATGTGTAGTTGACAAAATGAGTAAAAAAGTTAATTTGTAAAGTTTTACAACTTCTTAAGTGTAAATTTTGAGCATCG
Organism: Ambystoma mexicanum; assembly: GCF_040938575.1. NCBI lineage: Eukaryota > Metazoa > Chordata > Amphibia > Caudata > Ambystomatidae > Ambystoma > Ambystoma mexicanum. The sequence continues at coordinate 114,739,288 of NC_090936.1, read as the reverse complement.
CTTCCTGTTGGGCAGACCTTGAGTTTCAGCCGGTACATTGTCTTTGGTTAGGTTATTTCTCAATTGATTGCGCTTCTTAGACCTATTTGGCTGCAGTTTTGCTGCCATGAAAGCCTGTGAAGTGAGTTATGAGCAGCACCAAGATCTCCACAGTATCTTCTTCTATTCCTGCAGAGGAAGTGGTGCGCGACTATGCCTATGGGGAGTCGGATCCTCTAATCCGGAAGTGTATGTTATTGCCCTGGGTGCTGGCGGACCTCTCCCATGTTAACTGCCACACACCTGAGCCGTCAGACGAACACTACCAGGTATGGGTTTTGAATAGAGGTGGACACGATCTTTCTGCTTTAATGTACCCACATGCTACTCTTCTGCCTGCCCCAAACCCTGCATGCATCTTTTATCATAACTTGATCTTTGATCCAGATTATTTTTAGAGGGTTTTGCTCGCAAAGTTCTTTCTCTTACTGCATATATAACTTCAATATATTGGTACGTCCTTTCCTTTTTCGTACCATACTATTTGGTAAAATTGACGTGCCTTTGGTTGAACTCTTCACTACGGTAAGTTCATTACTTTTTGTACTGTTCTTGTTTTACTGAAAAAGCATATGAACTTCAAGTAGCTACTGTTCTGATTAGTCAGCATTGCTGTTAGTTAGCCCTATCCCTGCGTCCTACAACACATTAGCCGGTTTCTCTTGTGTCGGGTTCATTCGAACTACACATCTAGTCCTTTGGGGCTTTGCTGTGCATCCTACAATGGTCAGTGGTGCGTCACCAATAACTGAACGAGGAGTACATTAAGATATTAACCTCTTTGGAAATTGAACCCACGTTATACAGTATGGGAAGGAATACATATTGTCATGATTGTGGGACCTTATTCATTGTAGGGCGCAGACATGCTTGGCCGCCTGGTGAATTGCCTGCGTAGCCTCTCCTTCTGTCCCCCAAAACCCCCACACCTCCACATCTATGGCACTCCATCTCCCTCGTCTATTCTAACTGTTATCCCTCCTGTCACTCGAAGAAAAAAGCTTAAAGATCTCCTGGCCTACCCATCGCTGACACCTACGTTGGTGATACTTCCAGACAGATTATCACCGATTCCTCTTATCAGTCCCTTCTCAGACCCATGGACCTCTCCTGATCTCTACCCTCCCCTTTTTCATCCTCACCCATTAATGGTGGCTCTAGATTGGAAGTACTCTTGGTGCACTTCTCGTCCTGTAGGTGCATCATTGTGTATCACAATGGCTCTGTCACGGCCCAGGGTCCTCAACCCAATCCTTTTCTCTTTGACTCGCTTCTTCTCCTTCCTCTCTGCACCTCCTTCACCACATCTGACTGGTGTACCCACCCCTCTGTACCCCTCCTCAGAAAATCTTCAAAGGTGGTGACCTGCTACACTTGGCCACTCTGAATGCTTGATCTGTTGTCAAACATTCCTCTGGCATCTGCCTCTTTCTTGAAGACTTAGATCTCAACGTCCTCGCTCTCATCGAGACGTGACTCAATGCCAGCTCGGTCATTGCTTTTGACTCTTCTCCCTGACTGCTACAAGATGCTCTCCCAAGCCCTGGCCCAACCGACTTTGCGTGGCTATCCCTAATCTTCCCTGAGTGGGTCCCCATCTCACGCATACCCACCCAGCCCTACTCCTTCTTTTAAAGTCTTGCCTGCAAGCTTGGTGTCTCTCTGACTCTCTCTCACCCATGCCACTATCTACAGACTCCCTGGCCCAGTGTCTGTCTTCCTCTCGGAATGGGCTGACTTCACCTTCTGACCTCTACCTCTAAACTCCTCCTCCTTGGAGATTTCAACATCCACCTTGATTCCACTGTTCCTGCTTTTTCACTCTTCTGTGATCTCTGTACCTCTTTCTGCCTCCCTATCCTCCGCTCCGGCCCTACACAGTTTGCCGGAAACACTCTTGATTAATTCATCCCTGCTATTTCCCATTTTCCAACCCCCTCACTAACCCTCTTTCTTGGTCTGACCACTCTCCTCTCTTCATTCGGGACCTCTCAGTCCCCTGACCGAGCCTCCACCAGCAGTGCCAGCCGCCTTTGCGGTCATCTGTCTGACAAAACGGGTGTCAGCTGCTGCATTTGCCTCCACCTTCATCCCGCTCCTCTTGACTCTCGCTGACTGTCCTTGCCAATCTCTATCTTGCTATCTCTAACAGTCTCGATATTCTTACCCCTGCCTCCAAGCATAACAGCTTGTACGATTCAGATCTTGCCGCTCTGAAACACAAGTGCAGTACTTTTGAATGGAAGTGGCAGACCTTGGGCTAATCCCTTCACAAACTAGCATGTCACCTACTCCAAAGGCAATACTCTCTCTATTCGCTCCAAGAAGAGGGCTCACATCCAGGCCTGTATCTCTGGAGCCTTTAACAACATGGCTGAACTCTCCAAAATCTGCAAGGAACTAGCCAATCCATCTTCAATCTCCACCACTCCTCCTCCTTCTCAGGCCCTTTGCACTGCACTGGCCACCCATTTCTCTTCCAAAACTCTGGACATTCTGAACTCTCTTCCTCCCCTCCCTCGTTCCCTCACTGCTGTCCCCCTTCCTCCCTTGGAACCTCTTCCACCCACTCTCTCCTTCTCACCTATCAAAACGGATGAGATATCTAGAGTAGTCCGCTCTATGATGATCTCATCCAAATAGTTGTCCCCTACTACCACCAACTCTTCCCTTATACCCAACTGCTATTCAGGCATGGTACTCTGCCAATGATCTCTGCCTCAACGCCAGTAAGACAGAGATCCTTCTCATTGGGACGCCTGCTCATAGTTTCCCCATCACTCTGGCCAGACTCCTTGGGTCCTCCCACCCACTTGTGAGGCAAAAAACCTTCATCTTTGACTCTTCTTTCGCTCCACGCATCCCAGACCTTGACAAGAATTCCAATTTTCAGCTTCATCTTCTCAGTGGCATTCTAATTTATCCCCAGAAGCTCAATGTCTCCAGAGCCCTGGCTCGCTCTAGGCTTGACTACTGCAATAGCCTCTTCCTCAACCTTCCTTTTACCTCCCTTCGCCCCTTCCTACTAATCAAGAATAGGACTGCAAGGATTATCCTTGGCTTCAAGCCCAGGTGCCGCATCTCTCCAGCCCTAAAATCTCTCCACTGGCTCCCGGTGACTGCAAGGATCAAATTCAAAACCCTCTGCATCATCCACAAGGCTATCTGGGGCCTGGGACCTCTATCCAGCTCTATCTCCTGAAAAACTCCCAGCCAGAATCCTTCAATCTTCTTGCTTCAACTCTCTGCAAGTCAAACGTTTCTCCAAGCAGAGCGTGGGAGATATATCCCTTTCCTCAGCTGGCTCCTCCCTCTAGAACAGCCTCTGTCCAACCATGAGACTTGAGAAGTTTCCAGAACTTAAGATCGGGCTCAAGACCTTCTTTTTCTCCTCTTCCTTCCCTCTCCCCCTGGCTAAACTCGCCGCCTGCCGCTGTGACTGGGTTCTGGTCCCTTCAGAGTCTCACAGGTACCAGACCACCCCACCAGTCCCTCCCAGCATACTTTGCCAGCACTTTCACTCAGGCTCCCTTTCCCGGACTATGGCAACTTAGTCCTCCTTGTCCACTGCACTCTTACTCCCCTCCCTCTTTCCCCTGTTACTTGCTGCCTTGGCCTGACCAACACTTGCCTGTCCACACCTGTGTGGGTACCCCACTCTGCACTTCTCCCTCTATCCCCCACCCCCTTGCACTTTTCACATTGTCATGCACTTGCACTGTATGATTGTCACAAGGCCAATATAACCGTTCCTTTGTTTCTTTAGCTTTCCATGTCCCCCGCCTTAACACCCCCCCATCTTGTCTTGTGGCGCCTGGAAACGCCGGTATTTAGGCAGCATACAAATGTCAGTAAATAAATAAATAAAATACATTTCCTCCCTCGCTCCGGCTCTTGCTGACTTCTGTAACCACTTAGCGCAACTGGTGCTTTCCTTTTTTCTCTCAAGTACTCCCTTGTGCACCCCATTCTAAAAAAAGCCGCCTTCCGGCCCATCTTGTCCGCCCAACTACCGCCCTATCTTTACTACACCCTTCCTTGGGAAACTCTTGGAGAAGTTGGTCATCCCCCAACTGACCCAACACACTGAGCGCTGGTTGTTTACATGACCATCAATCTGGATTCCGGGCATCCAGGGGCTCTGCTGTACACCCATGAAGAACTTCTTGCAAATCATAACTCTAACTCTCCTGCAGTTCTCATTCTGCTTGACCTCTCTTCTGCCTTTGACATGTTCAACCATTTTATCTTCATACAGTGGCTCCAAGATACACTTGGTATCTCAGACCGCGTACTGGATTTGTTGACCTCCTTTCTTACTGACCACCCCTTCCAGGTGCTCCTAGCTCCTTCTCCTCCTCCACCCTCTACTTGTGGTGTTCCTCATGCCTTGGCTCTTCACCATCTACCTAGCACCTCTTGCTCACATTGTTACACTGATGATGCACAACTCTTCTTCAAGCCCCCCTCTTCTTCTTCCTCCTCCTCTATCATCCCATACTGCCTGTCTAGTATTCAGTCTTGGTGCACCTCCAATGATATGTCTTATTGTCTTATTGCCTGTAAGACTGAGAGTTTGCCTATTGGGACACCTGCTCCTTGTTTCCCTGCTGCACACTGGCCGCCTTCTAGGGGCTTGCCGCCTTCTCTTTCCACTGAGGCCAGACATCTCGGGGTCATCTTCGACTCCTCTCTCTCCTTTACTCCTCACATCTTGGACCTTGCCAAGAAGGCCCGCTTCCAACTTCACTTCCTTAAATGCATTCCCCCTTTCCTCAACTTCCTCCAGAAACACTATGTCTCAAGAGCTCTGCTCCTCCCCAGGCTAGATTACTTTAACAGCCTCTTCCTTAACCGGTCTCTTTGCTTCGTCCTCTCCAACAAATCCAAAATAGGGCTGCAAGATTTATCAACTCCTGGGACGGTATTGCTCTAGTCCTAAAATCTCTCTACTGGCTCCAGATTGTTGCAAGAATCAAATTTGAGACCCTCTACATTATCCACAAGGCTACCCCCAACTCTTACTAAATACTCTCCTTCCAGATCCCTTTGATTTTCTGGCTCCAACTCTGCTTATCAATCGCTTCTCCAAGCAGAAAGCTGGGGGCAGATCTCTCTCTCCCTCCACCTCCCTCCCTCTCTCCCTCCCTCTCCCACAAACAACTCCAGACTCTCTCGTGTCCTGGCCTTCTGCGCTTTTGCCCCTTGCACTGGCCCACACCCGCCTGTCTGGTACTTTCACCTCTTACCCGTTGGGTGGTAGACCTCCCTCTTCCCCTGGGTTGTCTGCGCCCATGCACTTACCTTTTGCCACCCCCCCCTCCCCAACGGGCATCTCTGGCACTCCCTCTTCTAGGGAACCCTAATAGCATTTACTCTCACCCATCCCCCTTTTTTCCTTTTCTTTTCTCTGCATTTGTATGCTTGAATATCACAAGGCTTAGTAGGACCACTGTTTCTAGTTAATCTTTATTTTCATAGTTTATTTTTCTCCCTTGTTCCCTTCCCTTGTGGTGCTTTGAAACACTGTTTCGTTGTAGAAGCGCCTTATAGATGACAAATCAAATACATTTTTTTTCTTAATGTTAGGGTAGTGACCTGCTTGAAGTGGGCGCACGGGACAAGAAATTGTACACAATGGAAATAGTTGTGCTGTTCAACATCTTGTTCCAATGGAGCTCAATTTTGCCTTTAATATGAGCTTGTTCCTCGATGTTAAAATATTTTGTGAGATCCAGGCACAGATTATCACAAATGCAAAATCCCACCTAATGAAATGTAGAAAATGTACGCAGCATAAATACACCAGACCTAGAAGGCCACAAATGTGTGCATAATTACTCGAGTCCCCAATATGAAAGGGAATCCTGTATATGCCACGTCTTTGTTTTTCATGGATAGCAACACATTCCCACATTGATTCTATAACTAACGTCATAGGTAAATGGCCAAGTACTTGGCTGTGGAAGCTTGGTGACGGAAGTGTCCAACGGGGCGCCTTTTTTTACAAAATTGGAGTATGTTGCAAGATTATGACAGAGCTTAACTTGCTTTAACCTAGGACACAATTCACACAACTGTGCACCTCACCTGCTAGAAGATTGGGTGAAACGTCCAGCAATTCAAGCACGGTGCACGTTCAAAGGGGTATCTTTTGTAGCTCTTTTTATTGCAGTCAAAGGCACACTATATCAATGATTCATATTGCTGCATAACATCAGAGTTTGTTTCCAGTTTGGATTTATGTCATGACTTGTCTTTGCTATTTTTGCGTATTGCCACACTGCATTGAATTGCAATATATTTTCTTAGTTCTTTCATGGACTGACTAGTCTTGCATATTGGTACGTACTTTTTTTGTAAATCGCTCTGAATCCTTTAAAGTGAGCAGCAGCATAGTGGATGCCACATTTCAACTTGAGGCATAAATATAGTTTGTATTGTTTGGTATGGGTTAAATGCACATGCGTTCATTTTTCAATACCGGGCGACCAGATTATTTTGGCCTTGTTTGTTCTCAGTAGAGGACAATGGATCATTTTCTCTGTGTGTGTAGATTGATGCCTACAAATTGAGAAACTCAGAGGAGAATCGCCTGGCATTTTGGAGCTGTTGAGCTGATCCATAATGCTATTTCAACTCTGCTAAGGCACAAAGAGCTCACATATTTGTAGATCCTCTTGAGTGGACCATCCCATATAATAGTTCATTTGCCCTTGTTCATTCAGGGTAGAGTGGCCCCACACATTTGGTCAGTATTGGAAGTGGTTTTCCCCATTTCATGTAGAATTGTAGAAACCAAACCAAGAAATGGCTTCTGCGATGATGTAAAACCGATGGTAAACAGTTTATTGCCATTCCATGAAAACATTTAGCAGTGGTAGGCATCATGGGGCCATCTAGATGTTTTTGCCTCGGTTCCCATAATTCCTCAGCGTTGACTATGCTGGGTAGGGCTGTTGAGTCATAAATCAAAGCACCTGTAATACCACAGGTTGCCAACCACTGCAATATAGTGTGGCAGTGATCCATAGTTTTGAAGCGCTTGTGACCATGATTGCACAGAAAAGTAACTCTGATAACAGAACTGTTGTAATTTGCATGGAGATTAACAGCAATCTTGCCTAACCAGAATCACAATTCCAAGCTTGAATTCACATCTGGACAGCGTCCAGGAAGAAGTCATTGAAAGCTACATTTGGCAGTCTGTGTTTACCAGTTGGAAACCAACCAAACACGTTTGGTCCCTTTGTTCCTACGCCTTTGGTGGGCTTCAGGACTGAAGACCACTTCTGTCGGCCAGATGTCTGGGGTGGGCAGGAAGTGAGGGAGGTGCCCGAAACTCCCTGCGCTTAGTCTCCTACGAGAGCGAAAGGCACTCTGGCGTGATTGGCTGGCTGACTGTCCGGCAAGGGCAGCCATCCTGCTGGGTGAGTGGCAGCTAGGCTGGAATGAATGGGGGAAAAATGTTTAAAAGGTGAGTCTCTTGGATTGAAAGGCAGAGTCGACCACTGGAACGAAAGAGCCAAAGACAAGCTGGAAGAGGACGGCTGCTGCAACTCCTGGACCGTTGGATTGCCCGGTGAAGCCCTGCTGCAGGTCAAAATCGCCAATTTCATCTCGACGGAGAACCCTTCAAGGACGACTTCTCCCTTTGGGTTGGTCAGACCAATCAACTCATAAGCCACCTAGACACCATTCTCAGAGCTAGATGTATTTTCCGTGCTGCAGGAAACCGAATAGCTAGGGAGAAGGACACCAGTTTGTGTGCTTGACAGCTACTGGAATCGAAGATTTGCCAGCTTTACGACCAGTCCCCGTGCAGTGCAGGAGTCCCCCGACATCCTCCCTCTTGTCCCCACGACTGAGGCTCAGGAACGGCGAGAACGGCAGGGACTGCCAGGAACTGAAGTCTTCAGCTGCATCTTTTTCTTCAATCTAAGGTACTGTGAAAACCTGACCGAGAGAACTTGCCTCTCACTGCGAAAATGCGTGAAACTTTGGCAACTTAAAGGTCTGTTCAGCTTGTGACCCGACATACAAACCTTTCTTCTATGAATTACTTCTGAGAACCGTGGCAAAGACTTTTCCGTTAAAACTACCATAACCGTTTTTCTTATACAAGACTCTATCCCATTGACTATGGCCTAAGGTTGCATTGGAACCTCTACTCTGGTGAACTCAAACTATTTGCACTGTTGAAGAGTAACTCTATTAGTTTTATTAACCTATGCCTTTTTGCCCCTACTTCAAATGCTCTGAATGCCATTTTGCTCCTCCTTCAAAGTAGTTTAAATGCCTCAGAACCTGAAAGTGTGAAGTAATGTAGTATATTTTCCTGTGATATTGATTGCCTCCTTTTAGTGAATGTTTTCTGACTGTGTAATAAATTAATACGTGTTTTACCAAGAAACCGTGAGTATGAGAGTCTATTTGAATACTTGTGATTGTAGACCTCTGTGTAACCTCATTACAAGCTCACATTCCCTCTTGAGATGAGCCTGGCTGCTCAGCTCACTACCAAACACTGTGTGGTACAGACTTATACCAAAGGTTGGTTTTGCTTACAACTGTAGTCCTAATTGTGTGTAGTGGTCCCAGAGGGTACTGCATACAAACTTTGCCTAACATGCTGCAACTCCTGGACCGTTAGTTTGCCCAGTGAAGCCCTGCTGAAGCTCCGAATTCACCTCGACTAGAGAAGTCCTGCAAGGACGACTTCTCCCTTTTGAGTTGGTGGGACCAATCAACTCCAAAGTAAGCCCGTCTGGACATCCTCTGGGAGCTGGCTACATTTCCACTGCTGCTGGAACCGAAGTGCCTGGGAGAGGAACACCAGATTATGTGCGTTGCTTTTAAGTTGGACCCGAGCGCTAGGAAGATCCGCCGGACTTCCCTGATGCAGCACTGACCAAGCCTGAGCCACCTCAACAGAGTGCTGGACCCCAGATGCAAGGAAAGTCTGAAGTAGTATCTGAGAACCGCTGCGTTGCTATTTGCTGTCAGACGTGAGGGGCTGAAACACCAAAGAACAGCTGAATTGAAGTGTGCCCATTGCTCCCGCTGACCTTCCCTTTGCAGAGTAGCAGTCCCCAGACATCCTCCCTCTTGTCCCCACGACTGAGGCTCAGGAACAACAGGATCTGCAGAGATGTACAGGAACAGAAGCCAGCTGGAACCATTTCTTCTAACCAGAGGTACTGTAAAGTCTGTAAAGTCCCCGAACTTACCTCTTGTTGTGTAGCCTTGCTTGCTCTCAGTTGAGACCTGTCTTGGTTACCTTGCAGAGTTGCTAAAGCTTTGCCCCCTAACAAGTCTCTCAGCTTGTGGCCCTTCAAGTGTTCTATTTTCTACAAACATTTCTAAAAACAATACTGTGCAAGACTTTTTAACTACCTTCAAAGAAGATCTTCAGCTCCCCTAGACATTGTGCCATTAACATTGGCTGTCCTGGCTCCCTGAGTGACTCTTCTTACCTCGGACTCTGCTTTATCCTTTCCCAAAGAAAGGGTTAATTTACTGAACATTGGAATGTTTCAAAAGTACTTACCCGTTTAGGAATTATTTGTTAACCTTTGTTTTATTCCTCTATTTCTATCTTTTACACCAAACTCAGTGTTGCTCTAAATGTTCCAGTGATAAATCAGTGTCCAGTGTCCTAGCTATTTAAGTCACCTTACGGTGTAGGACGTGTCTGTGTACCATTCGGTATCATCTGATTAAGAGAAACTAAGAGTGTTTTGAAGTATCTTTTAATTGTTACATATTTTGCTCCCTTCTGAAGAAGGCGTGTATAACTGACTGTGAAATAAATTAATAATTGTTTTAGCAAGAAACTTTGAGTGTAAGTGTTTATTTGAATAACTGTACTGTTAAACTGTGTCTTCCATTACTGCTCACATTGACCCCACTTGAGATAAGCCTGTCTGCTCAGCCACACTACCAGTTCAGACGTATACCAAAGGTTGGGTCCCTATTGCCAGGAGGTCAGGGTTATTGTAGTGCACCCAAAGGGTACTGCCTACAGTCTTCCTAACGAGGACCAAGAACAGTCGTTCTTTTTTTATCAAGAAACCTTGAGTACGAGAGTCTATTTGAATACTTGTGATTGTAGACCTCTGTGTAACCTCATTACAAGCTCACATTCCCTCTTGAGATGAGCCTGGCTGCTCAGCTCGCTACCAAAAACTGTGTGGTACAGACTTGTACCAAAGGTTGGTCTTGCTTACAACTGTAGTCCTAATTGTGTGTAGTGGTCCCAGAGGGTACTTCATACAAACTTTGCCTAACATGCTGCAACTCCTGGACCGTTAGTTTGCCCAGTGAAGCCCTGCTGAAGCTCCGAATTCACCTCAACTAGCGAAGCCCTGCAAGGACTTGAAAGAAAGCCTATTTTCTTCTGTTTAGTAAAAATCAAGAGATTAAAATGTCTATTATTTTAGAATGTTTAAATACATAGACATTTGTGTACAAGCAGGGTGCAGCACCAATATCATTGGTACATGCTTTTGATGGCAAAATGTATAAATGGGTCCTATAGGGAGGGTTGGAGAACAATCCACTGTGAATGAATATAGACCAAATCTGGATTGGGCTCACCCTTATCTCACCTCCATTAATAACTACCTTCACCACTAATCTTTGCAGAGTCGTAAACCCTCAAAGCAAGGATTGGTTTGTTGAAAGTGTTACAAAAAGAAATACTTAAAATATCGCTACCATAGTTTGGATAGTTAATCGTTTGTAATTGCAAACTATTCACGTGGTTATATAGCGATTGGAAGCCCTGGTGAACTAATAAGGGACAGTGTAGCTACAGAGACTGTAGTATTACCCACAATTAAATGAGAAATCGATACATTGTGAAATAATTTAAAATCTAACCTTTTTAGCATTTAAAAGTATAGAAGCGAAACATCGTAAATACCATTTGAAATGTAATAGTATTTGTGTTGTATTTTTACATGATCAAATTAACTTTTTAATTTTATTATAACCACCCAAATGTGGCTGTCAAATTAAGGAACCACAAAATGTGCTTTGGGGCCTTCCTCCGATCTTCATAGTAGAGAGAACTCCTATGCATCGAGTGATGGCAAGTAACATTGAGAAGTAACTGGAAAGCCTTGCTGCACTTGCAGAACAATGTTGCCGGATGTGACTTGTCACAAAACCATAATAATCAGAATTTCATGGTAGCATGTTGATAAACTCCATATTTTCTTATGAAAAGGCTGATGAAGTGATCCTGTTAAATAAGGCATCACTCTCAGGGCATGCAAAATCTACTAACCCAATAGCATTGGCGAGTAGTTTTTATGCAGGGCTAGTACCATTTGCATGTTACTCAACCTTGCTGGCGATTATGGGGATGTTTGGAAGGAGAGAGGGTCTTCCCACCCCTTGCAAGGTGATTCAGAATGAGAAACCAATGATGGATCCGAGCAGGGAGTGTGCACAATCGTGTAGTGTATGCAGTATGAGCTATATAGCACAGGCAAGTGTGAATGCCATCTTAGTTATTGGAAGCCTTTTTGGAATGTAGGCCCAAGCGTAGCGAAAGCACCAAACGTGTCGCTATTGGGCTGGCATTATTATACAGTCATAACCCACACCACGAGTGACCTTCAGGGAGTTACAAGCCTTTCATTGTCTGAGGCTGTAGGCCTTCGCACCCTGGGAATAACGTGGTCTGCAAGGCCACAAGAAGGGGGAGAGCACCTCTTGGCAGTTATCATCCCATGATACAGATAGTATGGCCCCTGGACTTCTCTGCCCTTACCACCCAAGCGTCCGAGCTACAGCTCTCTTATGCTTTGATTCCAAGACCCCCATATACCACAGTGCCAGCAAGCTCCAGACCACCGACCATAAAACTGTAAGACCCCCCCGATCGATCAAAAAGAGAAGAATGCAAGGCTATCTGGCCTTCACGTTTGGATCACATGATTTGTGCTGCGAGGTGCCGGGGAGGCATGAAATTATAGCCCGAAACGAGGGTTGAAGACAAATGAGGTTGCTGGTGCATTTGGGAATGAGTGAAATAAGCATGTTAGCATGACCTTGGCTCTCCCCCTAGCCCCATATCTTTGTCTGCCAGGTGCACTGTTACAGTGATAGAGTAGCATTGTTTTCAAAGTAATTAATTGCTGCTTAGGTCCTGTTCTACTGTGGATGACGAGCCCAGCAGAACCCACGTGGACGGAGATGGGCAAGAAGCCTGGGACCAATGATCTAGCATCCACTATGGAGTGGGCCGCCTATGTATATGGTCTCGCTAACCAGCCTCACAGGTTTTCACTGTATGTAATGACATGGATGATGCCAGGTGCCCTTTTAGCTTACTGCACACCCCTAATTTGGCCGAACGTTCGTGGCAGCAGAGTTCTTGCCGGATGTACTTCTGTTTTTGTAGGAATAGAAACGTGTTCCTTGCGGGCGGTGTCTTGGGACTTTTTCCCTAGTGGGTTATATTATTTCTGGTGTGAGTATGCAGGGGCTTGCCTTCAGATGTTAAAAACTTGTTTTTCATTTAATGCAAGCACACTTTGGTTGCAGTAAATGGCAAGTGCATGCTTGACAGCATTGCAGCAAACATGAAGTGCACTTATGGTGACATGCTCCATTTTACAAAAAGCACGGGTAAATGTTTTGTCACCAGTCACCTTGGGGCAAGTGCATTGCTCTTATTTAGAGTATATAAAATATGGAACTCTCCCTGCGGGTCTAGTGGAATTTTTTTAGAATTTGCAATGCCTGATAGTTCTCCTAGCCTTAAAGTGTAACGGCAATAAAAGGGACTTTGGATCACATGCTAGCAGCCCAACTACTTGAGTTTCTCTTTTTTATAGCTCCTGAAAGTGACCCATCAGCTAGAAACCTTGCTTGACTTGGTGGCCCAAGTTAGGCCAATTGTTGATACCCAGCAAAATTGAAATTGCAAGTATTGGGACCAGTTACATCTGCCTATTGACAACCTCTGTGTAGATGGATGGCACCGATATTTGCCCTGTCTAAATTAATTTTTGGCATTTTAAATGAAACGTGAAACTGACAATGGGCAAGTCTGTTCCAGCTTCGACTGAGCTGTGAGAAACTTTCTTACCTTGTTTTTCTCCACAGCAAAAAAATAGTAATCCATGTAAAATTTGGCTGTTTAAAAATATTCTTTTCCAGATACCCTCCCCCCCCACCCCCCCCCACCACTGTTCTGTTTCTCCACTCTGGAAAATTGGATATATTCAGAGTTTTTATGAAACTCTGTCCAAAACTTAGTTGGTGCAACTGACGAGTCTGCCAAGCCTCTGGTTTCTTTCAAGACATTTGCACTGCTGGAATACTTAAAGAATTTGCAATCTTTGGTTCTTTCAGAACCTCACTGATCTGGACTCAAGGTAAGGCTAGTTCCAGTAGAGCTTACGTTCAGTGATTAGACTACTGCTTAAACTGCTCAGGATCTTCTGCCTTCAAATTGTATCCATATTTCAATCTTCCTTATTGAGCAAGTACTTGAGTGGATGGTGACATCCCAAAACTATTGCGAAAGAGACCTAGACTTATTAGCCTTCAGTGTGGGCTGCACTTCCTAAATGCCACTCGGGTGGTTTCTTTACATTTTAAATAAGTTGCTTAATCACACGTTACAAGTTTGATCTCTAAGATCATACATAAATCGTTGATTCTCTGTAGTTTCAAAATAAAATGCGATTTATTTGCAGATGCCAAATCTCTGCCAATGTATTTTCGGACTAGTTGGTCCTTCATCAGGGCATTTCTGTTACAATTGATCAACACCAAACCAATGTTTCAATTCAAACACATGTATTATCACGTTTCCATATGGAGAAACAAATTAAGGTGTCATAACATTGCATATCACAATTCAAATTCATGGTGATGTACATGCAGGCCACATGACAGTAAAACAACATGTAGAGAATAGTCAAGGAGAGAGAATGGAAATATATCAGTCAATACAAATAAACACCTCATCTGCACCTTATTCGTAAACCAAGTGATCCTAATTCTGTAAAGATAATGGTATCTACCGGGTTGAGTAAGTTCATATGAACTCCCTCCTGGATGCCCAAATTACCTTGGTTAGTGCTAGCCAATATGGTGGGTTAGTGAAACCGTGATTCTGTTTGAGGGTGAATCGGAATGGTATGTGAGCTGGGTTCAGTGAATCTGTCCTTATTAGTTGCTGCATAAGGTAATGACCCTGAACACCGTGCTGATAACCTCAGCCTTTGTCTCACTGTTATAATTCCACTTGTGGGTTCAGTGAGAAGCTTACCTCTTCCAGTATACTAACCTTACTGCAAATGTGTCAACCTACTATATAGGTTGGATATCGTAGCGATAGTATCCTGCAATGTTACATGAGAATGGTATGAGAATCTTTGCTCTCCTTAAGAATAGAACAATCGTGAAAAATAAACATTTGCTATCTTTATTTGTCATATCCTCTTACCTTTAAATGCACTGGCTAATGTGTGCCGTGCTGTAAATTAGAGGGTACTATAGCTTTCTTGCTCAATTAGCATGGTGCGAGAGATGAGCGCAGCGTCTCAGGTAGGATACCTGCAGAGCGCTCACGCGTTCTTTTGTATACATAATGTTCCTATGGTAACAATGCTAGACATCAACAATATCTTGTCCGGTGATGGTACCAATGATAGACATCAACAATATCTTGTCCGGTGTGATGAAAGGAAAATGCGGCGTCCGTCTTGGAACTTGTTTTGGAAAGAGTCAGGAATGAGAAATATACCATAGAATACAGTCGACTTGAGATACAATAAAGTATAAAGATTGTGTTTGTGAACTGAGTTAGGACTTAAGAAAAACAGCGTGGAACCTAAGAAATAAATCATAAAAAACAGTTTAGTGGAATTCAGAGATGGTTTAAGTATTGATGGTAACTCCAGATATGGTAAATTGACCTTAAATCAAGTTCACTTCAATTATACTGGTTTCAACATCAATTTCTGAAGGCAAGGTTGTCCAGCCTACCTTAGCATAAATACGTTACGTAGTCATTTTATATAAATCTACTTGTATCTGGCTCCAGCTGCCCGTGTTAGCGACAGCACACTATGGATTGTTGATGTGTAGATAATACCATTTGACATAAGCCGTTTATTAAAACAGTTGGAAGAAACATAAAGATATAAAAGTGGTCATGCAAGCAATTAATCAAGATGTAAAGAGGTTAGATCTACTGTGTAGTAACAACAAGAAACATATCACCACAGCACTTCAAAGGAAGCAGTGAAGATCCCACTCTTCATTGATTTGATGGTTCTTAAGGCATCCAGCCGGTCTATCCAATAGGCTTCTCTCTGTGCCCTCAGTCTTGGTCTTTTCTTTGACCTTTCTTATCTATAGTTTCCAGTACCTTAAACTTCAATTGAGAGATACTGTGTCCTTTCTAATTAAAATATCTTGCTACTGCTGAGTTGGCATTTCTTTTCCTAATGCACGATTTGTGCTTGTTCATCCATATGCGTATCCTTCTTCCTGTTTCCCCTACATAATAGTTGCCACATGGGCATTGTATGCAATATATTGCATTTTCTGTGAGCAGGTGTCATATATTCTCAATGCTATTTTTTTCACCAGTGTTGGGATGAAATACTGCTAGTCCTTTGTTGCAGTTTCCATAGTTTAGGTGTGGAAAAGTTCCTATGTTTGCGGTCTTCAGCCGATGTTTAGTGTTATTCACCAGTAGGTTACTTCGGTTGTTGCTCCTTTGATAGGCAAAGGTGGGAGGACTGCTGAATAAGTCTTTTGTCCTCATCGCTGGTCAAGATACTCTGATGTTTAATAATTTTTTGATTTGATGACTTTGGGTTGAACATTTTGAGACGTACACCATTGGGGGTGTGGTTCTTCAGTTTTTGGTTTTTTAACAAATTCTCTCGGCTTTGGGTGCTCGTTTTTGATATTGCCGTTGTCAGATCCGTCTCGGGATACCCCCTTTCTCTGAGTTTAGTGCACAAATTGTTTAACCGGGCATCTCACACAGTTGGGTCGCTTACTATTCTTTTATTTCTCAGCATTTGTACGTTAGGCAAATTCTTCAGTGTTTGCTGTGGATGAAAACTTAATCTATGTAGCAGGTTGTTCCTATCAGTTGGTTTAGTAAACAGGGTCGTCGATATTTGATCTTGTAAATTGATTTGTAACTCAAGGTAATGTATTCCTGGATTCTCGATTTCTGCTATAAATTGAATTCTGGGATCAGTCATATTCATAAAGATGAAAAATTATTTTGAGTTGTTCTCGCTCGCGTTGCCATATTCAAAAAATATCTATATACTGGACCCATTCCTTGATGATCTTAGACAAAGTGGTATGGTTAAGCATGTGGGAAACTTCAAATTTGTACATAAAGCAGTTCATGTAGGCACTTGCCCTGGTCGCTTCCATGGCCGTTGCCGAAGTCTGCAAGTTGAAGGTTTAGTTGTGATGAAAATAGTTGTGGGCAATGAATTGTTGGAGTATCATAATGAATTCCTTTGACTCCTATCCCCTCTTCTTGTAAAAGCATCCGTTCAACTGCTTCATGTCCTTGGTCATGAGGGATGCTGGTGTACAAACTGCAAACATCAATTGTAAACTGGATATTTTCCTGGCTGAGTTGTACTTAGTTAAGAAGCTGTACAAAATGTGTACTGTCCTTAATATATGTTGACGTTTTTCTGCATCAAAGGTTGAAGAAAGAAATCGATGTGGGTGCTCAATGGTTGTAAGATGCCACTTGTGGCTTCTACTATTGGTCTTCCTGGTGGGTCAACCAAAACCTTTGTGAATTTTTGGCAGTAGGTAGAAGTAGTAGATATGCTGTGAATAGGAAAGCCTTGGTTTTATGTGAGATCCAATCCATCTCTTCCGCTGATTTGAGTATTGTTTCCAGATCTTTCATAATATCATTAGCTGGGTCTACCCCAGTTTTGAATAGACAGATGTGTCGTTAAGTTGTTCACATTCCTTCAAGTAATCTTTGGTGTTGAGAATTGCTAATGCTGCTCCCTTATCAGCTGGGCGGATTGTGATGCTGGTATCCAAATGCAATGGGCGGATTTGTGAAGGCTCTCCTCTGAGGTTCTTCTGTTTCGCTTTTCCAAAATGGAGTTTCTTAATGTCGGCCAGTACCATTTTCTCAAAGATTTCTATCGATGCCACGTTTATTGTGGCTGTAAATGTGCTTTCAGGTTTTAATTCGATAAAATCTGAATAGTCTGCGGGACAATCTTCTGTAGTGCTTAATTCTGGAAAGAGTACCTTGGCCATACTCTAAACAGACGGCAGGCATGTTTATGCCCTGGCATTGGGAGGAAGACCATCCCTGTCTGTTTTTATAGATGACTAGTGAGAAGTGGTTGATGGAAGCAGTGACTCTGCACTAGTGGTGTTCGATCTCACAGCACCCTTCAACACTATTCTGTTTAAAGATACAAATTGCATGTTTCCTCCAGTAGTACTCCTAGCTGCTTTCGACGTAACTCAGTTTTGTTTTCTGTTCCTTGTAACCAAGTTGTGACCTTTTTACTGCTACCTATGTAACCAGCGCCACGAGGCCCTCGATCTGTTGCGCGCTTTACAAATCCGAATAAATAAAATAAAAAATAGGCGCTCATTGAACACTTTGAAAGTCTTTATCATCTCTGGTTCTGGTGACAGTCCTGGACTTTTTAAAATCCTACCTTCCTGACGAGGACAATCCTTGCCCTCCCCAGCTTTTGAGTCAGCAGAAATGCCTTCTGACTTATGGGGGCTCTCAGAGCGATACCATCTGGTCCTTGTTGTTCTGTCTGCAGCTCCTCTGGTGAGAGTGTTCATGACCTTTGATTTATGATTAAACATGTACACCAATGATGGCCAGATCGTACCCAATTGAACAGGGACTTGGAAGCGGCAGCTACAAACCCCAAGTCTTCTTTTGAACATTTGGATCCATCTGTGTGCATGACCCAGTGGCATCGATAGGAGGGGTTCTGGGGGGGCCGTGGCCCCCCCTGTGAAACTCTGTGCCCCCCTACCTAAGACGAGTAGTGACCATGTTCTCCCCCTACTTTTGTCTGTGCCCCCCTACTTTTGTCTTTGGCCCCTTCTGTGCCCCTCCTAAATTTGATTCCTGGCGACGCCACTGTCTTGACCTACTTTAAATTTATATAGGTCTGAGGAAAGACCAAACTATTCCTGTTCTATACCAATCTGCAAGCAGACTCCCTGCTTTGAAAAAAATCTTTCCCTCCTTGCATGCTGCATTGTCTTATTCCAGTCCTAGCCGTGAAATAAAATGGTGGTGAAGTTGGGTGCAACTGTTTACCTATCTGATCTCTAGTGTTGCTCAGCTGATGTGCTTTCAACTTTGATTTATCCAAGTTGCCAAACATCTCTCGATCTCCGAGAGCAGCATACACTCCTACTGCTCAGCTATAGTGTCAAATTACGCACACTTTCTCCAGGATTACATTAAGCATTCACTCGTTTCTGTCAACCCAGCATTTCTAAATCTGAGCAGTGCCTGAAGGCCTGTTACGCATGTCTTGTTCTGTTCAGTAACTGCGTGTTCTGTCATCGTGACATTTCTACATCATATCTTGTACATGCTATCTGTGTTACGAAACCATACTCTCATCTCCTATATTTCTCTTCTCTCCACTGTTAGCTTCTAAAATCCGTCTCTCCTGTCTCTGTGCAAAAACACTCGCTCCCTGCTGCATGGCCCACACCTTTTCTGTCTGCATGCCAGCCAGCTACGCCCTGCTGATAACCTGCTCTTCTCCTCTTGGGCAAGAGTCATTTTATCTCTGTCTGAACAACCAAACTGTTTACGCATTCCTCGCTCCACTGTAGCTCAAAACAACTTCCGCAGTCCATCGTGCTTCTCTTCTGTCTCATTCAGGATGGCTTCAAAACCCGAGGCCTCATGCATTCTATTCTCGAATGTAGTGCCTAACGCATTCACTCACCCCAAGCGCTATACCCAAAGCTCAATGCATAAGTGCACACTTGTGCGTGTCTCTACAATGCATACATAATACATATGTCTAAACATGTCTTCTACAAGGCACTTAATATAACAGGCCTCATTCTCTAGCAATTGCAAATGGCTACATATATGTGGATAGTCTAATGTCACTACTAATCAGAATGAATGCTGGATAACTGGATCCCTAAATGAGTCACGAATTACTGATTCACTACACGAGTCACTAAATGTGTAATGGATTTCTAATGATAACATACCAGGCTTCTTCATACAATATCTGGTTTTACACTATACATATCATGCTAACAAATAAAATGAATTGCAGGCAAGTAAAATGACATTTATGCAGTTAATAGTACAGCTGTGAAGTCTTAACTCCATTCTTGGCTTTTGAGCATCAAAATGCTGGCAGGGTCACAGCTTAAGATCCTCCTTTTAACTTGATTTACATACTTGCTACTAAACCTATTTGTTTTCATGTACATGCAGTGTAAATTAGTCTAGCAAGTCCATACCTATGTACATTAAAACTATCAGTTCTCTGATTCCCCACGTCACCCTCCCAAGACATGTGCCTTTCCCGATTGTGCCAGTGCTAACCTAGGTTAGAGGAGGACACAAAGTGAAAACCAAAGAAGGGCTAGACAGTTGATCATCCCCTCACTCTGAACACAAACCCAGAGGAGAATCTCTTCAACCATTGTACACCAAGAGTAATCCCACCTATTATATAGTGCCATTCTGCCGATTCCAAAGCATTGCATCTTACAGTCCCACAAATGCAGAGCCCTGCCTAGGCTAGGTGCCTTCCATACTATCTATTCAAAGATCAATGCCTTCTATACATAAGTGATCCCACCAATATTAGGCACAACACTTTGTATATTATTTGCTACCCTGCCTATACCATGCAAAAACAATACCTTCTGTTCTAGCGCAATCCTCCAATATCCAAGGACTTTCTTATCCAGTCTTTGGCAATTCTGCCACCATGTTTTTTTTTTAAAGAGGTTGAACAAAGGGGGGCTAAGGGGTTCTAGAAAAGCTGTAAATTGTAGAAACCTTTCTGTTTGTCTTTTCAGGCCGTTGTAATGGAAAACAAAGAAACCCTGCCACTTCCTATAAGTTCACCGGTATATCCTAAGGATAAGATATTCAAGTATGTATGTGCATATTTCAAGTAATTTAATAAAGCAGTAGGGAATGGATAAGCTGTTGTCTGTAGATTTGACCACCTGGTAAGTTATGTAAAATATGTGCAAGATTAGTTTGAGTGTGAAGTGAAAGGTACTTATATTGACAATGTACAGTAACTAGTAATAGCATGTTTACTTTTTCCTTACAGGAAAATGTATATTTCTCTGTGTGCATTGAAAAAAAGGGGTTGTTTTGAGAACCATGCTTACAGCTTAATGCAATGAGTAATGCTCATCAACTTCCTTTAAACTGTACCAACAGAGGAGAATGAAGGATAACAAGACAATACAAGTCAATCTTCATGCTCAAAGCATTTAAAATGTTAACTTGGGAGACTTAGAAGTTGCGAAGACGAGAACAGAAAAACAGACTAGGAAAGAAATGTGATGGCACATTGTATGGAAATGGTATTACCTGGAAACGATTGATCTTAAAAGGAAGGTATGTGTTTGGCTGAGATAACAATACAGGTGGTAGAACCTGGGAAGGACCTGGCAAGGAGGATGACTAGAATGTGTGAAGACAAACCTAGAAAAAATGAAAGTGGTGCCAAATTCGGAAAATGTAATAACTGAGCTGAATCCACTATATCCTGTAAGGAACATTTATTGCAGGGGAACATTGCAAAGGACTCCACTGTGAAAAGTCAAAAGGAAACTGGAGGGGAAGCTCTGGTGGTTAAAAAAAAAGTGCTAGAATTAAACCAGGAAAAAATGTAGGAGCAATGGGGGTAATTAAAAAGGGTACAGTGAAAACCTGAAAGTAATTTGTATTAATGCTGAGCTATAGGCAATAGAATCTATTGTATAGAAGCGCATGGATGAAGAGTAATTTTAAATTCTTAAATCAGGATTAACAGTAAAGATGAAACTTAAGAAATTGAAACAAAGAAGTGGGGGTGCTTGGACATATGTTACCTTTCTGCTGCTTTTTTGTTTAATTTTCTTAGAGTCCCACACTACTTGATGGCTCTCTGCCCCTTGAGGGATGCAAGGTGCCTTTTCAACCCCATTTGCCACTGCAAATCACTTATAACTAAACCAACAGCAACTCATTACCTGGCCAAGTGTTGGGCAGCCACCTGAGGTTCCCACTACAGTGTAACCCAATCCCCCAATTGTTGGGTGGTCACTGACCCCATTGATTTGTCTCTAAAGTTTGTTTCACTCTGTTTTTGTTGGTGTCCCCGCACCCCCAAACTGGTGACAGTGTATCATATTCATTTATTTGTCTTCTACAGTATTGCACACTTTTATTTGTTTTGCAAGGTTGCCTTTTTGGCTACTAGAAGTTGCCAAAATGACTAGCATTGTTTTGAAGTAATTCTTTAGAGACCACTGCTTTGTTGGCAGTGTTTCTCCTTTGATGGGTAAGGCATTTTGTTGGGATATCCATGATTTGATTGAAGCACAACATTTCAAATTCGATAATTGCCGAATGCGACAATGCCAAATTCGAAATGCACCCCTTCGGTCAAATAATGCTCCCTCACCTGCACACCTACTTACCTGTTGGCGACACACCTTGTTGTGTGCCACCGACTCCTCCATTCCTCTACGAAGCCAGTTCCCTTCACTTACGTGGGCGGGAACTGGCTCTGCAAAGGCTGCCTCCTTTTTTTTTTTCAACAATTCTTTTCTCAGGAGCAGGGGGACAACCGCAACCCTTGATGCCATTATTGCGAACAAGGATGCAGTGGACACCCTGGCTCCCCTTGTTTACTAGAATGGCACCGAATGGGATATTTGAACAAAATCTTAAGCGGTTTGAAATTTTCATTTAGCAGAAATTTGAACAAATATCCCATTTGTTTTTTCTTTTTAATTTGAATATATCTATGGATATCATTTTATATGTAAAAGCCTCTTCATAAGGTCTGTCAAGAGCCCAGAAAGTCAGTGGGAAGAAGACTGTGTGCTATAAATGTGCAAGTCCAGCAACAATCATTAATCTCTGAAAGTACTCGATAGTCTTTCCCAAATTAGAAAGCTTTTAAAGAGTTGGCAAAAGATTTGCTATTCTTTCAGAGGTGGCCAATGCATTTGTGGTAGTCATTGTACAAAGTAACCTGGGATTATGGAAGTATGTTTAGCGCTCAGTGTTAATGCGCTCAATCATTCCTTCATTGCCACTGCATCTATTCACATGGAACCCCCCCACCCCCCACACAAGATGCTCTGAAACAAATGCCAGATGCAATGAAGCTGTGAATGATGCATCCTGAATAGGTCACCTAATTAATTCCTCATTGCATCAAAAAATGTTCTTGTTGATGAACTGCACTCAAATGAATCCACAAATGAGAACACTCATCTATAGTAACTGTAATGTTAAGGGTACCGCTGTATCTCTTATGCCTACACATGTGTCAAGCACTTGCCTCTTCCTCAGGGCATACAAGTTTTGATGTTAGTAAAGGTGAGTTACAACAAATGGCAATTCAACTTGCGTAACTCTGTTGAGTTGCGAATCATACAGCCTATCTGCCCAATATTGATGGGCTCTGTTACAAATAGCTAATGTTCGCCCATTTGAAACACTATCTCCTCTTCAATCAAGATTTGTGCATCATATATGCCCAATGCATTTTTTTTTAATCCCCCCCCTTCCTCAAATTAGTGCTTTCAAATTCTTGCCAGTTCTATATTGTAATGTCTTCTCCATTTGAAGCCTTAAATTATAATTCCAGCTTGATGACTGGTAAAGAGCTCCTATATTCCGAAAGCCTGGAAACAGTGTTGAGGCTTTCTGAATACAGGAGCTTTTTTGATCCGTTATCAAGCTTTGTAACACAGCCTATTAATGTGTAGATGGGTTGTACAGTTCAGAACTCAGCCCAGAGTTAAACATTTTGGATGATTAATTGTGATTCACTTTTACTAACATCACAAATTGTATGCCCTGAGGAAAAGCCAAGTGCTTGAAACATGTGTAGGCATAAGATACAGTGATTCCAATTAGTTACAATAAGAGTGTACTCATTTGTGGGTTCATTGAGTGCATTCATTTGATAACAATTATAAGATTACATTTTTTCTATGCAACAGGGTATTGGGTAACATATTCAAGACTCAGCATCAGTATTCACAGCATCATTGCACGTAGAAGTCAACGGGACACAGTGTGAAAAAGGCTGCATTCCTTGTGGAAAAAGGTTCACCTGTGCAGAATGTTTCAGCAGTTAGTGTTCCAATCCTCCTATGATGGCAGACCAGAGGGAGGTTCCAGATGAGGAAGCCGCCTCGCAAGAGCTCCAGATGGATCGGAGATGAATTCTGTAGTCCAATCAAATGCAGGTGCATTGCACAGTTCCAGGGAAAGTCCAGAGATTATATTCTCCAGAAACCCCTGCAGGCAGCAATTGTCGTCTGTTGCAAATGGCACCTGTAGATGACTGGGAGGACCTATTATTCAAGAGTCTGACAGGTCTGAGCCATCGGCACAGGAAGTGGGTGTCTGGTTTCTGGAGTTAACACTCACCACAGTTGTTTGGTTCCTATGACATCCACAGGTCAGTAGTGGGAATCCAATGACTCGGCTGGTGCCAGGAGACCACACAGAAGGATTTGTCCTTGCACCCACACCTGAGAGCCAGCAACCTCAATCTATGTGATTGCAGGTTCAGTGGTAAGCTACTGCCTGTTGCCTCACCGAATTAGGTAAGGGTCATGGAACCAGAGTCTTTGCGATTTGTCACCAAATCAGATACAGCTATCATGGATGAGTACAGGGTCATCTGTAGCCACGGGCTCCTGCTTCTGGGACACGTGATAAATCCATGTCCAGGGGCTTCGTGATAACTGGGCCTTCAGACAGGTGGGATGATCGCTGCCAGGCCAGAAGGAAGGTCTCCTGCAGACTGTCCCTAAATGAACTGTGTGAGGACATAGCCTTATAGCAGCTATTGACGAATCGCAATTGTGTATTGTTTTAACATTCTAAGTTAACTATCCACACAGGCTGCAGTGTTTGATCCTTTGACACTGAGGCTGTCCAGTGCCTTGTAAATTGCAAAAGATTAAAGAGATAGATCCAATTGTCTTTATTTAGTAAACATTCTTTTGCCAGATGTCTTTATATGTACTTCCTCAATGTATTCAAGTTGGATACATGTATTACTTTCATCCCCTCTGTTTTAATGTCCTTATTGTGGGGTTCCTTCTGATTTGAATTCAATACAATGTGTTGGTGGTTCTTTGAACATCAATTAAATCAGTGCACTGTAAGTTTTTTAAATGAAGTTTGTCTTAATCAGAAGTTCACACCCTCCAATGTAGAGATGCAAATCCAAAAAATCTATTTGTGAAGAACTGTGTTGTAGGGTACATTTGAGGTAAGTCATTGGTATTGAGGTGCTGATGATCATTTTCAAGTTGTTATGTTCCATTCCATATGATAATTATGTCATCAATATACCGTTCCCAATATACAATGTTGTCTGTTGTGAAGGCCGGATGTTGCCAGGCTTGTTCTGTTTCGTAGTGACCCATATATACATTTGCATACGATGGTGCAAATTTGGCACGGATGGCCATTCCTTGCTGTTGACGATACTGATTTTGAAAAATGAAAATATTGTTATGCAATCTGAAGTTGAGCATTTCTAAAAGCATCAGATTGTGTTAATGGAAAGAGACTGATCGTGTTTTGAGAAAGTAATATATTGTCTACACCCTTCTTGTGTACAATACTTGTATATAATGCAGTCACATCTGAGGTTACCAGTCTGTAATTTGACTCCCATGTGTCTAGTTCAACTGTTAGATCATGTGTTTTGTATCTTGTATGAATGATAAAAGTCCTGCAGCTAAGGGTTGTAAATGCCTGTCTATGTATTCAGAAATCGGTTCTGTCAATGATCCTATGCTGTTAATGATTGGTCTGCAGGAGGGTAAAGTTTGATGGGGTTTATGAATTTTAGGGATGAAATAGATTGTAGCTTTGATTGGGTACGGAGTATTCATGAAATCACATTCTTCTATAATAAGACCAATTTCTTGCCAGTGGGTGCTCATCTTCCAATTCTTAGTTTCGATAGGGGGTTCATAGATCCTTTTTCATAGCATAGTTCGTTGAGATGTTCAAATGCCATTTTGACATCTAAAGTATTTAATAGAACAATGTTCCCTCCTTTGTCGTCTACTTTTACTGTTATTGCTGAACTGCAGGTCTGCTAAAGCTTTTTTATGTTGTAACGTAAGATTTTGATCGATTTTTGGTTTGCATCCCTGCAGATGTTCTTTTCCTCTATCTTGTTGTACTGCTTTGAAAAACATGTCTGACAGTCTGCTGCTAAATTGGGTATTCACATTGATTTTTGTCTTAATTGGTTATCTTTGGAAAGATCTGTAACGATGTTGAGATCAGATGTGAACATGTGGATATTATGAGTATAGCAAAGTTGTTGTATCATCTACATGTTCTTCTGTTAGTTCCGAGGGTATATCTGTAGTCGGTTTCCTTTTGTTGAGTGATATGTTGGAAAAATATTTCTTCAGTTTAAGATTGCAACAAAACTTAAAATGATCCTTGTTGATAGTGAAGTATTCTAATGTTTG